>NC_134353.1:474142176-474860607 GCF_048569485.1 Anomaloglossus baeobatrachus
CTTCCCCTCCTTCCCTTGATCCTATAGCCAAAACAGATGCAACAGGGTAAAGTAAAGAAAAACACACGATGCCTGCTCTCTCTATTCAATGGAAAAGAGAGGCGTCATCATGAACCAGTCAACCAGCCCATTGGAACATGACACAGCAAATATTGAGGAGCGTCTACTGGGATTTGAACTCTCAATCTCACACATCCAAGGCCACAAGCTTAGCACTAGACGATGAAAGAGACATGAGAAACACAGCTTCCCCTACTTCCCTTGATCCTATAGCCATAACAGACACAACAGGGCAAAATTAAAGAAATACACACAACACCTGCTCTCTCCATTCAAAGCAAACAGATAAGCAATGGCATCATCATAGACCAGTCAACTTGCCTATTGGCCCATGACAGAGCAAATTTCCAGGAAACTCCATTGGGATTTGAACTCCCAAGGTCACACATGCAAAACCACCAACTTACCACTAGACCATGGAAGGGACATGGGAAAGGAAGCTTCCCCTACTTCCCTTGATCCTATAGCCATAACAGACGCGACAGGGCAAAATTAAAGAAACACGCACAACACCTGCTCTCTCCATTCAAAGGAAACAGATAGGCATCATCATAGACCAGTCAACTAGCCTATTGGCCAATAACAGAGCTAATTTCCAGGAGCATCCATTGGGATTTGAATTCCCAAGTAGAGTTGCGCGCGTTTTGTGGTTCATGGTTCGCGGTTCGAGTGATTTTGAGGGGTGTTCTAGATCGAACTAGAACTCGAGCTTTTTGCTAACAGCTCGACAGTTCGAGTTACGTTCGAGAACGATTCTATCAGCAAAAGCAGGGCTTTTGACAGCTACAGTGTGCAGGGAGCCATCGCTGGCAGCCTGCGGTAAGCTGGTAACCAAGATAAACATCGGGTATCCAAGCAAAGCGCTTTGGTTAGTAACCCAATGTTTACCCTGGTTACGTGTGCAGGGAGCCGACACTTCCCCGATCAGCTCACTCCGCCCCCTCCTGCACTCGGCATGTACACACACACACACACTCACACTCACCTGTCCCCAGCCATGCAGTCCCCGTCACTGATGTTCTCAGCTCCACATGGCCCCGCTAGGCTCCACCCACTTCACACTCCGCAGCCCGCACACATGACCCCGCTAGGCTCCGCCCACCTCACCCTCCGCGCACATTACCCTGCTAGGCTCCACCCACCTCACACCCTGCACACAATACCCCGCTTGGCTCCACCCACCTGGCACTCTGCACACATAACCCCGCTAGGCTCCGCCCACCTCACACTCCGCACACATTACCCCGCTAGGCTCCGCCCATCTCGCACTCCGCACACATTACCCCACTAGGCTCTGCCCACCTGGCACTCTGCACACATTACCCCGCTAGGCTCCGCCCACCTGGCACTCTGCACACATTACCCCACTAGGCTTCGCCCACCTGGCACTCTGCACACATTACCCCGCTAGGCTCCTCCCACCTGGCACTCCGCACACATTACCCCGCTAGGCTCCGCCCACCTGGCACTCCGCACACATTACCCCGCTAGTCTCCGCCCACCTGACACTCCGCAAAATTACCCGGCTAGGCTCCGCTTACCTGGCACTCCGCACACATTGCCCCGCTAGTCTCCGCCCACCTCGCAGTCCGCACACATTACCCCGCTGGTCTCCGCCCACCTTGCACTTCACACACATTACCCCGCTAGGCTCCACCCACCTGACACTCTGCACACATTACCCCGCTAGGCTCCGCCCACCTGACACTCTGCACACATTACCCCGCTAGGCTCTGCCCACCTGGCAGTCCGCACACATTACCCCGCTAGGCTCCACCCACCTGGCACTCTGCACAATTGGCCCCGCTAGGCTCCACTCACCTCACACTCCGCACACATTACCCCGACAGGCTCCGCCCACCTGGCACTCCGTACACATTACCCCGCTAGGCTCCGCCCACCTGGCACTCCGCACACATTACCCCGCTAGGCTCCGCCCACCTGGCACTCCGCACACATTACCCCGCTAGGCCCTGCTCACCTGGCACTCTGCACACATTATCCCGCTAGGCTCCGCCCACCTGGCACTCCACACACATTACCCCGCTAGTCTACGCCCACCTGGCACTCCGCACACATTACCCCACTAGGCTCCACCCACCTGGCACTCTGCACTGCTACACACACTCGGCTCCGCCCACCTCACACATTACCCCGCTCGGCTTACCTGCGGTGATAAAGTCCTGCCCTCCCGACCTCAGCGCTGTCACTGTCTTCCATGGCCGCCGCTTCACATGTCTCACTGCGGCCCGAGACTGTCACTAGTAGTGATGTCACGGGCTCTCGCAATACTTGGCTGTGAACTCGGCGGTCATTGAAGTCAGTTACAGCTCTGTTATCAGCAGTGCAGGAGATCGTCACCGCAGGTAATGTACCTTGCTCCTGACAGCAGCACTTGTCATGCCCTGCAGTGACCTGTGCTGACCTATTGATGTTAGCTCAGGTCACTGCACTGCTCTCCCAGCCAATGGGGAACATTCTGTTCTTCATTGACTGGGACAGTGACTATGGTATGGATCGTCATGGGAACGCCTTATTGGATTACAGCAGACCTGGATTTGTTTTTCTTTCTAATAAATTGGTGAAAGAGGGAATGTATTGGGGAGTGTTCTTTCAAATAAAAATGTGTTTGTCGTCTATTTTTTTTTTATTACTGACTGGGTTGGTGATGTCGGGTATCTGATAGACGCCTGACCTCACCAACCCCAGGGCTTGATGCCAGGTGACATTACACATCTGGTATTAACCCCATATATTACCCCGTTTGCCACCGCACCAGGGCACGGGATGAGCTGGGGCAAAGCACTAGGATTGGCGCATCTAATGGATGCGCCACTTCTGGGGCGGCTGTGGCCTGCTATTTTTAGGCTGGGGAGAGTCCAATAACCATGGACCTCCCTAGTCTGAGAATATCAGACACCAGCTGTCTGCTTTACCTTGGCTGGTGATTCAATTTTGGGGGGACCCCCATGTGTTTTTTTTTAATTATTTATTTAATTTAAAATAACAGCGTGGGGTGCTCTCAGTTTTGGATTACCAGCCAAGGTGAAGCTGCCAGCTGTGGTCTGCAGGCTGCAGCCGTCTGCTTTACCCTAGCTGGCTACAAAAATAGGGGGAACCCCACGTCATTTTTTTTTAAATTTATTTATTTTTTTGGTAAATACAAGGCTAAGCACCCCTTAGTGCCACATGAAAGGCACCAAAGGGTGCAAAATTACAAAATGCAGGAGAGTGAGACATTATGTGTCTTTCTGCCATTATAATGACAGAAAAGACTGATGTGAAGTGTACAAGCACAGGAAAATCACCAGAGCGCTCTACGCTGTGAAACGCAGTAGAAAATGGCACTGGAGTGAACATGTGACCGCCTCATGTAGGTTGAAGCTATTGATCCTGGGTAAATTTATGTATTTTCCCTCCTTCAGTTTTTTGGCAGTACGCCAAAAAAAATGGAAGGCACAAGGATGACAAACGGATGACATACGAACCGTATACGTGTCACGCTCCCGATGCCTCGGCACCGCTGTTTACCCACTGATCCGGTCGCACCATCCCGGCACCACTCCTTACCCACTAATCCGGTTGCACCTACACGACACCGCTCCTTACCCACTGATCCGGTCACATCTGCACGGCACCACTCCTTACCCACTGATCCGCTCCACGTGTCCAACGGTCACGGCTGCAGCTCCCGCTCGTGCTTTCCTGTGTCCTGTCCCCAGTCTCATGTGTCTGTATATAAGACTGGCCTTTCCATGTGAATGGGGACTGATCAACGTGTCTTGTAAGCCTTGTCTTGAAAGCTAGGTGCTCAGGTCCCCCTTGTGCCATGTCCTGTGATCAATACTATTGCCTGACATTCCTACCCGGCACCTGTGCCAGATTCCTGCACTGTCTCCAGGAACTCTGAAGCCCCGGTGACTGTTCTAATCGTCCCCTGTGGGACACAGTCCCTGCCACGCTAGTGCTCCGGCTACCGTGCACTGCACCAGGGCACGGGATGAGCTGGGGTGAAGCGCCAGGATTGGCGCATCTAGTGGATGCGCCACTTCTGGGGCGCCTGCGGCCTGCTATTTTTAGGCTGTGAAGGCCCAATAACTATGGACCTTCCCACCCTGAGAATACCAGACCACAGCTGTCCGCTTTACCTTGGCTGGTGATCCAATTTGAGGGGGACCCTACTTTTTTTTTGTAATTATTAATATTTATAAAATAATTCTAAAAAAGGAGCCTGGGGTGACCTCCACATTGGATCCCCAACCACGGTAAAGCTGCCAGCTGTGGTTTTCAGGCTACAGCCGTCTGCTTTACCCTAGCTGGCTATCAAAAATGGGGGGACCCAACGTCATTTATTTTTAACTATTTTTTAAATAAAAAAAAATTATCAGCCTTCCCTGTATTTTGATTGCCAGCCAAGGTAACGGCAGGCAGATTAGGGTGGCAACCCGTAGCTGTCTGCTTTATCTGCGATGAGAATCAAAAATACCGCGGAGCGCTACGTCATTTTTTTTAAAGATTTATTCTTACAGCACTGTGATGTCAGGCAATCAAAATACAGGGAAGCCCTTTTTGTTTTTAGTTATTTAAATAAATAATTAAAAAAAAATATATATGGGCTCCCGCTGCATTTTTTGTATTGCTAGCTAAGGGTAATCCAAGCAGCTACTGGCTGCCAACCCCCACTGCTTGATGTTACCTTCACTGGCAATGGAAAATACAGGGAAGCATTTTTTATTTTTTTTGCCAAAAAAACTACAAAAAAAATGATGTGCGCTTCGCCATATTTTTGTATGCTAGCCAGGTACAGCAGGCAGGTACGGGCTGCCCCCAACCCCCAGCTGCCTATTTGTACCCAGCTGGGAACTTAAATATAGGGAAGTCCTTTTCTTACTTAATTCATGAATTTTATGAAATAATTAAAAAAAAAAAAGACGACATAGGCTTCGCCCCATTTTTGTGTCCAGCCGGGTACAGCTAGGCAGCTGGGGATTGGATCCGCAGCACAGATTAGCCCGAGGTTTCTGGGCCCCTCTGGTGCGAATTGCAGTCCGCAGCCGTCCCAGAAAATGTTGCTCTCATAGAAGCTCCATCATCTGGCACTGTGTCCAACTCTTCCAACAGCCCTGAAGCCGGGTGGCTTGTTGGGTAATCATGAGTTAATACTATCTTTGTTTTACTAGCTAGTATTAAGCCAGAGATTCTAAATGTCAGGCACGTTTGACCTGGCCATTAAGAATCTCCAATAAAGGGTTAAAAAAAACACAACACAGAGAAAAAATACTTTAAGGGTATGTGCGCACGTTGCTTTTTACCTGCTTTTTACTTGCTTTTTTGCTGCTTTTTCTTCTGTGCTGTTTAATGCCAAAATGGATGTGTTCTTCTATTCAAGCAAAGTCTATGGGAATTTGGGTTTCTTGTTCACACTATGTTGTTCAAAATGCTGCCTTTTTGTGGCAGAACTTTGGTCAAAAACTCAGCTTTGCAGTGCAAAACCCAAATGGCAAAAACAATTGACATGTTGCTTCTTTGAAAAGCTGAGTTTTTGACCAAAGTTCTGCCTCAAAAAGGCAGCATTTTGAACAACATAGTGTGAACAAGAAACCCAAATTCCCATAGACTTTGCTTGAATAGAAGAACACATCCATTTTGGCATTAAACAGCGCAGAAGAAAAAGCAGCAAAAAAGCAGGTAAAAAGCAGGTAAAAAGCAACGTGCGCACATACCCTAATAGAAATAAATACACAGACACACTTAGAGACTCCATGTTTATTACTCCTCTTACCCAGGGCCGTATTTACCACTAGGCACCTGTGGTCCGGTGCCTAGGGCGGCGCGATGCGGGGGGGGCGGCGCCTTCCAGCAGCAAAAAAAAAAAAAATTAAAAAAAAAAAAAAAGAAAAAAAATTATTATTTTTTTTTTTTTTTTTACCTATCCCACTAAATCCGCAGTCTTTTCGCGGGGGAGGGGGGGGGGGGTTGGGGTCGGGGTAAAGGGGGGTGTTGTGTTGGGCGCACGGGCGCCCCTCTATTGATTTGTATGTATCCGCGTCTTTAAAGCAAATACAATTACACTGCAGGCAGAGGGAGCTGATTGAACCCGGAACTGCCGACGGCTGCATTTCCGGGGTCACAACACGCGCGCTCCAATCAGCTTCTTGCCAAGAGCTGGGACATCCAAACCTGTGCAGAGCTCACAACAGGCACCAGTGTGACGTCTGGAGGATAATCACCGGGTCCGGAGCAGGTAATAAGCTGTCTATATGTGAAGGGGGGGCTTTACTGCTAACTGTATGTGATGGGGGGGACGGGAGCACTGCATACTCAGAAATGCCTGTGCTAACTGTATGTGATGGAGGGAGGGGTGCACTGCATCATGCAGTGCACCCCTCCCCCCATCACATACAGTTAGCACAGGCATTTCTGAGTATGCAGTGCGCCCCTCCCCCATCACATACAATTAGCAGTAAGCACATGCATTTCTGAGTATGCATGCAGTCTGCATGCATACTCAGAAATGCCTGTGCTTACTGCTAATTGTATGTGATGGGGGGAGGGGCGCACTGCATACTCAGAAATGCCTGTGCTTACTGCTAATTGTATGTGATGGGGGGAGGGGCTCACTGCATACTCAGAAATGCCTGTGCTTACTGCTAATTGTATGTGATGGGGGGAGGGGCGCACTGCATACTCAGAAATGCCTGTGCTTACTGCTAATTGTATGTGATGGGGGGAGGGGCGCACTGCATACTCAGAAATGCCTATGCTAACTGTATGTGATGGGGGGAGGGGTGCACTGCATGCATACTCACAATTAGCAGTAAGCACAGGCATTTCTATGTGATGGGGGAGGGGCGCACTGCATACTCAGAAATGCCTGTGCTAACTGTGATTAGCTGAGGCTGGGGGGAGAGAGGCTGAGGCTGGGGGAGAGGGAGGCTGGGGGGAGAGAGACGCTGAGGCTGGGGGGAGAGAGACGCTGAGGCTGGGGGAGAGGGAGGCTGGGGGGAGAGAGAGGCTGAGGCTGGGGGGAGAGAGAGGCTGAGGCTGAGGAGAGAGAAGCTAAGGCTGGGGGGGAGGCTGGGGGGAGAGAGAGGCTGAGGCTGGGGGGAAAGAGAGGCTTAAGCTTGGGGGGAGGCTGGGGGGAGAGAGAGGCTGAGAGGAGAGAGGCTGATGCTGGGGGAGGCTGGGGGGAGAGGGAGGCTGGGGGGGAGGCTGGGGGGAGAGGGAGGCTGGGGGGGAGGCTGGGGGGAGAGAGAGAGGCTGAGGCTGGGAGGAGGGAGGCTGATACTGGGGGAAGCTGGGAGCAGGGAGGCTGATGCTGGGGGAGGCTGGGAGCTGAGAGGCTGATGCTGGGGGAGGCTGGGAGGGGGAGGGGGAGGCTTGGAGGAGGGAGGCTGATGCTCTGGGAGGCTGATGCTGGGGGAGGCTGGGAGGGGGAGGGGGAGGCTTGGAGGAGGGAGGCTGATGCTCTGGGAGGCTGATGCTGGGGGAGGCTTGGAGGAGGGGGGCTGGGAGGCTGGGAGGAGGGAGGCTGATGCTGGGGGAGGCTGGGAGGAGGGAGGCTGATGCTGGGGGAGGCTGGGAGGAGGGAGGCTGATGCTGGGGGAAGCTGGGAGCAGGGAGGCTGATGCTGGGGGAGGCTGGGAGGAGAGAGGCTGATGCTGGAGGAGGCTCATGCTGGGGGAGGCTGGGAGGAGAGAGGCTGATGCTGGAGGAGGCTCATGCTGGGGGAGGCTGGGAGGAGAGAGGCTGATGCTGGAGGAGGCTCATGCTGGGGGAGGCTGGGAGGAGGGAGGCTGATGCTGGGGGAGGCTGGGAGGAGGGAGGCTGATGCTGGGGGAGGCTGGGAGGAGGGAGGCTGATGCTGGGAGCAGGGAGGCTGATGCTGGGGGAGGCTGGCAGGAGAGAGGCTGATGCTGGAGGAGGCTCATGCTGGGGGAGGCTGGCAGGAGAGAGGCTGATGCTGGGGTAAGCTGGGAGCAGGGAGGCTGATGCTGAGGGAGGCTGGGGGGAGAGAGGCTGATGCTGGGGGAGGCTGGGGGGAGAGAGGCTGATGCTGGGGGAGAGGCTGCTGCTGGAGGCGGGGGGAGAGAGGCTGCTGCTGGGGGAATGAGAGAGAGGGGCCAATGCTAGAGACAGAGGACAAGGGTTGAGGGATAGTGCAATGACACTATCGATGGGGGGGAGTGTAAGGACTCAGAATAAGAGGGGGGCAGCATTGGGAGCTCATTATGGAGAAGGGGCAGCATGTGTGGGCTCAGTATGGAGTGGAACAATGTAGGGGAGTCAATATCAAGAGTGGGGTAGTGTGTGTGTGTGTGTGTGTGTGTGTGGGTCTCAGCATAAGCGCTAGTGTGGTGGTCTTAGTATGATGAGTGGGGCAGCATGGAGGTGTCATTATGGAAAAAAGGAAGGCAGCATTAGGAGCTCATGGAGAGAGACAGCATGCACGGGACACTGTGAGGAGGGGGCAGCATGCATGGGACACTGTGAGGAGGGGGCAGCATGCATGGGACACTGTGAGGAGGGGGCAGCATGCATGGGACACTGAGGAGGGGGCAGCATGCATGGGACACTGTGAGGAGGGGGCAGCATGCATGGGACACTGTGAGGAGGGAGCAGCATGCATGGGACACTGTGAGGAGGGGGCAGCATGCATGGGACATTGTGAGGAGGGGGCAGCATGCATGGGACATTGTGAGGAGGGAGCAGCATGCATGGGACATTGTGAGGAGAGGGCAGCATGCATGGGACATTGTGAGGAGGGGGCAGCATGCATGGGGCACTGTGAGGAGGGAGCAGCATGCATGGGACAGTGTGAGGAGGGGGCAGCATGCATGGGATACTGTGAGGAGGGGGCAGCATGCATGGGACATTGTGAGGAGAAGGCAGCATGCATGGGACACTGTGAGGAGGGGGCAGCATGCATGGGACATTGTGAGGAGGGGCAGCATGCATGGGACATTGTGAGGAGGGGCAGCATGCATGGGACATTGTGAGGAGGGGGCAGCATGCATGGGACACTGTGAGAAGGGGCAGTATGCATGGGACATTGTGAGGAGGGGCAGCATGCATGGGACATTGTGAGGAGGGGCAGCATGCATGGGACATTGTGAGGAGGGGGCAGCATGCATGGGACATTGTGAGGAGGGGGCAATATGCATGGGACACTGTGAGGAGGGGGCAGCATGCATGGGACATTGTGAGGAGGGGGAAGCATGCATGGGACATTGTGAGGAGGGGGCAGCATGCATGGGACATTGTGAGGAAGGGGCAGTATGCATGGGACATTGTGAGGATGGGGCAGCATGCATGGGACATTGTGAGGATGGGGCAGCATGCATGGGACATTGTGAGGAGGGGGCAGCATGCATGGGACATTGTGAGGAGGGGGCAGCATGCATGGGACACTGTGAGGAAGGGGCACAATGCATGGGACATTGTGAGGAGGGGGCAGCATGCATGGGACATTGTGAGGAGGGGGCAGCATGCATGGGACATTGTGAGGAGAGGCAGCATGCATGGGACATTGTGAGGAGGGGGCAGCAAGCATGGGACATTGTGAGGAGGGGGCAGCAAGCATGGGACATTGTGAGGATGGGGCAGCATGCATGGGACATTGTGAGGAGGGGGCAACATGATGTGAGGACAATGTGCAGATCATATTTCATCATTGAGGAAGGTGTGGTGGGTATAATTTATAAGGGAGGGCAGTGTGTAGTTTATTAGGGGCAGTGTGACAGTCACAGTATATAAGTGGGGACGGTGTGGTGGGAATATTTTATACTCATGCTATGTTTTGATGTGCCTGTGGTGATCCCCATTGGGGGGGGGGGGTAGTGCCCTTCGTTTCTCATTGATACTTTTTCAAGTGTTTTACAGAGTAGATCTGCCTTAAACAGATGTCGTGTGCGAAAACTCAGTGTTACGTTGTCACTAAGGGGCGCGACCACTTAAAGTGCCTAGGGCAGCACGAAGGCAAAATACAGCCCTGCTCTTACCTCTCCACGATCCATACTCTTCTGTCTTCTTTCTCCTTCAACACATGCAGCTCTGTCTGCTCCATCAGACAGCACAGCTGCATGTGAGAAAGGACGCTGTGCTCCGTGCAGAATGCTCTGTTGTAGTGACCACAGGCTCCCGGCTGTAGGCGGTGGCACGGGTTGCCGTAGCAACGCTGCTCCAATCATGTGATTCCATTGCCACTGCGTGCTGGTAGCAGGACGTCACCGTCACCGCTACCAAGCAAGTTGCTATGGCAACGGTGATCTCCGTTATTGACCGGCTGTGTCAGCCGGTCAGGAGCCGGCTTCTGCGGACGCTGGTAACTACGGTAAATATTGGGTAACCAAGAAACCCTTTCCTTGGTTACCCGATATTTACCTTCGTTACCAGCGTCTGCCGCTCTCATGCTGTCAGTGCCGGCTCCCTGCTCCCTGCACACATAGCCAGACTACACATCGGGTAAAATTAACCCAATGTGTACTCTGGCTAAGAAGTGCAGGAAGCCAGCGCTAAGCGGTGTGCGCTGGTAACCAAGGTAAATATCGGGTTGGTTACCCAATATTTACCTTAGTTACCAAGCGCAGCATCGCTTCCACGCGTGCTGCTGGCTGGGGGCTGGTCATTGGTTGCTGGTGAGATTTGCCTGTGTGACAGCTCACCAGCAACCCGTGTAGCGACGCTCCAGCGATCACTGCCAGGTCAGGTTGCTGGTGGGATCGCTGGAGCGTCGCTTAGTGTGACGGTACACTAATGGAACGGGGAAGCAGAGCGGGGAGTCGACCGTGTGCTAGAGCATGTCGCCGGTACACAGCGATACACAAACGTGCACCATGTAACAGAGAGATGCAATGAAAGGTCCTAGCATGACACGTCATAGTCATGTGACCAGTCTGTAGCCAATGAGATAATAGACACGTGACTAGTCACATGGCTATTTTGACGTCACGATAGGTCCTGCATCACTGCTGGTGTTCCCGGAGGACGCAGCGATTACCGATGGAAAAGCTGTGGGAGACAGAGTGCAGGATGCATCCTGGGGACAGGTAAGTGTTATGGCAATGTTTATTAACTGTATGTGTACATTTATAATGTGTTTTTATGTGTTTGTGATTGCCTCCCATTGTTTCCTATTGGGTTCGAGTCGTTCGCCGAACCGGTTCGTCGAACGGAACTCGAACCCGACCTCCGTTCGGCGAACCGAGCTCGAGCCGAACCGCGGCCGGTTCACTCATCTCTACTCCCAAGTAGAGTTGAGCGCGGTTCGTGGTTCATGGTTCTCCAGTTTGCGGTTCGAGTGATTTTGGGGGGTGCTCTAGATCGAACTAGAACTCGAGCTTTTTGCCAAACGTTCGTTAGCTCGAGTTACGTTCGAGAACGGTTCTATCAGCAAAAAGCCAAGCTAATTACTACCTGGCTTTTCACTGTAATAGTGTGAGTCACTCTGTGACTCACACTTTTATCAAATTTCAGCGTATAGTATGCTACGCGTTCAGCTCACTACTGCTGGAATTTTTTTCTTCTTCCCTCCCTCAGTGCGCGTGTAGTGAGGCGGGCCAGCATCTCAGCCAATCCCAGACACACACAGCTAACTGCACTTTTTGCCAGACAAGCAAGGGCATGTGTCATAGGCTGTCCATGTCACATGTCCTTGCATTATAAATACGGCAATTTTCCCGTCTGGACACCATTCTCTGCCTTCTGCGTCTGGGTGACAGTCACCGCAGACGCAGCTCCTGCCGTCGATCCTGCTGTGTACGCTCTACACACAGCGCTATACAGAATAGGGATAGAAGTTTCTTTCAGCCCTTTTAAGGGCTAATTCCAGCTGCCTCAGAGCCATAGGTGACAGTCAGGTCCATGGAAACAGTTTTAACAGCTACAGATAACAGCGTCTGTGTAGCTAAGCTCAGGGACTTCCTTGCTGCATTTCACCATTAGGAGGGATAGAAAGTGAGGCTTCCTATCCTCTACACTGACCCACAACCCGGCCACTGTACCCTCCTGCCCTTTTTAGCAAAGCCATTTTAATTGCAGAGTGCTGCCAGTTAGTGCGATCCAAAGAGTGGCTACTGTCCTCCATTATTGTGGCACTTGTGCCAAGCAAATCCCACCACCTCTGCATTCTCCCCTCCTGCACATTTTTGCAAAGCTATTTTAATTGAAAAGAGTGCTGCCAGTTAGTGGCATCCAAAAAGTGGCTGTTGGACATCATTACTGTCCCACTGGTGCCAAGCTATATCCAGCACCTCTGCATTGCACCCTCAAGCTCATTTTTACTAAGCCATTATAATAGCAAACACTTAGAAAACTTAGTGGCATCCTAAAAGTGGCTGTTGGAAATCATTAGTGTCCCACTGGTGCCAAGCTATTTCCAGCACCTCTGCATTGCACCCTTAAGCTCATTTTTACTAAGCCATTATAATTGCAAACTGTGCTGCCAGTTTAAGGGCCATAGTTGCATTGTCAGGGATAGTCTGTATTGTTTCTTCTGCTGCCAATAAAGCTAGACCACCTCTGCAATCTACACCACCGCTCAATTTTTACTACCACATTTTAAGTGGACAATCTTGTCGCAATCAAAATGAGTGGAAAATGACAGATGCTGGTGGGAAAGGGGAACAGGCGTGTTGGAAAAGGAAAAAAAGTTTGTGTCCGTGGGGAAGGTGGCAAAGCTCCATTAACATCTGCTGAAGATAGGCCATCTTCCAGCAAAAGTAAGATGTCTACTGCTTTCCGTGGACAATCAGATGTGCTCCCTTTTTTACGGACACGAACAACTGGAACAAAGGTAGATGATGCAAAAAAAAAGAACATGCTTGAATGGATATCAAGTGCTCCAACAAGTGCCCTCACCTCCACCTCAACTACCGCATCCAAAAAAAAACAGTCCTCGGAGTTGTCATCCCAATCACACTTGCTTTCTCCCAGCTCTCAAGTCTCCATCCGCCCTGCACAGTATGGTGGAACAGAGATGGCTGAGTCTGCAGAGCTGTTCAGTCACACTATAGCCTGGGAATCAGAGACTGCTCCCAAGCTACAGTAATTACAGACCAGGAAATGGTCTGCAGTGATGCCCAGAACCTTTGTGACTCAGACTCAGGCCGTGATGTGTTGTGAATCTTAGTTATGTTTTGGCTGCTGGGAGGCTCCCTCTGGTGGCCAGGAATGGTTTGTACAGAGACCAGGTGTGTTGTGCAATGGGAGTTTCCTTTGCTAACTCTCTGCTTATTTAAATCCTGGTCTGATAGCAGGTCATGCCGGATGTCAATTGTTCTTTGTATCACCAGCCTGCTTCATTCTGCTCCACACCACATCTACCCCAGATAAGTGCTTGCTCTTTATTTATTATTTGGTTCTTTTGCTCTTATCTGGGTTTGTCTTTTGCTGTGGTTGTTTTCAGTTTATTTGCATGCAGGGATTTTCCCCCTCAGTTGCTTGGCTGGGGAACTCCCTCTAGTTCTGTTTGGAGTATAGCTCCTTTAAGTCCATGTGTTTGTGGCTTGTTGAATTTGTTATGATTCTTGTTTTCTGTTCATTGGTATGACAAGAGCACCTGGTATAGGACGGAGTTCAGATCGTGCGATCTGAGGGCCTTTTTGTACTATCAGGAATTTGGAATTTTGTAGGGTTTTTCTCTGGTCACCATCAGCCCCTTAACTGTCCTTTCCTATTTTAGTCAGTGGGGGCCTCACCTTTTGCTAATCCTGTCATCTATCTGTGTATTGTGTTTTTCCTATATCACCGCAGTCTTTGAATGTGGGGGGCTTGCTATTCTTGTCTATTTTCTGAGGCAGAGAGTTATTCATCTTTCCTTCCTTTAGGATAGTTAGTTCTCCGGCTGGGTCCGCGGTGCACAGGATGTTAGTTCACCCCTCGGCTACTTCTAGTTGTGATGCTTAGTAAGGGGATGGCGGCCAGATTAGTTGCCAATGCTCTTGTCACCTTTTACCAATGATTTGTGGTGATCTTCCATGGTTCCGGATCATAACAGTGATGACCAAGTTTCTGAGCATAATGTTGACCCTTATTCACAAACTGGAATATACTGATGACGATGAGACGCAGATACCAGATTGGGATGACAACTTAAATATTCGGTCAGGGCAGGAAGAGGCTCGGACTGAGAGTGAGGGGAGTGCAAAAACAACGCTTGATGAGGAAGGTCTAGATCTCACCTACTGTCAGCCCACAGTCAGTCACTCGAGGAGGTCAACAGAGGAGGTGGAGGAGGATGCAACTGACGACGAAGTTACCTTGCGCCTTCCTGGACAGAGAAGGAGTACTTGTCGGGAATCTATTAGTAGAGGAAAAAACCTCAGCAGTTTGACAACTTCTTCCATGAATCGTCACATGAATAAATTTCATATGTTCCAGTGGGAAGCTCACCGTGCTGCAATGCGGCTTAGCGGAGCGGACCATCCTCCACCTGCCCCTTCCAGTGCATCCGCGTGCTCTTCATCTTCTAGGACTGTGGGAACAGCTATCAAACCTGGTTTTCCACGCACAACTTCCACCACTGTAACCGCAACAGGCAATTTGCTTGGTAGGTCGTCAGTTGGTTTGGAAGGGGAAACAAGTGCGTGTGTACAGCACTCTCAGACATCGATAGCACCAACGTTGGATGAAGGCAACATCATGTCTACGCCTGCACTTTCCTCACAAACCTGCATTTTTCCAGGGACACCCTACTCACCACCGTCTACACACAGCAGCCAGATCTCTGTCCCTCAGATGTGGACAAATAAAAGGCTTTTCCTGTGACCCATGACAAAGCTAAGAGGTTGACTTTATCCCTCTGTAAGCTCTTGGCTACCGAAATGCTGCCTTTCCGCCTGGTGGACACAAAGGATTTTCGAGACCTTATGTCTGTCGCTGTGCCCCAGTACCAGATGCCCAGTCGCCACTACTTCTCTAAGAAAGGTGTGCCTGCGCTACACCAGCATGTCTCACACAACATCACTGCTTCCTTGAAAAATTCTGTGTGTGAACGGGTGCATTTCACCACCGATACTTGGACCAGTAAGCATGGACAGGGTCGTTACATGTCGCTGACTGGGCACTGGGTAACTATGGTGATAGATGGTGAAGGGTCTGCTGCATAAGTCTTGCCGTCCCCACGACTTGTGTGTCAATCCTCTGTCTGTCCAAGTTCCGCCACTGCTTCTGCCTCCTCAACCTCATCTGGGTCCTCCACCTCCGCCCCAAGCCTGCCTGGTCAGGCCACCAGCGTTGTAACTGCGCAGAAGGAATCACGCACCCCTCATTACTATGCTGGCAGCAGAGCGCAACGGCATCAGGCGGTCTTTATCTTGAAATGTCTTGGAAATAAGAGTCACACTGCGGCTGAGTTGTGGGCAGCTCTGGAGACTGAGTTTGGTAAATGGTTGTCTCCACTCAACCTGCAGCCTGGTAAGGCCATGTGCGACAATGCTGCAAACCTGGGTGCGGCCCTTCGCCTGAGCAAGGTGATACACGTGCCTTGTATGGTTCACGTGTTGAACCTTGTTGTCCAGCAATTTTTAACACACTATCCCGGCGTAGATGGCCTTCTGAACAGGGCACGAAAATTGTCTGCTCACTTCCGCCGTTCAACTGCCGCAGCTGACCGACTTGCATCACTACAGAAGTCTTTCGGCCTGCCGGTTCATCGCCTGCAATGCGATGTGCCAACACGCTGGAATTCGACTCTCCACATGTTACAGCGACTGTGGCAGCACCGCCGAGCCCTGGTGCAATACGTCATGACGTATAGCCTGGGCCAACGAGATGCAGAGGTGGGGCAGATCACCCTGATGGAGTGGTCTCAGATCAAGGACCTATGCACCCTTCTGCACAGTTTCGACATGGCGACGAATATGTTTAGCGCTGACAATGCCATTATCAGCATGACAATTCCAGTCATTTACTTGCTGGAGCACACGCTAAACACTATTCGGAGTCAGGGGGTGGGACAACAGGAAGGGGAGGAACTACAGGAGGATTCATATGCGCAAGGGACAACAACATCACCAAGGTGCAGACGTTCATCATCACCAAGGCAACAGGCATGGGACCATGGGGGACAGGGATCAACAAGGGCGCATGGTAGCAGGCAAAATGTTGAGGAAGGTGCAGGAGAACATGAAGAAATGGAGGAAGAACTGTCCATGGACATGGAAGACTCAGCGGATGAGGGAGACCTTGGTCAAATTTCAGTTGAAAGAAGTCGACGGGAGATGTCAGAGGAAGAAAGAACGGTTAGCACCTCTATGCCACAAACACAGCGTGTACTTGGTCCGCAATGCTGCGCAAGACACATGAGCGCCTTCTTGCTGCACTACCTCCAACATGACCCTCGTATTGTCAAATTAGAAGTGATGATGAGTACTGGCTTGCCACACTATTAGATCCCCGGTACAAGTTCAAATTTTGTGACATAATTCCAGTCATAGAAAGGGACGCACGTATGCAGGAGTATCAACAAAAGCTGTTACTCGATCTTAGCTCGGCTTTTCCACCAAACAACCGTGGTGCACGGAGTAAATCTCCCAGTTGTAACTTCACAAACATGGGACGGTCTCGTCATCTTCAACAGTCTACCCGTATCAGCAGCACCGTATGTGGTGCTGGTAACAGCAATTTTATTGAATCTTTTCATAATTTTTTTAGACCGTCCTTTGCAAGGCCACCAGAGACAATAAGTCTGACACATAGTCAACGGCTGGAGAGGATGATACAGGAGTATCTCCAAATGAACATCGATGCCATGACTTTGCAAATGGAGCCTTGCTCATTTTGGGCTTCAAATCTTGAAAAATGGCCAGAGCTCTCCACTTACGCCTTGGAAATCTTGTCATGTCCAGCTGCCAGCGTTGTCTCTGAACGTGTCTTCAGTGCTACAGGGTGTGTGCTGACAGATAAGCGCACGCGTCTGTCCAGTGACTATGTGGACAAACTAACGTTCATCAAAATGAACAAGTCATGGATCCACAAGGAATTTACTACCCCTGTGTCATCCTGGGGAGAGTAAATGCTTGTGTATTTTGAATGTGCTTGATGCAAATCTACCTGTGATGTGTACGACTGGGGTACAAGTGCTGCCACTGAAGGGGTGTCTGTGTGGCCCAATTTTTGGAAAAAAGGGAGACTCCACTTGGAGTAACCCTTGCTTGCAGTGTTTCTAAAAAGGATTCAAGATGAACAGATCTGGTATCAGCAAAGACTTTGCTACCTACCCCGGTGCCATCCTGGGGACGGTTAAGGATGGCGTATTTTTGAATGTGCTTGATGCAAATCTACCTGTGAAGTGTACAACTGGGGCACAATTGCAGCCACTGATGGGGTGTCTGTGTGGCCCAATTTTTAGAAAAAAGGGAGACTCTGCTTGGAGTAACCCTTGCTGTGTTTTTTAAAAGAAGCCAAAATGAAGAAGTCTTGGTTCAGGAAAGACTTTGCTACCTACCCCGGGGTCATCCTGGGGACGGTCAAGTATGGCATATTTTTGAATGTGCTTGATGCAAATCTACCTGTGAAGTATACAACTGGGGCACAAGTGCTGCCACTGATGGGGTGTCTGTGTGGCCCAATTTTTGGAAAAAAAAGGGAGACTCCGCTTGGAGTAACCCTTGCTTGCAGTGTTTCTAAAAATGATCCAAGATGAACAGATCTGGGATCAGCAAAGACTTTGCTACCTACCCCGGTGTCATCCTGGGGATGGGTAAGGATGGCGTATTTTTGAATGTGCTTGATGCAATTCTACCTGTGAAGTGTACAACTGGGGCACAAGTGCTGCCACTGAAGGGGTGTGTGTCTGTGTGGCCCAATCTTTGGAAAAAAAGGGAGACTCCGCTTGGAGTCACCTTGCGGTGTTTTACATGATTTTAGAAGGGCATGCCATGCCTATATCTGTGTCTCATCTTCTTTTTCCTCGTAA
Organism: Anomaloglossus baeobatrachus; assembly: GCF_048569485.1. Taxonomy (NCBI): domain Eukaryota; kingdom Metazoa; phylum Chordata; class Amphibia; order Anura; family Aromobatidae; genus Anomaloglossus; species Anomaloglossus baeobatrachus. The sequence continues at coordinate 474,160,154 of NC_134353.1, forward strand.
TGCTGTTTTGTTTTCGCATGAGAATTTGTTCTTGTCACTTTCCCATGTGTTTGTGTTGTGAGTTGTTTGTCACCTTTTGGACACCTTTGAGGGTTTTTCTAGGTGTTTTTATGTGTTTGTGATTGCCTCCCATTGATTTCTATGGGTTCGGTTCGCCGAACCGAACTCGAATTAGACCTCCGTTCGGAGAACCAAGCTCGAGCCGAACCGCGACCGGTTCGCTCATCTCTAATCACTAGTCTCTCACACTGCTCTGTTGTGATTTTGGTACACTCCTCTTCCAGTTTCTCCCACAATTCTTTGACTTTTGTGGGGTTCTTGATCATAACTTTGTCACCAAGGATTTTCCAGAGGTTTTCTATTGCTTTTAGATCAGTACTCAGGGCTGGCCATTTTATTGTTTCATTGTTTTCTGTTTCAAGGAGCTGCTTTACCCGTTTTGCTGTGTGACAATAGGCAGTGTCCTGTATGAAAATTGCTACCTGATTGAGTGATGAAAACAAGTAAGGAACCATGTTTTTTTGAAGAAGATTCTGATACACACTTGCATTCACTCTGCCATGTAGCTGTATAAGAGGCCCAACTCCTGCTGCAGAAAACATTCCCCAAACCATTAAACTTGCTTTCATCACTAAAATGAACTGTGGACCACTTCTCCTCTGTCCACACAACATGCTCCTCACCAAGGGTGAGTCTAGCCTTTTTATTCTTTCTGCTAATGAGAGGTTTGGTCACTGCAGAATGCTCTTAAACGTCATGACACTGTATGGGGCCGGCCTTAACCTGAATGGTGCCCTGTGCAAAACTACCCTTTGGTGCCCCGCTACTGATTTTTTACCCAGTTTCCAGGAAACAAAGGCCATTTTTTTATATCCTAAGAAAATTGATTTCTTCAAATGTACAATAAAGTCCTCCAGATTTGTGCTGGAGAATCTGCATCTCAAATCCACATTAATTCCACCACATCTGAGATTATTCTTATCGGGGTCTTCTCATCTCATACATGCTGTATGCCTGGATATTACATTATGGATGGTACATATGGATTCCCCCAATTGGGCGCACATGTATCTGGAGAATGATGCGCTGCCGTTCTTCGTGGAGAGATGTTATAAATTCCTATACACTTAGAGCGGCGCAGGTCGTAGTCCCATTGGTGGGATCCTGAGGATAAATGTACCAGATGATACCAGACAAGGCACCATGGAGTCGGCGGCCGATGCTGTGTGTACTCCGGACCAAAAAGTCCAAAATACAGATGTTAAAAAGGAATGTAAGAAATTAGAAAAAAGCTTTGCATAATACATAATAAAGAGTCCTCAGGTAATATGTGTCACTGTCTCTCAGCTAAAATGACCTGAACAGACTGAGGTGCAGCACCACATACACACCATAAGGACGGGGGCGCTGTATATGTGTCGCTGCCTCTCAGCTAAAATGACCTGAACAGACTGAGGTGCAGCACCACATACACACCATAAGGACGGGGGCACTGTATATGTGTCGCTGCCTCTCAGCTAAAATGACCTGAACAGACTGAGCTGCAGTACCACATACACACCATGAGGGAGGGGCACGGTGTATGGAAGAACTACAGCATATATACTGTAATCCCTTTATTAACCAGGCTGGGCTCACCTCATTTGGCAATGCTGCAAAAAATATTGTTGGAAAATTTGTAAGATAAATCCACGCTGAATAATGTCATATTCTGCAGAACTTCATAATGCACACCTCAGATGCTACAGAACCTAATCATTAACACCTCAGCTGCTGCAGAATCCCATAATACATACCTCAGCTGCTGCAGAACCTCAAAATACACACCTCAGATGCTACAGAACCTCATCATACACATCTCAGCTGCTGCAAAATCTCATAATTCACCTCAGCTGCTGCAGAATCCCATAATACACCTCAGCTGCTGCAGAACCCCATAATCCACCTCAGCTGCTGCAGAACCCCATAATACACATCTCAGCTGCTGAAAGACCTCATCATACACACATCAACTGCTGCAGAATCTCATAATACACCTCAGCTGCTGACGATGCATTACATTGATAGAATGGCCTTCTTAACGTCACTAAGGCTAAGTTCACACAGGACATCTTTTGTTGCATTTTTGAGGTCACGAAGATGCACCAAATGCATGCATTTCCTCCTCCCAGCAAAGTCTTTGGGATTTCAATTTTGCTGTCCACACTGGACATCTTTTGTTGGCTGCATCTTGGCTACGTTTTTCAATATGCAGTGGGTCAGTTCTTTTTGCGTTTTCATTTTTGAACCCTTCCAGTCAATAGATTACACTTAAAAACCGCATTGGGCAAAACGCGGTAAAAACACATCAAAAACACATTGCGTTTTTTTATGCGTTTTTGCCGCGGTGCGTTTTTGGTGCATTCTTGGGACAAAAAGGCTGCATATTTGTGGTAAAAAAAAGATGCCCCGTGTGAACATACCCTAAACTATTACATGTGATGTGCAGACGGCAGTGACGCCATGTAACATATGAGACTTCACTATTATTTTGCTACCAGGTCAGGCTGGTTTCACCTCAGCGTTTTCCTGCTGCACTGCCAAGATCCGGCATAAGTGTAGTACAGTTCAATATAGTTCACTGGCAAGCTCCGGGCACATGCGGTCATGTGACCATAACATGTGACAGCATGTGACCGGGGCTTGCCGCGCTGCTTGTGAACTGTATTGAACTGTACTACACTTATGCCGGATCTGGCAGTGCGGCAGGAAAACGCTGATGTGAAACCAGCGTTAGGAATCTGACAGCTGATTCCTCCTGCACGACTCCCGAGTGGAAGGAATCAGACACCAGCTCCATTCGTGTATATTTTACTCTGAAGCTTCCACGTTTCAGATAAAACACATTTAATTTCTGGCCGGGGACGATGCCACCAGGCTGAGGAGCTCGGGAGGCTGGTGCCCAATGGCTTCTCCCTGCTCTGCTGCCCTACACTGACTGGTATCTCCCCTGGGTTTGACATTTTGCACATTTTGCTCAAATGTCATGACCAGATTTTCAAATGCCCTTCAGGAGTAATAGTATGGCTTCAAAAGCCATTTTCCAGTCACCCCCTTACTTGATTCTGATCAGATTATATGCCCCCTCTAAGGTCCAACTTGAAGAACCATTTAGCACCAACAATCTGATTAAATTTATAAAAAATAAGTGGAAGGGGGAAAGGGTCCCAGATGGTAATCTGATTAAACTCACAAAAGTCGAAACAAGGACGCAGACTCACATCTTTTTTCTTAATAAAGAAGCACCTTGCAGCCACAGGAGAAGGGGAGGGTCTAATATGTCATTTAGCAAGGCTTTCAGAGATATTATTTTTCACAGCCTGCGTTTCAGGGCTAGAAAGACTAGATAATCTGGTTTTGGATCGTTTTGCTCCAGGGAGCAAGTTAATGGGGCAATCATAGGCAAAGCGAGGCAAATATTGATACTATTCTTCAGGACATACTGCTTAAAAAACAGACAGAAAATAGGTTTGGGTGCCAGTTAAGACAGTAGAGAGAAGACTATTCAGACAATTATTCTTATATAATTCATTCCACTTAATAAGAATCTGCATAACTAATCATATGCTTAATAGTTGCTAGTCAAATGTATGTATAAAATAACCAAAATGAGTGAAGGTAGTCTCACGCTCAAAGCTGTAGTGGATGGTGAAATATGGAGTCTGAAAGTCAAAGATTCAAAACATTGTTACCTTTTTTTATATACATACACTGGAGATCAAAATTAGAGAACAACACACAAATTCCTAAATGTTGCAGTCATTGCGTCGTCCTATGTGATTATATCCTAACATGAGTAAACTAGCAGCATTTTAAGCTCATTTCATAAATTGAATTTATTCAAAAGCACATGGCATGGTGTACCCCTTACAAAAAACCTTATCAATGTTGATTATATTATTTCTGAAAAAAGCAAGGAAACATACAATGTTCTCTAATTTTGATCTCCAGAGTATGTACACTGGTATAGTGTAGTGGTTAAGTGCATTACCTCCAACATGGGAGACTGGGGTTCAAATCCCGTCCCTGCCATGTGGAAAAAATAAATAGAAATAAGTTACCATATACCTTGGAAAAAAGCCTCCTAATTCTATAATACCTACCTTCTGGTTAAGTGCACACCCATCAGTATACCAGTAGAGATCCATTCATTAGCAAGACTCCTAACACTATAATGCCTATCTCAATAAACATGAGAGTGTCACAAACAAAGATAGTCATGCTTGGATGTTTCCCGGAATAACAAGGTCCACGTCCATGAGAAACCAAGTCAATCTGATGCTAAATGGGCTACTGGAACAAACCATACATGGACAAGGCAAAAGAATCTGGATCTGATAAAATGCTACTACAACTGCAGACCAAATGAAAGAGGATACATAAAGACCTGAATGTCCATTGACTGAGAAACAATTAGTCACTTAATGCTTCAATGTCATAACTTGAGATAGATCAACTGCACTGCATATCCACACACCACAGAAAGACCTGGAAGAACAACATGTGCAACCCCCTGAAAATCCTGATCCAATCCTGCAACTAGAGGCTACAACAGCTGATCTGAAACAGAAAATCATAGAGAAACTAAATACCATGAGGTCCAGAAGAGAAATACCACCAGACAGTATGCTAGAAGATGCCAATAGAGCACTTGCATCAATACCTACCACCACCATAACATAAACTGATCTATGCCACTGCCTCAGTAATCCTGGAAATGCTTGGCTATACTAAAAAGAACAACAGAAGCACGTGCCCACCATGGAAAAGAAGACTGGAGACAAAAATCAAGGTCACACAAAGAGAAGTCAGCCATCTAACAGAAGCACAGAAGGGTGTAAAGATCAAGAATAAGACCAAGCTGAACAAGTACAAAGGCCTGATTCCATCTGAAGCCCTAGACATAAAAAACAGAGGCTAACAGCTGCAAGACTAGGGAGATACACTAGAGAAGATGAGGCTAAGCTAATAAATGCCCTGTTCTCCAAAGAACCATCCAAGGTGTATTCCCCAAAACAATACTTGAAGGACATATAGGAGAAGGAAAAAACACACAACACTGGTGCAGAGTGGCTGAAAGATCTGAGAATGAAACACAATAACCACGTAGAATAAGAACCAGTCACCATCACAGAAGTAGGCATCCAAGAGCATGTCAAACAGACAGGGAGTGAGGGGTGCTCTATACAGACAAAGTATAGGGTGCAAGAGTGATGGGGGAATATATGCAGACATAGTATGTGGAGCAATTGGGGGAAGGTATACAGACATGGTTTGGGGAGCAAACAGGAAAGAAATTTTGAGGACGCAAAATAAAGAGTGACATGGTATGAGGAGCAGGAGTTGGAAAAGTATATGGACACGCAGGAGGTAGTGCAGAAATAGTAAGGGATGAGAAAAATGTGAGGGGGCACAGAATAGAGACTGGGTAGTGGAGGGAGGCGGTATGGAGAGGGGCCAGAATGGGAGGACAGTGTGAAGCCATAGTGAGGAGGGGTGTGATGAGAGAGCACAGTATAAAAACTTTGTAGTGTAAAGGACAGTGTGAAGAGGCTCAGTATGGAAGGAAGAGGGAATGTGGGGGGCATATACCATAAGAGGGGCAGTGTGGGGTCATATTTTGTGCAGAGAACACAGTGAGGGGCCATTATTTGTATTGGTATTACCATTGGTATACCATTATTTGTTCTGGGGCACAGTGTAGGGCAGATATTTTTAAATAGGAGTATTCTAAACATTCTGCTATTTTTAGGGGCATCCTGTTAGGGTAGGATATGCTGCAGAAGACCGTAGAAGAATGAAATCTGCAGTGATAAGATGTGAATTTGAAAGTCATCATGGCGTCAGGACACGGTGAAGAATAGAAAGAAACGACTAGAGAAAACATCCTCTATAAGGTACGTGAATATAAATGTTTATTTGTGATACTGATTGTGTCTCATTATTAGGCCTCGGTCCCACTTGCGCATTTCTTCTGATGTGAGCACAATGGGACCCCCACTGATCAGCTGTTCTTGGTGCAGGTGGCTGGAAATGCTTAGTTCTGGATCAGCTTCGTCCTTTGATAGTGTACACACATCTGCCTCATTGATTTTAGTAGGAGGCTACTGCCACTATCAGAAGTCGGAGCAGATCCAAAATTGAGCACTTATGGCCACCTGCCATCACCGGCATGGCACCTAGAACAGGCGTTTGGCTGGCGTGCCAGGTGCTGGACCCTGACCAATCGGACATTGGTGACTTATCCTAAGGAAAGGCCATCAATGTTAAAGTAGAGGACAATCTCTTTATTAAAAAGTCTTGTGTCGTCTGACAAGTTAATGGTTACTATGTTTTTATGTTGTTAGAGCGTTAAAGGGGTTGTCCAAGTTTGTGATGAGCCTGCAGTCAGTCTGTGTCACTTTATGTGACTGCAGACTTCTGAATTCTCACAGTACGCACACTGCACGTTATCAAGATTCTCTGGTGCTGGCGGAGAGAGTGGGAGGTTACGAAGCTACAAGGATGCGATTTACATAGATATGGTCACGTATTGAACAGACATGCATGGCCTCGCTCAATGAAAATTAATTGACTGAGGCCGGACACATCAAATCAGAATGTGGCCAGAATTACACAAATCTCTTACTTGTGCTCACATGATCGTCCACTCTTGTCACTGGCACCGGAGAATTGTAAAAGTGTGCAGAACATGCATTTAAAGAATTAAGAAGCCTCAAGTCACGAAGAGAGTCACTGCAGACTATCATCTTTAATCTGGACTAGAGTTGAGCGCGGTTCGCGGTTCGAGGTTCTCCAGTTCACGGCTCGAGTGATTTTGGGGGCTGTTCTAGATCGAACTAGAACTCGAGCTTTTTGCTAAAGCTCGATAGTTCTAGATACGTTCGAGAACGGATCTAGCAGCAAAAAGACCAGCTAATTCCTAGCTGGCTTTCCGCTGTAATAGTGTAAGTCACTCTGTGACTCACACTATTATGACATTTCAGTGTATAGTGTGCATTCAGATCACTGCTGTATGGATAATGGCGATCGCCATTTTTTTTTTTTTTTCCTTGTCTTCCTTCCCTAAGCGCGCGCGTGTAGTGGGGCGGACTTGTCAGCCAAACCCAGACACACACACAGCTAAGTGGACTTTTAGCCAGAGAAGCAACGGCATGTGTGATAGGATGTCCATGTCACATGTCCCTGCATTATAAAACCGGACATTTTCCTCCAGCACGCCATTATCTCTTCTGCGTCCTTGGTGTCAGACACCGCTGGCGCAGCTCCTATCGCCGATACTGCTGTGTACGCTCTATACACAGCGCTATACAGAATAGGGATAGCACTTTCTATCAGTCCTTTTAAGGGCTCATACCGGCAGGGTCAGAGCCATAGGTGACAGGTCCTGAAAACAGAGTTTAACAGCTACACAAGATGACAGCGTCTGTGTAGCTAAGGTCAGGGATTTCCTCGCTGCATTTCCCCATTAGGAGGGATAGAAAGGCAGGCTTCCTTTCCTCTACCCAGAGACCCACAACCCTGCCACTGTACCCTCCTTCCCTTTGCACACTCAAACTCATTGTTACTAAGCCATTATACTAGCAAACACTGAGTGAACTTAGTGGCATCCTAAACGTGGCTATTGGACTTCTGTATAGTCCCACTAGTGCAAAGATATTTGCAGCACGTCTGCCTGCATTGCAAACTCAAACTCATTGTTACTAAGCCATTATACTAGCAAACACTGAGTGAACTTAGTGGCATCCTAAACGTGGCTGTTGGACTTCTGTATTGTCCCAGTAGTGCAAAGATATTTGCAGCACATCTGCCTGCATTGCACATTCAAACTCATTGTTACTAAGCTATTATACTAGCAAACACTGAGTGAACTTAGTGGCATCCTAAATGTGGCTGTTGGACTTCTGTATTGTCCCAGTAGTGCAAAGATATTTGCAGCACGTCTGCCTGCATTGCACACTCAAACTCTTTGTTACTAAGCCATTATACTAGCAAACACTGAGTGAACTTAGTGGCATCCTAAAAGTGGCTGTTGGAATTCCATTAGTGCCCCACTGGTGCCAAGCTATTTCTAGCACCTCTGAATGACACCCTCCTGCTCTGTTTTTAATAAGCTATAATGATAGCAAAAAATGCTGCCATTTAGTGGCATACAAGAACTGGCTGTTGTATTCCATTATTGTCCCACTGGTGCCAAGCTATTTCTAGCACCTCTGCATGACACCCTCCTGCTCTGTTTTTAATAAGCTATAATAATAGCAAAAAATGCTGCCATTTAGTGGCATACAAGAACTGGCTGTTGTATTCCATTATTGTCCCACTGGTACCAAGCTATTTCTAGCACCTCTGCATGACACACTCCTGCTCTGTTTTTAATAAGCTATAATAATAGCAAAAAATGCTGCCATTTAGTGGCATACAAGAACTGGCTGTTGTATTCCATTATTGTCCCACTGGTGCCAAGCTATTTCTAGCACCTCTGCATGACAAACTCCTGCTCTGTTTTTAATAAGCTATAATAATAGCAAAAAATGCTGCAATTTAGTGGCATACAAGAAGTGACTGTTGGACTTCCATTAGTGTCCCACTGGTGCAAATCTATTTGCAGCACCTCTGCATGACACCCTCATGCACATTTTGCTACGCTAATTTTATTGCAAACTCAGGCAATTCCTTGCTGCATTTGATCGTTCGGAGGGATAGAAAGTGAGGCTTCCTTTACTGTCCTGGTATCCACAGAACACGGCCACTGTACCCACCTGTCCACTTTTGCCAAGCTATTTAATTTGCCCAAAGAGCTGACTCTTTTTCTGCCTTCCTAAAATTGTCTGTAATACTAAGTTAGTGTTCCTTTGCTGCCAAGCAAGGTACAACACATGTGCATTCTACACTCCTTTCCATTTCTGGAATGCAATTATTAAATGCAGGTAGTCCAGCCAATCTGTGACGAAGGTGCAGGTGTGGATATAATGTAGCCTGCATCCAATGTTGGTTTTCTCGATGTCTGACAGCTCAACAATACCATCTGCTTCCACTTCCAAAACAAGTGATGACCTGCCAATCACACTCCCTGTTGCGTGTAAAGGGGTGGAAGTTCAGTGTGAAAAACCATGTGAGACTGCTGTCCCCAGTCACAGAGGATGAAGAGCATGCAGATGCACTTGATGGGGCAGGCGGTGGTTGCACAGGCACGCTAGGCCGCATTGTAGCACAGTGAAATTCACATTGCGACTTATGCTTCATTTTAAGTCGTGTACAGGGTGGGCTCCCCAGTATGCAGCAAAACCAGGCAACAGGAAAAGGACTCTAGTCAGTTGGGTTGATAAATAATTGTTTAACTTTACCAAAACAAACAATAAGAACCATGCATACAATTTAAATAATTGAACAATCTATTCTGTTGCCTACTACCTGCTAATCCCTCTGCGTAGCAGTAATTGTGTGTTTGTGCGTGTGTGTGTGTGTGTGCGAACACGACTTAACAGTGGCGCATCACAAGAGCTTCCCAGTTATCTACGTAAGCATAGACAAAACACATTACCCCCCCTGAATACCCTTGTTAGCTGAAGCCTCACAGATAAGGCAGATGATAGCAGTGTGAATGCAAACCACACAACTCTGCAACACAGTCATGGAAATCTTGAAAATCAACAGTCAATGCAAACATGTGTCGCTGTCCCTCTATGATTTAAACTGTACGTGACAATTTGACAGTGCAGAGGCAGCAAGTCTTATTGTCTCTAAATAGTCGGCCTACAATGAACAGATATGTGTTTTGCTAATAAAACAAAGTGTTGCGTGCCCGCATTATTGTCTGGGCACAGCCTACCGTACCCGGGTACTGTGATGTCCAGTTGCCAGAAATACAGACTTTACGCTCCTCTCACGGTAAGCAGTATAGACAGCACCGTAACAATGTTGGTCTGTGGCACAGGATGCTTCTCACTGGCGTTACGGTACTCCTCACCAAACTCCAAAATGACTCCCCTCACAATTGAACGAAGTGTTTCCGCGGTGGCTCCTTGCTGTAACACACACCTTTAGCTTTTCCTTCTGTTCATAGACAGCATCTCCAAGTCCACACCCGAAGAGCAATTTCTCCTCCACGTCTAAGTGTGGAGAGGCAGCTAGTGCGCATGCGTGTGCCGATTTACCCCAGCCGCAGCCTAACTACAGTGTTTCGCCTAGTGAGTATGCTCAGCCTGACTGTGCCATTCCTGAGGCTAAGACTTCATTTCGGGATACAGCGCATGCTCCCACACTTAGTGCGAAAAGCCTCTTTGCACAGGTACTTGCATTCCGTGCCGGGTCTAAGTCCTGTTTTGTGCCTAGACACCATGCTAAAGCTGATAGTCTTTTTTCAGAGACTGTATTTCATGCTACTGAGCATGCTCAGGCATTTACTGCATCAGAGACTAGGTCCGGTAATGAACACTTTGGCCCTGCCCCTGATGTGGGGGGCCCATATAGACCACAGGGCATCAGGTGTCCTGAAGATGTGGCCAGGCCACTCCCAACTGGCTTGCAGAGGCCCGCCCCTATGACTTGTCACCTCATTATTGATGGTCAGACGATGACTGGTGAGGTGTTTGTGTCGTGGCAGCCATGAGGTCATTATTGAAGTTGCGGTTCCAAATAGGACGCTAGTTATGCCACTCATGACGTGTCACTCTGCTTTTGTCTCCAGGAGGTGCATTGTGGTCCACCCTGGTTTGGGGCGGACCCAGGTTATAAAACGGGCTGGAGCCAACAAGGAGGTGCGCAGTCTTCTATTATGCTCCGAAAGAGCACACCTCCATGTATTGAACCCATTGCAGCTTTAGGCCAGAGGTGGGCAGGGATAGGGCGTCGATGCAGGCCGCCACCACAGTTGGTAACGCAGAACGGTTAAGACCAGCTCCTGTCCTACCAGTCCTGCTTGTGCAGCCCAGTGGCATTAACAGGCCTGCTGCTGCTGATGTGCCTGCTGTCCACAGGTGTGGCCCCAATGCACACGGTCAGCGTACTCAATGGCCCCTGTGATGTTAACAGGGAGTTCCTGGGCTGGGTGGGCGTGTTGACCCTGTGACGCTAACAGGGCTCCCAGTCTCCAGATCCGAGTGGCGTCTAACTCGGTTCAGGCTACTATTAGTTTCATAGCCACACAGCTCTGTATCCTCCACCTAATCTTCCAGTTGCCAACCTCTACTTTTCCATCTGGGAGCACGGTGGACACTGACTGCTGATGGGAATATATACCTTTCTCTTTCTTTTCTTATTAATTTTCGTTATATAGTGGTAACATAGTATATACCACCTTATCCAAATCTGCCAGTCCCACCGTAACAGATGGTGTTTCTTCAGCAAATGTTACTTTTGCTTAACCACCAAACCCACGGACAAAAACTTTTTTCCCCTTTCCAACACAACTGTTCCCCTTTCCACCAGCATCTGTCCTTTTTCGACTCATTTTGTATATGACCAAAAGTGCAAATCTGCAGGGACACCGTACTCAATGCCATCTCAGCACAGCAGCCAGCCCTCGGTCCCTCAGATGTGGACAAGTAAAAGACCATTTCCTCCTATCCATGACAAAGCGTTGAGATTCACTCTGTGCAGCACTGGTGTTTAGTGGAAAAGCAGATCGAAGATTGCGTACCACCTTCTGCAGATACTCCTGTATACGTGCGTCCCTTTCTATGGCAGGAATTATTTCGCCAAATTTTGTCTTGTACCGGGGATCTAACAGTGTGGCAACCCAGTAGTTAGCATTACTTCGAATTCGTACAATCCGAGGGTCATGTTGTAGGTAGTGCAGCAAGAAGGCGCTCATGTGTCTTGTGCATCCAGGAGGACCAAGTCCTTGGTGTGTTGGTGGCAGAGAGGTGAGAATATTGCCTCCTTCCTCTGCCCTCTCCCCCAACCACGCACAACCGAAATGTGAGCAAGCTCTCACTCATCTGCTGAGTCTTCCATGCCCATCGCCAGTTCGTCCTCCATTTCTTCATGGGCTCCTGCACCTTCCTCAACAATTTTTGCTGATACTATGCGCCCTTGTTAATCCCTCTCCCCCACCATTCCTTGACTTCCGCCTAGGTGCCGCTCACCGTCTGGACCTTGTAGATCTTATTATCCCTTCTGCATATGACTCCTCCTGTACTTCCTCCCCTTCCTCTTGGACCAACACCTGACTCCGAATAATGCTTACAGTGTGCTCCATCTTGTAGATGACCAGAATTGTCACGCTGAGAATGGCATCGCCAGTGCTAAACATCTTCGTCGACATTTGTAAACTGTGTAGAAGGGTGCATAGGTCCTTGATCTGACACCACTGCAGCAGCGTGATTTCCACCACCTCTGGATCAAGTTAGCCCAGGGTATACGTCATACCGTATTTCAGCAGGGCTCTGCGGTGCTGCCACAGACGCTGCAACATGTGCAGATTCCAATTCCTGCGTGTCGGAACATCGCATTTCTGGCGTTTAACCGCCAGACCCTAAGACTTCAGGAGCGATGAAAGTTGTTGAGCTGCTGGGTGCGAAGGATGAAAGTGAGCACATAGCAGCGTGCCCGCTGCACAAGGCCATGTAGGCCGGGATGGTATTTTAAAAATTGCTGGAGAATCAGATTCAACACATGAGCCATACAAGGCACGTGTGTCACATTGCCCTGACGAAGGGCCGCAGACAGGTTTGCATCATTGCCGCACACGGCTGTTAAGTCACCAACGTAGTCCACTCAATCAATTCGTACTCCGGTCGCCAGGTGACAACGTGTTCCTTTCGTGCATAGTGCTGATGATGGGAAAGGAGTCGATGCCAGCGGCGCAGGTGGATGCAGGTTATGGTCACCCACTGGGTTGCGTTACCTTGACAGATGCAGAACCACAGGCTGAATGTAGGTGGTGGGTATCTCACAGATGAAGTACCATCATTCAGCTAAACCTATGGGAATACACCACACCCTTTTTTAGGCCCCTCCTGTCTGCAGACCACTGCCAGACAAAGCTATGAACCTATTGTTACTGTTACCCCCAGTTCAGTTTTATGATTTTGTGTGCTTGTTACCTGACTACTTTTCCTGCTTGCTCTTTATGTACCTCATTGGCCGATCCGCATTTCACCTCTGCTTGTTTTCTGATTAAGTCCTGGCCATCCCATTCTGTTCCTGTTCCTCAATTAATGTTTTGACCCTGCATGACTACTATTCTCTGGAACTGCAGCCTTCCACAGGTATTGATCAACTTGGGCCCTGTCTAATTCCAAATCACTGTATAGGGGTTAAAGGGTTTCAGGGTTCTGGGTGTCCAGCTTGGTGAGTGGCTTCCCTCTAGCCTATCCTTTACAGCCCATCTGAGTGTGTCGATCCAGGCAGGCGTTACACCGTGCCCTCTGCAGAAGGCCATGTAGGCCGGGATAGTGTTTTAAAAATTGCTGGACAACCAGGTTCAACACGTGAGCCATACAAGGCACGTGTGTCACATTGCCCTGAAGAAGGGTCGCAGACTGGTTTGCATCATTTTCGCACCCGGCCTTCCCTGGCTGCTGGTTGAGTGGAGACAACCATTGATGAAACTCGGTCTCACTCTCCAGAGCTAACCGTCCACAATTCCTCAGCGGTGTCTCACATTTCCCCTACATTTCAAAGTAAACATTTGACCGCCTGATGGCCTTTAGCTCTGCTGCCAGCATAGTAAGGAGGTGTGTGGGATTCCTTGGGCGCAGTTACAAGGAAGGGTGGCCTGACCACACAGGGTTTGGGCCGAGGTGGAGGACCCACACGAGGTTGAGGAGGCAGAAGCAGTGGAGGAACTTGTACATACAGAGGAAGGATTGACACACAAGTCGTGGGGACAGCAAGACTTGTACAGCAAACCCTTCTCCATCTCTCACCATAGTTACCCAGTGCCCAGTCAGCAACATGTAACTCCCCTGTCCATGCTTACTGGTCCAAGTATCTGGTGAAATGCACCCTGTCACACACAGAGTTTCTCAAGGAATCGGTGATGTTGTGTGCGACCTGCTGTGGTAGCGCGGGCACGCCTTTCTTAGAGAAGGAGTGGCGACTGGCCATCGGCTCTTGGGGCACTGCAATGGGCAAAAGGTCTCGAAAATCCTCGGTCTCAAAAGGGTGTAAAGGCAGCCTTTCTGTAGCCAACAAGTTGCAGATGCTGAAACTCAACCTCTTAGGCATGTCCTGCCCTTCGAAAATCATGTAAAACACAGCGAGGGGACTCCAACCACAGTCTCCCTCGTTTCCACTAATTGGGCCACACACACCCCACTTGACTGGCATCAGTTGACCCCCCTTTTCAAAATGAAAAAGATGCTTTGCATGAAGCACTCTCAAAAATACGCATGCCTTTCGCGTCCCCTGGATGACCCAGGGGAAGAAAAGTCCTCTGAGAGCCATGACTTGTTCATCTTGGTTCTTTTTTCAAAAGCGAGGGGACTCCAACCACAGTCTCCCTCGTTTCCACTAATTGGGCCACACACACCCCATTTGACTGGCATCAGTTGACAACCCTTTGGAAAAAGAAAAAGATGCTTTGCATGAAGCACTCTCAAAAATACGCGTGCCTTTCGCCTCCCCTGGCTGACCCAGGGGAAGAAAAGTCCTCTGAGAGCCATGTCCACATTGTATACTGGATTAGTCACATTGTGGATTAGTCACAATGGACATTAGTAAACTGCAGTTATTTGCTTACCCATTTAAATTCATAGTTGTCCCCACAGGAGGTTAATGTGCCCACCAGAATACAATAGAACCCTCCATTTCTTTGCTGTTCTCGAAATCACTAAAGGTCCAGTCACACTAAAGGTCCAGTCACACTAAGCAACTTACCAGCGATCCCAACAACGATAGGGATCGCTGGTAAGTTGCTAGGAGGTTGCTGGTGAGATGTCACACTGCGACGCTCCAGCGATCCCACCAGCAACCTGACCTGGCAGGGATCGCTGGAGCGTCGCTACACAAGTTGCTGGTGAGCTCACCAGCAACCAGTGACCAGCCCCCAGCGCCGCGTGGAAGATGCTGCGCTTGGTAACTAAGGTAAATATCGGGTAACCAACCCGATATTTACCTTGGTTACCACCGCACGGAGCTACATGTGCAGAGAGCAGGGAGCAGCGAACACTGAGCGCTGGCTCCTTGCTCTCCTAGTTACAGCACACATCGGGTTAATTACCCGATGAGTGCTGCAGCTAAATGTGCACAGAGCAGGGAGCAGCGCACAATGCTTAGCGCTGGCTCCTTGCTCTCCTAGTTACAGCACACATCGGGTTAATTAACCCGATGTGTGCTGCAGCTAAATGTGCACAGAGCAGGGAGCAGCGCACAATGCTTAGCGCTGGCTCCTTGCTCTCCTAGTTACAGCACACATCGGGTTAATTACCTGATGTGTGCTGCAGCTAAATGTGCACAGAGCAGGAGCCGGCACTGACAGTGAGAGCGGCGGAGGCTGGTAACAAAGGTAAATATCGGGTAACCAAGGACAGGGCTTCTTGGTTACCCGATGTTTACATTGGTTACCAGCCTCCGCAGAAGCCGGCTCCTTCTGCCTGCACATTTAGTTGTTGCTGTCTCGCTGTCACACACAGCGATCTGTGCTGCACAGCGGGACAGCAACAACTAAAAAATGGCCCAGGACATTCAGCAACAACCAACGACCTCACAGCAGGGGCCAGGTTGTTGCTGGATGTCACACACAGCAACATCGCTAGCAACGTCACAAAAGTTGTTCGTTAGCAGCGATGTTGCTAGCGATGTTGCTTAGTGTGACGGGGCCTTAAGCAACTTACCAGCGATCCCAACAACGATAGGGATCGCTGGTAAGTTGCTAGGAGGTTCCTGGTGAGATGTCACACTGCGACGCTCCAGCGATCCCACCAGCAACCTGACCTGGCAGGGATCGCTGGAGCGTGGCTACACGAGTTGCTGGTGAGCTCACCAGCAACCAGTGACCAGCCCCCAGCGCCGCTTGGAAGATGCTGCGCTTGGTAACTAAGGTAAATATCGGGTAACCAACCCGATATTTACCTTGGTTACCACCGCACGGAGCTACACGTGCAGAGAGCAGGGAGCAGCACACACTGAGCGCTGGCTCCTTGCTCTCCTAGTTACAGCACACATCGGGTTAATTACCCGATGTGTGCTGCAGCTAAATGTGCACAGAGCAGGGAGCAGCGCACAATGCTTAGCGCTGGCTCCTTGCTCTCCTAGATACAGCACACATCGGGTTAATTAACCCGATGTGTGCTGCAGCTAAATGTGCACAGAGCAGGGAGCAGCTCACAATGCTTAGCGCTGGCTCCCTGCTCTCCTAGTTACAGCACACATCGGGTTAATTACCTGATGTGTGCTGCAGCTAAATGTGCACAGAGCAGGAGCCGGCACTGACAGTGAGAGCGGCGGAGGCTGGTAACAAAGGTAAATATCGGGTAACCAAGGACAGGGCTTCTTGGTTACCCGATGTTTACATTGGTTACCAGCCTCCGCAGAAGCCGGCTCCTGCTGCCTGCACATTTAGTTGTTGCTGTCTCGCTGTCACACACAGCGATCTGTGCTGCACAGCGGGACAGCAACAACTAAAAAATGGCCCAGGACATTCAGCAACAACCAACGACCTCACAGCAGGGGCCAGGTTGTTGCTGGATGTCACACACAGCAACATCGCTAGCAACGTCACAAAAGTTGTTCGTTAGCAGCGATGTTGCTTAGTGTGACGGGGCCTTAAGCAACTTACCAGCGATCCCAACAACGATAGGGATCGCTGGTAAGTTGCTAGGAGGTTGCTGGTGAGATGTCACACTGCGACGCTCCAGCGATCCCACCAGCAACCTGACCTGGCAGGGATCGCTGGAGCGTGGCTACACGAGTTGCTGGTGAGCTCACCAGCAACCAGTGACCAGCCCCCAGCGCCGCGTGGAAGATGCTGCGCTTGGTAACTAAGGTAAATATCGGGTAACCAACCCGATATTTACCTTGGTTACCACCGCACGGAGCTACACGTGAAGAGAGCAGGGAGCAGCGCACACTGAGCGCTGGCTCCCTGCTCTCCTAGTTACAGCACACATCGGGTTAATTACCCGATGTGTGCTGCAGCTAAATGTGCACAGAGCAGGGAGCAGCGCACAATGCTTAGCGCTGGCTCCCTGCTCTCCTAGCTACAGCACACATCGGGTTAATTAACCCGATGTGTCCTACAGCTACATGTGCACAGAGCAGGAGCCGGCACTGACAGTGAGAGCGGCGGAGGCTGGTAACAAAGGTAAATATCGGGTAACCAAGGACAGGGCTTCTTGGTTACCCGATGTTTACATTGGTTACCAGCCTCCGCAGAAGCCGGCTCCTGCTGCCTGCACATTTAGTTGTTGCTGTCTCGCTGTCACACACAGCGATCTGTGCTTCACAGCAGGACAGCAACAACTAAAAAATGGCCCAGGACATTCAGCAACAACCAACGACCTCACAGCAGGGGCCAGGTTGTTGCTGGATGTCACACACAGCAACATCGCTAGCAACGTCACAAAAGTTGTTCGTTAGCAGCGATGTTGCTAGCGATGTTGCTTAGTGTGACGGGGCCTTTAGGTTGACAAATCTCTGGGCCCGGATGGCATACACCCCAGAGTACTACAGGAATTGAGTTCTGTGATAGATAGACCATTATTTTTAATCTTCACAGATTCCTTAATAACAGGGTCGGTACTGCAGGACTGGCGCATAGCAAATGTGGTGCCAATATTCAAAAAGTGGACAAAAACTGAGCCGGGAAATTATAGGCCGGTAAGTGTAACCTCTACAGTTATTAAAATTCTTGAGGGTTTCTTGAGAGATGCTATACTGGAGTATCTCAAGAAATATAACCTTATGACAGAGTATCAACATGGGTTTATGAGGGATTGATCCTGTCAAACTAATTTGATAAGCTTCTATGAAGAGTAGAGTTGAGCACGGTTTGTAGTTCTCCAGTTCTCGGTTCGAGTGATTTTGGGGGGTGTTCTAGATCGAACTAGAACTCGAGCTTTTTGCTAAAAGTTCGTTAGCTCGAGTTATGTTCGAGAACGGTTCTATCAGGAAAAAGCCAAGCTAATTACTAGCTGGCTTTTCACTGTAATAGTGTGAGTCACTCTGTGACTCACACTTTTATCAAATTTCAGCGTATAGTGTGCGGGTGGTGCGTGTTCAGATCACTGCTGCTGGGATAATGGCGATCGCCATTTTTTTTTTTTCTTCTTCCTTCCCTAAGCGCACGTGTAGTGGGGCGGGCCAGCATGTCAGCCAATCCCAGACACACACACAGCTAAGTGGACTTTTTTGCCAGACAAGCAAGGGCATGTGTCATAAGCTGTCCATGTCACAAGTCCTTGCATTATAAATATGGCAATTTTCCCGTCTGGTCGCCATTCTCTGCCTTCTGTGTCTGGGAGACAGTCACCGCAGACGCAGCTCCTGCCGCCGATCCTGCTGTGTACACTCTACACACAGGGAAATACAGAATAGGGATAGAAGTTTCTTTCAGCCCTTTTAAGGGCTAATTCCAGCTGGCTCAGAGCCATAGGTGACAGTCAGGTCCATGGAAACAGTTTTTAACAGCTACAGATAACAGCGTCTGTGTAGCTAAGCTCAGGGACTTCCTTGCTGCATTTCACCAATATGAGGGATAGAAAGTGAGGCTTCCTTTCCTCTATACTGAACCACAACCCGGCTACTGTACCCTCCTGCCCTTTTTAGCAAAGCCATTTTAATTGCAGAGTGATGCCAGTTAGTGCCATCCAAAGAGTGGCTGCTATCCTCCATTATTGTGGCACTTGTGCCAAGCAAGTCCCACCACCTCTGCATTCTCCCCTCCTACACATTTTTGCAAAGGCATTTTAGTTGAAAAGAGTGCTGCCAGTTAGTGGCATCCATAAGTGCCTGTTGGACATCATTACTGTCCCACTGGTGCCAAGCTATTTCCAGCACCTCTGCATTGCAGCCTGAAGCTCATTTTTACTAAGCCATTATAATAGCAAACACTGAGAAAACTTAGTGGCATCCTAAAAGTGGCTGTTGGACATCATTAGTGTCCCACTGGTGCCAAGCTATTTCCAACACCTCTGCATTGCACCCTCAAGCTCATTTTTACTAAGCCATTATAATAGCAAACACTGAGTAAACTTAGCGGCATCCTAAAAGTGGCTGTTAGACAACATTAGTGTCCCACTGGTGCCAAGCTATTTCCAGCACCTCTGCATTGCACCCTCAAGCTCATTTTTTAAAAGCCATTATAATAGCAAAAACTGAGAAAACTTAGTGGCATCCTAAAAGTGGCTGTTGGAAATCATTAGTGTCCCACTGGTGCCAAGCTATTTGCAGCACCTCTGCATTGCACCCTCAAGCTCATTTTTACAAAGCCATTATAATAGCAAACACTGAGAAAACTTAGTGGCATCCTAAAAGTGGCTGTTGGACATCATTAGTGTCCCACTGGTGCCAAGCTATTTCCAGCACCTCTGCATTGCACCCTCAAGCTCATTTTTACTAAGCCATTTTAATAGCAAACACTGGGAAAACTTAGTGGCATCCTAAAAGTGGCTGTTGGACATCATTAGTGTCCCACTGGTGCCAAGCTATTTCCAGCACCTCTGCATTGCACCCTCAAGCTCATTTTTACTAAGCCATTATAATAGCAAAAACTGAGAAAACTTAGTGGCATCCTAAAAGTGGCTGTTGGAAATCATTAGTGTCCCACTGGTGCCAAGCTATTTGCAGCACCTCTGCATTGCACCCTCAAGCTCATTTTTACTAAGCCATTATAATAGCAAAAACTGAGAAAACTTAGTGGCATCCTAAAAGTGGCTGTTGGAAATCATTAGTGTCCCACTGGTGCCAAGCTATTTCCAGCACCTCTGCATTCCACCCTCAAGCTCATTTTTACTAAGCCATTATAATAGCAAACACTGAGAAATCTTAGTGGCATCCTAAAAGTGGCTGTTGGACATCATTAGTGTCCCACTGGTGCCAAGCTATTTCCAGCACCTTTGCATTGCACCCTCAAGCTCATTTTTACTAAGCCATTATAATAGCAAACACTGAGAAAACTTAGTGGCATCCTAAAATGGGCTGTTTGAAGTCATTAGTGTCCCACTGGTGCCAAGCTATTTCCAGCACCTCTGCATTGCACCCTCAAGCTCGTTTTTACTAAGCTATTATAATAGCAAACACTGAGAAAACTTAGTGGCATCCTAAAAGTATGTGTTTGACATAATTAGTGTCCCACTGGTGCCAAGCTATTTCCAGCACCTCTGCATTGCACCCTCAAGCTCATTTTTACTAAGCTATTATAATAGCAAATACTGAGAAAACTTAGTGGCATCCTAAAAGTGGCTGTTGGACATCATTAGTGTCCAACTGGTGCCAAGCTATTTCCAGAACCTCTGCATTGCACCCTCAAGCTCATTTTTACTATGCTATTTTAATAGCAAACACTGAGAAAACTTAGTGGCATCCTAAAAGTGGCTGTTGGACATCATTAGTGTTCAACTGGTGCCAAGATATTTCCAGCACCTCTGCATTGCACCCTCAAGCTTATTTTTACTAAGCTATTATAATAGCAAATACTGAGAAAACTTAGGGTCATCCTAAAAGTGGCTGTTGAAAATCATTAGTGTCCCACTGGTGCCAAGCTAATTCCAGCACCTCTGCATTGCACCCTCAAGCTCATTTTTACAAAGCCATTATAATAGCAAACACTGAGAAAATTTAGCGGCATCCTAAAAGTGGCTGTTGGACATCATTAGTGTCCCACTGGTGCCAAGCTATTTCCAGCACCTCTGCATTGTACACTCAAGCTCATTTTTACTAAGCTATTATAATAGCAAACACTGAGAAAACTTAGTGGCATCCTAAAAGTATCTGTTGGACATCATTAGTGTCCCACTGGTGCCAAGCTATTTCCAGGACCTCTGCATTGCACACTCAAGCTCATTTTTACTAAGCCATTATAATAGCAAACACTGAGAAATCTTAGTGGCATCCTAAAAGTGGCTGTTGGAAATCATTAGTGTCCCACGGGTGCCAAGCTGTTTAAAGCACCTATGCATTGCACCCTCAAGCTCATTTTTACTAAGCCATTTTAAAAGCAAACAATGAGAAAACTTAGTGGCATCCTAAAAGTGGCTGTTGGACATCATTAGTGTCCCACTGGTGCCAAGCTATTTCCAGCACCTCTGCATTGCACCCACAAGCTCATTTTTACTAAGCCATTATAATAGCAAACACTGAGAAAACTTAGTGGCATCCTAAAAGTGGCTGTTGGAAATCATTAGTGTCCCACTGGTGCCAAGCTATTTCCAGCACCTATGCATTGCACCCTCAAGCTCATTTTTACTAAGCCAATATAAAAGCAAACAATGAGAAAACTTAGTGGCATCCTAAAAGTGGCTGTTAGACATCATTAGTGTCCCACGGGCGCCAAGCTTTTTCCAGCACCTCTGCATTGCACCCTCAAGCTCATTTTTACTAAGCCATTTTAATATCAAACACTGAGAAAACTTAGTGGCATCCTAAAAGTGGCTGTTGGACATCATTAGTGTCACACTGGTGCCAAGCTATTTCCAGCACCTCTGCATTGCACCCTCAAGCTCATTATTACTAAGCCATTATAATAGCAAACACTGAGAAAACTTAGTGGCATCCTAAAAGTATCTGTTGGACATCATTATTGTCCCACTGGTGCCAAGCTATTTCCAGGACCTCTGCATTGCACCCTCAAGCTCATTTTTACTAAGCCATTATAATAGCAAACACTGAGAAAACTTAGTGGCATCCTAAAAGTGGCTGTTGGAAATCATTAGTGTCCCACTGGTGCCAAGCTATTTCCAGCACCTATGCATTGCACCCTCAAGCTCATTTTTACTAAGCCAATATAAAAGCAAACAATGAGAAAACTTGGCGTGGACCCTGGACCGGCTCCCCTACTTACTTCGACCTCCGGTATGTACCTCTAATACTTATGTGACTCGGCTGTGCTTTGCACCCCGGGTAGTACTGCATTATCCGGTATCAGAGTTAGGTTGAGGGTGTTTACTCTCTATGCTTGGGGATAACCTAGGGGTATTGTGACTGGCAATCTGCCGTTTATTCTCCTAAGCATAGTGGATATACTTTCTATCCGGTCCTGGTCCCCACGTTGGTGAGGTTACAATGTCCTCATAAGTGATGATTATTACTAATCAGGAGTATGTGTGTGCACTCCTGTTTTTAACTTGTATGTACATTTAATGAATAAAATTTGGATATATCATTCCTTTGTGTGGTTTCACATATTTTGCAATGAGAAAACTTAGTGGCATCCTAAAAGTGGCTGTTGGACATCATTAGTGTCCCACGGGTGCCAAGCTATTTCCAGCACCTCTGCATTGCACCCTCAAGCTCATTTTTACTAAGCCATTATAAAAGCAAACACTGAGAAAACTTAGTGGCATCCTAAAAGTGGCAGTTGGAAATCATTAGTGTCCCACTGGTGCAAAGCTATTTCCAGCACCTCTGTATTGCACCCTCAAGATCATTTTTACTAAGCCATTTTAATAGCAAACACTGAGAAAACTTAGGGGCATCCTAAAAGTGACTGTTGGACATCATTAGTGTCCCACTGGTGCCAAGCTATTTCCAGCACCTCTGCATTGCACCCTCAAGCTCATTTTTACTAAGCCACTATAATAGCAAACACTGAGAAAACTTAGTGGCATCCTAAAAGTGGCAGTTGGAAATCATTAGTGTCCCACTGGTGCCAAGCTATTTCCAGCACCTCTGCATTGCACCCTCAAGCTCATTTTTACTAAGCCATTATAATAGCAAACACTGAGAAAACTTAGTGGCATCCTAAAAGTGGCAGTTGGAAATCATTAGTGTCCCACTGGTGCCAAGCTATTTCCAGCACCTCTGTATTGCACCCTCAAGATCATTTTTACTAAGCCATTTTAATAGCAAACACTGAGAAAACTTAGTGGCATCCTAAAAGTGGCTGTTGGACATCATTAGCGTCCCACTGGTGCCAAGCTATTTCCAGCACCTCTGCATTGCACCCTCAAGCTCATTTTTACTAAGCCACTATAATAGCAAACACTGAGAAAACTTAGTGGCATCCTAAAAGTGGCAGTTGGAAATCATTAGTGTCCCACTGGTGCCAAGCTATTTCCAGCACCTCTGCATTGCACCCTCAAGCTCATTTTTACTAAGCCATTATAATAGCAAACACTGAGAAAACTTAGTGGCATCCTAAAAGTGGCTGTTGGACATCATTAGTGTCCCACTGGTGCCAAGCTGTTTCCAGCACCTATGCATTGCACCCTCAAGCTCATTTTTACTAAGCCATTATAATAGCAAAAAATGAGAAAACTTAGTGGCATCCTAAAAGAGGCTGTTGGACATCATTAGTGTCCCACTGGTGCCAAGCTATTTCCAGCACCTCTGTATTGCACCCTCAAGCTCATTTTTACTAAGCCATTTTAATAGCAAACACTGAGAAAACTTAGTGGCATCCTAAAAGTGGCTGTTGGACATCAATAGTGTCCCACTGGTGCCAAGCTATTTCCAACACTTCTGCATTGCACCCTCAAGCTCATTTTTACTAAGCCATTATAATAGCAAACACTGAGAAAACTTAGTGGCATCCTAAAAGTGGCTGTTGGACGTCATTAGTGTCCCACTGGTGCCAAGCTATTTCCAGCACCTCTGCATTGCACCCTCAAGCTCATTTTTCCAAAGCCATTATAATAGCAAACACTGAGAAAACTTAGCGGCATCCTAAAAGTGGCTGTTGGACATCATTAGTGTCCCACTGGTGCCAAGCTATTTCCAGCACCTCTGCATTGCACACTCAAGCTCATTTTTACTAAGCTATTATAATAGCAAACACTGAGAAAACTTAGTGGCATCCTAAAAGTATCTGTTGGACATCATTAGTGTCCCACTGGTGCCAAGCTATTTCCAGGACCTCTGCATTGCACACTCAAGCTCATTTTTACTAAGCCATTATAATAGCAAACACTGAGAAAACTTAGTGGCATCCTAAAAGTGGCTGTTGGAAATCATTAGTGTCCCACGGGTGCCAAGCTGTTTCCAGCACCTATGCATTGCACCCTCAAGCTAATTTTTACTAAGCCATTTTAAAAGCAAACAATGAGAAAACTTAGTGGCATCCTAAAAGTGGCTGTTGGACATCATTAGTGTCCCACTGGTGCCAAGCTATTTCCAGCACCTCTGCATTGCACCCACAAGCTCATTTTTACTAAGCCATTATAATAGCAAACACTGAGTAAACTTAGTGGCATCCTAAAAGTGGCTGTTGGAAATCATTAGTGTCCCACTGGTGCCAAGCTATTTCCAGCACCTATGCATTGCACCCTCAAGCTCATTTTTACTAAGCCAATATAAAAGCAAACAATGAGAAAACTTAGTGGCATCCTAAAAGTGGCTGTTAGACATCATTAGTGTCCCACGGGCGCCAAGCTTTTTCCAGCACCTCTACATTGCACCCTCAAGCTCATTTTTACTAAGCCATTTTAATAGCAAACACTGAGAAAACTTAGTGGCATCCTAAAAGTGGCTGTTGGACATCATTAGTGTCACACTGGTGCCAAGCTATTTCCAGCACCTCTGCACTGCACCCTCAAGCTCATTATTACTAAGCCATTATAATAGCAAACACTGAGAAAACTTAGTGGCATCCTAAAAGTATCTGTTGGACATCATTAGTGTCCCAATGGTGCCAAGCTATTTCCAGGACCTCTGCATTGCACCCTCAAGCTCATTTTTACTAAGCCATTATAATAGCAAACACTGAGAAAACTTAGTGGCATCCTAAAAGTGGCTGTTGGAAATCATTAGTGTCCCACTGGTGCCAAGCTATTTCCAGCACCTATGCATTGCACCCTCAAGCTCATTTTTACTAAGCCAATATAAAAGCAAACAATGAGAAAACTTAGTGGCATCCTAAAAGTGGCTGTTGGACATCATTAGTGTCCCACGGGTGCCAAGCTATTTCCAGCACCTCTGCATTGCACCCTCAAGCTCATTTTTACTAAGCCATTTTAATAGCAAACACTGAGAAAACTTAGTGGCATCCTAAAAGTGGCTGTTGGACATCATTAGTGTCACACTGGTGCCAAGCTATTTCCAGCACCTCTGCATTGCACCCTCAAGCTCATTTTTACTAAGCCATTATAATAGCAAACACTGAGAAAACTTAGTGGCATCCTAAAAGTGGCTGTTGGACATCATTAGTGTCCCACTGGTGCCAAGCTATTTCCAGCACCTCTGCATTGCACCCTCAAGCTCATTTTTACTAAGCCACTATAATAGCAAACACTGAGAAAACTTAGTGGCATCCTAAAAGTGGCAGTTGGAAATCATTAGTGTCCCACTGGTGCCAAGCTATTTCCAGCACCTCTGCATTGCACCCTCAAGCTCATTTTTACTAAGCCATTATAATAGCAAACACTGAGAAAACTTAGTGGCATCCTAAAAGTGGCTGTTGGACATCATTAGTGTCCCACTGGTGCCAAGCTGTTTCCAGCACCTATGCATTGCACCCTCAAGCTCATTTTTACTAAGCCATTATAATAGCAAAAAATGAGAAAACTTAGTGGCATCCTAAAAGTGGCTGTTGGACATCATTAGTGTCCCACTGGTGCCAAGCTATTTCCAGCACCTCTGTATTGCACCCTCAAGCTCATTTTTACTAAGCCATTATAATAGCAAACACTGAAAAAACTTAGTGGCATCCTAAAAGTGGCTGTTGGAAATCATTAGTGTCCCACGGGTGCCAAGCTATTTCCAGCACCTATGCATTGCACCCTTAAGCTCATTTTTACTAAGCCATTATAATAGCAAACAATGTGAAAACTTAGTGGCATCCTAAAAGTGGCTGTTGGACATCATTAGTGTCCCACTGGTGCCAAGCTATTTCCAGCACCTATGCATTGCACCCTCAAGCTCATTATTACTAAGCCATTATAATAGCAATTACTGAGAAAACTTAGTGGCATCCTCAAAGTAACTGTTGGAAATCATTAGTGTCCCACTGGTGCCAACCTATTTCCAACACCTCTGCATTGCACCCTCAAGCTCATTTTTACTAAGCCATTTTAATAGCAAACACTGAGAAAACTTAGTGGCATCCTAAAAGTATGTGTTTGACATAATTAGTGTCCCACTGGTGCCAAGCTATTTCCAGCACCTCTGCATTGCACCCTCAAGCTCATTTTTACTAAGCTATTATAATAGCAAATACTGAGAAAACTTAGTGGCATCCTAAAAGTGGCTGTTGGACATCATTAGTGTCCAACATGTGCCAAACTATTTCCAGCACCTCTGCTTTGCACCCTCAAGCTCATTTTTACTAAGCTACTTTAATAGCAAACACTGAGAAAACTTAGTGGCATCCTAAAAGTGGCAGTTGGACATCATTAGTGTCTTACTGGTGCCAAGATATTTCCAGCACCTCTGAATTGCACCCTCAAGCTTATTTTACTAAGCTATTATAATAGCAAATACTGAAAAAACTTAGTGTCATCCTAAAAGTGGCTGTTGGAAATCATTAGTGTCCCACTGATGCCAAGCTAAATCCAGCACCTCTTCATTGCACCCTCAAGCTCATTTTTACTAAGCCATTTTAATAGCAAACACTGAGAAAACTTAGTGGCATCCTAAAAGTGGCTGTTGGACATCATTAGTGTCACACTGGTGCCAAGCTATTTCCAGCACCTCTGCATTGCACCCTCAAGCTCATTTTTACTAAGCCATTATAATAGCAAACACTGAGAAAACTTAGTGGCATCCTAAAAGTGGCAGTTGGAAATCATTAGTGTCCCACTGGTGCCAAGCTATTTCCAGCACCTCTGTATTGCACCCTCAAGATCATTTTTACTAAGCCATTTTAATAGCAAACACTGAGAAAACTTAGTGGCATCCTAAAAGTGGCTGTTGGACATCATTAGTGTCCCACTGGTGCCAAGCTTTTTCCAGCACCTCTGCATTGCACCCTCAAGCTCATTTTTACTAAGCCACTATAATAGCAAACACTGAGAAAACTTAGTGGCATCCTAAAAGTGGCAGTTGGAAATCATTAGTGTCCCACTGGTGCCAAGCTATTTCCAGCACCTCTGCATTGCACCCTCAAGCTCATTTTTACTAAGCCATTATAATGGCAAACACTGAGAAAACTTAGTGGCATCCTAAAAGTGGCTGTTGGACATCATTAGTGTCCCACTGGTGCCAAGCTGTTTCCAGCACCTATGCATTGCACCCTCAAGCTCATTTTTACTAAGCCATTATAATAGCAAAAAATGAGAAAACTTAGTGGCATCCTAAAAGTGGCTGTTGGACATCATTAGTGTCCCACTGGTGCCAAGCTATTTCCAGCACCTCTGTATTGCACCCTCAAGCTCATTTTTACTAAGCCATTTTAATAGCAAACACTGAAAAAACTTAGTGGCATCCTAAAAGTGGCTGTTGGACATCAATAGTGTCCCACTGGTGCCAAGCTATTTCCAACACTTCTGCATTGCACCCTCAAGCTCATTTTTACTAAGCCATTATAATAGCAAACACTGAAAAAACTTAGTGGCATCCTAAAAGTGGCTGTTGGAAATCATTAGTGTCCCACTGGTGCCAAGCTATTTCCAGCACCTATGCATTGCACCCTCAAGCTCATTATTACTAAGCCATTATAATAGCAATTACTGAGAAAACTTAGTGGCATCCTCAAAGTAACTGTTGGAAATCATTAGTGTCCCACTGGTGCCAACCTATTTCCAACACCTCTGCATTGCACCCTCAAGCTCATTTTTACTAAGCCATTTTAATAGCAAACACTGAGAAAACTTAGTGGCATCCTAAAAGTATGTGTTTGACATAATTAGTGTCCCACTGGTGCCAAGCTATTTCCAGCACCTCTGCATTGCACCCTCAAGCTCATTTTTACTAAGCTATTATAATAGCAAATACTGAGAAAACTTAGTGGCATCCTAAAAGTGGCTGTTGGACATCATTAGTGTCCAACAGGTGCCAAGCTATTTCCAGCACCTCTGCTTTGCACCCTCAAGCTCATTTTTACTAAGCTATTTTAATAGCAAACACTGAGAAAACTTAGTGGCATCCTAAAAGTGGCTGTTGGACATCATTAGTGTCCCACTGGTGCCAAGATATTTCCAGCACCTCTGCATTGCACCCTCAAGCTTATTTTACTAAGCTATTATAATAGCAAATACTGAAAAAACTTAGTGTCATCCTAAAAGTGGCTGTTGGAAATCATTAGTGTCCCACTGGTGCCAAGCTAATTCCAGCACCTCTTCATTGCACCCTCAAACTCATTTTTACTAAGCCATTATAATAGCAAACACTGAGAAAACTTAGTGGCATCCTAAAAGTGGCTGTTGGACGTCATTAGTGTCCCACTGGTGCCAAGCTATTTCCAGCACCTCTGCATTGCACACTCAAGCTCATTTTTACTAAGCCATTATAATAGCAAACACTGAGAAAACTTAGTGGCATTCTAAAAGTGGCTGTTGGAAATCATTAGTGTCCCACGGGTGCCAAGCTATTTCCAGCACCTCTGCATTGCACCCTCAAGCTCATTTTTACTAAGCCATTTTAAAAGCAAACAATGAGAAAACTTAGTGGCATCCTAAAAGTGGCTGTTGGACATCATTAGTGTCCCACTGGTACCAAGCTATTTCCAGCACCTCTGCATTACACCCACAAGCTCATTTTTACTAAGCCATTATAATAGCAAACACTGAGAAAACTTAGTGGCATCCTAAAAGTATCTGTTGGACATCATTAGTGTCCCACTGGTGCCAAGCTATTTCCAGCACCTCTGCATTGCACCCTCAAGCTCATTTTTACTAAGCCATTATAATAGCAAACACTGAGAAAACTTAGTGGCATCCTAAAAGTGGCTGTTGGAAATCATTAGTGTCCCACGGGTGCCAAGCTGTTTCCAGCACCTATGCATTGCACCCTCAAGCTCATTTTTACTAAGCCATTATAATAGCAAACACTGAGAAAACTTAGTGGCATCCTAAAAGTATCTGTTGGACATAATTAGTGTCCCACTGGTGCCAAGCTATTTCCAGGACCTCTGCATTGCACCCTCAAGCTCATTTTTACTACGCCATTATAATAGCAAACACTGAGAAAACTTAGTGGCATACTAAAAGTGGCTGTTGGAAATCATTAGTGTCCCACGGGTGCCAAGCTGTTTCCAGCACCTATGCATTGCACCCTCAAGCTCATTTTTACTAAGCCATTTTAAAAGCAAACAATGAGAAAACTTAGTGGCATCCTAAAAGTGGCTGTTGGACATCATTAGTGTCCCACTGGTGCCAAGCTATTTCCAGCACCTCTGCATTGCACCCTCAAGCTCATTTTTTCTAAGCCATTATAATAGCAAACACTGAGAAAACTTAGTGGCATCCTAAAAGTGGCTGTTGGAAATCATTAGTGTCCCATTGGTGCCAAGCT
The DNA here is from genome assembly GCF_048569485.1 of Anomaloglossus baeobatrachus. Classification (NCBI taxonomy): domain Eukaryota; kingdom Metazoa; phylum Chordata; class Amphibia; order Anura; family Aromobatidae; genus Anomaloglossus; species Anomaloglossus baeobatrachus. The sequence continues at coordinate 474,189,680 of NC_134353.1, forward strand.
ATTTCCAGCACCTATGCATTGCACCCTCAAGCTCATTTTTACTAAGCCAATATAAAAGCAAACAATGAGAAAACTTATTGGCATCCTAAAAGTGGCTGTTGGACATCATTAGTGTCCCACGGGTGCCAAGCTATTTCCAGCACCTCTGTATTGCACCCTCAAGCTCATTTTTACTAAGCCATTTTAATAGCAAACACTGAGAAAACTTAGTGGCATCCTAAAAGTGGCTGTTGGACATCATTAGTGTCACACTGGTGCCAAGCTATTTCCAGCACCTCCGCATTGCACCCTCAAGCTCATTTTTACTAAGCCATTATAATAGCAAACACTGAGAAAACTTAGTGGCATCCTAAAAGTGGCAGTTGGAAATCATTAGTGTCCTACTGGTGCCAAGCTATTTCCAGCACCTCTGTATTGCACCCTCAAGATCATTTTTACTAAGCCATTATAATAGCAAACACTGAGAAAACTTAGTGGCATCCTAAAAGTGGCTGTTGGACATCATTAGTGTCCCACTGGTGCCAAGCTATTTCCAGCACCTCTGCATTGCACCCTCAAGCTCATTTTTACTAAGCCACTATAATAGCAAACACTGAGAAAACTTAGTGGCATCCTAAAAGTGGCAGTTGGAAATCATTAGTGTCCCACTGGTGCCAAGCTATTTTCAGCACCTCTGCATTGCACCCTCAAGCCCATTTTTACTAAGTTATTATAATAGCAAACACTGAGAAAACTTAGTGGCATCCTAAAAGTGGCTGTTGGACATCATTAGTGTCCCACTGGTGCCAAGCTGTTTCCAGCACCTATGCATTGCACCCTCAAGCTCATTTTTACTAAGCCATTATAATAGCAAAAAATGAGAAAACTTAGTGGCATCCTAAAAGTATCTGTTGGACATCATTAGTGTTCCACGGGTGCCAAGCTATTTCCAGCACCTCTGCAATGCACCCTCAAGCTCATTTTTATTAAGCCATTTTATTGGCAAACACTGAGAAAACTTAGTGGCATCCTAAAAGTGGCTGTTGGACATCATTAGTGTCACACTGGTGCCAAGCTATTTCCAGCACCTCTGCATTGCACCCTCAAGCTCATTTTTACTAAGCCATTATAATAGCAAACACTGAGAAATCTTAGTGGCATCCTAAAAGTATCTGTTGGACATCATTAGTGTCCCACTGGTGCCAAGCTATTTCCAGGACCTCTGCATTGCACCCTCAAGCTCATTTTTACTAAGCCATTATAATAGCAAACACTGAGAAAACTTAGTGGCATCCTAAAAGTGGCTGTTGGAAATCATTAGTGTCCCACGGGTGCCAAGCTGTTTCCAGCACCTATGCATTGCACCCTCAAGCTCATTTTTACTAAGCCATTTTAAAAGCAAACAATAAGAAAACTTAGTGGCATCCTAAAAGTGGCTGTTGGACATCATTAGTGTCCCACTGGTGCCAAGCTATTTCCAGCACCTCTGCATTGCACCCACAAGCTCATTTTTACTAAGTCATTATAATAGCAAACACTGAGAAAACTTAGTGGCATCCTAAAAGTGGCTGTTGGAAATCATTAGTGTCCCACTGGTGCCAAGCTATTTCCAGCACCTATGCATTGCACCCTCAAGCTCATTTTTACTAAGCCAATATAAAAGCAAACAATGAGAAAACTTAGTGGCATCCTAAAAGTGGCTGTTGGACATCATTAGTGTCCCACTGGTGCCAAGCTATTTCCAGCACCTCTGCATTGCACCCTCAAGCTCATTTTTACTAAGCCATTTTAATAGCAAACACTGAGAAAACTTAGTGGCATCCTAAAAGTGGCTGTTGGACATCATTAGTGTCACACTGGTGCCAAGCTATTTCCAGCACCTCTGCATTGCACCCACAAGCTCATTTTTACTAAACCATTATAATAGCAAACACTGAGAAAACTTAGTGGCATCCTAAAAGTGGCTGTTGGAAATCATTAGTGTCCCACTGGTGCCAAGCTATTTCAAGCACCTATGCATTGCACCCTCAAGCTCATTTTTACTAAGCCGATATAAAAGCAAACAATGAGAAAACTTAGTGGCATCCTAAAAGTGGCTGTTGGAAATCATTAGTGTCACACTGGTGCCAAGCTATTTCCAGCGCCTCTGCATTGCACCCTCAAGCTCATTTTTACTAAGCCATTATAATAGCAAACACTGAGAAAACTTAGTGGCATCCTAAAAGTATCTGTTGGACATAATTAGTGTCCCACTGGTGCCAAGCTATTTCCAGGACCTCTGCATTGCACCCTCAAGCTCATTTTTACTAAGCCATTATAATAGCAAACACTGAGAAAACTTAGTGGCATACTAAAAGTGGCTGTTGGAAATCATTAGTGTCCCACGGGTGCCAAGCTGTTTCCAGCACCTATGCATTGCACCCTCAAGCTCATTTTTACTAAGCCATTTTAAAAGCAAACAATGAGAAAACTTAGTGGCATCCTAAAAGTGGCTGTTGGACATCATTAGTGTCCCACTGGTGCCAAGCTATTTCCAGCACCTCTGCATTGCACCCTCAAGCTCATTTTTACTAAGCCATTATAATAGCAAACACTGAGAAAACTTAGTGGCATCCTAAAAGTGGCTGTTGGAAATCATTAGTGTCCCATTGGTGCCAAGCTATTTCCAGCACCTATGCATTGCACCCTCAAGCTCATTTTTACTAAGCCAATATAAAAGCTAACAATGAGAAAACTTAGTGGCATCCTAAAAGTGGCTGTTGGACATCATTAGTGTCCCACGGGTGCCAAGCTATTTCCAGCACCTCTGTATTGCACCCTCAAGCTCATTTTTACTAAGCCATTTTAATAGCAAACACTGAGAAAACTTAGTGGCATCCTAAAAGTGGCTGTTGGACATCATTAGTGTCACACTGGTGCCAAGCTATTTCCAGCACCTCCGCATTGCACCCTCAAGCTCATTTTTACTAAGCCATTATAATAGCAAACACTGAGAAAACTAAGTGGCATCCTAAAAGTGGCAGTTGGAAATCATTAGTGTCCTACTGGTGTCAAGCTATTTCCAGCACCTCTGTATTGCACCCTCAAGATCATTTTTACTAAGCCATTATAATAGCAAACACTGAGAAAACTTAGTGGCATCCTAAAAGTGGCTGTTGGACATCATTAGTGTCCCACTGGTGCCAAGCTATTTCCAGCACCTCTGCATTGCACCCTCAAGCTCATTTTTACTAAGCCACTATAATAGCAAACACTGAGAAAACTTAGTGGCATCCTAAAAGTGGCAGTTGGAAATCATTAGTGTCCCACTGGTGCCAAGCTATTTTCAGCACCTCTGCATTGCACCCTCAAGCCCATTTTTACTAAGTTATTATAATAGCAAACACTGAGAAAACTTAGTGGCATCCTAAAAGTGGCTGTTGGACATCATTAGTGTCCCACTGGTGCCAAGCTGTTTCCAGCACCTATGCATTGCACCCTCAAGCTCATTTTTACTAAGCCATTATAATAGCAAAAAATGAGAAAACTTAGTGGCATCCTAAAAGTATCTGTTGGACATCATTAGTGTCCCACGGGTGCCAAGCTATTTCCAGCACCTCTGCAATGCACCCTCAAGCTCATTTTTATTAAGCCATTTTATTGGCAAACACTGAGAAAACTTAGTGGCATCCTAAAAGTGGCTGTTGGACATCATTAGTGTCCCACTGGTGCCAAGCTATTTCCAGGACCTCTGCATTGCACCCTCAAGCTCATTTTTACTAAGCCATTATAATAGCAAACACTGAGAAAACTTAGTGGCATCCTAAAAGTGGCTGTTGGAAATCATTAGTGTCCCACGGGTGCCAAGCTGTTTCCAGCACCTATGCATTGCACCCTCAAGCTCATTTTTACTAAGCCATTTTAAAAGCAAACAATAAGAAAACTTAGTGGCATCCTAAAAGTGGCTGTTGGACATCATTAGTGTCCCACTGGTGCCAAGCTATTTCCAGCACCTCTGCATTGCACCCACAAGCTCATTTTTACTAAGCCATTATAATAGCAAACACTGAGAAAACTTAGTGGCATCCTAAAAGTGGCTGTTGGAAATCATTAGTGTCCCACTGGTGCCAAGCTATTTCAAGCACCTATGCATTGCACCCTCAAGCTCATTTTTACTAAGCCGATATAAAAGCAAACAATGAGAAAACTTAGTGGCATCCTAAAAGTGGCTGTTCGAAATCATTAGTGTCACACTGGTGCCAAGCTATTTCCAGCGCCTCTGCATTGCACCCTCAAGCTCATTTTTACTAAGCCATTATAATAGCAAACACTGAGAAAACTTAGTGGCATCCTAAAAGTATCTGTTGGACATCATTAGTGTCCCACTGGTGCCAAGCTATTTCCAGGACCTCTGCATTGCACCCTCAAGCTCATTTTTACTAAGCCATTATAATAGCAAACACTGAGAAAACTTAGTGGCATCCTAAAAGTGGCTGTTGGAAATCATTAGTGTCCCACGGGTGCCAAGCTGTTTCCAGCACCTATGCATTGAACCCTCAAGCTCATTTTTACTAAGCCAATTTAAAAGCAAGCAATGAGAAAACTTAGTGGCATCCTAAAAGTGTCTGTTGGACATCATTAGTGTCACACTGGTGCCAAGCTATTTCCAGCACCTCTGCATTGCACCCTCAAGCTCATTTTTACTAAGCCATTATAATAGCAAATACTGAGAAAACTTAGTGGCATCCTAAAAGTGGCTGTTGGAAATCATTAGTGTCCTACTGGTGCCAAGCTTATTCCAGCACCTCTGTATTGCACCCTCAAGCTCATTTTTATTAAGCCATTTTATTGGCAAACACTGAGAAAACTTAGTGGCATCCTAAAAGTGGCTGTTGGACATCATTAGTGTCACACTGGTGCCAAGCTATTTCCAGCACCTCTGCATTGCACCCTCAAGCTCATTTTTACTAAGCCATTATAATAGCAAACACTGAGAAAACTTAGTGGCATCCTAAAAGTATCTGTTGGACATCATTAGTGTCCCACTGGTGCCAAGCTATTTCCAGGACCTCTGCATTGCACCCTCAAGCTCATTTTTACTAAGCCATTATAATAGCAAACACTGAGAAAACTTAGTGGCATCCTAAAAGTGGCTGTTGGAAATCATTAGTGTCCCACGGGTGCCAAGCTGTTTCCAGCACCTATGCATTGCACCCTCAAGCTCATTTTTACTAAGCCATTTTAAAAGCAAACAATGAGAAAACTTAGTGGCATCCTAAAAGTGGCTGTTGGACATCATTAGTGTCACACTGGTGCCAAGCTATTTCCAGCACCTCTGCATTGCACCCTCAAGCTCATTTTTACTAAGCCATTATAATAGCAAACACTGAGAAAACTTAGTGGCATACTAAAAGTATCTGTTGGACATCATTAGTGTCCCACTGGTGCCAAGCTATTTCCAGGACCTATGCATTGCACCTTCAAGCTCATTTTTACTAAGCCATTATAATAGCAAACACTGAGAAAACTTAGTGGCATCCTAAAAGTGGCTGTTGGAAATCATTAGTGTCCCACGGGTGCCAAGCTGTTTCCAGCACCTATGCATTGCACCCTCAAGCTCATTTTTACTAAGCCATTATAATAGCAAACACTGAGAAAACTTAGTGGCATCCTAAAAGTATCTGTTGGACATAATTAGTGTCCCACTGGTGCCAAGCTATTTCCAGGACCTCTGCATTGCACCCTCAAGCTCATTTTTACTAAGCCATTATAATAGCAAACACTGAGAAAACTTAGTGGCATACTAAAAGTGGCTGTTGGAAATCATTAGTGTCCCACGGGTGCCAAGCTGTTTCCAGCACCTATGCATTGCACCCTCAAGCTCATTTTTACTAAGCCATTTTAAAAGCAAACAATGAAAAAACTTAGTGGCATCCTAAAAGTGGCTGTTGGACATCATTAGTGTCCCACTGGTGCCAAGCTATTTCCAGCACCTCTGCATTGCACCCTCAAGCTCATTTTTACTAAGCCATTATAATAGCAAACACTGAGAAAACTTAGTGGCATCCTAAAAGTGGCTGTTGGAAATCATTAGTGTCCCATTGGTGCCAAGCTATTTCCAGCACCTATGCATTGCACCCTCAAGCTCATTTTTACTAAGCCAATATAAAAGCAAACAATGAGAAAACTTAGTGGCATCCTAAAAGTGGCTGTTGGACATCATTAGTGTCCCACTGGTGCCAAGCTATTTCCAGCACCTCTGCATTGCACCCTCAAGCTCATTTTTCTAAGTCACTATAATAGCAAACACTGAGAAAATTTAGTGGCATCCTAAAAGTATCTGTTGGACATCATTAGTGTCCCACTGGTGCCAAACTATTTCCAGCACCTCTGCATTGCACCCTCAAGCTCATTTTTACTAAGCTATTATAATAGCAATTACTGAGAAAACTTAGTGGCATCCTAAAAGTATCTGTTGGACATCATTAGTGTCCCACGGGTGCCAAGCTATTTCCAGCACCTCTGCATTGCACCCTCAAGCTCATTTTTATTAAGCCATTTTATTGGCAAACACTGAGAAAACTTAGTGGCATCCTAAAAGTGGCTGTTGGACATCATTAGTGTCACACTGGTGCCAAGCTATTTCCAGCACCTATGCATTGCACCTTCAAGCTCATTTTTACTAAGCCATTTTAAAAGCAAACAATGAGAAAACTTAGTGGCATCCTAAAAGTGGCTGTTGGACATCATTAGTGTCCCACTGGTGCCAAGCTATTTCCAGCACCTCTGCATTGCACCCACAAGCTCATTTTTACTAAGCCATTATAATAGCAAACACTGAGAAAACTTAGTGGCATCCTAAAAGTGGCTGTTGGAAATCATTAGTGTCCCACTGGTGCCAAGCTATTTCCAGCACCTATGCATTGCACCCTCAAGCTCATTTTTACTAAGCCAATATAAAAGCAAACAATGAGAAAACTTAGTGGCATCCTAAAAGTGGCTGTTGGACATCATTAGTGTCCCACGGGTGCCAAGCTATTTCCAGCACCTCTGCATTGCACCCTCAAGCTCATTTTTACTAAGCCATTTTAATAGCAAACACTGAGAAAACTTAGTGGCATCCTAAAAGTGGCTGTTGGACATCATTAGTGTCACACTGGTGCCAAGCTATTTCCAGCACCTCTGCATTGCACCCACAAGCTCATTTTTACTAAGCCATTATAATAGCAAACACTGAGAAAACTTAGTGGCATCCTAAAAGTGGCTGTTGGAAATCATTAGTGTCCCACTGGTGCCAAGCTATTTCAAGCACCTATGCATTGCACCCTCAAGCTCATTTTTACTAAGCCGATATAAAAGCAAACAATGAGAAAACTTAGTGGCATCCTAAAAGTATCTGTTGGACATAATTAGTGTCCCACTGGTGCCAAGCTATTTCCAGGACCTCTGTATTGCACCCTCAAGCTCATTTTTACTAAGCCATTATAATAGCAAACACTGAGAAAACTTAGTGGCATCCTAAAAGTGGCTGTTGGAAATCATTAGTGTCCCACGGGTGCCAAGCTGTTTCCAGCACCTATGCATTGCACCCTCAAGCTCATTTTTACTAAGCCATTTTAAAAGCAAACAATGAGAAAACTTAGTGGCATCCTAAAAGTGGCTGTTGGACATCATTAGTGTCCCACTGGTGCCAAGCTATTTCCAGCACCTCTGCATTGCACCCTCAAGCTCATTTTTACTAAGCCACTATAATAGCAAACACTGAGAAAATTTAGTGGCATCCTAAAAGTGGCAGTTGGAAATCATTAGTGTCCCACTGGTGCCAAGCTATTTCCAGCACCTCTGCATTGCACCCTCAAGCTCATTTTTACTAAGCCATTATAATAGCAAAAAATGAGAAAACTTAGTGGCATCCTAAAAGTATCTGTTGGACATCATTAGTGTCCCACGGGTGCCAAGCTATTTCCAGCACCTCTGCATTGCACCCTCAAGCTCATTTTTATTAAGCCATTTTATTGGCAAACACTGAGAAAACTTAGTGGCATCCTAAAAGTGGCTGTTGGACATCATTAGTGTCACACTGGTGCCAAGCTATTTCCAGCACCTCTGCATTGCACCCTCAAGCTCATTTTTACTAAGCCATTATAATAGCAAACACTGAGAAAACTTAGTGGCATCCTAAAAGTGGCTGTTGGAAATCATTAGTGTCCCACGGGTGCCAAGCTGTTTCCAGCACCTATGCATTGCACCCTCAAGCTCATTTTTACTAAGCCATTTTAAAAGCAAACAATGAGAAAACTTAGTGGCATCCTAAAAGTGGCTGTTGGAAATCATTAGTGTCACACTGGTGCCAAGCTATTTCCAGCGCCTCTGCATTGCACCCTCAAGCTCATTTTTACTAAGCCATTATAATAGCAAACACTGAGAAAACTTAGTGGCATCCTAAAAGTATCTGTTGGACATCATTAGTGTCCCACTGGTGCCAAGCTATTTCCAGGACCTCTGCATTGCACCCTCAAGCTCATTTTTACTAAGCCATTATAATAGCAAACACTGAGAAAACTTAGTGGCATCCTAAAAGTGGCTGTTGGAAATCATTAGTGTCCCACGGGTGCCAAGCTGTTTCCAGCACCTATGCATTGAACCCTCAAGCTCATTTTTACTAAGCCATTTTAAAAGCACACAATGAGAAAACTTAGTGGCATCCTAAAAGTGGCTGTTGGACATCATTAGTGTCCCACTGGTGCCAAGCTATTTCCAGCACCTCTGCATTGCACCCACAAGCTCATTTTTACTAAGCCATTATAATAGCAAACACTGAGAAAACTTAGTGGCATCCTAAAAGTGGCTGTTGGAAATCATTAGTGTCCCACTGGTGCCAAGCTATTTCCAGCACCTCTGCATTGCACCCTCAAGCTCATTTTTACTAAGCCAATATAAAAGCAAACAATGAGAAAACTTAGTGGCATCCTAAAAGTGTCTGTTGGACATCATTAGTGTCACACTGGTGCCAAGCTATTTCCAGCACCTCTGCATTGCACCCTCAAGCTCATTTTTACTAAGCCATTATAATAGCAAACACTGAGAAAACTTAGTGGCATCCTAAAAGTGGCTGTTGGAAATCATTAGTGTCCCACTGGTGCCAAGCTATTTCCAGCACCTATGCATTGCACCCTCAAGCTCATTTTTACTAAGCCAATTTAAAAGCAAACAATGAGAAAACTTAGTGGCATCCTAAAAGTGTCTGTTGGACATCATTAGTGTCACACTGGTGCCAAGCTATTTCCAGCACCTCTGCATTGCACCCTCAAGCTCATTTTTACTAAGCCATTATAATAGCAAATACTGAGAAAACTTAGTGGCATCCTAAAAGTGGCTGTTGGAAATCATTAGTGTCCTACTGGTGCCAAGCTTATTCCAGCACCTCTGTATTGCACCCTCAAGCTCATTTTTATTAAGCCATTTTATTGGCAAACACTGAGAAAACTTAGTGGCATCCTAAAAGTGGCTGTTGGACATCATTAGTGTCACACTGGTGCCAAGCTATTTCCAGCACCTCTGCATTGCACCCTCAAGCTCATTTTTACTAAGCCATTATAATAGCAAACACTGAGAAAACTTAGTGGCATCCTAAAAGTATCTGTTGGACATCATTAGTGTCCCACTGGTGCCAAGCTATTTCCAGGACCTCTGCATTGCACCCTCAAGCTCATTTTTACTAAGCCATTATAATAGCAAACACTGAGAAAACTTAGTGGCATCCTAAAAGTGGCTGTTGGAAATCATTAGTGTCCCACGGGTGCCAAGCTGTTTCCAGCACCTATGCATTGCACCCTCAAGCTCATTTTTACTAAGCCATTTTAAAAGCAAACAATGAGAAAACATAGTGGCATCCTAAAAGTGGCTGTTGGACATCATTAGTGTCACACTGGTGCCAAGCTATTTCCAGCACCTCTGCATTGCACCCTCAAGCTCATTTTTACTAAGCCATTATAATAGCAAACACTGAGAAAACTTAGTGGCATACTAAAAGTATCTGTTGGACATCATTAGTGTCCCACTGGTGCCAAGCTATTTCCAGGACCTATGCATTGCACCTTCAAGCTCATTTTTACTAAGCCATTATAATAGCAAACACTGAGAAAACTTAGTGGCATCCTAAAAGTGGCTGTTGGAAATCATTAGTGTCCCACGGGTGCCAAGCTGTTTCCAGCACCTATGCATTGCACCCTCAAGCTCATTTTTACTAAGCCATTATAATAGCAAACACTGAGAAAACTTAGTGGCATCCTAAAAGTATCTGTTGGACATAATTAGTGTCCCACTGGTGCCAAGCTATTTCCAGGACCTCTGCATTGCACCCTCAAGCTCATTTTTACTAAGCCATTATAATAGCAAACACTGAGAAAACTTAGTGGCATACTAAAAGTGGCTGTTGGAAATCATTAGTGTCCCACGGGTGCCAAGCTGTTTCCAGCACCTATGCATTGCACCCTCAAGCTCATTTTTACTAAGCCATTTTAAAAGCAAACAATGAAAAAACTTAGTGGCATCCTAAAAGTGGCTGTTGGACATCATTAGTGTCCCACTGGTGCCAAGCTATTTCCAGCACCTCTGCATTGCACCCTCAAGCTCATTTTTACTAAGCCATTATAATAGCAAACACTGAGAAAACTTAGTGGCATCCTAAAAGTGGCTGTTGGAAATCATTAGTGTCCCATTGGTGCCAAGCTATTTCCAGCACCTATGCATTGCACCCTCAAGCTCATTTTTACTAAGCCAATATAAAAGCAAACAATGAGAAAACTTAGTGGCATCCTAAAAGTGGCTGTTGGACATCATTAGTGTCCCACTGGTGCCAAGCTATTTCCAGCACCTCTGCATTGCACCCTCAAGCTCATTTTTCTAAGTCACTATAATAGCAAACACTGAGAAAATTTAGTGGCATCCTAAAAGTATCTGTTGGACATCATTAGTGTCCCACTGGTGCCAAACTATTTCCAGCACCTCTGCATTGCACCCTCAAGCTCATTTTTACTAAGCTATTATAATAGCAATTACTGAGAAAACTTAGTGGCATCCTAAAAGTATCTGTTGGACATCATTAGTGTCCCACGGGTGCCAAGCTATTTCCAGCACCTCTGCATTGCACCCTCAAGCTCATTTTTATTAAGCCATTTTATTGGCAAACACTGAGAAAACTTAGTGGCATCCTAAAACTGGCTGTTGGACATCATTAGTGTCACACTGGTGCCAAGCTATTTCCAGCACCTCTGCATTGCACCCTCAAGCTCATTTTTACTAAGCCATTATAATAGCAAACACTGAGAAAACTTAGTGGCATCCTAAAAGTATCTGTTGGACATCATTAGTGTCCCACTAGTGCCAAGCTATTTCCAGGACCTCTGCATTGCACCCTCAAGCTCATTTTTACTAAGCCATTATAATAGCAAACACTGAGAAAACTTAGTGGCATCCTAAAAGTGGCTGTTGGAAATCATTAGTGTCCCACGGGTGCCAACCTGTTTCCAGCACCTATGCATTGCACCTTCAAGCTCATTTTTACTAAGCCATTTTAAAAGCAAACAATGAGAAAACTTAGTGGCATCCTAAAAGTGGCTGTTGGACATCATTAGTGTCCCACTGGTGCCAAGCTATTTCCAGCACCTCTGCATTGCACCCACAAGCTCATTTTTACTAAGCCATTATAATAGCAAACACTGAGAAAACTTAGTGGCATCCTAAAAGTGGCTGTTGGAAATCATTAGTGTCCCACTGGTGCCAAGCTATTTCCAGCACCTATGCATTGCACCCTCAAGCTCATTTTTACTAAGCCAATATAAAAGCAAACAATGAGAAAACTTAGTGGCATCCTAAAAGTGGCTGTTGGACATCATTAGTGTCCCACGGGTGCCAAGCTATTTCCAGCACCTCTGCATTGCACCCTCAAGCTCATTTTTACTAAGCCATTTTAATAGCAAACACTGAGAAAACTTAGTGGCATCCTAAAAGTGGCTGTTGGACATCATTAGTGTCACACTGGTGCCAAGCTATTTCCAGCACCTCTGCATTGCACCCACAAGCTCATTTTTACTAAGCCATTATAATAGCAAACACTGAGAAAACTTAGTGGCATCCTAAAAGTGGCTGTTGGAAATCATTAGTGTCCCACTGGTGCCAAGCTATTTCAAGCACCTATGCATTGCACCCTCAAGCTCATTTTTACTAAGCCGATATAAAAGCAAACAATGAGAAAACTTAGTGGCATCCTAAAAGTATCTGTTGGACATAATTAGTGTCCCACTGGTGCCAAGCTATTTCCAGGACCTCTGTATTGCACCCTCAAGCTCATTTTTACTAAGCCATTATAATAGCAAACACTGAGAAAACTTAGTGGCATCCTAAAAGTGGCTGTTGGAAATCATTAGTGTCCCACGGGTGCCAAGCTGTTTCCAGCACCTATGCATTGCACCCTCAAGCTCATTTTTTCTAAGCCATTTTAAAAGCAAACAATGAGAAAACTTAGTGGCATCCTAAAAGTGGCTGTTGGACATCATAAGTGTCCCACTGGTGCCAAGCTATTTCCAGCACCTCTGCATTGCACCCACAAGCTCATTTTTACTAAGCCATTATAATAGCAAACACTGAGAAAACTTAGTGGCATCCTAAAAGTGGCTGTTGGAAATCATTAGTATCCCACTGGTGCCAAGCTATTTCCAGCACCTATGCATTGCACCCTCAAGCTCATTTTTACTAAGCCATTTTAAAAGCAAACACTGAGAAAACTTAGTGGAATCCTAAAAGTGGCTGTTGGAAATCATTAGTGTCCCACTGGTGCCAAGCTATTTCCAGCACCTATGCATTGCACCCTCAAGCTCATTTTTACTAAGCCAATATAAAAGCAAACAATGAGAAAACTTAGTGGCATCCTAAAAGTGGCTGTTGGACATCATTAGTGTCCCACGGGTGCCAAGCTATTTCCAGGACCTCTGTATTGCACCCTCAAGCTCATTTTTACTAAGCCATTTTAATAGCAAACACTGAGAAAACTTAGTGGCATCCTAAAAGTGGCTGTTGGACATCATTAGTGTCACACTGGTGCCAAGCTATTTCCAGCACCTCTGCATTGCACCCTCAAGCTCATTTTTACTAAGCCATTATAATAGCAAACACTGAGAAAACTTAGTGGCATCCTAAAAGTGGCAGTTGGAAATCATTAGTGTCCTACTGGTGCCAAGCTATTTCCAGCACCTCTGTATTGCACCCTCAAGATCATTTTTACTAAGCCATTTTAATAGCAAACACTGAGAAAACTTAGTGGCATCCTAAAAGTGGCTGTTGGACATCATTAGTGTCCCACTGGTGCCAAGCTATTTCCAGCACCTCTGCATTGCACCCTCAAGCTCATTTTTACTAAGCCACTATAATAGCAAACACTGAGAAAATTTAGTGGCATCCTAAAAGTGGCAGTTGGAAATCATTAGTGTCCCACTGGTGCCAAGCTATTTCCAGCACCTCTGCATTGCACCCTCAAGCTCATTTTTACTAAGCCATTATAATAGCAAAAAATGAGAAAACTTAGTGGCATCCTAAAAGTATCTGTTGGACATCATTAGTGTCCCACGGGTGCCAAGCTATTTCCAGCACCTCTGCATTGCACCCTCAAGCTCATTTTTATTAAGCCATTTTATTGGCAAACACTGAGAAAACTTAGTGGCATCCTAAAAGTGGCTGTTGGACATCATTAGTGTCACACTGGTGCCAAGCTATTTCCAGCACCTCTGCATTGCACCCTCAAGCTCATTTTTACTAAGCCATTATAATAGCAAACACTGAGAAAACTTAGTGGCATCCTAAAAGTGGCTGTTGGAAATCATTAGTGTCCCACGGGTGCCAAGCTGTTTCCAGCACCTATGCATTGCACCCTCAAGCTCATTTTTACTAAGCCATTTTAAAAGCAAACAATGAGAAAACTTAGTGGCATCCTAAAAGTGGCTGTTGGACATCATTATTGTCCCACTGGTGCCAAGCTATTTCCAGCACCTCTGCATTGCACCCACAAGCTCATTTTTACTAAGCCATTATAATAGCAAACACTGAGAAAACTTAGTGGCATCCTAAAAGTGGCTGTTGGAAATCATTAGTGTCCCACTGGTGCCAAGCTATTTCCAGCACCTATGCATTGCACCCTCAAGCTCATTTTTACTAAGCCAATATAAAAGCAAACAATGAGAAAACTTAGTGGCATCCTAAAAGTGGCTGTTGGACATCATTAGTGTCCCACGGGTGCCAAGCTATTTCCAGCACCTCTGCATTGCACCCTCAAGCTCATTTTTACTAAGCCATTTTAATAGCAAACACTGAGAAAACTTAGTGGCATCCTAAAAGTGGCTGTTGGACATCATTAGTGTCACACTGGTGCCAAGCTATTTTAGCACCTCTGCATTGCACCCACAAGCTCATTTTTACTAAGCCATTATAATAGCAAACACTGAGAAAACTTAGTGGCATCCTAAAAGTGGCTGTTGGAAATCATTAGTGTCCCACTGGTGCCAAGCTATTTCAAGCACCTATGCATTGCACCCTCAAGCTCATTTTTACTAAGCCGATATAAAAGCAAACAATGAGAAAACTTAGTGGCATCCTAAAAGTATCTGTTGGACATAATTAGTGTCCCACTGGTGCCAAGCTATTTCCAGGGCCTCTGTATTGCACCCTCAAGCTCATTTTTACTAAGCCATTATAATAGCAAACACTGAGAAAACTTAGTGGCATCCTAAAAGTGGCTGTTGGAAATCATTAGTGTCCCACGGGTGCCAAGCTGTTTCCAGCACCTATGCATTGCACCCTCAAGCTCATTTTTACTAAGCCATTTTAAAAGCAAACAATGAGAAAACTTAGTGGCATCCTAAAAGTGGCTGTTGGACATCATAAGTGTCCCACTGGTGCCAAGCTATTTCCAGCACCTCTGCATTGCACCCACAAGCTCATTTTTACTAAGCCATTATAATAGCAAACACTGAGAAAACTTAGTGGCATCCTAAAAGTGGCTGTTGGAAATCATTAGTATCCCACTGGTGCCAAGCTATTTCCAGCACCTATGCATTGCACCCTCAAGCTCATTTTTACTAAGCCATTTTAAAAGCAAACACTGAGAAAACTTAGTGGAATCCTAAAAGTGGCTGTTGAAAATCATTAGTGTCCCACTGGTGCCAAGCTATTTCCAGCACCTATGCATTGCACCCTCAAGCTCATTTTTACTAAGCCAATATAAAAGCAAACAATGAGAAAACTTAGTGGCATCCTAAAAGTGGCTGTTGGACATCATTAGTGTCCCACGGGTGCCAAGCTATTTCCAGGACCTCTGTATTGCACCCTCAAGCTCATTTTTACTAAGCCATTTTAATAGCAAACACTGAGAAAACTTAGTGGCATCCTAAAAGTGGCTGTTTGACATCATTAGTGTCACACTGGTGCCAAGCTATTTCCAGCACCTCTGCATTGCACCCTCAAGCTCATTTTTACTAAGCCATTATAATAGCAAACACTGAGAAAACTTAGTGGCATCCTAAAAGTGGCAGTTGGAAATCATTAGTGTCCTACTGGTGCCAAGCTATTTCCAGCACCTCTGTATTGCACCCTCAAGATCATTTTTACTAAGCCATTTTAATAGCAAACACTGAGAAAACTTAGTGGCATCCTAAAAGTGGCTGTTGGACATCATTAGTGTCCCACTGGTGCCAAGCTATTTCCAGCACCTCTGCATTGCACCCTCAAGCTCATTTTTACTAAGCCACTATAATAGCAAACACTGAGAAAATTTAGTGGCATCCTAAAAGTGGCAGTTGGAAATCATTAGTGTCCCACTGGTGCCAAGCTATTTCCAGCACCTCTGCATTGCACCCTCAAGCTCATTTTTACTAAGCCATTATAATAGCAAAAAATGAGAAAACTTAGTGGCATCCTAAAAGTATCTGTTGGACATCATTAGTGTCCCACGGGTGCCAAGCTATTTCCAGCACCTCTGCATTGCACCCTCAAGCTCATTTTTATTAAGCCATTTTATTGGCAAACACTGAGAAAACTTAGTGGCATCCTAAAAGTGGCTGTTGGACATCATTAGTGTCACACTGGTGCCAAGCTATTTCCAGCACCTCTGCATTGCACCCTCAAGCTCATTTTTACTAAGCCATTATAATAGCAAACACTGAGAAAACTTAGTGGCATCCTAAAAGTGGCTGTTGGAAATCATTAGTGTCCCACGGGTGCCAAGCTGTTTCCAGCACCTATGCATTGCACCCTCAAGCTCATTTTTACTAAGCCATTTTAAAAGCAAACAATGAGAAAACTTAGTGGCATCCTAAAAGTGGCTGTTGGACATCATTATTGTCCCACTGGTGCCAAGCTATTTCCAGCACCTCTGCATTGCACCCACAAGCTCATTTTTACTAAGCCATTATAATAGCAAACACTGAGAAAACTTAGTGGCATCCTAAAAGTGGCTGTTGGAAATCATTAGTGTCCCACTGGTGCCAAGCTATTTCCAGCACCTATGCATTGCACCCTCAAGCTCATTTTTACTAAGCCAATATAAAAGCAAACAATGAGAAAACTTAGTGGCATCCTAAAAGTGGCTGTTGGACATCATTAGTGTCCCACGGGTGCCAAGCTATTTCCAGCACCTCTGCATTGCACCCTCAAGCTCATTTTTACTAAGCCATTTTAATAGCAAACACTGAGAAAACTTAGTGGCATCCTAAAAGTGGCTGTTGGACATCATTAGTGTCACACTGGTGCCAAGCTATTTCCAGCACCTCTGCATTGCACCCACAAGCTCATTTTTACTAAGCCATTATAATAGCAAACACTGAGAAAACTTAGTGGCATCCTAAAAGTGGCTGTTGGAAATCATTAGTGTCCCACTGGTGCCAAGCTATTTCAAGCACCTATGCATTGCACCCTCAAGCTCATTTTTACTAAGCCGATATAAAAGCAAACAATGAGAAAACTTAGTGGCATCCTAAAAGTGGCTGTTGGACATCATTAGTGTCACACTGGTGCCAAGCTATTTCCAGCGCCTCTGCATTGCACCCTCAAGCTCATTTTTACTAAGCCATTATAATAGCAAACACTGAGAAAACTTAGTGGCATCCTAAAAGTATCTGTTGGACATAATTAGTGTCCCACTGGTGCCAAGCTATTTCCAGGACCTCTGCATTGCACCCTCAAGCTCATTTTTACTAAGCCATTATAATAGCAAACACTGAGAAAACTTAGTGGCATCCTAAAAGTGGCTGTTGGAAATCATTAGTGTCCCACTGGTGCCAAGCTATTTCCAGCACCTATGCATTGCACCCTCAAGCTCATTTTTACTAAGCCAATATGTCAGGGTCAGGCGGTCGGGCAGACCCAGGAGGTGGATCCACTGGGCCGAACTCTAAGATGGTGGTAAGGAGTCCGGTAGCTGCAGCAGTATGGGCAGTAGAACAGTCCGTGCAAGTGAAGGTACCGAAGAAGTCCCTGGGACCACGGAGTCACGGATGGTAGTCCGGGTGACGTAGCTCAGGTTCGGAAGCCGAGATGATGTCAGGCGGGGTCCGGAACCTTTTGGAGCGAGATGACGGGTCACAGCAGGGATCCAAGATGGTACGGACTGTCAGATGGCAGACGGACAGCGTGCGGGGTTCGGGATTCAGCAGGACCGGCTGGCGAGGCAGGATCAGCTCTAGAAGAGAGATACGTGAGTATGGCAAGACGACACAAGGAGACCTGACTCCTAGCTTGGAAAACACGAAGATCAGGCCCCGCCCTCTTGGACAATACACCCCTTTATACCCTGTACCTGTTTGGCCTCATTTCCTGTTAATGGACGCTGGCCCTTTAAGAAAGGGTCAGTGACCGCGCGCGCGCCCTAATGCGCATGCGCGCAGCCCGGGTGCCAGAAGCCAGGGAAGGAGGCTGAGAAGGGGACGCAGGGGAGCCGGCCAGGGCCTGGGAAGCCGTCGGGCGCCGCGATCGGAGACCAGTGGGCCTGGGAAGGACGGGCACAGGAGCCAAGGACCCGGGGAGCGTGGCAGGTGAGCCGGGGAGCGGGGCTGAGGACCCGGGGAGCGGAGTAGAGGACCCGGGGAGGGGAGCCAAGGACCCGGGGAGCGTGACACAATATAAAAGCAAACAATGAGAAAACTTAGTGGCATCCTAAAAGTGGCTGTTGGACATCATTAGTGTCCCACGGGTGCCAAGCTATTTCCAGCACCTCTATATTGCACCCTCAAGCTCATTTTTACTAAGCCATTTTAATAGCAAACACTGAGAAAACTTAGTGGCATCCTAAAAGTGGCTGTTGGACATCATTAGTGTCACACTGGTGCCAAGCTATTTCCAGCACCTCTGCATTGCACCCTCAAGCTCATTTTTACTAAGCCATTATAATAGCAAACACTGAGAAAACTTAGTGGCATCCTAAAAGTGGCAGTTGGAAATCATTAGTGTCCTACTGGTGCCAAGCTATTTCCAGCACCTCTGTATTGCACCCTCAAGATCATTTTTACTAAGCCACTATAATAGCAAACACTGAGAAAACTTAGTGGCATCCTAAAAGTGGCAGTTGGAAATCATTAGTGTCCCACTGGTGCCAAGCTATTTCCAGCACCTCTGCATTGCACCCTCAAGCTCATTTTTACTAAGTTATTATAATAGCAAACACTGAGAAAACTTAGTGGCATCCTAAAAGTGGCTGTTGGACATCATTAGTGTCCCACTGGTGCCAAGCTGTTTCCAGCACCTATGCATTGCACCCTCAAGCTCATTTTTACTAAGCCATTATAATAGCAAAAAATGAGAAAACTTAGTGGCATCCTAAAAGTGGCTGTTGGACATCATCAGTGTACCACTGGTGCCAAGCTATTTCCAGCACCTCTGTATTGCACCCTCAAGCTCATTTTTACTAAGCCATTTTAATAGCAAACACTGAGAAAACTTAGTGGCATCCTAAAAGTGGCTGTTGGACATCAATAGTGTCCCACTGGTGCCAAGCTATTTCCAACACTTCTGCATTGCACCCTCAAGCTCATTTTTACTAAGCCATTATAATAGCAAACACTGAAAAAACTTAGTGGCATCCTAAAAGTGGCTGTTGGAAATCATTAGTGTCCCACGGGTGCTAAGCTATTTCCAGCACCTATGCATTGCACCCTTAAGCTCATTTTTACTAAGCCATTATAATAGCAAACAATGTGAAAACTTATTGGCATCCTAATAGTGGCTGTTGGACATCATTAGTGTCCCACTGGTGCCAAGCTATTTCCAGCACCTATGCATTGCACCCTCAAGCTCATTTTTACTAAGCCATTATAATAGCAATTACTGAGAAAACTTAGTGGCATCCTCAAAGTAACTGTTTTAAATCATTAGTGTCCCACTGGTGCCAACCTATTTCCAACACCTCTGCATTGCACCCTCAAGCTCATTTTTACTAAGCCATTTTAATAGCAAACACTGAGAAAACTTAGTGGCAGCCTAAAAGTGGCTGTTGGAAATCATTAGTGTCCCACTGGTGCCAAGCTATTTCCAGCACCTCTGCAATGCACCCTCAAGCTCATTTTTACTAAGCCATTATAATAGCAAACACTGAGAAAACTTAGTGGCATCCTAAAAGTGGCTGTTGGAAATCATTAGTGTCCCACCGGTGCCAAGCTATTTCCAGCACCTCTGCATTGCACCCTCAAGCTCATTTTTACTAAGCCATTATAATAGCAAACACTGAGAAAACTTAGTGGCATCCTAAAAGTGGCTGTTGGAAATCATTAGTGTCCCACGGGTGCCAAGCTGTTTCCACAACCTATGCATTGCACCCTCAAGCTCATTTTTACAAAGCCATTATAATAGCAAACAATAAGAAAACTTAGTGGCATCCTAAAAGTGGCTGTTGGACATCATTAGTGTCCCACTGGTGCCAAGCTATTTCCAGCACCTCTGTATTGCACCCTCAAGCTCATTTTTACTAAGCCATTATAATAGCAAACTCTGAGAAAACTTAGTGGCATCCTAAAAGTGGCAGTTGGAAATCATTATTGTCCCACTGGTGCCAAGCTATTTCCAGCACCTCTGCATTGCACCCTCAAGCTCATTTTTACTAAGCCATTATAATAGCAAACACTGAGAAAACTTAGTGGCATCCTAAAAACGGCTGTTGGACATCATTAGTGTCCCACTGGTGCCAAGCTATTTCCAGCACCTCTGCATTGCACCCTCAAGCTCATTATTACTAAGCCATCATAATTGCAAACACTGAGAAAACTTAGTGGCATCCTAAAAGTGGCTGTTGGAAATCGTTAGTGTCCCACGGGTGCCAAGCTGTTTCCAGCACCTATGCATTGCACCCTCAAGCTCAATTTTACTAAGCCATTATAATAGCAAACAATGAGAAAACTTAATGACATCCTAAAAGTGGCTGTTGGACATCATTAGTGTCCCACTGGTGCCAAGCTATTTCCAGCACCTCTGTATTGCACCCTCAAGCTAATTTTTACTAAGCCATTTTAATAGCAAACACTGAGAAAACTTAGTGGCATCCTAAAAGTGGCTGATGGACATCATTAGTGTCCCACTGGTGCCAAGCTATTTCCAGCACCTCTGCATTGCACCCTCAAGCTCATTTTTACTAAGCCATTATAATAGCAAACACTGAGAAAACTTAGTGGCATCCTAAACGTGGCAGTTGGAAATCATTAGTGTGCCACTGGTGCCAAGCTATTTCCAGCACCTCTGCATTGTACCCTCAAGCTCATTTTTACTAAGCCATTATAATAGCAAACACTGAGAAAACTTAGTGGCATCCTAAAAGTGGCTGTTGGACATCATTAGTGTCCCACTGGTGCCAAGCTATTTCCAGCACCTCTGCATTGCACACTCAAGCTCATTTTTACTAAGCTATTATAATAGCAAACACTGAGAAAACTTAGTGGCATCCTAAAAGTATCTGTTGGACATCATTAGTGTCCCACTGGTGCCAAGCTATTTCCAGCACCAATGCATTGCACCCTCAAGCTCATTTTTACTAAGCCATTATAATAGCAATTACTGAGAAAACTTAGTGGCATCCTAAAAGTGGCTGTTGGAAATCATTAGTGTCCCACTGGTGCCAAGCTATTTCCAGCACCTCTGCATTGCACCCTCAAGCTCATTTTTACTAAGCTATTATAATAGCAAACACTGAGAAAACTTAGTGGCATCCTAAAAGTATCTGTTGGACATCATTAGTGTCCCACTGGTGCCAAACTATTTCCAGCACCTCTGCATTGCACCCCCAAGCTCATTTTTACTAAGCTATTATAATAGCAATTACTGAGAAAACTTAATGGCATCCTAAAAGTGGCTGTTGGACATCATTAGTGTCCCACGGGTGCCAAGCTATTTCCAGCACCTCTGTATTGCACCCTCAAGCTCATTTTTACTAAGCCATTTTAATAGCAAACACTGAGAAAACTTAGTGGCATCCTAAAAGTGGCTGATGGACATCATTAGTGTACCACTGGTGCCAAGCTATTTCCAGCACCTCTGCATTACACCCTCAAGCTCATTTTTACTAAGCCATTATAATAGCAAACACTGAGAAAACTTAGTGGCATCCCAAAAGTGGCAGTTGGAAATCATTAGTGTGCCACTGGTGCCAAGCTATTTCCAGCACCTCTGCATTGCACCCTCAAGCTCATTTTTACTAAGCCATTATAATAGCAAACACTGAGAAAACTTAGTGGCATCCTAAAAGTGGCTGTTGGACATCATAAGTGTCCCACTGGTGCCAAGCTATTTCCAGCACCTCTGCATTGCACCCTCAAGCTCATTTTTACTAAGCTATTATAATAGCAAACACTGAGAAAACTTAGTGGCATCCTAAAAGTATCTGTTGGACATCATTAGTGTCCCACTGGTGCCAAACTATTTCCAGCACCTCTGCATTGCACCCCCAAGCTCATTTTTACTAAGCTATTATAATAGCAATTACTGAGAAAACTTAATGGCATCCTAAAAGTGGCTGTTGGACATCATTAGTGTCCCACGGGTGCCAAGCTATTTCCAGCACCTCTGTATTGCACCCTCAAGCTCATTTTTACTAAGCCATTTTAATAGCAAACACTGAGAAAACTTAGTGGCATCCTAAAAGTGGCTGATGGACATCATTAGTGTACCACTGGTGCCAAGCTATTTCCAGCACCTCTGCATTACACCCTCAAGCTCATTTTTACTAAGCCATTATAATAGCAAACACTGAGAAAACTTAGTGGCATCCCAAAAGTGGCAGTTGGAAATCATTAGTGTGCCACTGGTGCCAAGCTATTTCCAGCACCTCTGCATTGCACCCTCAAGCTCATTTTTACTAAGCCATTATAATAGCAAACACTGAGAAAACTTAGTGGCATCCTAAAAGTGGCTGTTGGACATCATAAGTGTCCCACTGGTGCCAAGCTATTTCCAGCACCTCTGCATTGCACCCTCAAGCTCATTTTTACTAAGCCATTATAGTAGCAAACACTGAGAAAACTTAGTGGCATCCTAAAAGTGACTGTTGGACATCATTAGTGTCCCACTGGTGGGTGCCAAGCTATTTCCCACACCTCTGCATTGCACCCTCAAGCTCATTTTTACTAAGCCATTATAATAGCAAACACTGAGAAAACTTAGTGGCATCCTAAAAGTCTCAGTTGGACATCATTAGTGTCCCACTGGTGCCAAGCTATTTCCAGCACCTCTGCATTGCACACTCAAGCTCATTTTTACTAAGCTATTATAATAGCAAACACTGAGAAAACTTAGTGGCATCCTAAAAGTATCTGTTGGACATCATTAGTGTCCCACTGGTGCCAAGCTATTTCCAGCACCAATGCATTGCACCCTCAAGCTCATTTTTACTAAGCTATTATAATAGCAATTACTGAGAAAACTTAGTGGCATCTTAAAGTGGCTGTTGGAAATCATTAGTGTCCCACTGGTGCCAAGCTATTTCCAGCACCTCTGCATTGCACCCTCAAGCTAATTTTTACTAAGCCATTTTAATAGCAAACACTGAGAAAACTTAGTGGCATCCTAAAAGTGGCTGTTGGACATCATTAGTGTCCCACTGGTGCCAAGCTATTTCCAGCACCTCTGCATTGCACCCTCAAGCTCATTTTTATTAAGCTATTATAATAGCAATTACTGAGAAAACTTAGTGGCATCCTAAAAGTGGCTGTTGGACATCATTAGTGTCCCACTGGTGCCAAGCTATTTCCAGCACCTTTGCATTGCACGCTCAAGCTCATTTTTACTAAGCTATTATAATAGCAAACACTGAGAAAACTTAGTGGCATCCTAAAAGTGGCAGTTGGAAATCATTAGTGTGCCACTGGTGCCAAGCTATTTCCAGCACCTCAGCATTGTACCCTCAAGCTCATTTTTACTAAGCCATTATAATAGCAAACACTGAGAAAACTTAGTGGCATCCTAAAAGTGGCTGTTGGACATCATTAGTGTCCCACTGGTGCCAAGCTATTTCCAGCACCTCTGCATTGCACCCTCAAGCTCATTTTTACTAAGCCATTATAATAGCAAACACTGAGAAAACTTAGTGGCATCCTAAAAGTGACTGTTGGACATCATTAGTGTCCCACTGGTGCCAAGCTATTTCCAGCACCTCTGCATTGCACACTCAAGCTCATTTTTACTAAGCTATTATAATAGCAAACACTGAGAAAACTTAGTGGCATCCTAAAAGTATCTGTTGGACATCATTAGTGTCCCACTGGTGCCAAGCTATTTCCAGCACCTCTGCATTGCACCCTCAAGCTCATTTTTACTAAGCTATTATAATAGCAATTACTGAGAAAACTTAGTGGCATCCTAAAAGTGGCTGTTGGAAATCATTAGTGTCCCACTGGTGCCAAGCTATTTCCATCACCTCTGCATTGCACCCTCAAGCTAATTTTTACTAAGCCATTTTAATAGCAAACACTGAGAAAACTCAGTGGCATCCTAAAAGTGGCTGTTGTACTTCATTAGTGTCCCACTGGTGCCAAGCTATTTCCAGCACCTTTGCATTGCACACTCAAGCTCATTTTTACTAAGCTATTATAATAGCAAACACTGAGAAAACTTAGTGGCATCCTAAAAGTATCTGTTGGACATCATTAGTGTCCCACTGGTGCCAAACTATTTCCAGCACCTCTGCATTGCACCCTCAAGCTCATTTTTTCTAAGCTATTATAATAGCAATTACTGAGAAAACTTAATGGCATCCTAAAAGTGGCTGTTGGAAATCATTAGTGTCCCACTGGTGCCAAGCTATTTCCAGCACCTCTGCATTGCACCCTCAAGCTAATTTTTACTAAGCCATTTTAATAGCAAACACTGAGAAAACTTATTGGCATCCTAAAAGTGGCTGTTGGACATCATTAGTGTCCCACTGGTGCCAAGCTATTTCCAGCACCTCTGCATTGCACCCTCAAGCTTATTTTTACTAAGCTATTATAATAGCAAACACTGAGAAAACTTAGTGGCATCCTAAAAGTATCTGTTGGACATCATTAGTGTCCCACTGGTGCCAAACTATTTCCAGCACCTCTGCATTGCACCCTCAAGCTCATTTTTACTAAGCTATTATAATAGCAATTACTGAGAAAACTTAATGGCATCCTAAAAGTGGCTGTTGGAAATCATTAGTGTCCCACTGGTGCCAAGCTATTTCCAGCACCTCTGTATTGCACCCTCAAGCTCATTTTTACTAAGCCATTTTAATAGCAAACACTGAGAAAACTTAGTGGCATCCTAAAAGTGGCTGATGGACATCATTAGTGTCCCACTGGTGCCAAGCTATTTCCAGCACCTCTGCATTACACCCTCAAGCTCATTTTTACTAAGCCATTAAATTAGCAAACACTGAGAAAACTTAGTGGCATCCCAAAAGTGGCAGTTGGAAATCATTAGTGTGCCACTGGTGCCAAGCTATTTCCAGCACCTCTGCATTGCACACTCAAGCTCATTTTTACTAAGCTATTATAATAGCAAACACTGAGAAAACTTAGTGGCATCCTAAAAGTATCTGTTGGACATCATTAGTGTCCCACTGGTGCGAAGCTATTTCCAGCACCAATGCATTGCACCCTCAAGCTCATTTTTACTAAGCTATTATAATAGCAATTACTGAGAAAACTTAGTGGCATCTTAAAGTGGCTGTTGGAAATCATTAGTGTCCCACTGGTGCCAAGCTATTTCCAGCACCTCTGCATTGCACCCTCAAGCTCATTTTTATTAAGCTATTATAATAGCAATTACTGAGAAAACTTAGTGGCATCCTAAAAGTGGCTGTTGGACATCATTAGTGTCCCACTGGTGCCAAGCTATTTCCAGCACCTTTGCATTGCACACTCAAGCTCATTTTTACTAAGCTATTATAATAGCAAACACTGAGAGAACTTAGTGGCATCCTAAAAGTGGCAGTTGGAAATCATTAGTGTGCCACTGGTGCCAAGCTATTTCCAGCACCTCTGCATTGTACCCTCAAGCTCATTTTTACTAAGCCATTATAATAGCAAACACTGAGAAAACTTAGTGGCATCCTAAAAGTGGCTGTTGGACATCATTAGTGTCCCACTGGTGCCAAGCTATTTCCAGCACCTCTTAATTGCACCCTCAAGCTCATTTTTACTAAGCCATTATAATAGCAAACACTGAGAAAACTTAGTGGCATCCTAAAAGTGACTGTTGGACATCATTAGTGTCCCACTGGTGCCAAGCTATTTCCAGCACCTCTGCATTGCACACTCAAGCTCATTTTTACTAAGCTATTATAATAGCAAACACTGAGAAAACTTAGTGGCATCCTAAAAGTGGCAGTTGGAAATCATAGTGTGCCACTGGTGCCAAGCTATTTCCAGCACCTCTGCATTGCACCCTCAAGCTCATTTTTACTAATCCATTATAATAGCAAACACTGAGAAAACTTAGTGGCATCCTAAAAGTGGCTGTTGGACATCATTAGTGTCCCACTGGTGCCAAGCTATTTCCAGCACCTCTGCATTGCACCCTCAAGCTCATTTTTACTAAGCCATTATAATAGCAAACACTGAGAAAACTTAGTGGCATCCTAAAAGTATCTGTTGGACATCATTAGTGTCCCACTGGTGCCAAGCTATTTCCAGCACCAATGCATTGCACCCTCAAGCTCATTTTAACTAAGCTATTATAATAGCAATTAGTGAGAAAACTTAGTGGCATCCTAAAGATGGCTGTTGGAAATCATTAGTGTCCCACTGGTGCCAAGCTATTTCCAGCACCTCTGCATTGCACCCTCAAGCTCATTTTTACTAAGCCATTATAATAGCAAACACTGAGAAAACTTAGTGGCATCCTAAAAGTGGCTGTTGGACATCATTAGTGTCCCACTGGTGCCAAGCTATTTCCAGCACCTCTGCATTGCACCCTCAAGCTCATTTTTACAAGCCATTATAATTGCAAACTTTGCTGCCAGTTTAAGGGCCATAGTTGCATTGTCAAGGATAGTCTGTGTTGTTTCATCTGCTGCCAATAAAGCTAGACCACCTCTGCAATCTACACCACCTCTCAATTTTTACTTTCATATTTTAAGTGGACAATCTTGTCGCAATCAAAATGAGTGGCAAAATGACAGATGCTGGTGGGAAGGGGAACAGGCGTGTTCGAAAAGGAAAAAAAGTTTGTGTCCGTGGGGAAGGTGGCAAAGCTCCATTAACATCTGCTGAAGATAGGCCATCTTCCAGCAAAAGTAAGATGTCTACTACTTTCCGTGGACAATCAGATGTGCTCCCTTTTTTACGGACACGAACAAATGGAACAAAGGTAGATGATGCCCACAAAAAGAACATGCTTG
The DNA here is from genome assembly GCF_048569485.1 of Anomaloglossus baeobatrachus. Classification (NCBI taxonomy): domain Eukaryota; kingdom Metazoa; phylum Chordata; class Amphibia; order Anura; family Aromobatidae; genus Anomaloglossus; species Anomaloglossus baeobatrachus. The sequence goes on from NC_134353.1 coordinate 474,216,519, forward strand.
AATGGATCTCAAGTGGTCCAACAAGTGCCCTATCCTCTACCTCAACTACCACATCCAAAAAAAAACAGTCCTCTGAGTTGTCATCCCAATCACACTTGCTTTCTCCCAGCTCTCCAGTCCCCATCCGCCCTGCACAGTATTGTGGAACAGAGATGGCTGAGTCTGCAGAGCTGTTCAGTCACACTATTGCCTGGGAATCATAGGTCTGCTCCTAAGCTACAGTGAGTACAGACCAGGAAATGGTCTGCAGTGATGCCCAGAACCTTTATGACTCAGATTCAGGCCGTGATGACCAAGTTTCTGAGCATAATGTTGACCCTTATTCACAAACTGTAACACCTGTTGTTATAGACAATGAGGAACATACTGATGACGATGAGACGGAGATACCAGATTGGGATGACAACTTAAATATTCGGTCAGGGCAGGAAGAGGCTCGGTCTGAGGGTAAGGGGAGTGCAAACACAACGCTTAATGAGGAATTTCTAGATCCCACCTACTGTCAGCCCACAGTCAGGCACTCGAGGAGGTCAACAGAGGCGGTGGAGGAGGATGCAACTGACGACGAAGTTACCTTGCACCTTCCTGTACAGAGGAGGAGTACTGGTAGCACGTCTACAACTGCATCCTCAGCCACCACTCTGCCTCTGAGCACTAGTCGGGGTGGCTCAGTAGGTGGCATGTCCTCTAAGCCTTGCCTAGCCTGGTCCTTTTTTGACCTTGCAAAGGATCGCCCAAATCATGTGATCTGTAAAATTTGTCGGGAATCTGTTAGTAGAGGAAAAAACCTCAGCAGTTTGACAACTTCTTCCATGAATCGTCACATGAATAAATATCATATGTCCCAGTGGGAAGCTCACCGTGCTGCAATGCGGCCTAGCGGAGCGGACCATCCACCGCCTGCCCCTTCCAGTGTATCCGCGTGCTCTTCATCTTCTAGGACTGTGGGGACAGCTGTCACACCTGGTTTTCCACGCACAACTTCCACCACTGTAACCGCAACAGGCAGTTTGCTTGGTAGGTCGTCAGTTGGTTTGGAAGGGGAAGCAGGCGCGTGTGTACAGCTCTCTCAGACATCGTAGCACCAACGTTGGATGAAGGCAACATCATGTCTACGCCTGCACTTTCCTCACAAACCTGCATTTTTCCACGGACACGCTACTCACCACCGTCTACACACAGCAGCCATATCTCTGTCCCTCAGATGTGGACAAATAAAACGCCACTTCCTGCGACCCATGACAAAGCGAAGAGGTTGACTTTATCCCTCTGTAAGCTCTTGGCTACCGAAATGCTGCCTTTCCGCCTGGGGGACACACAGGATTTTCGAGACCTTATGCCTGTCGCTGTGCCCCAGTACCATATGCCCAGTCGCCACTACTTCTCTAAGAAAGGTGTGCCTGCGCTACACCAGCATGTCGCACACAACATCACCGCTTCCTTGAGAAACTCTGTGTGTGAACGGGTGCATTTCACCACCGATACTTGGACCAGTAAGCATGGACAGGGACGTTACATGTCGCTGAATGGGCACTGGGTAACTATGGTGATAGATGGTGAAGGGTCTGCTGCACAAGTCTTGCCGTCCCCACGACTTGTGCGTCAATCCTCTGTCTGTCCAAATTCCGCCACTGCTTCTGCCTCCTCAACCTCGTCTGGGTCCTCCACCTCCACCCCAAGCATGCCTGGTCAGGCCACCAGCGTTGTAACTGGGCAGAAAGAGTCACGCACCCCTCATTACTATGCTGGCAGCAGAGCGCAATGGCATCAGGCGGTCTTTAACTTGAAATGTCTTGGAAATAAGAGTCACACAGCGGCTGAGTTGTGGGCAGCTCTGGAGACTGAGTTTGGTAAATGGTTGTCTCCACTCAACCTGCAGCCTGGTAAGGCCGTGTGCGACAATGCTGCAAACCTGGGAGTGGCCCTTCGCCTGGGCAAGGTGACACACGTGCCTTGTATGGCTCACGTGTTGAACCTTGTTGTCCAGCAATTTTTAACACACTATCCCGGCCTAGATGGCCTTCTGACCAGGGCACGAAAACTGTCTGCTCACTTCCGCTGTTCAACCGCCGCAGCTGAGTGACTTGCATCGCTCCAGAAGTCTTTCGGCCTGCCAGGTTCATCGCCTGAAATGCAATGTGCCGAAACGCTGGAATTCGACTCTCCACATGTTACAGCGACTGTGGCAGCACCACCGAGCCCTGGTGCAATACGTCATGACGTATAGCCTGGGCCAACGAGATGCAGAGGTGGGGCAGATCAGCCTGATGGAGTGGTCTCAGATCAAGGACCTATGCACCCTTCTGCACAGTTTTGACATGGCGACGAATATGTTTAGCGCTGACAATGCCATTATCAGCATGACAATTCCAGTCATTTACATGCTGGATCACACGCTAAACACTATTCGGAGTCAGGGGGTGGGACAACAGGAAGGGGAGGAACTACAGGAGGATTCATATGTGCAAGACACAACAACATCACCAAGGTCCAGACGTTCATCATCACCAACGCGGCAGGCATGGGACCATGGGGGACAGGGATCAACAAGGACACATGGTAGCAGGCGAAATGTTGAGGAAGGTGCAGGAGAACATGAAGAAATGGAGGACGAACTGTCCATGGACATGGAAGACTCAGCGGATGAGGTAGACCTTGGTCAAATTTCAGTTGAAAGAGGTTGGGGGGAGATGTCAGAGGAAGAAAGAACGGTTAGCACCTCTATGCCACAAACACAGCGTGGACTTGGTCCGCATGGCTGCGCAAGACACATGAGTGCCTTCTTGCTGCACTACCTCCAACATGACCCTCGAATTGTCAAAATTAGAAGTGATGATGACTACTGGCTTGCCACACTATTAGATCCCCGGTACAAGTCCAAATTTTGTACATAATTCCAGCCATAGAAAGGGACGCACGTATGCAGGAGTATCAGCAGAAGCTGTTACTCGATCTTAGCTCGGCTTTTCCACCAAACAACCGTGCAGGTGCAGGGAGTGAATCTCCCAGTTGTAACTTGACAAACATGGGACGGTCTCGTCATCTTCAACAGTCTACCCGTACCAGTAGCACCGTATCTGGTGCTGGTACCAGCAATTTTATTGAATCTTTCCATAATTTTTTTAGACCCTCCTTTGCAAGGCCACCAGAGACAACAAGTCTGACACATAGTCAACGGCTGGAGAGGATGATACAGGAGTATCTCCAAATGAACATCGATGCCATGACTTTGCAAATGGAGCCTTGCTCATTTTGGGCTTTAAATCTTGAAAAATGGCCAGAGCTCTCCACTTACGCCTTGGAGATTTTGTCGTGTCCAGCTGCCAGCGTTGTCTCTGAACGTGTCTTCAGTGCTGCTGGGTGTGTGCTGACAGATAAGCGCACGCGTCTGTCCAGTGACAATGTGGACAGACTAACGTTCATCAAAATGAACAAGTCATGGATCCAAAAGGAATTTACTACCCCTGTGTCATCCTGGGGAGAGTAAATGCTTGTGGATTTGGAATGTGCTTGATGCAAATCAAAACATCCTGTTTACAACTAGGGCACAAGTGCTGCCACTGAAGGGGTGAGTGTCTGTGTGGCCCAATTTTTGGAAAAAAGGGAGATTCCGCTTGGAGTAACCCTTGCTTACATTGTTTCAAAAATGATCCAAGATGAACAGAGCTGGGATCAGGAAAGACTTTGCTACCTACCCCGGGGTCATCCTGGGGACGGTTAAGTATGGCGTATTTTTGAATGTGCTTGATGCAAATCTAGCTGTGAAGTGTACAACTGGGGCACAAGTGCTGCCACTGAAGGGGTGGGTGTGTGTGTGGCCCAATTTTTGGAAAAAAGGGAGACTCCGCTTGGAGTAACCCTTGCTTGCTGTGTTTTTTAAAAGGAGCCAAGATGAACAAGTCATGGTTCAGCAAAGACTTTTCTACCTACCCCGGTGTCATCCTGGGGACGGTTAAGTATGGCGTATTTTTGAATGTGCTTGATGCAAATCTAGCTGTGAAGTGTACAACTGGGGCACAAGTGCTGCCACTGAAGGGGTGGGTGTGTGTGTGTGGCCCAATTTTTGGAAAAAAGGGAGATTACGCTTGGAATAACCCTTGCTTACATTGTTTTTAAAAATGATCCAAGATGAACAGAGCTGGGAATAGGAAAGACTTTGCTACTTACCCCGGTGTCATCCTGGGGACGGTTAAGTATGGCGTATTTTTGAATGTGCTTGATGCAAATCTAGCTGTGAAGTGTACAACTGTGGCGCAAGTGCTGCCACTGAAGGGGTGGGTGTGTGTGTGGCCCAATTTTTGGAAAAAAGGGAGACTCCGCTTGGAGTCACCTTGTGGTGTTTTACATGATTTTAGAAGGGCGTGCTATGCCTATATCTGTGTCTCCTCCTCTTTTTCCTTGTCCAGCTCTTTTGTTTTTGCATGAGTATATGTCCTTGTCACTTTCCCATGTGTTTGTGTTGTGAGTTGTTTGTCACCTTTTGGACACCTTTGAGGGTGTTTTCTAGGTGTTTTTATGTGTTTGTGATTGCCTGCCATTGTTTCCTATGCGGTTCGAGTTCAGTCCGTCGAACGTTCGCCGAACCGAACTCGAACGAGACGCCCGTTCGGCGAACCGAACTCGAGCCGAACCGCGACCGGTTCACTTATCTCTAGTAATAGTCCAATTGGCTAGTTGATTGGTCTAAGATAACATCTATCTGTTTCCGTTGAATGAAGAGAGCAGACGTCGTGTGTATTTCTTTAATTTTGCCCTGTTGCTTCTATTATGGCTATAGGATGAAAGGAATTAGGGAAAGCTGTACTGCCCATGTTCCTTCTATGGTCTAGTGGTAAGTTTGTGTCCCTGGCTCTGTTAGCTTGGGAGTTCGAGTCCCACTGGATGCTCCTGGATATTTGCTCTGTTATGGTCTAATTGGTCTAAGATGACACTTATTTGTTTCTATTGAATGGAGAGAGCAAGTGTTGGGTGTATTTCTTTAATTTTGCCCTGTATGATGACATCTATGTGTTTCCTTAGAATGGAAAGAGAGAAGGCGTCATGTGTATCTTTTTAATTTTGCCGTGATGCATCTATTATGGCTATAGGATCAAGGGAAGTAGGGGAAGCTTTCCATTTCATGTCCCTTCCATGGTCTAGTGGTAAGCGTGTGGCCTTGGCTGTGTAAGTTTGGGCGTACGAATCACAATGGACGCTCCTGGATATTTGTTGTGTCTTGGCTCAATGGGCTAGTTGACTCATCTATGATAACGCCTATCTTTTACCATTGAATGGAGAGAGCAGGCAACGTGTGTATTTCTTTAATATTGCCCTGTTGCGTCTGTTATTGCTATAGGATCAAGGGAAGTAGGGGAAGCTGTATTTCCCATGTCTCTACCATGGTCTAGTGGTAAGCTTGTGGCCTTGACTGTGTGAGCTAGGGAGTTCAAATCCCAAAGGATGCTACTGGGTATTTCTTGTGTCATTGTCCAATGGGCTAGTTGACTGGTCTATGATAATGCCTTACTGTTTCCATTGAAGGTAGAGCGCAGGCGTCGTGTGGATTTCTTTAATTTTTCCCTGTTGCATCTGTTATGGCTATAGGATCAAGGGAAGTAGGGGAAGCTGTATTACGCATGTCCCTTACATGGTCTAATGGTAAGCTTGTGGCCTTGGATGTGTGAGCTTGAGAGGTCAAATCCCTATGGTTGCTTCTGGAAATTTACTGTGTCATGGTCCAATGAGCAAGTAGACTGGTCTAAGATGACGGTTATCTATTTCCATTGAATGGAGACAGCAGGTGTTAAGCATAGTTATTTCATTTTTCCCTGTTGCGTCTGTTATGGCTATAGGATCAAGGAAAGTAGGGGAAGCTGTATTTCTCATGTTCCTTCCATGGTCTATTGGTAAGCTTGTGAATTTGTATATGTGAGCTTGGGAGATGGAATCCCAGTGGACGCTCCGGGATATTTGCTGTGTCATGGTCCAATGGGCTAGTTGACTGCTCTATAATGACGCATATCTGTTTCCATTGAACGGAGAGAGCAGGCATCATGTTTCTTGCTTTAATTTTGCCCTGCTGCGTATGTTATGGCTATAGGATCAAGGGAAGTTGGGAAACTGCATTTCCCATGTCCTTTCCATGGTCTAGTGGTAAGTTTGTGCCATTGGATATGTGAGTGCGTGCGATCAAATCTCAATGGACGCTTTTGGATATTTGCTGCGTCGTGGTCCTATGGGCTAGTGTACTGGTCTAAAATGACACCTATCTGGTTCCATTGAATGGGGAGAGCAGGCGTCATGTGTATTTCTTTAATTTTTCCCTGTTGCGTCTGTTAGGGCTATAGGATCAAGGGAAGTAGGGGAAGCTGAATTTTCCATGTCCTTTCCATGGTTTAGTGGTAGGTTTGTGGCCTTGGATGTGTGAGCTTGGGTGTACGAATGCCAATGGACTCTCCTTGACGTTTATTGCGTCATAGTCGAATGGGCTAGTTGACTGGTCTATGATGATGCATATCTGTTTCCATTGAATGGAGAGAGCACGCGTCGTGTGTAGAGCTGATCGAATGGCCAATGATCCGCGGCTGGCGGATCACTAACAGATTTAAAAAAAGAATCCGATCCCCTCTGGAATCCAGTGCCCATATAAGTCAATGGGGACCGGAAGCCGGAGGGTAAAAACGATTGTTGGAGGGCTAGGAGCGAGTGCGGCATTCTCACCGGGGAGCTGTCATGGCGGCACACTCACGCTATTTTTTCCGGAACCGACAATTCAATATTCATTGTTTTCCCCGCCCACCGGCACGGGTTGCAGCTAGAATTGCAGCGTGTCTGCAAACTGCAACCAATCATAGGCGCCAGGACGGCCGGTGGGCGGGGAAAACAGTGCACTGTCTGTCAGTTCAGTTCACGGTGGTAAACACTGGGCAGCACAGTTATAGCGCGCGGCTGCAGCCCCAGCTGTCGCGCTGTATCTGTGCTGTGTATACAGTGCCCAGAGACACACGTGCGAGGCTGCCGGGTGCTGCCATGGCAGACTCGCGTGAGCCCCTCGCCTTTGTGATTCCGGTGAAAGTTAAAAAAAAACAACGTACGGTCCCCCTTATTTTCATCCCTAGCCAAGATAACGCCGGCTGGGGGCTGGTATATCCTCAGCCCGCAGCCGTCCGGTAATGCCGCATCTGTTAGATGCGACCATACCTGTGTGCGCTACCGGCTCTTCCCGGTGGCGTGATGCGGTGCCATCGGGGTAATAGCAGGGATTAGCAGCAGCGCACGGCTGCTGCTAAACGCTAGGTTTGTGTGATGGCATAGGCGTCTATCAGATACCTGCATCACACAAACCTGTAAATGACAGTAAATAAACAAGACACAGAGAAAAATCCTTTATTTGGAATAAAGTACAAAACACACCCTGCTTCACCTCTTTACTAACCCCAAACACTCCGCAGCTCCGACGTAATCCACAGGAGAAGTCCAGTGGCAGAATTATTTTATTTTTTTTTTATTTTTGGGGGCCAAGGGATACAAATTTGATGCTGTGATTTTTACACAATATTCCTGCATCCAATCTACCCCTCCTGGCAAAAAAACGCGGTGTTTTGACGCAAATTTTATGCCGCGGTTTTTGCCGCGATAATTTTTACGCGATTTTTGCCGCGGTTACTTGCCAGGAGGTGCACATTTGGTGCTGAAATCGTTGGCACCAGCTTTCAGCACCAAATTTCCACCTGTGGCAGAATGTTTTTATTTTTTTTTTATTTTTGGGGGCCAAGGGATGCAAATTTGATGCTGTGATTTTTACACCATATTCCTGCATCCAATCTACACTTCCTGGCAAACAACCACGGTGTTTTGACGCAATTTTTATGCTGCGGTTTTTGCCATGGTTTTGCCGCTGTAATTTTTCTGCGATTTTTCCGTGTTTTTTTGCCAGGAGGTATAGATTGGGTGCCAGAATATGGTGTAAAAATGTAATAATCACCCAATTTACATCCCTTGATCCAAAAATTAAAAAGAAACAAACGTTTAGACGCTGTTTTTGTACGGTCTTGTGCCAGGAGGTGCAAATTTGGTGCAGGATTTTGGTGTATTACTTCACCAACAAATTTGCATCTTCTGGCAGAAAACAGTAGGGTTTAAAACATGAGGCTTAAAACACACTGCCGCATAAAAAACGCACGTGTCTCCCGTTCCGTTTTTCGGGTCAGTGTTCCGTTTTTTATGGGCGTTTCTTCGGTACGTGTAACATCCGTGTGATGGTGTATGCTTGCCGTGTGTGCGTGTGGAATGGCTGTGTATGCGTACGTGTAATGTCCGTGTGAAATGATCCATGTGTGATGCTCAATGTCGTTGATACATACCCGCTGACAGCAGACAGATTCGAGCAATGAGATTGAACTTGGGTGAACTTCACCCGATTTCATTGTCATACCGCGGCTCTGTCTGTGTCGCGTACTGATTAGCGGTCACCCATGAAGGACTCAACGGTGACCGCTAATCCCCTGAGTGACTGAAGTGATCAGCGCAATTAGCGCTGCTGTCACTCATGTTACCCGCGGCCAGCTACAGTCCTCCCCCCGAGACTGCAACTCACCTGTGACTTCATCGCTGTCACTCGGGCGACTTGCTATCACTGTTGGAGGATGCAGAGGTGGCCGCGAGTAACCTGAGTGACGTCATCGCTGATCGCGCTACTCACCTCAGTTGCTGCGTGGAGCTGTCTGGAGCTGCGGGGTTCTTCTGCAGCTCCTGTCACCTTCATGTAGCAGAGCTGGAAGCGAGGCGGGACCTACGTGGATTACTCCGGACATGGAGGGCTTTTTCAGGCTTAATAAAGTGGTGAATGAGGGTATTTGTTAGTGTTTATTATTGCAAATAAAGGATTTTTATGGGTGTATGTGTTTATTTACTTTAACTTATAGATTGCTCATGGAAGGTATCTCGGGGAGACGCCTGCAATGAATAATCTTGGAACTATGGGCTGCTGCCATTAACTCCTTATTACCCCGATTGCCAACACACCAGGGCAATTCGGTATGAGCCGGGTACAGTTCCGGAACTGTCGCATCTAATGGATGCGGTAATTCTGGGCGGCTGCTGGCTGATATTTTTAGGCTGCGGGGCTCCCCATAACGTGAAGCTCCCCATCCTGAGAATACCAGCCTTCAGCCGTATGGCTTTACCCTGGCTGGTATCAATATTGGGGGGGACTGCATGTCATTTTTTTTTAATTAATTAATTAATTATTTAACTGCACAGTATAGACCCACTCGCGGCTGTGATAGGTTGCAGTGAGACAGCTGTCACTCAGCGTGTGGGCGTGTCTAACTGCAACCATTCATAGGCGCCTGTGGGCGGGGGAAGCAGGGAATAGTCGATTGATTAATGAGCGGCCAGCATTTTCAAATTAATTGAAGCCGCGTATCTTTGGCACAGCTGTTCCTTGCCGCGCTGATGATCGGGGATCAGTGAGTATGCGATGGGAAGATACAGACCGAGCGCCAAAGGGATGATGACTGAGAACAGCAGAAAAAAAGGTAAGTAGACTGACATTTAACAAAAAAAAAAGCCCGACATCGCTCGTTTAAAAGCGCACACGGACGGTACGTGCTGAACACGGACATGCTACGTGTGCCGTCCGTGCAGGCACAGACCATTGACTTTAGTGGGTCCGTGCCTGCGTTCTAACCGCCAAAAACGGAAATGTCGACCGTGTGGAAAAACGCACACACGTACTAACCACACAGACACATGTTCTGTGTGATTTTACGTGTGTGTGCCTTCTACCATAGGGTAACATTTGTCAACGTGTCTCCGTGTCTCCGGTACGTGCAAAAACGAACCAAACACGTACCGGAGGCACGGATGTGTGTCGCAGGCCTGAAATGATTTTCATACTGCTGGATTTTGGCTGTTTTTTGCCAGGAGATGCAGATGTGGGATGAAATTTCTACACCAAATTCCTGGGTTACATCTACATCTTCTGGCCAAAAAATAGATAAAAAACAGACGCGGTTTTGTGGGAGGAGATGCAGATTTGGTGCCGCAGTATATGCAACCAAATACTCAACATGCGCATATCCTGTGCCAGAAAATGGAGTTCAATCCTTCCGGGTAATCTGATAACCCAGCACACCATTGAATTGAATAATCCAGTAATCCAGCACCATTGAGATGAATAATCCAGTAATCCAGCACCACTGAACTCAACCATTTGGTTTAATGGTGCCGGCTGGAATACTGACTTCAATGGTGCTGGCTGGGTAAGCCCGATTTCACACATCCGGCTTTTCACTGGATTGCAGGTTCCGGTGCACACCAGTACACTGTATACAGTAGAATGGCAGCGCCGCAACTTCCATGTCACATGCTCCCGTCACATGACAGCATGTGACCGGTGCTTGTCACGCTGCCGTTGTACTGTATACACTGTACTGGCGTGCGCCGGAACCGGCAATCCAACGAAAAGCCGGATGTGTGAAATAGGGCTAATCCGTACCTGCAGGGGTGTTTACGGTGGTAAATAAATAAGACAAAAAAGGTGCTTTGTTTGTTTACTTAAACTAAAGCCAATTGACTTAAGAAACTGAATAAAAACACGACACAACAACAGTATTAGAAATACAACCTGTGAAGGGCCAAGTGGACGAGGAAGTGGACATGGTGTGGTAGGTGGAAGTGCATTTTTTTGGGAGTGGGGAAAAGTGTGTGTGTGTGTGGGGGGGGGAGATTGGTTGTTTCAAATTTGGGGATGGCCAAAAAGTAAAGTGATGATGAGTCAGTGTAGCCATGGCTGGGTTCGGTTGATCTACTTGTGTGTAGTCATCATTGTCACCGTCACTGTCACTTGTCATCCAAAGGTAGGGAACAGTCACTTGTGATCCACGCACGATTAATTTTAAGGAAGGTGCGTTTGTCCACGTTGGCTGGGAACAGGCAGATGCGCCTATCTGTGATCACCCCACCTGCGGTGCTAAAGACACGCTCGGACATGACACTTGCGGCAGGGCAGGCCAGTGTCCAATTTTGACACCCAAAAGTTACAAGGGTCAGACCCATCAGTTCCTATCAGTATATTTGTGGACATGTAGTCCTGCACCATGTTGTGGAAACGTTTATCCCTGTTGATAGGTGCCATATGACGTGGTGGTGGCAGAAATTGTGGCATGGTCATCCTTTTCCAAACTGAGTCAATGTTAACCGCCCTTAGCGACGTGGTGCTCGTAAACCAGCTATGTTGGTGCCTTGCTCCTCTTCCTCTGCCTTGTGTTTCTACTGAGCCTCCAGTGTCAGGTGGAAACGCCGTCATTAGTAGAGATGAGCGAACCCGGTTCGGCACGAGCTTGGTTCATCGAACGGAGGTCGCGTTCGAGTTCGGTTCGGTGACCCGGTTCGACGAACCACTCGAACCCCATAGGAAACAATTGGAGGCAATCACAAACACATAAAAACACATTCTAAATGTACACATACAGTTAATAAACATTGCCATAACACTTACCGGTGCACGTGATGCGCCCTGCACTCTGTGTCCTGACGATTTTTCCATCGGTAATCACTGCGTCCTCCCGGTAACCAGCAGTGATGCAGGACCTATCATGACGTTAAAATAGCCATGTGACCAGTCACGTGTCTATTATCTCATTGGCTACAGACTGGTCACATGACTATGACGCGTCATGTTGGACCTGTCAGTGCATCTCTCCAGTACACGGTGCAAGTTTGTGTATCGCCGTGTACCGGCGGCATGCTCTGGCACACGGTTGACTCCCCGTTCTGCTTCCCCGTTCCGTTAGGGACCGGCTGACACATCCGGTGAATAACAGAGATCACCGTTGCCATAGCAACGCGCCTGTTATGATCGGAGCACCGTTGCTATGGCAACCCGTCTGTCAGTGGTAACGTTACCGCTAACAGCCAGCAGCACTGATCACTCAGGGAGTGAAGCCTGCACGGTGAGCAGCAGCGTCTTTCTCCCGTGCTGTGCTGCTCATGGAGCAGAGCTGCATGGGCTGAAGGAAAAAGAAGACAGAAGACCATGGATCGTGGAGGGATAAGAGGGAGTAATAAACATGGAGTCTCTAAGTGTGTCTGTGCATTTATTTCTATTAAAGTATTTTTTCTCTGTGTGTTGTCTTTTTTTTAACCCTTTATTGGAGACTCTTAATGGCCGGGTCAAACTTGCCTGACATTAAGAATCTCTGACTTACTACTAGCTAGTAAAACAAAGCCAGTATTAACTCATGATGATTACCCAGCAAGCCACCCGGCTCCAGGGCTGTTGGAAGAGTTGGATACAGCGCCAGATGATGGAGCTTCTATGAGAGTGCCATTTTCTGGGGCGGCTGCGGACTGCAATTCGCAGCAGAGGTGCCCAGAAACCTCGTGCTAACTTGTGCTGTGGATTCCAATCCCCAGCTGCCTAGTTGTACCCGGCTGGACACAAAAATGGGGCGAAGCCCACGTCGTTTTTTTTTTTTAATTATTTCATGAAATTCATGAAATAATTAAAAAACGGGCTTCCCTATATTTTTAGTTCCCAGCCGGGTACAAATAGGCAGCTGGGGGTTGGGGGCAGCCGTACCTGCCTGCTGTACCTGGCTAACATACAAAAATATGGCGAAGCTCACGCCATTTTTTTTCTCGTTTTTGGGCAAAAAAATTAAAAAATGCTTCCCTGGATTTTCCATTGCCAGTGAAGGTAACACCAAGCAGTGGGGGTTAGCAGCCAGTAGCTGCTTGGATTACCCTTAGCTAGCAATACAAAAAATGCAGCGGGAGCCCATATATATTTTTTTTTAATTATTTATTTAAATAATTAAAAACAAAAAGGGCTTTCCTGTATTTTGATTGCCTGACATGACAGTGCTGTAAAAATAAATCTTTAAAAAAAATTACGTAGCACTCCGCGGTATTTTTGATTCTTAGCGCAGATAAAGCAGACAGCTATGGGTTGCCACCCTCATCCGCCTGGCGTTACCTTAGCTGGCAATCAAAATACAGGGAAGCCCATTTATTTTTTTATTTAAAAAAATAGTTAAAAAAAAATAACGTTGGGTCCCCCCATTTTTGATAGCCAGCTAGGGTAAAGCAGAAGGCTGTAGCCTGAAAACCACAGCTGGCAGCTTTACCGTGGTTGGGGATCCAATGTGGAGGTCACCCCAGGCTCTTTTTCTATAATTATTTTATAAATATTAATAATTACAAAAAAAAGTACGGTCCCCCCCAAATTGGATCACCAGCCAAGGTAAAGCGGACAGCTGTGGTCTGGTATTCTCAGGGTGGGAAGGTCCATAGTTATTGGCCCTTCACAGCCTAAAAATAGCAGGCCGCAGGCGCCCCAGAAGTGGCGCATCCACTAGATGCGCCAATCCTGGCGCTTCACCCCAGCTCATCCCTTGCCCTGGTGCAGTGGCAAACGGGGTAATAAATGGGGTTGATACTAGCTGTAAAGTCACCTGACATCAAGCCCAGCAATTTGTGATGTCATGGTGTCTATCAGATACCCGACATCACAAACTGTCAGTACTAACAAAAAAATAGACAAAAAAAAATGTATTTGAAAAAATGCTCCCCAAAATATTCCCTCTTTCACCAATGTATTGTAAGGAAAAGAAATAAGGGGGTCACACGATGACTCTGGACCGTCTAGAATATGGGGGGGACATGCTCAGGGAACGTATCCCACATTTTCTAGGAGTGCAGACCCTCCATGTGAGGAGTGTGGGTGCAATGAATCTGCACCCACTCTCCCCGGGTCCACAGCAGCAGAGTCCATGTCGTAACTGTTGCTACCAAAGCTGCAATGCCCTGCTCATGAGGTAAGGGCATGTCTAATCAGGAGAACTATTCTACATTTCCAAATATTGGTATTTGCTGATATTATTGCTATTCCACCTACTATATATTGGGGATAGGATCTTGAAGATGGAATACCCCTTTTAGTCCAGTTATCCAGCTGAATGAATACTAAACAACAGATCTCGCTATTTAGACATGTTTTCTTGTGGCATATAATGGACTCTCATGTTTGGTAGTTGTTCAGCAGGGCAACTATAAAATCAAATACCTCCAATTGGAAATGTAGTATAGCTCTCCTGATCAACTATGTTCCTTACCTAATGAGCAGGGCATTGCAGTAGCTTACAGATGCATGGTTACCACCACTCACTGTGTCTGAACACAGGAAGCTGAGCTGACAGCCGCTCTGTGCACGCGGCAGCATCTATTGTGAAGGAGGGGCCACGGTGGATCAATGCTGCACAGGTACCGTGGGACACCGGGGAACACTAATGGCGTTATAGGGGGGTGACCTGGCAGGGCCTGGGGAGGAGTTTTCTGTCGCATGTGTCATGGCACATGCAACAGAAATCAGAGGATTAGGGTGAATGCGGCTGGCACGCTGCTGTGCGCGTGGCCATCTTGGATTTCCGGAAGAGGGTCGGGGGGGCACTTTGGCGACACCGGGGGACCGGGGAGGAGATTTATCTCCCATCTGACATGTTTGTTCATGCCAGATGGGAGATAAATAATTTTTTACCGGCGCTGTCATTACTGTAACGTGATCATCGGTATACGGTGTATACCGGTGATCACGTGAGCGGGGACCAGAAAAACTGGCCTGAATCATGATCTCCAGGGTCTCAGCTACCTCCTGAAACCCCAGAGATTTTCTGACGCTGGGGGCGCTATTCACCTATTTCTCCCTGCTGTTTATAAATGGCAGATCAGAATAAGGCTTCATTCACACAACCGATCCGTTTTTGCGATCCGCAAAAAAAGGTCCGTTTTTTTTTCATGGGTGCATCCGTGTGGCATCCGTTTCCATTCCTTAGACGGTCCGTATGTCATTCGTTTGTCATCCGTGTGCCTTCCATTTTTTTTGCGTACGGCAAAAAAACTTAAGGAGGGAAAATACATAAATTTACCCAGGATCCATAGCTTCAACCTACATGAGGCGGTCACATGTTCACTCCAGTGCCATTTTCTACTGCTTTTCACAGCGTAGAGCGCTCTGGTGATTTTCTTGTGCTTGTGCACTTCATATCAGTCTTTTCTGTCATTATAATGGCAGAAAGACACATCATGTAACACTCTCCAGCATTTTGTAATTTTGCACCCTTTGGTGCCTTTCATGTGGCACTAAGGGGTGCTTAGCCTTGTATTTACCAAAAAAAAAAAAAATTTAAAATAAAAATGACATGGGGTTCCCCCTATTTTTGATAGCCAGCTAGGGTAAAGCAGACAGCTGCAGCCTGCAGACCACAGCTGGCAGTTCACCTTGGCTGGTAATCCAAAACTGAGGGCACCCCACACTGTTATTTTAAATTAAATAAATAATTAAAAAAAAAACACTTGGGGGTCCCCCCAAAATTGGATCACCAGCCAAGGTGAAGCGGACAGCTGGGGTCTGATACTCTCAGACTAGGGAGGTCCATGGTTACTGGACTCTCCCCAGCCTAAAAACAGCAGGCCGCAGCCACCCCAGAAGTGGCGCATCCATTAGATGCGCCAATCCTGGTGCTTTGCCCCAGCTCATCCAGTGCCCTGGTGCGGTGGCAAACGGGTAATATCCATATATATATATATCTGGTTAATACCAGATGTGTAATGTCACCTGGCATCAAGCCCTGGGGTTCGTGAGGTCAGGCATCTATCAGATACCCGACATCACCAACCCAGTCAGTAATTAAAAAAAAATGGACGACAAACACATTTTTATTTGAAAAAACACTCCCCAAAATATTCCCTTTTTCACCAATTTATTAGAAAGAAAAACAAATCCAGGTCTGCTGTAATCCAAGGGGTTCCCATGACCATCCATACCATAGTCAATGTCCCAGTCAATGAAGAACAGAATGTTCCCCATTGGCTGGGAGAGCAATGCAGTGACCTGAGCTAACATCAATAGGTCAGCCCAGGTCACTGCAGGGCATGACAAGTACTGCTGTGAGGAGCAAGGTACATTACCTGTGGTGACAATCTCCTGCACTGCTGATAGCAGAGTTGTCACTGACTTCAATGATCGCTGCTTTGAGTGCCACCCTGCTGTGCACACAGTTCCTCATCGTCGTCATCCTCCAAAGCTGTTTCCTGTCAGGACACTTGTGTACCCATTTGCTGTTGGTACATAAAACCAACCTGTGAGCCATGTGTTGACGACAGGCCCGAAATTGGTGTAAATGGTCTTGGTGCCTCATGCTCCTCTTCCTCCCGTGGCAGCACGTCATGCATCATTTGCTGAAGTGGTTGTTCAAGCAGGCAGATAATTGGTATAGTCAGGCTGATGATGGCATCTTCTGCGCTGACCATCTTGGTGCAGTATTCAAAGCAGTGCAACACAGCACACAAGTCCCACATGGAAGCCCACTCGGTGGTGGTAAAGTGTTGTTGATCCAAGGAGCGATTCTGCCGTGCGTGTTGTAGTTGAAACTCCACAATTGCCGCCTGCTGCTCGCACAATCTCTGCAGCATATGAAAGGTGGAGTTCCATCTTGTAGGCACATCACATATCAGGCGGTGAGTGGGAAGGCCGAAGCGACGTTGCAGCACAGACAGGCGGGCAGCTGCAGGTTGAGAACGCCGAAAATGAGCAGAGACTGCCCGCACTTTCACCAGCAGATTGGATATATCTGGATAATTTTTAAGGAAGCTCTGCACCAAATTAAGGACATGCGCCATACAAGGAATGTGCGTCAAACCAGCTACACCCAGAGCTGCTACCAGATTTCGCCCATTATCACACACCACTAGGCCTGGCTTCAGGTTCAGTCGCAACAACCATTTGTCTGTCTGATGTTTAATCCCTGCTCATAACTCTTGTGCGGCTGGGGGCTGGTATATCCTCAGCCCGCAGTCGTCCGGTAGTGCCACATCTGTTAGATGTGACCATACCGGTGTGCGCTACTGGCTCTTCCCGCTGGCGTGATGCGGTGCCAGTCGGGGTAATAGCAGGGGTTCGCAGCAGCGTACGGCTGCTGCTTAACCCTAGTTTTGTGTGATGGCACAGGCGTCTATCAGATACATGCATCACACAAACCTGTAAGTAACAGTAAATAAACACAGACACAGAAAAATCCTTTATTTGAAATAAAGTACAAACTCCTCCTCCTTCACCACTTTATTAAGCCCCAAACAAACCCTGCAGCTCCGATGTAATCCACAGGAAAAGTCCCACTGCGACACATCCGGCTCTGCTACATCTCAGAGCGAGCAGCTATAGAGGACGGCTACCCACTCTGAGTGCAGCCCTCTACTGAGCCGTGATAAGCGATGACCGCGGCAGAGACTGTCAAAGGCTGGGGGGCGCGTCCGCCAGGAACCAATCCCAGCTGAGATGACAGCCGGTGGGCGGGAAAACACGGAAGCTGCGTGATTGTGTGCACAGCACAGGAAGTGAAAGCGCGACTGGGTAGCAGTATGCCACCATGACAGAGTCTCGGTAAGTATGAAACGCTCATTTATTTATTGGGTTTTTTTTTTCATTTTTATTGTTTGCCGATTGTGCAGCCGGAATCCCGCGCCCGGGTCCTTCCCGGGGATAGCGCTGAAACCGCGCGCATCCGGACGTTTACAGTCCGGATCCGCTCAGCACTAGTCGTGTGTATTTTTTAAATTTTGCCCTGTTGCGTCTGTTATGGCTATAGGATCAAGGGAAGTAGGGGAAGCTGTATTTCCCATGTCACTTCCATGGTCTAGTGGTAAGCTTTCCTTGAAAGAGTGAGCTTGGGAGATGAAATCCCAATGGACACTCCTGGATATTTATTGTGTCATGGTCCATTGGGCTAGTTAACTGGTCAATGATGTTGTCTATCTGTTTCCTTTGAATGGAAAGAGCATATGTTTTGTTTATTTCTTTAATTTTGCCCTGTTGCGTCTGTTATGAAGCCTGTTGCGTTTGTTATGAAGCCTGTTGCGTTTGTTATGAAGCCTGTTGCTTCTGTTATGGCTATAGGATCAAGGGAAGTAGGGGAGCTGCATTTCCCGTGTCCCTTCCATGGTCTAGTTGTAAGTTGGTGGTCTTGTATGTGTGACCTTGGAAGTTCAAATCCCAATAGACACTGCTGGAAATTTGCTTTGTCATGGTTGACTAGTCTATGATGACACCTACAGTGCCTACAAGTAGTATTCAACCCCTTGCAGGTTTACACATTCAGAATTCACTTGGCATTTGGACTGTAGATCAGCCTGGAAGTGTGAAATGGACTGCAGCAAAAAAGAATGTTATTTCTTTTTTTATTTTTTTTTTAAATTGTGAAAAGTTTATTCAGAGGGTCATTTATTATTCAACCCCTCAAACCACAAGAATTCTGTTTGGTTCCCCTAAAGTATTAAGAAGTATTTCAGGCAAAAAGAACAATGAGCTTCACATGTTTGGATTAATTATCTCTTTTTCCAGCATTTTCTGACTAATTAAGACCCTCCCCAAACTTGTGAACAGCACTCAAACTTGGTCAACATGGGAAAGACAAAGGAGCATTCCAAGGCCATCAGAGACAAGATCGTGGAGGGTCACAAGGCTGACAAGGGGTACAAAACCCTTTCCAAGGAGTTGGGCCTACCTGTCTCCACTGTTGGGAGCATCATCCGGAAGTGGAAGGCTTATGGAACTACTGTTAGCCTTCTACGGCCTGGACAGCCTTTGAAAGTTTCCACCCGTGCCGAGGCCAGGCTTGTCCGAAGAGTCAAGGCTAACCCAAGGACAACAAGGAAGGAGCTCCAGGAAGATCTCATGGCAGTGGGGACATTGGTTTCAGTCAATACCATAAGTAACGTACTCCACCGCAATGGTCTCCGTTCCAGACGAGCCCGTAAGGTACCTTTACTTTCAAAGCGTCATGTCAAGGCTCGTCTACAGTTTGCTCATGATCACTTGGAGGACTCTGAGACAGAGTGGTTCAAGGTTTTCTGGTCTGATGAGACCAAGATCGAGATCTTTGGTGCCAACCACACACGTGATGTTTGGAGAATGAATGGCACTGCATACGACCCCAAGAATACCATCCCTACAGTCAAGCATGGTGGTGGCAGCATCATGCTGTGGGGCTGTTTCTCAGCCAAGGGGCCTGGCCATCTGGTCCGCATCCATGGGAAGATGGATAGCATGGCCTACCTGGAGATTTTGGCCAAGAACCTCCGCTCCTCCATCAAGGATCTTAAGATGGGTCGTCATTTCATCTTCCAACAAGACAACGACCCAAAGCACACAGCCAAGAAAACCAAGGCCTGGTTCAAGAGGGAAAAAATCAAGGTGTTGTAGTGGCCTAGTCAGTCTCCTGACCTTAACCCAATTGAAAACTTGTGGAAGGAGCTCAAGATTAAAGTCCACATGAGACACCCAAAGAACCTAGATAACTTGGAGAAGATCTGCATGGAGGAGTGGGCCAAGATAACTCCAGAGACCTGTGCCGGCCTGATCAGGTCTTATAAAAGACGATTATTAGCTGCAATTGCAAACAAGGGTTATTCCACAAAATATTAAACCTAGGGGTTGAATAATAATTGACCCACACTTTTATGTTGAAAATTTATTAAAATTTAACTGAGCAACATAACTTGTTGGGTTGTAAGATTTATGCATCTGTTAATAAATCCTGCTCTTGTTTGAAGTTCGCAGGCTCTAACCTATTTGCATCTTATCAAACCTGCTAAATCTGCAGGGGGTTGAATACTACTTGTAGGCACTGTATCTGTTTCCTTTAAATGGAAAGAGCAGATGTTTTGTGTATTTCTTTCAATTTGCCCTGTTGCGTCTGTTATGGCTATAGGATCAAAGGAAGTAGGGTAAGCTGCATTTCCCATGTCCCTTCCAAGGTCTAGTAGTAAGTTGGTGGTTTAGGTTTGGTGACCTTGAAAGTTCAAATCCCAATAGATGCTCCTGGAAATTTGCTCAGTTATGGTCCAATAGGCTAGTTGACTGGTCTATGATGGCACCTATCTGGTTCCTTAGAATGGAGAGAGCAGATGTTTTGTGTATTTCTTTAATTTTGCCCTGTTGCATCTGTTATGGCTATAGGATCAAGGGATGTAGGGTAAGATGTGCTTCCCATGTCCCTTCCATGGTCTAGTGGTAAGTTGGTGGGCTTGCATGTGTGACCTTGGCAGCTCCTATCCCAATGGAGGCTCCTGGAAATTTGCTCTGTCATGGTGCAATAGGCTAGTTGACTGGTCTATGATGATGCCTATCTGTTTCCATTGAATAGAGAGCGCAGGTGTTGTGTGTATTTCTTTAATTTTGCCCTGTTGCATCTGTTATCGCTATACGATCAAGGGAAGTAGGAGAAGCTGCATTTCCCATGTCACTTCCATGGTCTAGTGGTAAGTTGGTGGTCAAGGATGTGTGACCTTGAGAGTTCGAGTCCCAATAGATGCTCTTGGAAATTTGCTCAGTTATGGTCCAATAGGCTATTTGACTGGTCTTTAATGACGCCTATCTGCTTCCTTTTATTGCAGAGAGCAGGTGTTGTGTGTATTTCTTAAATGTTGCGTCTGTTATGGCTATAGGATCAAGGGAAGTAGGGGAAGCTGCATTCCTCATGTTGCTTCAATAGTCTAGTGGTAACGTGGTGGTCTTGGATGTGTGATTTTGAAAGATCAGATCCCAATGGACGCTCCTGGAAAATTGCTCTGTCATGATCCAATAGGTTAGTTGACTGTTTCATGATGACGCCTGTTGGATTCCTTTGAATGGAGAGAGCAGGTGCTGTGTGTATTTCCTTAATTTTGCCCTGTTGCATCTGTTTTGGCTATAGGATCAAGGGAAGAAGGAGAAGCTGTGTTTCTCATGTCCCTTCCGTGGTCTAGTGGTATGTTGGTGTTCTTGAATGTGTGACTTAGAAAGTTCAAATCCCAATGTATGCTTCTAGAAATTTGCTCAGTCATCATCCTATAGGCTAGTTGACTGGTCTATGATGATGCTTAACTTTTTCCTTTAAATGGAGAGAGCAGGTGTTGTGTGTATTATTTTAATTTTGCCCTGTTGCGTCTGTTATGGCTATAGGATCAAGGAAAGTAGGGTAAGGTAAGTTTCCTATGTCCCTTCCATGGTCTAGTGGTAAGTTGGTCGTCTTGGATATATGACCTTGGGAGTTCAAATCCCAATGGGCAATTCCTGGAAATTTGCTCTGTCATGGTCCATTAGGCTGGTTGCCGATCTATGATGACGCCAATCTGTTTCCTTTGAATGGAGAGAGCAGGTGTTGTGAGTGTTTCTTTAATTTTGTTCTGTTGCGTCTGTTATGGCTATAGGATCAAGGGAAGTAAGGGAATCAACATTTCCCATGTCCTTTCCATGATCTAGTGGTAAGTGGGTGGTCTTGGATGTATTACCTTGGGAGTTCAAACCCCAATGGAGGCTCTTGGAAATTTGCTCTGTCATGGTCTATAAGGCTAGTTGATTAATCTATGATGATGCCTATCTGTTTCCTTTGAATGGAGAGAACAGGTGTTGTGTGTATTTCTTTATTTTTGCCCTGTTGCATCTGTTATGGCTATAGGATCAAGGGAAGTAGGGGAATCCACATTTTCCATGTACCTTCCATTGTGGAGTGGTAAGTTGTGCTTATTGTGGATGTGTGACCTTGGGAGTTCAAGTTCCACTGGAAGCTCTTGGAAATTTGCTCTGTCATGGTCTAATAGGCTAGTTGACTGGTCTATGATGACGCCTATCTGTTTCCTTTCAATGGAGAGAGCAGGTGTTGTGTGTATTTCTTTAATTTTGCCTTTTTGCGTCTGTTATGGCTATAGGATCAAGGGAAGTAGGGGAAACTTTATTTCCCATGGCTTTCCATGGTCTAGTGGTAAGTTGGTGGTCTTGGATGTGTGACCTTGGGAGTTCAAATCCCAATGGATGCTCCTGGAAATTTGTTCTGTCATGGTGCATTAGGCTAGTTGACTGGTCTATGATGATGCTTGCTTCTTTTGAATGGAGAGACTAGTTGTGTGAATTTCTTTAATTTTCCCCTGTTGCGTCTGTTATGGCTATAGGATCAAGGGAAGTAGGGGAAGCTATGTTTCCCATGTCCCTTCCATGGTCTAGTGGTAAGTAGGTGGTCTTGGATGTGTGACACTGGGAGTTCGAATTCCGATGGAATCTCTTTGAAATTTGCTCAGTCGTGGTCCGATAGGCTAGTTGACTGGTCTATGATGACACCTATCTGTTTCCTTTGAATGGAGAGAGCAGGTGATCTGTGTATTTCCCTAATTTTGCCCTGTAATGGCAATAGGATCAAGCGAAGTAGGGTAAGCTGCAGTTCCCATGTTCTTTCCATGGTCTAGTGGTAAGTTGGTGGTCTTTGATATGTGACCTTGTGAGTTCAAATCCCGATGTATGCTCCTGGAGATTTGCTAAGTCAAGGTCCAGTAGGCTAGCTGACTGGTCTATGATGACACATATCTGTTTCCATTGAATGGAGAGAGCAGGTGTTGTGTGTATTTCTTTAATTTTGCCCTGTTGCATCTGTTTTCACTATAGGATCAAGGGAAGTAGGGAAAGCTGTGTTTCCCATGTCCCTACCGTAAACTAGTGGTAATCAGGTAGTCTTGGATTGTGACCTTGGGAGTTCAAATCCCAATGATTGCTCCTGGAAATTTGCTCTTTCATGGTCCAATTGGCTAGTTGACTAGTCTATGATGATGCCTATCTGTTTCTTTTGAATGCAGAGAGCAGGTGTTGTGTGCAGAATTGAGTGTGTTTATCCAGTTCGAGGTTCGAGTGATTTTGGGGAGGTCTTCTAGTTTGAACTCGAACTTGAGCTTTTTTCTAAAAGTTCGACAGTTCGAGTTACGTTCGAGAACGGTTCAGTCAACTAAAGCAACAGTGTGCAGGGAGCCATCGCAGGCAGCCTGCGGTAAGCTGGTAACTAAGATAAACATCGGGTATCCAAGCAAAGCGCTTTTGTTAGTAACCCGATATTTAGCCTGGTTACGTGTGCAGGGAGCTGACACTTCCGCACTCAGCTCTCTCCGCCCCCTCCTGCACTCGGCATGTACACACACACACACACACTCACACTCACACTAACCTGTCCCCAGCCATGCAATCCCCGGCACTGACGTCCTCAGCTCCACATGGCCCGCTAGGCCCCACCCACTTTGCACTCCGCCACCCGCACACATGACCCCGCTAGGCTCCACCCACTTTGCACTCCTCCGCCCACACACAACGCCCCGCTAGGCTCCGCCCACCTGGCAATCCGCACACATGGCCCCGCTTGGCTCCACCCACCTGGCACTCTGCACACATGGCCCCGCTTGGCTCCGCCCACCTGGCACTCTGCACACTTTACTCTGCTTGGCTCCACCCACCTGGACTCCGCACACATTACCCCGCTTGGCTCCGCCCACCTCACACTCTGCACACATTACCCCCCTTGGCTCCGCCCACCTCACACTCATCACACATGGCCCCGTTCGGCTCCGCCCACCTCGCACTCCGCACACATGGCCCCACGCTGTCACTGTCCTCCATGGCCGCCGCTTGTCACATCTCCTCCACTTGCTGCCGACCAGAGACTGTCACTAGCGGTGACATCACAGGCTCTCGCGATACTTGGCTGTGAAGCTGATTGAAGTCAGTGACAGGTCTGATGTCAGCAGTGCAGGAGATCGTCACCGCAGGTAATGTACCTCGCTCCTGACAGCAGCACTTGTCATGCCCTGCAGTGACCTGGGCTGACCTATTGATGTTAGCTCAGGTCACTGCATTGTTCTCCCAGCCAATGGGGAACATTCTGTTGTTCATTGACTGGGATAGTGACTATGGAATGGATCGTCATGGGAACCGCTTGGATTACAGCAGACCTGGATTTGTTTTTCTTTCTAATAAATTGGTGAAAGAGGGAATGTTTTAGGCAGTGTTTTTTCAAATAAAAATGTGTTTGTCGTCTATTTTTTTTTTTATTACTGACTGGGTTGGTGATGTCGGGTATCTGATAGACGCCTGACCTCACCAACCCCAGGGCTTGATGCCAAGTGACATTACACATCTGGTATTAACCCCATATATTACCCCGTTTGCCACCGCACCAGGGCACTGGATGAGCTGGGGCGAAGCACCAGGATTGGCGCATCTATTGAATGCGCCACTTCTGGGGCGGCTGCGGCCTGCTATTTTTAGGCTGGGGAGAGTCCAATAACCATGGACCTCCCTAGTCTGAGAATATCAGACCCCAGCTGTCCGCTTTACCTTGGCTGGTGATCCAATTTTGGGGGAACCCCCACGTGATTTTTTTTTAAATTATTTATTTAACTTAAAATAGCAGCGTGGGGTGCCCTCAGTTTTGGATTACCACCCAAGGTAAAGCTGCCAGCTGTGGTCTGCAGGCTGCAGTCATCTGCTTTACCCTAGCTGGCTACAAAAATAGGTGGAACCCCGTCATTTTTGTTCATTTTTTTGGCTAAATACAAGCCTAAGCACCCCTTAGTGCCACATGAAAGGCACCAAAGGGTGCAAAATTACAAAATGCAGGAGAGTGGGACATTAGGTGTCTTTCTGCCACTATAATGACAGAAAAGACTGATATGAAGTGTACAAGCAAAAGAAAATTACCAGAGCGCTCTACGCTGTGAAAAGCAGTAGAAATTGGCAATGGAGTGAACATGTGACCGCTTCATGTAGGTTGAAGGTATGGATCTGTACCGCCGTGGGGGATCGGCTGATCTCCGCCGAGCCGCTCGGATTTGGGCTCGGGTTGTCGGTGGCTCGAGCGCCTCGTCGCTCTGGAAAGGGGGAAGTTGGTTGTTTGGTTTGGAGTGGACCGGTTTCACGGCCGGAGCCGCGGTGACCAGTAACAGTTCGTGACGCCACCCATGGGTCATGGAGAGGTGATGGGCACCAACGCTGCGGTGCCTCATCCGGGATCGGTGGTGGGTCACAGCTAGGTGTTGACCCCTCCGTGGGTAGGGGGTTTGTTGGTCCCGGGGCCAGGAGGCAGGAGCGGGGGGTTGCAGGACGCAGGGCCTTGCTTGCAGCGCGGTGCCTGATGGCACTGGTGTACTCACGATAAACCACACAGAGTCAATGGTAAACCAAGTTCAGTGTAGATCGGTGCCCGCATCCGGCTGCGTGTGTCCCCAGTGAGGTTGGTGATGTCGCCTATCTCCTGCACCTTTAAATTTGCTATAGTGACTCCTATGCTTCAGCAACGGTAGTCTGCTCCCCGGCTTTTGGGTACCGGAGGAGCCCTTTTGCCCGCAGGCGCTGGCCCTTTGGATCTCTGGCCCTTGGTGGTGGCTCTTATCCAGAATGGGTGGGCTGTTGCTGTCTATCGGGACTTTGGGTGGGAATGAACCCCTGAGATCCAGACCGCAAACAGTAGATTTGTCTGAGTCCAGTTGCTTCTGGGCTAGAACGGGGTTTGAGTACCCTGCCTGGTGTTCCGGTTGACTTGTTAGCTCCCTGGTTCGGGTCCGAAGAGTCACCACCCTCTTCTCGATCCCTACGGTTCCGCAGTTCAGTCCCTGACTGGACTCCTGTAGACGGCCACCACCATCTGTCTGCCTGACCGTTCCAAGGGGTCCTAGGCTCCGTCCTAGGCCCCTGACTCTCAGCTCACCACTTTTACTCCTCTCACTACTCCTCTCCCCACTCGACTCACTTGTCCCTTCCCTGCCTCAGGCCAGCAGACTTCTCGGAGGAAGTGCCTCTCCGCCCACCTGGTTTGCCTGGCTAGACCTGAGGGAGGCAGTCAGGACTTGTTGGCTGCTGGTGCCTCACTGGGGTGGGGGTGTGTGTGGTGTTGTGTGTTGTTCCCTGTGACTCCTGGGGGTCCAGGGCATCACATATCCTGGGTAAATGTATGTATTTTCCCTCCTTCTGTTTTTTTTGCAGTACGCAAACAAACGGAAGGCACACGGATGACATATGGACCGTATATGGAACAGAAACGGATGCCACACGGATGCACCCGTAAAAAAAACGAACCATTTTTGCGGACCGCAAAAACTGATCGGTCGTGTGAATGAAGCGTTATTCTGGTCTGCCGTTTATAAACAGCAGGCAGAAATAAGTGAATAGCGCCCCCCAGCGTCAGAAAATCTCCGGTGTTTCAGGGGGTAGCTGAGACCCTGGAGATCATGATTTAGGACAGTTTTTCCGGTCCCCGCTCACGTGATCACAGATATACACCATATACCGATGATCACGTTACAGTAAATGACAGCGTCGGTAAAAAATTATTTATCTCCCATCTGGCATGAACAAACATGTCAGATGGGAGATAAATCTCCTCCCCGGTCTCCTCAGGTCCTCCGCTGTCGCCAAAGTGCCCACCCTGACCCCCTCCCGGAAATCCAAGATGGCCGCGCGCACAGCAGCGCGCCGGCCGCATTCACCCTACTCCTCTGACTTCTGTCGCA
This sequence comes from Anomaloglossus baeobatrachus, assembly GCF_048569485.1. Taxonomy (NCBI): domain Eukaryota; kingdom Metazoa; phylum Chordata; class Amphibia; order Anura; family Aromobatidae; genus Anomaloglossus; species Anomaloglossus baeobatrachus. Next base: position 474,242,856 of record NC_134353.1, read on the forward strand.
TGTGCCATGACACATGCGACAAAAAACTCTTCCCCAGGCCCTGCCAGGCCACCCACTCTAACCTCACCGGTGTTCCCCGGTGTCCCACGGTACCTGGGCAGCGTTGATCCCCCGCGGCCCTCTCCTTCACAATAGATGCTGCCGCATGCACAGAGCGGCTGTCAGCTTAGCTTCCTGTGTTCAGACACAGTGAGTGGTGGTTATGCATCTGTGAGGTAAACGGGCGGCACGGTGGCTCAGTGGTTAGCACTGCAGTCTTACAACGCTGAGGTCCTGGATTCAATTCCCACCAAGGACCCCATCTGCAAGGAATTTTTATGTTCTCCCCATGTTTGCATGGGTTTCCTCCGGGTTCTCCGGTTTCCTCCCACACTTCAAAGACATACAGATAGGGAATTTAGATTGTGAGCCCCAATGGGGACAGTGTTCCCAATGTATGAAAAGCGCTATAGAATTAATAGCGCTATATAAATGATTAAATTATTATTATTATTACTGCAATGCCCTGCTCATGAGGTAAAGAACATAGTTGATCAGGAGAGCTATACTACATTTCCAAATGGAGGTATGTGCTATTTCTGTTGCCCTGCTGAATGACTACCAAACATGAGAGTCCGTTATACGCCACAAGAAAATACATCTAAATAGCGAGCTCTGTTGTTTAGTATTCATTCGGCTGGATAACTGGACTTAAAGGGGTATTCCATCTGCAAGATCCTATCCCCAATATATAGTAGGTGGAATAGCAATAATATCAGCAAATACCAATATTTGGAAATGTAGAATAGTTCTCCTGATTAGGCATGCCCTTACCTCATGAGCAGGGCATTGCAGCTTTGGTAGCAACAGTTACGACATGGACTCTGCTGCTGTGGACCCGGGGAGAGTGGGTGCAAATTCATTGCACCCACACTCCTCACATGGAGGGTCTGCACTCCTAGAAAATGGGGGATACGTTCCCTGAGCATGCCCCCCCATATTCTTGACGGTCCAGAGTCGTCGTGGGACCCCCTTATTTTTTTTCTTACAATAAATTGGTGAAAGAGGGAATATTTTGGGGAGTATTTTTTCAAATACATTTTTTTTTGTCTATTTAGTACTGACAGTTTGTGATGTCGGGTATCTGATAGACGCCATGACATCACAAATTGCTGGGCTTGATGTCAGGTGACTTTACAGCTAGTATCAACCCCATTTATTACCCCGTTTGCCACTGCACCAGGGCACGGGATGAGCTGGGGTGAAGCGCCAGGATTGGCGCATCTAGTGGATGCGCCACTTCTAGGGCCCCTGCAGCCTGCTATTTTTAGGCTGTGAAGGGCCAATAACTATGGACCTTCCCACCCTGAGAATACCAGACCACAACTGTCCGCTTTACCTTGGCTGGTGATCCAATTTGGGGGGACCCTACTTTTTTTGTAATTATTATTATTTATAAAATAATTATAAAAAAGAGCCTGGGTGACCTCCACATTGGATCCCCAACCACGGTAAAGCTGCCAGCTGTGGTTTTCAGGCTACAGCAGTCTGTTTTACTCTAGCTGGGTATCAAAAATGGTGGGACCCAACGTCAATTGTTTTTTAACAGTTTTTTTAAATAAAAAAATTAATGTGCTTCCCTGTATTTTGATTGCCAGCCAAGGTAACGCCAGGCAGATGGGGGTGGCAACCCGTAGCTGTCTGCTTTAACTGCGCTGAGAATCAACAATACCGCGGGGCGCTACGTCATTTTTTTACTGATTTATTTTTACAGTTCTGTCATGTCAGGAAATCAAAATACAGGGAAGCCCTTTTTGTTTTTAGTTATTTAAATAAATAATTAAAATATATATTATTATTATTTATTTATAGAGCACCATTCATTCCATGGTGCTGTACATGAGAGGGGGTTACATACAGAGTACATCTACAAGTTACAATAGACAGACTAGTACAGAAGGAAGGAAGGAAAGAAGGAAGGCCCTGCCCTTGCAGGCTTACATTCTAAAGGGTTTTGGGGAGGAGACAGTAGGTGGGGTGTAGGTAGACCGGCAGCTCCGCATGGTAGAGCGGCAGCGGCTACGCAGGTTGGTGGGGCGGCAGCACCTCAAGGTGGTGGGGCTGCAGCTCCGCACGTTGGTGGGGCGGCAGCTCCGCAAGGTGGTGGGATCATATATATGGGCGCCCGCTGCATTTTTTGTATTGCTAGCTAAGGGTAATCCAAGCAGCTACTGGCTGCTAACCCCCACTGCTTGGTGTTACCTTCACTGGCAATGGAAAATGTAGGGAAGCATTTTTGATTTTTTTTGCCAAAAAACTACAGAAAAAACTACGTGAGCTTCGCCCCATTTTTGTGTCCAGCCGTGTACAACTAGGCAGCTGGGGATTGGAATCCGCAGCACTGGTTAGCCCGAGGTTTGTGGGCGCCTCTCCTGCGAATTGCAGTCCGCAGCCGCCCCAGAAAATGGCGCATTCATAGAAGCGCCATCATCTGGCTCTGTATCCAACTCTTCCAGCAGCCCTGAAGCCGGGTGGCTTGCTGGGTAATAAGGGTTAATACTATCTTTGTTTTACTAGCTAGTATTAAGCCAGAGATTCTTAATGTCAGGCAAGTTTGACCCGGCAATTAAGAATCTCCTATAAAGGGTTAAAAAAAAACACCACACAGAAAAAAAATACTTTAATAGAAATAAATACACAGACACACTTTGGGACTCCACGTTTATTACCCCCTCTTACCCCTCCACGATCCATGGTCTTCTGTCTTCTTTTTCAACACATGCAGCTCTGCTACATTAGACAGCATGAGAGAAAGGACGCTGTGTTCCGTGCAGAAATCACCCTGTGAGGGTGACCACAGGCTCCCTGCTGTAGGAGGTGGCATGGGATGCCATAGCAACGCTGCTCCAATCACGTGATTCCGGTGCCGCTCCGTGTGGTAGCGGTGATGTCCCCGTCACCACTACCAAGCGCATTGCTATGACAACGGTGATCTCTTTTCTTTGTTCCGATCTGTGTCAGTCGCTCAATAAGGGAACAGGGAGTCGACCGTGTGCTAGAGCATGTCGCCTGTACACGGCGATACACAAACGTACACCGTGTACCAGAGAGATGCAATGACAGGTCCTAGCATGACGCGTCATGTGACCAGTCAGTAGCCAATGAGATAATAGACACATGACTGGTCACATGGCTATTTTGACGTCACGATAGGTCCTGCTTCACGGCTGGTTACCGAGAAGACTCAGCAATTACTGACAGAAAAGCGTCAGGAGACAGAGTGCAGGACGCATCACAGGGACAGGTAAGTGTTATGGCAATGTTTATTAACTGCATGTGTACATTTATAATGTGTTTTTATGTGTTTGTGGTTGCCTCCCATTGTTTCGAATGGTTCACCGAACCGAACTCGAACCAGACCTCCGTTCAATGAACTAAGCTTGAGCCGAACTGCAACCGGTTTGCTCATCTCTACTCCCAAGGTCACCCATCCAAGACCACCAACTTACCACTAGACCATGAAAGGAACATGGGTCACGCAGCTTCCCCTACTTCCCTTGATCCTATAGCCAAAAACAGATGCAACAGGGCAAAATTAATGAAATTCACACAACACCTGCTCTTCCCATTCAAAGGAAACAGATAGGTGTCATCATAGACCAGTCAATTAGCCTATTGGACCATGACAGAGCCAATTTCCAGGAACATCCAATGGGATTTCATTTCCCAAGGTCACACATCCAAGACCACCAACTTACCACTAGACCATGGAAGGGACACGAGAAATGGAGCATCCCCTACTTCCCGTGATGCTATAGCCATAACAGACGCAACATGGCAAAATTAAAGTAATACACACAACACCTGCTCTCTCCATTCAAAGGCAACAGATAGGTGCCGTCATAGACCAGTCAACTAGCCTTTTGGACCATGACAGAGCCAATTTCCAGAAATATCCATTGGGATTAGAATTCCCAAGGTCACACATTCAAGACCACAAACGTATCACTAGAGTATGGAAAGGACATGGGAAACACAGCCCTTGATCCTATAGCCAAAACAGATGCAACAGGGCGAAATTACAAAATACACATAACACCTGCTCTCTCCATTCAAAGGAAACAGATATGCACCAACATAGACCAGTCAACTAGCCTATTGGACCATGACTGAGCAAATTTCTAGGGGCATCCATTGGGATTTGAACTCCCAAGGCCACACATCCCAGACCACTAACTTACCACTAGACCATGGAAGGGACATTGAAAACACAGCTTCCCCTACTTCCCTTGATCCTAAAGCCATACCAGATGCAACAGGGAAAAATTAAAGAAATACACACAACACCTGCTCTCTCCATTCAATGGAAACAGATAAACGTCATCATAGACCAGTCAACTAGCCTATTGGACCATGACAGAGCAAATTTCCAGGAGCGTCCATTGGAATTTGAGTTTCCAAAGTCCCACATCCAAGAGCACCAACTTACCACTGGACCATGGAAAGGACGTAGTAAATGTTGCTTCCCCTACTTCCCTTGATCCTATAGCCATAACAGACGCAACAGGGGAAAATTAAAGAAATACACACAACACCTGCTCTCTCCATTCAAAGGAAACAGAAAGGCATCATCATAGACCAGTCAACTAGCCTATTGAACCATGACAGAGCAAATTTCCAGGAGTGTCCCTTGGGATTTGAACTCCCAAGGTCACATATCCAAGACCAACAACTTACCACTAGATCATGGATGGGACATGAGAACCACAGCTTCCCCTACTTCCCTTGATCCTCTAGCCAAAACAGATGCAACAGGGCAAAATTACAGAAATACACACAAAACCCGCTCTCTCCATTTAAAGGAAACAGATTGGCATCATCATAGAATAGTCAACTAGCCTATTGGACCATGACAGTGCAAATTTCCAGGAGTGACCATTGGGATTTGAACTCCCAAGGTCACACATCCAAGACCACCAACTTACCTAGACCATGGAAGGGACATGTGAAATACAGCTTCCCCTACTTTACTTGATCCTATAGCTAAAACAGATGCAACAGGGCAAAATTAAAGAAATACACTCATCACCTGCTCACTCTATTCAAAGGAAACAGATATGCGTCATCATAGCCAACTCAACTAGCCTATGGGACCACGTTATGGCATATTTTCAGTAGCGTCAATTGGGACTTGAATTCCCAAGGTCACACATCCAAGACCACCAACTTACCACTAGACCATCATAGGGACATAGGAAACACAGCTTCCCCTATTTCCCTTGATCCTATAGCCAAAACAGATGCAATTGGGCAAAATTAAATCAATACACACAACACCTGCTCTCTCCATTCAAAGGAAACAGATAGGTGTCAGCCTATTAGACCAGTACAGAGGAAATTTCCTGGAACGTTGATTGGGCTTTAAACTCCCAAAGTCACACATTCAATTCCATCAACTTACCACCAAACCATGGAAGGGACATGGGAAACACAGCTTCCCCTACTTCCCTTGATCCTTTACCCATAACAGTTGCAACAGGGCAAAATTAAAGAAATACACACAAAACCTGTTCTCTCCATTCAGAGGAAATAGATTTATGTCATCATAGACCAGTCAACTAGCCTATTGGACCAGGATACAGCAACTTTCCAGTTGCGTCCATTGAGATTTGAACTCCCAAGGTCACTCCTCCAAGACCACCAACTTACCACTAGACCATGGAAAGGGCATGAGAAACGCAGCTTCCCCTACTTCCCTTGATCCTATAGCCATAACAGACGCAACAGGGCAAAATTTAAGAAATACACACAACACCTGTTCTCTCCATTCAAAGGAACAGATTGGTGTCATCATAGACCAGTCAACTAGCCTATTGGACCATGACAGTGTAAATTTACAGGAGCGACCATTGTGATTTGAACTCTCAAGGTCACACATCCAAGACAACAAATTTACCAAGACCATGGAAGGGACATGTAAAATGCAGCTTCCCCTACTTCCCTTGATCCTATAGCCATAACAGACGCAACAGGGCAAAATTAAGGAAATACACACAACACCTGTTCTCTCCACTCAAAAGAAATAGATAGGTGTCATCATAGACCAGTCAACTAGCCTATTGGACCATGTCAGAAAAAATTTCCAGAAGTGTCCATTGGGATTTGAACTCCCAAGGTAACACATTGAATACCACCAACTTACCACTAGACCATGGAAGGGACATGGGAAATGCAGCTTCCCCTACTTCTCTTGATCCTATAGCCATAACAGACGCAACAGGGCAAAATTAAAGAAATACACGCAACACCTGATCTCTCCATTCAAAGGAAACATATATTCATCATCATAGACCAGTCAGCTAGCCTATTGAACCACAACAGAGAAAATGTCCAGGAGCTTCCATTGGAATTGAACCCCCAATGTCACACGTCCAAGACCACAAACTTTCCACTAGACCATGATAGGGACATGTGAAACACAGCTTCCCTTACTTCCCTTGATCCTATAGCCAAAACAGATGCAACAAGGCAAAATGAAAGAAATACACACAACCCCCTTACTCTCTATTCAAAGGAAACAGATAGCCGTCATCATAGACCAGTCAACTAGCCTGTTGGACCATGAGAAAGCAAATATACAGGAGTGCCTATTGGGTTTTGAACTCCCAAGGTCACACATCCAAGCCCACCAACTTACCACTAGATTATGCAAGGGCAATGGGAAATGCAGCTTCCCCTACTTCCCTTGATCCTATGGCCATAATAGATGCAACAGGGCAAAATTAAAGAAATACACACAACACCTGCTCTCTCCATTCAAAGGAAACATATAGGCATCATCATAGACCAGTCAACTAGACCATGAGAGATCAAATCTCCAACAACCTCCATTGGGGTTTGAACTCCCAAGGTCACAAATCCAAGACCACCAACTTACCATGAGGCTATGGAAGGCACATAAGAAATGCAGCTTCCCCTACTTCCTTTGATCCTATAGCAGTCGCGGGCGGGGAGGGGACGCCGCTGCGCTCACCATGCTCGGGTCCGGCGCTGCTGCTGCTCGGTGGCTCGAGCGGTGGGCCGGATCCGGGGACTCGAGCGGCGCTCCTCACCCGTGAGTGAAAGGGATGATTTGTTGGTGTTTGGGATGTCGGTTTGTAATGCCACCCACGATGTGTGGTGAGGTTGGGGCACCACTGCTGCTCTGTACGGGGATCCCGGGAGCGATGACAGGGAGCAGCTGAGATGTTTCTCTCCCCTCCGTGGGTAGGGGGATTTTGGTAGTCCCAAGGCCCGGAGTTATTGTCTGTTTGGTGGATGGCGGGGCTTGGCCAGGTGCAGGGTCATGGGGCAGCGCAGTGCCAGGTGGCACGGTGGTACTTACTCAGCCAGTAACACACACGGAGTCTCTGGTAAAACAAACGGCTGGATGTGGAAGTCCCACAGACGGCTGCGACAGTCACTCCTGGTCGGTTGGCGGTAACGGTCTCTCCCTGCACTGGTGTTATGTTCTCGGCCCCGATGGCTTCCCACCGGTAACCCGCTCCCCAGCGGTGTGTTGGCTAAGGGAGCCCCTCTTTGCCCGCAGGCTCTGGCCCTGGGAGCTCTACACAACTTTGCCTGGCCTGGCGTTACCTTGGCTGGCAATCAAAATACAGGGAAGCCCATTAATTTTTTTTATTTAAAAAAACTGTTAAAAAACAAATGACGTTGGGTCCCACCATTTTTGATACCCAGCTAGAGTAAAACAGACTGCTGTAGCCTGAAAACCACAGCTGGCAGCTTTACCGTGGTTGGGGATCCAATGTGGAGGTCACCCCAGGCTCTTTTTTATAATTATTTTATAAATAATAATAATTACAAAAAAAGTAGGGTCCCTACCAAATTGGATCACCAGCCAAGGTAAAGCGGACAGCTGTGGTCTGGTATTCTCAGGGTGGGAAGGTCCATAGTTATTGGCCCTTCACAGCCTAAAAATAGCAGGCCGTAGGGACCCTAGAAGTGGCGCATCCACTAGATGCGCCAATCCTGGCGCTTCACCCCAGCCCATCCCGTGCCCTGGTGCAGTGGCAAACGGGGTAATAAATGGGGTTGATACTAGCTGTAAGGTCAGCAAACATCAAGCCCAGCAGTTTGTGATGTCATGGCATCAATCAGATACCTGACATCACAAACTGTCAGTACTAACAAAAAAAATAGACAAAAAAAATGTATTTGAAAAAACACTCCCCAAAACATTCCCTTTTTCACCAATTTATTGTAAGAAAAAAAATAAGGGGGTCCCACGACGACTCTGGACCGTCTAGAATATGGGGGGGCATGCTCAGGGAACATATCCCCCATTTTCTAGGAGTGCAGGCCCTCCATGTGAGGAGTGTGGGTGCAATGAATTTGCACCCACTCTCCCCGGGTCCACAGCAGCAGAGTCCATGTCATAACTGTTGCTACCAAAGCTGCAATGCCCTGCTCATGAGGTAAGGGCATGCCCAATCAGGAGAACTATTCTACATTTCCAAATATTGGTATTTGCTGATATTATTGCTATTCCACCTACTATATATTGGGGATAGGATCTTGCAGATGGAATACCCCTTTAAGTCCAGTTATCCAGCTGAATGAATACTAAACAACAGAGCTCGCTATTTAGATGTGTTTTCTTGTGGCGTATAACGGACTCTCATGTTTGGTAGTCATTCAGCAGGGCAACAGAAATAGCACATACCTCCATTTGGAAATATAGTATAGCTCTCCTGATCAACTATGTTCCTTACCTCATGAGCAGGGCATTGCAGTAATAATAATAATAATTTAATCATTTATATAGCGCTATTAATTCCATAGCGATTTACATACATTGGGACTCACAATCTAAATTCCCTATCTGTATGTCTTTGGAGAGTGGGAGGAAATCGGAGAACCCGGAGGAAACCCATGCAAACATGGGGAGAACATAAAAACTCATTGCAGATGGGGTCCTTGGTGGGAATTGAATCTAGGACCTCAGTGTTGTAAGACTGCAGTGCTAACCACTGAGCCACCGTGCCGCCCGTTTAGCTCACAGATGCATAACCACCACTCACTGTGTCTGAACACAGGAAGCTGAGCTGACAGCCGCTCTGTGCATGCGGCAGCATCTATTGTGAAGGAGAGGGCCGCGGGGGATCAACGCTGCACAGGTACCGTGGGACACCGGGGAACACCGGTGAGGTTAGAGGAAGTGGCCTGGCAGGGCCTGGGGAAGAGTTTTCTGTCGCATGTGTCATGGCACATGAGACAGAAGTCAGAGGAGTAGGGTGAATGCGGCCGGCGCGCTGCTGTGCGCGCGGCCATCTTGGATTTCCGGGAGGGGGTCAGGGTGGGCACTTTGGCGACAGCGGAGGACCTGAGGAGACCGGGGAGGAGATTTATCTCCCATCTGACATGTTTGTTCATGCCAGATGGGAGATAAATATTTTTTTACCGACGCTGTCATTTACTGTAACGTGATCATCGGTATACGGTGTATACCTGTGATCACGTGAGCGGGGACCGGAAAAACTGTCCTAAATCATGATCTCCAGGGTCTCAGCTACCCCCTGAAACACCGGAGATTTTCTGACGCTGGGGGGCGCTATTCACTTATTTCTGCCTGCTGTTTATAAACGGCAGACCAGAATAACGCTTCATTCACACGACCGATCCGTTTTTGCGGTCCGCAAAAATGGTTAGTTTTTTTTTACGGGTGCATCCGTGTGGCATCCGTTTCTGTTCCATATACGGTCCATATGTCATCCGTGTGCCTTCCGTTTATTTGCGTACTGCAAAAAAACAGAAGGAGGGAAAATACATAAATTTACCCAGGATATGTGATGTCCTGGACCCCCAGGGGTCACAGGTAACAACACACAACACCACACACACCCCCACCCCAGTGAGGCACCAGCAGCCAACAAGTCCTGACCGCCTCCCTCAGGTCTAGCCAGGAACACCAGGTGGGCGGAGCCAGGCATGCCCTCCAAGGAGTCTGCTGGCCTGAGGCAGGGAAAGGACAGGTGAGTCGAGTGGGGAGAGGAGTAAAAGTGGTGAGCTGAGAGTCAGGGGCCTAGGACCCCTTGGAACGGTCAGGCAGACAGACGGTGGTGGCCGTCTACAGGAGTCCAGTCAGGGACTGAACTGTGGAACCGTAGGGATCGAGAAGAGGGTGGTGATCCTTCGGACCCGAACCAGGGAGCTAACAAGTCTACCGGAACACTAGGCAGAGTACTCAGACCCCCTTCTAGCCCAGAAGCAACTGGGCTCAGACAAATCTACTGTTTGCGGTCTGGATCTCAGGGGTTCATTCCCACCCAAAGTCCCGATAGACAGCAACAGCCCACCCATTCTGGATAAGAGCCACCACCAAGGGCCAGAGATCCAAAGGGCCAGCGCCTGTGGGCAAAAGGGCTCCTCCGGTACCCAAAAGCCGGGGAGAAGACTACCGTTGCTGAAGCATAGGAGTCACTATAGCAAATTTAAAGGTGCAAGAGATAGGCGACATCACCAACCTCACTGGGGACACACGCAGCCGGATGCGGGCACCGATCTACACTGAACTTGGTTTACCATTGACTCTGTGTGGTTTATCGTGAGTACACCAGTGCCATCAGGCACCGCGCTGCAATCCCCCGCTCCTGCCTCCTACCACCTGGCCCTTGGACCAACAAACCCCCTACACACGGAGGGGTCAACACCTAGCTGTGACCCACCACCGATCCCGGACGAGCCCCCGCACCCTCACCGCAGCGGTGGTGCCCATCACCTCTCCACGACCCATGGGTGGCGTCACGAACTGTTACTGGTCACCGCGGCTCCGGCCGTGAAACCGGTCCAAACAACCAACTTCCCCCTTTCCAGAGTGACGTGGCCCCGGAGGCGCTCGAGCCACCGACAACCCGAGCCCAAATCCGAGCGGCTCGGCAGAGAGCAGCCGAGCCCCCAGGGCGGTACAGATCCATAGCTTCAACCTACATGAAGCGGTCACATGTTCACTCCAGTGCCATTTTCTACTGCTTTTCACAGCGTAGAGCGCTCTGGTAATTTTCTTTTGCTTGTACACTTCATATCAGTCTTTTCTGTCATTATAGTGGCAGAAAAACACATAATGTCCCACTCTCCTGCACTTTGTAATTTTGCACCCTTTGGTGCCTTTCATGTGGCACTAAGGGGTGCTTAGGCTTGTATTTAGCCAAAAAAATGAACAAAAATGACGTGGGGTTCCACCTATTTTTGTAGCCAGCTAGGGTAAAGCAGATGACTGCAGCCTGCAGACCACAGCTGGCAGCTTCACCTTGGCTGGTAATCCAAAACTGAGGGCACCCCACGCTGCTATTTTAAGTTAAATAAATAATTAAAAAAAAAATCACGTGGGGGTCCCCCCAAAATTGGATCACCAGCCAAGGTAAAGCGGACAGCTGGGGTCTGATATTCTCAGACTAGGGAGGTCCATGGTTATTGGACTCTCCCCAGCCTAAAAATAGCAGGCTGCAGCCGCCCCAGAAGTGGCGCATTCATTAGATGCGCCAATCCTGGTGCTTCGCCCCAGCTCATCCCGTGCCCTGGTGCGGTGGCAAACGGGGTAATATATGGGGTTAATACCAGATGTGTAATGTCACTTGGCATCAAGCCCTGGGGTTGGTGAGGTCAGGCGTCTATCAGATACCCGACATTATCAACCCAGTCAGTAATAAAAAAAAAATAGACGACAAACACATTTTTATTTGAAAAAACACTGTCCAAAACATTCCCTCTTTCACCAATTTATTAGAAAGAAAAACAAATCTAGGTCTGCTGTAATCCAAGCGGTTCCCATGACGATCCATACCATAGTCAGTATCCCAGTCAATGAACAACAGAATGTTCCCCATTGGCTGGGAGAGCAATGCAGTGACCTGAGCTAACATCAATAGGTCAGCCCAGGTCACTGCAGGGCATGACAAGTGCTGCTGTCAGGAGCGAGGCACATTACCTGCGGTGACGATCTCCTGCACTGCTGACATCAGACCTGTCACTGACTTCAATCAGCTTCACAGCCAAGTATCGCGAGAGCCTGTGATGTCACCGCTAGTGACAGTCTCTGTTCGGCAGCAAGAGGAGGAGATGTGACAAGCGGCGGCCATGGAGGACAGTGACAGCGTGGGGCCATGTGTGCAGAGTGCGAGGTGGGCGGAGCCGAACGGGGCCATGTGTGCAGAGTGCCAGTTGGGCGGAGCCAAGCGGGGCCATGCGTGATGAGTGTGAGGTGGGCGGAGCCAAGCGGGGTAATGTGTGCGGAGTGTGAGGTGGGCGGAGCCAAGCGGGGTAATGTGTGCAGAGTGCCAGGTGGGAGGAGCCAAGCGGGGCCATGTGTGCAGAGTGCCAGGTGGGCGGAGCCAAGCGGGACCATGTGTGCGGATTGCCAGGTGGGCGGAGCCAAGCGGGGCCATGTGTGCGGAGTTCAAGGTGGGAGGAGCCAAGCGGGGTAATGTGTGCAGAGTCCCAGGTGGGTGGAGTCAAGAGGGGTAATGTGTGCAAAGTGCCAGGTGGGCGGAGCCTAGCTGGGTAATGTGTGCAGAGTACCAGGTGGGCAGAGCCTAGCAGGGCCATGTGTGCAGAGTGCCAGGTGGGCTTAGACTAGTGGGGCCATGTGTGCAGAGTGCCAGGTGGGAAGAGCCTAAAGGGTTAATGTGTGCAGAGTGCCAGGTGGGCGGAGACTAGCGGGGTAATGTGTGCAGAGTGCCAGGTGGGCGGAGCCTAGCAGGGCCATGTGTGCAGAGTGCCAGGTGGGAAGAGCCTAGAGGGTTAATGTGTGCAGAGTGCCAGGTGGGCGGAGCCTAGCAGGGCCATGTGTGCAGAGTGCCAGGTGGGCGGAGCCTAGCAGGGCCATGTGTGCAGAGTGCCAGGTGGGTGGAGCCCAGCGGGGCCATGTGTGCAGAGTGCCAGGTGGGCGGAGCCTACCTGGGTAATGTGTGCAGAGTGCCAGGTGGGCGGAGCCTAGCAGGGCCATGTGTGCAGAGTGCCAGGTGGGCGGAACCTAGCGGAATAATCTGTGCAGAGTGCCAGGTGGGCAGAGCCTAGCGGGGTAATGTGTGCAGAGTGCCAGGTGGGCGGAGCCTAGCGGGGCGATGTGTGCGGGCGAAGGAGTGCAAAGTGGGTAGAGCCTAGCGGGGTCACGTGTGCGGGTGGCGGAGTGCAAAGTGGGTGGGGCCTAGCGGGGCCATGTGGAGCTGAGGACGTCAGTGCCGGGGACTGCATGGCTGGGGACAGGTTAGTGTGAGTGTGTGTGTGTGTGTGTTCATGCCGAGTGCAGGAGGGGGCGGAGCGAGCTGAGCGTGGAAGTGTCAGCTCCCTGCACACGTAACCAGGCTAAATATCGGGTTACTGACAAAAGCGCTTTGCTTGGATACCCGATGTTTATCTTGGTTACCAGCTAACCGCAGGCTGCCAGCGATGGCTCCCTGCACACTGTAGCTGTAAAAAGCCACGCTTTTGTTGATAGAACCGTTCTCGAACGTAACTCGAACTGTCGAACTTTTTGAAAAAAACTCGAGTTCAAACTAGAAGACCCCCCAAAATCACTCGAACCTTGAACTGGAGAAACACGCTCAACTCTGCACACAACACCTGCTCTCTGCATTCAAAGGAAACAAATACGCATCATCATAGACTAGTCAACTAGCCAATTGGACCATGAAAGAGCAAATTTCCAGGAGCAACCATTGGGATTTGAACTCCCAAGGTCACAATCCAAGACCACCTGCTTACCACTAGTTTACGGTAGGGACATGGGAAATACAGCTTCCCCTACTTCCCTTGATCTTATAGCGAAAACAGATGCAAAAGGGCAAAATTAAAGAAATACACACAACACCTGCTCTCTCCATTCAATGGAAACAGATATGTGTCATCATAGACCAGTCAACTAGCCTACTGGACCATGACTTAGCAACTCTCCAGGAGCATATATCGGGATTTGAACTCCTAAGGTCACATATCAAAGACCACTAGACCATGCAAAGAACATAGGAACTGCAGCTTACCCTACTTCACTTGATCCTATAGCCATTACAGGGCAAAATTAAGGAAAAACTCAGATGACCTGCTCTCTCCATTCAAAGGAAACAGATAAGTGTCATCATAAACCGATCAACTAGCCCATCGGACCATGACTAAGCAAATTTCAAATAGATTCCATCGCAATTCGAATTCCCAATGTCACACATCCAAGGCCACCAACTTACCACTAGACCATGGAAGGTACATGGGAAACACAGCTTCCCCTACTTCCCTTGATCCTATAGCCATAACAGACGCAAAAGGGGAAAATTAAAAAAATACACACAACAACTAGTCTCTCCATTCAAAAGAAACAAGCATCATCATAGACCAGTCAACTAGCATATTGCACCATGATAGAGCAAATTTCCAAGAGCTTCCATTGGGATTTGAACTCCCAAGGTCACACATCCAAGACCACCAACTTACCACTAGACCATGGAAAGGCATGGGAAATGCAGTTTCCCCTACTTCCCTTGATCCTATAGCCAAAACAGATTCAACAGGGTAAAATTAAAGGAATACACACAACAACTGCCATCTCCATTCAATGGAAACAGATATGTGTCATCATAGACCAGTCAACTAGCTTATTGGATTATGACAGAAGCATCCAGTGGGATTATAACTGCCAAGGTCACACATCCAAGCCCACCAACTCACCACTAGACCATGGAAGGGACATGGGAAACACAGCTTCCCCTACTTTCCTTGATCCTATAGCCATAACATACGCAACAGGGCAAAATTAAAGAAATACACACAACACCTGCTCTCTCCATTCAAAGAAAACAGATAGGTGTCATGATAGAAAAGTTAACTAGCCATTAGGACCATGACACAGCAAACTTCCAGGAGTGCCAATTTTATTTGAACTCCCAAGGTCACACATCCAAGACCACCATCCTACCACTAAATGATGGAAGGGACATGGGTAACACAGCTTTCCCTACTTCCCTTGATCCTATAGCCATAACAGACGCAACATTAAAGAAATTAACACAACACCAGCTCTCTTCATTCGAACAAAACAGATAGACATCATCATTGATCAGTCAACTAGCCTATTGGACCATGACAGAAGAAATATTCAGGAGCGTCCATTGGGATAGGAACTCCCAAGGTCACACATCTAAGACCACCAACTTACCACTAAACCATGGATGAGACATGGGAAATACAGCTTTCCCTACTTCCCTTGATCCTATAGCCATAACAGATGCAGCAGGGCAAAATTAAAGAAATACACACAACACCTGCTCTCTCCATTCAAAGGAAACAGATAGGCGTCATCATAGTCCAGTAAACTAGCTTAATTGACCATGACGGAGCAACTTTCCTGGAGCGTCAATTGGGATTTCAACTCCCAAGGTCAAACATCCCAGACCACCAACTTACCACTAAAACATGGAAAGGACATGGAAAGGACATGGAAAGGACATGGAAAGGACATGGAAAGGACATGGAAAGGACATGGAAAGGACATGGAAAGGACATGGAAAGGACATGGAAAGGACATGGAAAGGACATGGAAAGGACATGGAAAGGACATGGAAAACATACCTTTCCCTACTTCCCTTGATCCTATAGCCACAACAGACGCAACAGGGCAAAATTAAAAAACAATACACACAATACCTGCTCTCTCCACTCAAAGGAAACAGATAAGTGTCATCAAAGAGCAGTCAACTAGCCTATTGGACCATGCCAGAGAAAAATTCCAAGACCATCCATTGGGATTTGAACTCCCAAGGTCACACATCCAGAACCACCAACTTACCACTAGACCATGGAAGGGACACAGAAATCATAGCTTCCCCTACTTCCCTTGATCCTATAGCCATAACAGACAAAACATTAAAGAAATGCACACAACACCTGCTCTCTCCATTCAAAGGAAACAAATAGGAGTCATCATAGACCAGTCAACTAGCCTATTGAACCATGACAGAGCAAACTCCCAGGAGCATCCATTGGGATCTGAACTCCCAAGGTCAAACGTTCAAGAAAACCAACTTACCAATAGACTATGGAACGGACATTGAAAACACAGCTTCCCCTACTTCCCTTGATCCTATAGCCATAGCAGACGCAACAGGGCAAAAATAAAGAAATACACACAACACCTGCTCCCTCCATTCAAAGAAAAAGTATAGATGTCATCATAAACTGGTCAACTAGCCTCTTGGACCATGACAGAGCAAATTTCCAGGAGTGTCCATTGGGATTTGAACTCCCAAGATCACACATCCAAAACCACCAACTTACCACTAGACCATGGAAAGGCCTTGAAATTTGCAGCTTCCCTACTTCCCTTGATCCTATAGCCATAACAGACGCAACAGGGCAAAATTAAAGAAATACACACAACACCTGCTCTCTCCATTCAAAGGAAACAGATAAGCATCATCATAGATCAGTCAACTAGCCTATCGGACGAAGACAGAGCAAATTTCCAGGAATGTCTATTGGGACTTGAACTCCCAAGGTTACTCATACAAGACCACCAACTTACCATCAGACCATGAAAGGGACATGGGCTTCCCAGCTTACCCTACTTCCCTAGATTCTATAGCCAAAACAGACGCAACAGTGCAAAATTAAAGAAATAAACACAACACCTGCTCTCTCCATTCAAAGGATAGGTGTCATCATAGACCAGTCAACTAGCCTTTTGGACCATGACAAAGGAAATTTTTAGGAGCTGTCCATTGGGATTTGAACTCCCACGGTCACACATCCAAGTCGTCCAACTTACCGCTAGACCATGGAAGGAAAAAGGGAAGCACAGCTAACCCTACTTTCCTTGATCTTATAGCCATAACAGACGCAAGAGGGCAAAATTAAAGAAATACACACAAAACCTGATCTCTCCAGTCAATGGAAACAGATAAACATCATCATAGACCAGTCAACTGGCCTATGCCACAGCAAATTACACAGAGGGTCCATTAGGATTTGAACTCCCAAGGTCACACATCCAAGACTACCAACTTACCACTAGACCATGGAAGGAACATCGGAAATACAGCTTCCCCTACTTCCCTTGATCTTATAGCCATAACAGACGCAACAGGGCAAAATTAAAGTAATACACACAACACCTGCTCTCTCCATACAAAGGAAACAGATAGGCGTTATCATAGTCCAGTAAACTAGCTTAATTGAAAATGACGGAGCAACTTTCCAGGAGCGTCAATTGGGATTTGAACTCCCAAGGTCAAACATCCCAGACCACCAACTTACCACTAAAACTTGGAAAGGACATGGAAAGGATATGGAAAATATAGCTTTCTCTACTTCCCTTGATCCTATAGCCATAACAGATGCAACAGGGCAAAATTAAAAAAAAACACACAATACCTGCTCTCTCCATTCAAAGAAAACAGATAAGTGTCATCATAGAGAAGTCAACTAGCGTATTGGACCATGACAGAGCAAAATTCCAAGAGCATCTTTTGGGATTTGAACTCCCAAGGTCACACATCCAAAACCACCAACTTACCACTAGACCATAGAAGGGAGACAGGAATTGTAGCTTCCCCTACTACTCTTGATCCTATAGCCATCACAGATTCAACAGTGCAAAATTAATAAAATACATACAACACCTTCTCTCTCCAGTCAAAGGAAACAGATTGGCATTATCATAGACCAGGAACACAAGCCTATTGGACCATGACAGAAGAAATTTTCAGGAGCATCCATTGGGATTTGAACTCCCAAAGGTCACACATCCAAGACTACCAAATTACCACTAGTCCATGGAAAGGACATGGGAAACACAGCTTCCCCCAACTTCCCTTGATCCTATAGCCATAACAGACGCAACATTAAAGAAATGCACACAACACCTGCTCTCTCCATTCAAAGGAAACAAATAGGAGTCATCATAGACCCGTTAACTAGCCTATTGGACCATGACAGAGCAAACTCCCAGGAGCATCCATTGGGATCTGAACTCCCAAGGTCAAAAATTAAAGAATACCAATTTACCACTAGACTATGGAAGGGACATTGGAAACACAGTTTCCCCTACTTCCCTTGATCCTATAGCCATAGCAGACGCAACAGGGCAAAATTAAAGAAATACACAAAACACCTGCTCCCTCAATTCAAAGAAAAAGTATAGATGTCATCAAGACCAGTCAACTAGGCTTTTGGACCATGACAGAGCAATTTTCCAGGAGTGTCGATTCAGATTTGAACTCCCAATACCACACATCCAAGTCCACCAACTTACCACTAGACCATGAAAGAGCCTTGAAAAATACAGCTTCCCCTACTTCCCTTGATCCTATAGCCATAACAGACGCAACAGGGCAAAATTAAAGAAATACACACAACACCTGCTCTCTCCATTCAAAGGAAAAGAGAGGCATCATCATAGACCAGTCAACTAGCCTATTGGACCACGACAGAGCAAATTTCCAGGAGAGTCCATTAGGATTTGAACTCCCAAGGTCACACATACAAAACCACCTACTTACCACTAGACCATGGAATTGACATGGGAAAAGTAGCTTCCCCTACTTCCCTTGATCCTATAGCCATAACAGACGCAACAGGGCAAATTTAAAGAAATACACACAACACCTGCTATCTCCATTCAAAGGAAACAGATAAGCGTCATCATAGACAAGTCAACTAGCCTATCGGACCATGACAGAGTAAATTTCCAGGAATGTCCATTGGGATTTTAACTCCCAAGGTCACTCATACAAGACCACCAACTTACCACTAGACCATGGAAGAGATATGGGAAATTCAGCTTCCCCTACGTCCCTTGATCCTATAGCCAAAACAGATGCAACAGGGCAAAATTAAAGAAATACACACAATGCCTGCTCTCTCTATTCAAAGGAAACAGATAAGTGTCATAATAGACGAGTCAACTAGCCTATTAGACCATGACAGAACAAATTTCCAGGAGCGTTCATTGGGATTTGAACTCCCAAGGTCATACATCCAAGACCACCAACTTACCACTAGACCATGGAAGGGATAAGGGGAATGCAGCTTCCCCTACT
Source organism: Anomaloglossus baeobatrachus (assembly GCF_048569485.1). Taxonomy (NCBI): domain Eukaryota; kingdom Metazoa; phylum Chordata; class Amphibia; order Anura; family Aromobatidae; genus Anomaloglossus; species Anomaloglossus baeobatrachus. The sequence goes on from NC_134353.1 coordinate 474,261,914, forward strand.
TCCCTTGATCCTTTAGCTACAACAGACGCAACAGGGCGATATTAAACAAATACACACACCTGCTCTCTCCATTCAAAGGAAACAGATAGGCTAGTTAAATGGACTATGATGATGCTTATTAGACCATGACAGAACAAATTTCCAGGGGCGTTCATTGGGATTTAAACTCCCAAAGTCACACATCCAAGACCACCAATTTACAACTAGACCATGGAAGGGACATAGGAAATGCAGCTTCCCCTACTTCCCTTGATCCTATAGCCATAACAGACGCAACAGGGAAAAATTAATGAAATACACACAACACCTGCTCTCTCCATTTAAACAAAACAAAAATGCGTTATCATAGACCAGTCAACTAGCCTATTGGACCATGACAGAGCAAATTTCCAGGAGCATCAATTGGGATTTGAACTCCCAAGCTCACACATCCAAGGACACAAGCTTACCACTAGACCATGGAATGGACATGAGATATACAACTTCCCCTACTTCCCTTGATCCTATAGCCATAACAGATGCAACAGGGCAAAATTAAAGAAATTCACACAATGCTTGCTCTCTCCATTCAATGGAAACACAGGCATCATCATAATCTTATCAACTAGCCAATTGGACCATGACACAGCAATTATCCAGGAGCATCCATTAGGATTTGAACTCTCAAGCTCACACATACAATGGCACAAGCCGACCACTAGCCCATGGAAGGGACGCGAGAAATACAGCTTCTCAACTTCACTTGATCCTATATCCATTATAGACGCAACAGGGCAAAATACAAGAAATACAGACGATGCCTGCTCACTCGATTCAATAGAGACAGATAGGCGTTATCACAGACAAGTCAACTAGCCCATTGAACCATGACTCAGCAAATATCCTGGAGTGTCCACTGGGATTCGAACTCCCAAGCTCACACATCCAAGGACACAAGCTTACCACTTTACCATGGAAGGAAGATGGGAAATATGGCTTCCCCTACTTCCCTTGATCCTATAACCATAACAGACGCACTAGGGCAATATTAAAGAAATGCACTCAGAACATGCTCTCTCTAGTCAATGTAAACAGATAGGTGTCATTATAGACTAGTCAACGTAAACAGATAGGTGTCATTAAAGACTAGTCAACTAGCCCTTTAGATTATGACAAAGCGAATATCCAAGAGCGTCGATTGGGATTCGAATTCTCAAGCTCACACATCCAAGACCACAAACTTACCACTAGGCCATGGAAGGAAAATATGAAATGCAGCTTCCCCTACTGCCCTTGATTCTAAAGCCATAACAGATGCAACAGTTCAAAGTTAAAGAAATACACACAACGCCTGCTCTCTCTATTCAATGAAAACAGATAAGTGTCATCTTAGACCAGTCAACTAGCCCAATGGACCATGACACAGTAAATATCGAGGAGCGTTTATTGGGATTCTAATGCCAAAGCTTACATATCTAAGGCCACAAACTTACCACTAGACCATGGAAGGGATATGGGAAATGCAGCTTCCCCTACTTCCCTTGATCCTATAGCGATAACAGATGCAACAGGGCAAAATTAAATAAAAACACACAACGCCTGCTCTCTCTGACTCGCCCACCCCAGGGCTATGGGACACCCGGTGCCGGGTCGGACTAGTCCAGGGGTCGTCAGTGGTGGCGGGGCCCAACTCCGTGGCCCTGGTGGGTGTCAATTAAAGTGGCTGGTGAATAAAGTTTATGGTTGTCGTGACGCCACCTGTGGTTTGCGGCTATTAAGCCGCCGCTGCCGTATGAGGCCTCCGGGGTGATGGAATGGCAGCTATGGTGGTACTGCTCCCCACAGGTGGAGCGGTGCCCCGGGGACACAGTTGGTGCTGGTAAGTGTCTATGCAGTTGCAGTGTAGTGCAGGGCCGACAGGGCGGTGAAAGGACCGGACACAAACAACAATCTCTTTACCTTCTCCTCTTTTACTTTGCAAACAGTCCAGTCCTGGGAGACCATTACAGGTGGTAGAGGGCTCCGGCCGGCCTGGAAGTAACTGAGGTATCTTTTTGGCCAGGTGAGTATGAGGCCTACTCCTGTTCTTTCCTTACTGTTCTAGGACCCTGCTCTCTGGATTAGCAATGGCCCTCTTGCTGCTGGGACCAGTGGTACGTCCCTCTCCCTCTGTGGTAGGCTGCGCAGGCCCTCTCTGGTGCTTCTCTGCTGGAGTCCACACCGGGCCCTGGTGATGCAGCTGTACCTTCGGGCTTTTTATGGGCCAGGTTCTTGCAGCTTTCCTGCCCTTTGGATTCGGCTACCAGGGAATATTTTAGGCCCTGGTGGCCACAGACTCCGATGTCTGAGTCTCTTCTGTGCCTCTCTGCTCCTCCTGCTTCACTGGGCCAAGCTACTCCAGCTCTAGGCCCCAATCCGCAGGACAGCACTACTCTGCATCTGCTCTCTTTGCTTTCTCTCTACAGACTGAACTCTAACTCCTCCCTCAGGTCAGACTTAAGGAATGCTCCCTGGAACTCCAGGTTCAGAGCTCCCCCTGCTGGCCTGAAGGAGAAACTGCGTTGGATGTTCAACTTACTGGCCAATGATTCCCCCAATTACCTCCAGGCTCAGCATTAACCCTTTGGAGGGGCAATGCTGTTGTGGCGACCAGGTCCTGGGGTGCCACATCTCCATTCAATGGAAACAATTAGGCGTCATCATAGACCAGTCAACTATTCCAATGGACCATGAAACAGTAAATATCCAGGAGCGTCTATTGGGATTTGAACTCCCAAGCTCAGCTTACCACTAGACCATGGAAGTGACATTGAAAACACAGCTTCCCCTATTTCCCTTGAATCTATAGCCGTAACAGACGAAACAGGGCAAAATTTAAAAAATACACACGACTAGTGCTGAGCGGATCCGGACTGTAAACGTCCCGATCCGCCCGGTTTCAGCGCTATCTCCGGGCGGGACCTGGGCGCGGGATTCCGGATGCACGATTGGCAAACAAAAAAGAAAAAAAAATAGTAAATAAATGAGCGTTTCATACTTACCGAGAGTCTGTCATGGTGGCATACTGCTTCCGGGCTGCGCTATTACTTCCTGTGCTGTGCACACAATCACACATCTTCCGTGTTTTCCCCGCCCACCGGCTGTCCTCTCAGCTGGGATTGGTTCCTGGCTGACACGCCCCCAGCCTTTGACAGTCTCTGCCGCGGTCATCGCTTAGATGTGTCGCCGCGGGACTTCTCCTGTGGATTACGTCAGAGCTGCAGGATTTGTTTGGGGCTTAATAAAGTGGTGAAGGAGGAGTGTTTTGTACTTTATTTCAAATAAAGGATTTTTCTGTGTCTGTGTTTACTGTTACTTACAGGTTTGTGTGATGCAGGTATCTGATAGATGCCTGTGCCATCACACAAAACTAGGGTTTAGCAGCAGCCGTGCGCCGCTGCTAACCCCTGCTATTACCCTGACTGGCACCGCATCACGCCAGTGGGAAGAGCCAGTAGCGCACACCGGTATGGTCGCATCTAACAGATGTGGCACTACCGGACGACTGCGGGCTGAGGAAATACCAGCCCCTAGCCACACAAGAGTTATGGGCAGGGATTAAACATCAGACAGACAAATGGTTGTTGCTACTGAACCTGAAGCCCAGCCTGGTGGTGTGTGATAATGGGCGAAATCTGGTAGCAGTTCTGGGTGTAGCTGGTTTGACGCACATCCCTTGCATGGCGCAGGTCCTTAATTTGGTGGTGCAGAGCTTCCTTAAAAATTATCCAGACATATCCAATCTGCTGGTGAAAGTGCGGGCAGTCTCTGCTCATTTTCGGCGTTCTCAACCTGCAGCTGCCCGCCTGTCTGTGATGCAACGTCACTTCGGCCTTCCCACTCACCGACTGATATGTGATGTGCCTACAAGATGGAACTCCACCTTCCATATGCTCCAGAGACTGTGCGAGCAGCAGGCTACAATGGTGGAGTTTCAACTACAACACGCACGGCAGAATCGCTCCTTGGATCAACAACAATTTACCACCACCGAGTGGGCTTCCATGCAGGACTTGTGTGCTGTGTTGCACTGCTTTGAATACTGCACCAAGATGGTCAGTGCAGAAGATGCCATCATCAGCCTGACTATACCAATTATCTGCCTGCTTGAACAACCACTTCAGCAAATGATGCATGACGTGCTGCCACGGGAGGAAGAGGAGCATGAGGCACCAAGACCATTTACACCAATTTCGGGCCTGTCGTCAACACATGGCTCACAGGTTGGTTTTATGTACCAACAGCAAATGGGTACACAAGTGTCCAGACAGATAACAGAGAGTAGTGGAGGAAGGGTCTAATATCCGCGCCAAGGACTCAATGGCTCCAATGAAGAGATTAATGCTTCTTTTAATATCATGCACAGGTCTACGCGTTTCAGGAGACGCAGCTCCCTTCTTCAGGACAACAGGCAGAAAAACATCAAATCTGTTACAATGGGGACTTGTGTGGTTTTAAAAAGCATGCATTGACGTCATGGGACCACCCATCACAGAAAAAAACAAATTGCAGGCGGGATCATGATCATTCTAGAATCCTGTGACGTTATAATGAACATTGGAAAATAGGATTGTAATCAAACAAATACGAGAAATCCTAATTAAATACATGCAACTGCTTATCATAGGAACAACGTGCAGAAAAATATATATATATAAATAAAAAATATATATAGTTAAAATATAAATAAATGATAAAAAATGGTGAAACATTCATGTGATGAGAACCTGAAAAAAAGAGAATTGCAGCACAATGCCATAGAAAGGAAGAGAACTAGACCACAGGACCGCTGCCCCGTGTCATAATCAGCCAATATTCTTAGGATGCTTACTGCTAAAAAAGATCTCCTATGGTTTTATTGATAGAACCGCTGACACTATCGAGGAATTCCTAGAACGCCGCGGGTGGCAGAGAGCTAACTACTTTCAAAGAAAAGATATGGAACTAGTGCCAGAAGGGTTCAAAGTTCAAAGACGTGGAAACAAACTAAGTCTGTCTGCACCACCATGATTGAATTGGCTGTGAACAGAAATGTAAAATAAGTTACTATAGAGGTGGGAGAATCCGTGTCTCTAGTTAAAAATAACATTTCAGTAAGGAACGGTCACAAACCAAGCAACATATAAACAGTGTGAAGCGGGACTTATAGCCGCAAAAAAGCTTTACTCCATGTCATGATCTTTTGTTCTGCTGGCGATAACCTGCACATACCAGAAGAAGTTTCTATTAGGTTATATGATTTAGGAACGTAGTAGGGGACAGGAAGCCGCACATTCAAGCGGTTTCCAAACAGGGTTAATTGAAGTTCAATAAAGTACTAGTGCAAGGTGGGTGCGAAAATTCAACAGTGTAGGAAAAATAATAAATAATATATAAGGCTAGTTTCACACTACGTCTTTTTAACATCCGCTGAAAACGTTTTTTTAGCGGAAGTACGGATCCTGCTTTTACAGCAAATAACGTATGCAAACGCATATGTTATTTTGCAGGATCCTGCACTGGATGTTTAGGGGCGGGCATTGGAGTCATGTGATCGGGAGTGAGGGGAACTAGACTGGGAGGAGGCTTCTGACAGCTGCAGACGCTGGTAACCAAGGTAAACATCGGCCTTGGATACCCGATATTTATCTTGGTTACGAGTGTCTGCAGCTGCTAGGAGCAGGGCTGTCTGCACACGTAACCAACGTAAACATCGGGTAACTAAGAGAAGTGGTTACGCGATATTTACCTTGGTTACGAGTGTCCGCAGCTCTCAAATGGGAGAGAGAGGAAGGGGAGGAAGGGGGAAAGACAGAGAGAGAGAGGGAGAGGGAGGGGAGGAAGGGGGAAAGACAGAGATAGAGAGAGAGAGGGTGAGGGAGGGAGTAGAGAGATAGACAGATCACGCGAGACTGGTTCTGGGCATGCTCAGTACTTTCTGGGCATGCTCAGTACAAAAGCAGGATCCTGTCTATCAGCACGCCAGCGTTCACCTGCGTTTGCGTGCGTTATAGTCAGGATCCAGCAATTTGCAGTATTTGGACGGAGCTCAAAAACGCTACAAGTAGCGTTTTTGAAACATGTTAAAAAACTGCAAGTCACTGGATCCTCACTATAACGCACGCAAACGCAGGTGAACGCATGTTAACGCGAGTCCATTGCAAATGCATTGAAATGAAAACGCATTTGCACTGGATCCGTACTTCCGCTAAAATAACGTTAAGGACGGATGTTAAAAAGACGTAGTGTGAAACCAGCCTAATATGTATTTCTCTGCACCTGTGCAGTGATATCTTAAGGAGGAAAAGTGATAAATGAAAACCCATATATTAATATATATACAAACCAAAAATATGGAATTATAAAAATATAGAATTATAAATATATATCTATATATATCTAAGGGAGGTCACAATATTGCTAAAAACAGGTGTTTAATATTATAAAACCTGGCATGAAGGGTATAGAATCAAAAAAACCGGGAGGGGGAGGATAGGGGAAAAAAGGAAAGAATTTTATGGGAACATTAAATGATTAAAATGGGATTGAGAAGCGCATTAATCTATATTTATTAAAAAAAACTGACAAGTAAGAGGGTAAAAATTATTAAGTAATTAAAAAAATATATATATTATCATAAATTATAAGAAATATATACTCAATATTAAAATTAATAAAATAAATCGATAAAATAAATCGGTGACCTCATTGAGACCCAGAGGTTTAAGTGTATGTAGTCTGTAGATCCAATAACTCTCTTTTTTATTAAGCATATCCATACGATTGGGAATATGAGAAGGAATCTGTTCAATTGGGGTGACCCTTTGTGTCGCCCTGGGCAAGCCAGGGGACACGGGTAACAACACCACCACACCCCACACTCCAGGTAGGCACACCTGCTAACCCAAAAATCCTTGTTGCCTCCCTCCAAGAGTCTGTTGATGCACACCAGGGGGTGGGCCAGGCGGTTGGCTCCGCCCACCAAAGAGCTCACAACTCTGGAGGCAGGAAGTAACCAGGCAGAAAGCCCAGGCAGGGCAAGAGTGAAGTCCAGTGAAGGGCTAGAGTAAACAACAAGAAGTGAAAGTAAGGAAAGGAAAGTGGAAAAGGAGGAAAGCAAGAAGTGGAGACAGCGCAGAGAGTGCGCAGAGCCTGAGAGCCCAGCTGTGTGTAGGGCTAGAACAGCAAGGTCAGCGACGGCGGTGATTGTCCGGAGTGGGACGGTTCGGAAGTTCCTGGAAGGACCCCGTTGGCTGTGTGCCCGGTGGTCTGGAGCAGTGTTCCGAAGGACAGTCAGCACCAGGGCAGGGGCCTCTCGGACCCCGGCAAGGCTAGGAGTCGCCCAATTTGCCGAATCCGTCAGTGAAGGGGACGCAGATCCCCCAGCAACAAAGTCCCGATTGACGGCAACAGCCCGACCATTACCGGGGAGACACCGCCACCGCCAAGGCACCAGTTTCCCCAGGGCCAGCGCCTGCGGGCAAAGTGTAGAGCTCCTCCGGCCCAGATTGCAGTCGAGGAGCGGGTAACCGGAGGGAATCCACCGATACCATCAGACAACACAGGTGCAAGGAAGAGAGACATCACCGTCACCTACCGGGAGTGCAGGTGCAGCCGTCTGTGGGACCGTCCTACCAGCCGTTGGTTTACCGTACAAACTGTGTCCGTGTCTCAGGCTGAGTGAGTACCACAGTGCCGCAAGGCACAGCGCTGCCCCCGCGTCCCTGCGCCCTCCAGGCCCTACACTTCACATCTCTTCACCGGGCCCCGGGATCACCAACCCCTACCCACGGAGGAGCAACACAAAACCTGGCTGCTCCCATCACCATCCCCGGGACCCCCACACTGAGCAGCGGTGGTGCCATCACCACAACCGTGGGTGGTGTCACGAACTATAACCCCAACAAACACCCCCCCTTTCACTCACGGGCGAGGAGTGTCGCTCGAGACACCCCGGGATCCGGCCCGCAGCTCGAGCCACCAGGAGCAACTGCCGGACCCGAGCAGAAGGGGTGAGCGCGGTGTGCTGACACCCTCCTCCCCGCCCGCGACACCTTAGTTTAGATTTTTTATTGTGTACCAGAGTGACATGCCTTGATAATCCATGTAAAAGAAAGCCTTTTTTGATGTTGTCGCGATGGGAATTTAACCTATTATGTAGTGGTTGTGTCGTTCTACCCACATACTGTTTGTCACACTCACATTCGATCAGGTATATGACAAAGTCAGATTGGCACGTTAAATGGGCTCTGATAAAAAAGGAGTCATCACTCAAAAAAGAACAGAATTGTGTCCTCCTGTGCTGGATGGAGTTACAGCAAAGGCAATTCCTCGTGAAACATTTATAGGCACCAGAGGGTTTGATAGTGGGCTGTGAGATTGAAGCCTCCCTAAGTCTGCTGGGGGCTAAAATGTTCTTTAAACTGGACGCCCTCCTGAAGGTGACCCCAGGTTGTGCCGGTAGACAACCCCCTAAAACCGGGTCATTCAGATGTACCCCCCAGTGTCGGGAGAGAATCTTCCTGATCCGTTCACCATCATTGGTGGCATGACCATTTACACCAATTTCGGGCCTGTCGTCAACACATGGCTCACAGGTTGGTTTTATGTACCAACAGCAAATGGGTACACAAGAGTCCAGACAGGAAACAGCTTTGGAGGATGACGACGATGAGGAACTGTGTGCACAGCAGGGTGGCACTCAAAGCAGTGATCATTGAAGTCAGTGACAGCTCTGCTATCAACAGTGCAGGAGATTGTCACAGCGGGTATTGTACCTTGCTCCTGACAGCAGTACTTGTCATGCCCTGCAGTGACCTGGGCTGACCTATTGATGTTAGCTCAGGTCACTGCATTGCTCTCCCAGCCAATGGGGAACATTCTGTTCTTCATTGACTGGGACATTGACTATGGTATGGATCGTTATGGGAACCCCTTGGATTACAGCAGACCTGGATACCTGAATTTGTTTTTCTTTCTAATAAATTGGTGAAAGAGGGAATATTTTGGGGAGTGTTTTTTCAAATAAAAATGTGTTTGTCGTCCATTTTTTTTTTATTACTGACTGAGTTGGTGATGTCGGGTATCTGATAGATGCCTGACCTCACGAACCCCAGGGCTTGATGCCAGGTGACATTACACATCTGGTATTAACCCGATATATTACCCCGTTTGCCACCGCACGAGGGCACGGGATGAGCTGGGGCGAAGCACCAGGATTGGCGCATCTAATGGATGCGCCACTTCTAGGGCGGCTGCGGCCTGCTGTTTTTAGGCTGGGGAGAGTCCAGTAACCATGGGCCTCCCTAGTCTGAGAATATCAGACCCCAGCTGTCCGCTTTACCTTGGCTAGTGATCCAATTTTGGGGGGACCCCCACGTGTTTTTTTTAAATTATTTATTTAATTTAAAATAACAGTGTGGGGTGCCCTCAGTTTTGGATTACCAGCCAAGGTGAAGCTGCCAGCTGTGGTCTGCAGGCTGCAGCTGTCTGCTTTACCCTAGCTGGCTATCAAAAATAGGGGGAACCCCACGTCATTTTTTTTTTAAATTTATTTATTTTTTTGGTAAATACAAGGCTAGGCACCCCTTAGTGCCACATGAAAGGCACCAAAGGGTGCAAAATTACAAAATGCAGGAGAGTGGGACATGATGTGTCTTTCTGCCATTATAATGACAGAAAACACTGATATGAAGTGCACAAGCACAAGAAAATCACCAGAGTGCTCTACGCTGTGAAAAGCAGTAGAAAATGGCACTGGAGTGAACATGTGACCGCCTCATGTAGGTTGAAGCTATGGATCCTGGGTAAATTTATGTATTTTCTCTCCTTTAGTTTTTTGCAGTACGCAAAAAAAACCTGAAGGCACACGGATGACAAACGAATGACATACAGACCGTCTACGGAACGGAAACGGATGCCACACGGATGCACCCATAAAAAAAATGGACCGTTTTTTTGCGGACCGCAAAAACGGATCGGTTGTGTGAATGAAGCCTTATTCTGATCTGCCATTTATAAACAGCAGGCAGAAATAAGTGAATAGCGCCCCCCAGCGTCAGAAAATCTCTGGGGTTTCAGGAGGTAGCTGAGACCCTGGAGATCATGGTTCAGGCCGGTTTTTCTGGTCCCCGATCACGTGATCACCGGTATACACCGTATACCGATGATCACGTTACAGTAATGACAGCGCTGGTAAAAAATTATTTATCTCCCATCTGGCATGAACAAACATGTCATATGGGAGATAAATCTCCTCCCCGGCCCCCTCAGGTCCCCCGATGTCGCCAAAGTGCCCCCACTTACCCACTCCCGGGAATCCAAGATGGCCACGCGCACAGCAGCGTGCCGGCCGCATTCACCCTAATCTTCTGATTTCTGTCGCATGTGCCATGACACATGCGACAGAAAACTCCTCCCCAGGCCCTGCCAGGTCACCCCCTATAACCCCACCGGTGTTCCCCGGTGTCCCACGGTACCTGTGCAGCGTTGATCCCCCGCGGCCCCTCCTTCACAATAGATGCTGACGCATGCACAGAGCGGCTGTCAGCTCAGCTTCCTGTGTTCAGACACAGTGAGTGGTGGTAACCATGCATCTGTAAGCTACTGCAATGCCCTGCTCATTAGGTAAGGAACATAGTTGATCAGGAGAGCTATACTACATTTCCAATTGGAGGTATTTGATTTTATAGTTGCCCTGCTGAACGACTACCAAACATGAGAGTCCGTTATATGCTACAAGAAAACATGTCTAAATAGCGAGATCTGTTGTTTAGTATTCATTCAGCTGGATAACTGGACTAAAAGGGGTATTCCATCTCCAAGATCCTATCCCCAATATATAGTAGGTGGAATAGCAATAATATCAGCAAATACCAATATTTGGAAATGTAGAATAGTTCTCCTAATTAGACATGCCCTTACCTCATGAGCAGGGCATTGCAGCTTTGGTAGCAACAGTTACGACATGGACATGGGCATGGACATGGACATGCTGCTGTGGACCCGGGGAGAGTGGGTGCAGATTCATTGCACCCACACTCCTCACATGGAGGGTCTGCACTCCTAGAAAATGGGGGATACGTTCCCTGAGCGTGTCCCCCCATATTCTAGACGGTCCAGAGTCATCGTTGGACCCCCTTATTTCTTTTCATTACAATAAATTGGTGAAAGAGGGAATGTTTTGGGGAATATGTTTTCAAATAAAAAAAATTTTGTCTGTTTTTTTTTGTTAGTACTGACAGTTTATGATGTCGGGTATCTGATAGATGCCATGACATCACAAACTGCTGGGCTTGATGTCAGGTGACTTTACAGCTAGTATCAACCCCATTTATTACCCCGTTTGCCACTGCACCAGGGCACGGGATGAGCTGGGGTGAAGCGCCAGGATTGGCGCATCTAGTGGATGCGCCACTTCTGGGGTGCCTGCGGCCTGCTATTTTTAGGCTGTGAAGGGCCAATAACTATGGACCTTCCCACCCTGAGAATACCAGACCACTGCTGTCCGCTTTACCTTGGCTGGTGATCCAATTTGGGGGGAAACTACTTTTTTTTTGTAATTACTAATATTTATAAAAATAATTATAGAAAAAGAGCCTGGGGTGACCTCCACATTGGATCCCCAACCATGGTAAAGCTGCCAGCTGTGGTTTTCAGGCTACAGCCTTCTGCTTTACCCTAGCTGGCTATCAAAAATGGGGGGACCCAACGTCATTTTTTTTTAAACTATTTTTTTAAATAAAAAAATAAATGGGCATCCCTGTATTTTGATTGCCAGCCAAGGTAACGCCAGGCGGATGGGGGTGGCAAACCATAGCTGTCTGCTTTATCTGCGCTGAGAATCAAAAATACCGCGGAGCGCTACGTCATTTTTTTTAAAGATTTATTTTTACAGCACTGTTATGTCAGGCAATCAAAATACAGGGAAACCCTTTTTGTTTTTAATTATTTAAATAAATAATTAAAAAAAATATATATGGGCTCCCGCTGCATTTTTTGTATTGCTAGCTAAGGGTAATCCGAGCAGCTACTGGCTGCTAACACCCACTGCTTGGTGTTACCTTCACTGGCAATGGAAAATCCAGGGAAGCATTTTTTATTTTTTTTGCCAAAAAACGACAAAAAAAAATGGTGTGAGCTTCGCCATATTTTTGTATGCTAGCCAGGTACAGCAGGCAGGTACGGCTGCCCCCAACCCCCAGCTGCCTATTTGTACCCGGCTGGGAACTAAAAATATAGGGAAGCCCTTTTTTTAATTATTTCATGAATTTCATGAAATAATTAAAAAAAAAAACGACGTGGGCTTCGCCCCTTTTTTGTGTCCAGCCGGGTACAACTAAGCAGCGGGGGATTGGAATCCCGTTAGCCCGATTAGTTAACCCGTTAGTTGGAATCCAGGTTAGCCCGAGGTTTCTGAGCGCCTCTGCTGCGAATTGCAGTCCGCAGTCGCCCCAGAAAATGGCGCTCTCATAGAAGCGCCATCATCTGGCGCTGTATCCAACTCTTCCAACAGCCCTGGAGCCGGGTGGCTTGCTGAGTAATCATCATGAGTTAATACTGGCTTTGTTTTACTAGCTAGTATTAAGTCAGAGATTCTTAATGTCAGGCAAGTTTGACCCGGCCATTAAGAATCTCCAATAAAGGGTTAAAAAAAAGACACCACACAGAGAAAAAATACTTTAATAGAAATAAATACACAGACACACTTAGAGACTCCATGTTTATTACTCCCTCTTATCCCTCCACAATCTATGGTCTTCTGTCTTCTTTCTCCTTCAGCCCATGCAGCTCTGCTCCATGAGCAGCACAGCACGGGAGAAAGACGCTGCTGCTCACCGTGCAGGCTTCACTCCCTGAGTGATCAGTGCTGCTGGCTGTTAGTGATAACGTTACCGCTGACAGACGGGTTGCCATAGCAACGGTGCTCCGAGCATAACAGACGCGTTGCTATGGCAACGGTGATCTCCGTTTTTGACCGGCTGTGTCAGCCGGTCCCTAACGGAACGGGGAGGCAGAACTAGTAGTCAACCGTGTGCCAGAGCATGCCGCCGGTACACGGCGATACACAAACTTGCACCGTGTACTGGAGAGATGCACTGACAGGTCCTACATGACGCGTCAAAGTCATGTGACCAGTCTGTAGCCAATGAGATAATAGACACGTGACTGGTCACATGGCTATTTTGACGTCACGATAGGTCCTGCTTCACGGCTGGTTACCGGGAGGACGCAGCGATTACCGATGGAAAATCATCGAAAGACAGAGTGCAGGGTGCATCGCGAGCACCGGTAAGTGTTATGGCAATGTTTATTAACTATATGTGTACATTTAGAATGTGTTTTTATGTGTTTGTGATTACCTTCCATTGTTTCCTAAGGGGTTCGAGTGGTTCGGCAAACCGGTTCGCCGAACCGAACTCGAACGCGACATCCGTTCGATGAACCAAGCTCGAGACGAACCGCGACCGGTTTGCTCATCTATACTAATGACGGCGTTTCCACCTGACACTGGAGGCTCAGTAGAAGCACAAGGCAGAGGAAGAGGAGCAAGGCACCAACGTAGCTGGTTCACGAACACCAAGTCGCCCAGGGCGGTTAACATTGACTCAGTTTGGAAAAGGATGACCATGCCGCAATTTCTGCCACCACCATGTCATATGGCACCTATCAACAGGGAGAAACGGTTCCACAACATGGTGCAGGACTACATGTCCACAAATATACTGATAGAAACTGATGGGTCTGACCCTTGTAACTTTTGGGTGTCAAAATTGGACACATGGCCAGAACTTGCCCAATATGCCTTGGAGGTTCTGGCCTGCCCTGCCGCAAGTTTCATGTCCGAGCGTGTCTTTAGCACCGCAGGTAGGGTGATCACAGATAGGCGCATCTGCCTGTCCCCAGCCAACGTGGACAAACTCACCTTTCTTAAAATGAATTGCGCGTGGATCACACGTGACTGTTCCCTACCTTTGGATGACGAGTGACGGTGACGATGATGACTACACACAAGTAGATCAACTGCACTCAGCCATGGCTACACTGACTCATCATCACTTTACTTTTTGGCCATCCCCAAATTTGAAACAACCAATCCCCCCCACACACACACACACACACTTTTCCCCACTCCCAAAAAAATGCACTTCCACCTACCACACCATGTCCACCTACCACAACATGTCCTCCTCCACTTGGCCCTTCACAGGTTGTATTTCTAATATTGTTGTTGTGTTGTGTTTTTATTCTGTTTCTTAAGTCAATTGGCTTTAGTTTAAGAAAACAAAAAAAAACACCTTCTTTGTCTTATTTATTTACCACCATAAACACCCCTGCAGGTACGGATTAGCCCGATTTCACACATCCGACTTTTCGCTGGATCGCCGGTTCTGGCGCACGCCAGTACAGTGTATACAGTACAATGGCAGCGTGACAAGCACCGGTCACATGCTGTCATGTGACGGGAGCATGTGACATGGAAGTTGCGGCGCTACCATTCTACTGTATACAGTGTACTGGCGTGCACCGGAACCTGCAATCCAGTGAAAAGCCGGATGTATGAAATCGGGCTTACCCAGCCAGCACCATTGAAGTCAGTATTCCATCCAAGGTCAATGGTGCTGGATTACTGTATTATTCATCTCAATGGTGCTAGATTACTGGATTATTCATCTCAATGGTGCTGGATTACTGGATTATTCATCTCAATAGTGCTGGATTACTGGATTATTCCATTCAATGGTGTGCTGGATTATCAGATTACCCGATTGAACTCCATTTTCTGGTACAGGATATGCGCACGTTGAGTATTTGGTTGCATATACTGCGGCACCAAGTCTGCATCTCATCCCACAAAACCGCGTCTGTTTTTGATCTATTTTTTGGCCAGAAGATGCAGATGTAACCCAGGAATTTGGTGTAGAAATTTTATCCCACATCTGCATCTCCTGGCAAAAAACAGCCAAAAACCAGCAGTATGAAAATCATTTCAGGCCTGCGACACACATCCGTGCCTCCGGTACGTGTTTGGTTCGTTTTTGCACGTATCGGAGACACGGAGACACGTTGACAAATGTTAGCCTATGGTAGAAGGCACACACACGTAAAATCACACGGAACGTGTGTCTGTGTGGTTAGTACGTGTGTGCGTTTTTCCAGACGGTCAACATGTCCGTTTTTGGCGGTCAGCACGCAGGCACGGACCCACTAAAGTCAATGGGTCCATGCCTGCACGGACGGCACACGTAGCATGTCCGTGTTCAGCACGTACCGTCCGTGTGCGCTTTTAAACGAGCGATGTCGGGCTTTTTTTTTTTTGTTAAATGTCAGTCTACTTACCTTTTTTTCTGCTGTTCTCAGTCATCATCCCTTTGGCGCTCGGTCTGTATCTTCCCATCGCATACTCACTGATCCCCGATCATCAGCGCGGCAAGGAACAGCTGTGCCAAAGATACGCGACTTCAATTAATTTGAAAATGCCGTCCGCTCATTAATCAATCAACTATTCCCTGCTTCCCCCGCCCACAGGCGCCTATGATTGGTTGCAGTTAGACACGCCCACACGCTGAGTGACAGCTGTCTCACTGCAACCTATCACAGCCGCGAGTGGGTCTATACTGTGCAGTTAAATAAATAATTAATTAAAAAAAAACGACATGCAGTCCCCCCCAATATTGATACCAGCCAGGGTAAAGCCATACAGCTGAAGGCTGGTATTCTCAGGATGGGGAGCTTCACGTTATGGGGAGCCCCGCAGCCTAAAAATATCAGCCAGCAGCCGCCCAGAATTGCCACATCTATTAGATGCGACAGTTCCGGAACTGAACCCGGCTCATCCTGAATTGCCCTGGTGCATTGGCAATCGGGGTAATAAGGAGTCAATGGCAGCAGCCCATAGCTGCCACTAGTTCCAAGACTATTCATTGCAGGCGTCTCCCCGAGATACTTTCCATGAGTAATCTGTAAGTTAAAGTAAATAAACACTTACACCGATAAAAATCCTTTATTTGCAATAATAAACACTAACAAATACCCTCGTTCACCACTTTATTAAGCCCGAAAAAGCCCTCCATGTCTGGAGTAATCCATGGAGGTCCCGCGTCGCTTCCAGCTCTGCTACATGAAGGTGACAGGAGCTGCAGAAGAACCCCGCAGCTCCAGACAGCTCCACGCAGCAACTGAGGTGAGTAGCGCGATCAGCGATGACGTCACTCAGGTTACTCGCGGCCACCGCTGGATCCTCCAACTGTGACAGCAAGTCGCCCGAGTGATAACAATCAAGTCACAGGTGAGTTGTGGTCTCGGGGGGAGGACTTCAGCTGGCCGCTGGTAACCTGAGTGACAGCAGCGCTAATCGCGCTGATCACTTCAGTCACTCAGGGGATTAGCGGTCACCGGTGAGTCCTTCATGGGTGACCGCTAATCAGTACGTGACGCCGACAGAGCCGCGGTATGACAATGAAGTCAGGTGAAGTTCACCCAAGTTCATTCTCATTGCGCGAATCTGTCTGCTGTCAGTGGGTAGGTATCAACGACAATGAGCATCACACACGGATCATTTCACACGGACATTACACGTACGCATACACAGCCATTCCACATGCACACACGGCAAGCATACGCCATCACACGAATGTCACACGTACTGAAGAAACGCCCATAAAAAAAGGAACACTGACCCGAAAAACGGAACGGGAGACACGTGCGTTTTTTATGCGGAAGTGTGTTTTAAGCCTCATTACCGTTTTCTGCCAGGAGATGCAAATTTGTTGGTGAAGTAATACACCAAAATCCTGCACCAAATTTGCACCTCCTGGCACAAGACTGCACAAAACAGCGTCTAAACGTTTGTTTCTTTTTAATTTTTGGACCAAGGGATGTAAATTGGGTGATTATTTCATTTTTACACCATATTTCGGCACCCAATCTACACCTCCTGGCAAAAAAAAACGCGGCAAAAATCGCAGAAAAATTACCGCGGCAAAACCCGTGGCATAAAAATTGCGTCAAAACACTGCATTTTTTTGCCAGGAGGTGTAGATTGGATGGAGGAATATGGTGTAAAAACCACAGCATCAAATTTGCATCCCTGGCCCTCAAAAATAAAAAAAAATAAAAAAAATTCTGTCACAGGTAGAAATTTGGTGTTGAAAGCTGGTGCAGATGATTTCAGCACCAAATGTGCACCTCCTGGCAAGAAACCGCGGCAAAAATCGCGGAAAAATTACCGTGGCAAAAACCGCGGCATAAAATTTGCGTAAAAACAACGCGTTTTTTTGCCAGGAGGTGTAGATAGGATGCAGGAATATGGTATAAAAATTTCACCACAAAATCTGCATCTCTTAGCCAAAAAAACTGCGCTTTTTCTGCTAGGAGATACAGGTCTGTGAACTCAGTGACCTCCACCTGAGGTCAGGTTACCTGCGATCACAGATGAAGGACCGTGGGAACCTCCAGCTGTGACTGCAAATGACCTGAGTGACGTCACCGCTCAATGCGCAGCTCATTCATTCTCTGGAGCTCACAGAGAGCGGTCGGTCATGCCACTCTCTGTGATTTTCAGATGTAGCAGAGCTGAAGCAGCGTGGGACTTCTCCTGTGGATTACGTCGGAGCTGTGGGGTGTTTGGGGTTAATAAAGAGGTGAAGCAGGGTGTGTTTTGTACTTTATTCCAAATAAAGGATTTTTCTCTCTGTCTTATTTTGTTACTGTCATTTACAGGTTTGTGTGATGCAGGTATCTGATAGACGCCTGTGCCATCACACAAACCTAGGGTTTAGCAGCAGCCGTGCGCCGCTGCTAACCCCCGCTATTACCCCGATGGCACCGCATCATACCACCGGGAAGAGACGGTAGCGCACACAGGTATGGTCGCATCTAACAGATGCGGCATTACCGGACGGCTGTGGGGCTGAGGATATATATACCAGTCCCCAGCCGGCGTTATCTTGGCTAGGGATGAAAATAGGGGGAACCGCACGTCGTTTTTTTTTTTTTACTTTCACCGGAATCACAGATGCGAGGGGCTCACGCGAGTCTGCCATGGCAGCACCCGGCAGCCTAACACGTGTGACTCTGGGCACTGTATACACAGCACAGATACAGCGCGACGGCTGGGGCTGCAGCCGCGCGCTATAACTGTGCTGCCCAGTGTTTACCACCGTGAACTGAACTGACAGACAGTGCAGTGCTTTCCCCGCCCACCGGCCGTCCTGGCGCCTATGATTGGTTGCAGTTAGCTGACACGCTGCAATTCTAGCTGCAACCCATGCCGGTGGGCGGGGAAAACCATGAATATTGAATTGGCGGTTCCGGAAGAAAATAGCGTGAGTGTGCCGCCACAACAGCGCCCCGGTGAGTATGCCGCACTCGCTCCTAGCCCCCTAGCACCTCCACAATCATTTTTACCCTCCGGATTCCGGTCCACATTGACTTATATGGGCACCGGATTCCAGAGCGGATCGGATTCTTTCTTAAATCTGTTAGTGATCCGCCGGCTGCAGATTATTGGCCATTCGATCAGCTCTACACACGACGCGTGCTCTCTCCATTCAATGGAAACAGATAGGTGTCATCATAGAACAGTACTCTAGCCCATTGGGATATGACACAATAAACATCAAGGAGAGTCCATTGGGATTCGTACACCCAAGCTCACACATCCAAGGCCACAAACCTTTCACTAGACAATTGAAGGTACATGGGAAATGCAGCTTCCCCTACTTCCCTTGATCCTATAGCCCTATTAGACGCAACAGGGCAAAATTAAAGAAATACACATGACGCCTGCTCTCCCCATTCAATGGAAACAGATAGGTGTCATCTTAGACCAGTACTCTAGCCCATTGGAACATGACACAGCAAATATCCAAAAGAGTCCATTGGGATTTGAACTCCCACACTCACATATCCAATGGCACAAACTTACCACTAGACCATGGAAGGGACATGGGAAATACAGCTTCCCAACTTCCCTTGATCCTATAGCCATAACATACGCAGCAGGGCAAAATTAAAGCAAGAAACACGATGCCTGCTCTCTCCATTCAATGGAAACAGATAGGCGTCAATATAGACCAGTCAACTAGCCCATTGGACCATGACACAGCAAATATTCCGGAGTGTCCACTGGGATTCCATCTCCAAAGCTCATACATGAAAGTTCACAAGCTCAACAATAGACCATTGAAGGAACATGAGAAATACAGCTTCCCCTACTTCCCTTGATCCTATAGCCATAACAGACGCTACAGAAAAAAATTAAAGAAATACGCATGACGTCTGCTCTCTCCATTCAATGGAAATAGATAACTGTCATCTTAGACTAGCCAACTAGCACATTGGACCATGACAGAGCAAATATCCAGGAACAACCATAGGGATTCGAACTCTCAAGCTCACACATCCAAAGACACAAGCTTACCTCTAGACCATGAACATGGGAAATACAGTTTCCCCTACTTCCTTTGTATATAAGCTGTATATCCTGGTCAGGTGAATCAGTGAACTGGATGTTTCTACTCTTGAACTTGTATCCATAGGCAGACTCTGTGATTATCTGACTGAGGGAGTTCAAGCCTATGCAGAACAGCAATGGGGCATCACCTTGGTATATGCTACATTTGATGGACACTTGTGCTAGTTGCCTTGAGTTGACCTCCAGTGTTGTCCTCCATAGCCCCATTGAGTTGCCATTAATTTCCTGTTGACATTGTTGAGAGCCAAGCATTCACAGATCCATGTGTGTGGCATTGAGTCATAGGCTTTCCTACAGTCAATCCAGGCTGTGCTGAGATTGATCTTGAGTGACTGCTCTATCTACTAGCAGCTGGTGCTTAGAGCCTCTGGTGTTGTTCCCAATGGCTTTCTGAACTGGATTCATTAGTGATGGTTCTGTAGTCTGGTGGCTATGATTCCTGACAGGAGTATGCCGTTGTAAGGCAGGTTACTGGATGGAATTGTTCCTTTACATCCTTCATGATCAGCACTATTCTTCCTTGTGTTAGCCAAGTTGGGTGGTGGCCTGCTTCTAGCAGTTGGTTCACCTGTTTTGCCAGCCCTTCATGTACCACTTAGCCAGTAGGTGTGGATCATGTTTGAGCCAGGTGTTGTCCAGCACGTCATGTGCTCTTGGATGTCTACTTCTGTGATGGTGACTGGTTATTATGTTTCATTCTAAGATCTGCTTTGCAGTCTCTAGGGCTTCAGATAGAGTCAGGCCTTTGTACTTGTTCAGCTTGGTCTTATTCTTGATCTTTACAACCTTCTGTTAATTGGCTGACTCCTCTTCATGTCACCTTGATTTTTGTCTCCAGTCTACTTTTCCATGGTGTGCTTCTGTTGTTTTTGTTAGTATAGACAAGCATTTCTAGGATTACTGAGGCAGTGGCATAGATCAGTTTATGTTATGGTGGTGGTAGGTATTGATGTCAATGCTCTATTGGCATGTTCTAGCATACTGTCTGGTGGTATTTCTCTGCTGGGCCTCATGGTATTAGCTTCTCTATGATTTTCTGTTTCAGATCAGCTGTTGTTGACTTGAGTTGCAGGATTAGATCAGGATTTTCAGGGGGTTGCACATGTTGTTCTTTCTGTGGTGTGTGGATATGCAGTGCAGTTAATCTATCTCAAGTTATGACAAGACTGTTTCTCAGTCAATGGTCATTTAGGTTTTGTACCCATAGTTTCCTCATATGCTTTATGTATTTTCTCTCATTTGGTCTGCTGTTGTAGTTGCATTTTATCAGATCCAAGTTCTCTAGCCTTGTCCATGTATGGTTTGTTCCAGTAGCCCATTTATCATCAGATTGTCTTAGTTTCTCAACATCTGACATGGACATTGTTAATTCAGGTGATGTCAGAGAATAACTCTCTTTGTTTGTGACACTCTCATGTTTATTGAGGTAGGCATTATCGTGTTAGGAGTCTTGCCTACGGATCCCTACTGTGCACTTAACCAGAAGATGGATATTATAGAATTAGGAAGCTTTTTCCCAAGGTATATGGTAATTGAACCCCAGTCTCCCATGTTGGAGGCGATGCACTTAACCACTACACTATAGCAGTGTATATACCCTGAAGATCAAAATTAGAGAACAAAGTATGATCCCTTGTTTTTTTCAGAAATAATATAACCAACATTGATAAGGTTTTTTTGTAAGGGGTATGTGACGCCCTGGGCAAGCCAGGGGTCACAGGTCACAACACCACCACACCCTACCACACCAGTTAGGAACATCTAGGCTACCAAAATCCTTGTTGTCTTCCTCCAGGGGCTGATGTTCACACCAGGGGGTGGGCCAGGCGGTTGGCTCCGCCCACCGAGGAGTTCACAGCCCTGGAGGCGGGAGGAACCAGGCAGATCGGTTTAGAGGAGTGAAGTAGAAGGAGGTGAAGTGGTAGAGGAGCTGAGGAGCGAAGCTGAAGTAAAGTGAAAAGTGAGAGTAGTAAAGCCTGAAGTTGGTCCGGGTGTGTGCCCCGGACTGTGACAGCAAGGTCAGCAGACGGCGGTGATAGTCTGCAGGGGGACTGCTCGGAGGTTGCTGGTGACCCGGTGGTCTGGAGCAGTATACGAAGAACAGTCAGCACCAGGGCAGGGGCCTTTCGGATCCCGGAAAGGCTAGGAGTCACCATAATTTGCCAAATCCGTCAGTGAAGGGGACGTCTGTCTCCTAACAACCAAGTCCCGATTGAAGGCAACAGTCCAACCGTAACAGAGAGACACCGCCACCGCCAGGGTACCAGTTTCTCAGGGCCAGCGCCTGCGGGCAAAGTAGGGCTCCTCCGGCCCATATCCAAGCCGGGGAGCGGGTTACCGGTGGGAACCCATCGCAACCATTATCATCATAGGTGCAGGACAGAGGGACCGTCACCGTCACCTACTGGGGAAAGCAAGTGCAGCCGTCCGTGGGAACCGTCTTTCCAGCCGTGTGTTTTACCGAGAACTGTGTCATCGTCTCAGGCTGAGTGAGTACCACAGTGCCGCAAGGCACAGCGCTGCCCCCGCGTCCCTGCGCCCACCAAGCCCTGCATCACCCACCTCATCACTGGGTCCCGGGATCACCAACCCCTACCCACGGAGGGGCAACACAACAACTGGCTGCTCCATACCATCCTTACCGGGATCCCCATACAGAGCAGCGGTGGTGTCAAAAAATCACCACAACCGTGGGTGGCGTCACGGACAATAAACAATCCCCACACCCAAACACCCTCTTTCACTCACAGGCAAGCAGCGCCGCTCGAGTCCCCGGGATCCAGCCCATCGCTCGAGTCACCGAGCAGCGGCAGGCCGCAGCAGCCGCAGTGCCAGCCGGACCCGAGCAGTGGGAGAGCGCGGCGTCCCCTCCTCCGCCCGCGACAACTTGGCGTCACGAACAGGATCTTACCGCTCTGCCGTTGGGTAGAGGTGCGCCTTGTGACCGCCGGAGGTATCCGGCCGAAAAATTTCGGAAGTCGCCATCTTTGGCGCGAAAAGTTCCCGCTCGAGCGTCTTCTCGAGTAGCATAGGCGCGAAGGCCAAAACCCCGCCCCAATAGAGGAGGGGCCGGAAAGAAGCTAAAGGGGACGCAATGGCGGCTGGCTGCATGTGAGCGCAGCTATAAAAGCAGGGACGCCAGGACTCTGCAGTCACCCTGTTCCTGGAAGGAGTTGCCAGCAGAATGTGGATGCCGTCCCGAAGCACCGTAGCCCCCGCGCCGGGAACCGCGGCGTGGGTGGAGATCCGGACCGCGCAGCTCTATCAAAGGCTGCAGGTCAAAATGCAGCTCCTCATGCAGGAGTGGGAGGCCGACATGGCGGACGCGATAGCGACCATGCGGAGACGCAAGGAGGAAGCCGAGGAAGGGAGGGTGAGTGACCCACGTCCCGATGCCCTTGAAGGGCCGGTCATCGCGGCTGCGGGACCCGGTCCAAGCCCTCTCGCTCTGTTGCCTCCCTCGCCACCCGTCTCGGAAGCTGTGACCCCGCCACTAGGCCCGCTGCCACCGCAACCGGTAGCAATACCCAGCATGCCCGCCCCGGCGGGCCGACCTGTAGCCGGAGCCCGTAGCAAGTCGGAGGTGCTGCCATGGAAGGCCCCGAAGTCTGCACTGGAGGCAGCCCCTGAGAAGTCCCCCGAGCCGGAGCTGATGACCCGTTCCGAGCCAAAGGCCCAGCCGCAGAAAGTCCCTGTGCCCATCCCCCACACCTCGGCTGAGGTGGCGCCGGGTTGTCGCTGCAAGGCGGCGCCCAAGGCCAAGACACCGCGGGACCTGCCGCCCAGATCCCTGACAGTGGGCAACGTCCAGAATGTCCCACGGGGCCCGATCCGTGCGCCGGAGCTCGCACCAGCACCGTATTGGGACAGGGAGCCGGTACCGCTGGGTCCGGAGATCGGTGAAAGAGAAAAGAAGAAAGCGGAATTGGTGGCCCGTGCAATCCGGGAGAAGGAGAACCTCCGCCAGGCGACATTCCGTGTCCGGGGACCGCTGTATGAAGGACAGGTGAGGCGGTTTGATGTCCGCCGGGGCTATGGGTTTATCTATGAACCGGGCCTGGAGGCCGAAGTGTTTATAGCCCGGCGGGATGTGAATGCCCACCTGCCTGAGGAGCACCCCGGCCGTAACCTGATGCCGGGTGACATCGTACAGTATACCCGGCACTGTGGAGAGAGGGGGTGGTTCGCCCTAGATGCCAAACTGAGGGGCAGCCAGGAGAGCCGAGTGAGTTCTGCACCCCCTCCCTCGGATGAAGCTGAATATCGGGAGTAATGGCAGCAGAGCACCGTTGTCCAGTCCCCGTTGGGACCACCACTGAGTTTTGTTTGAAAGTTTAAAAATGAGAATAAGTACCGAAGCTTCACCTGATTCACCGTGAAAGTGAGAAAACCGGCCGTTGCCGGCACCGTTGTCCCCGTGGGGACCATTTAAAAAGTTTTGCATGGAGAACTTTCCATGGACAAGCCCGTGAACTTGCAGGGCAACCACAAACATTAGTGGCATGTAAATAAGTTGTTCTACCGTTACCGTTTCCGCAGTTGCCGCCTCCGGAGAGGCAGGTTGCAGGGAGGGCCCTCAGCGGAGCAGGCTGGGGCCCAGCCGCCACAGGAACCGGTGGCTACCCTCTGGAGGGGAAGGACAGATCCCGCTCGGGTGACTTGGTGCAGGACTTGGGTCAAGGGGTGCTGCCTGGGTTTTAGGGGAAGCATCAGGGCCAGGTTGCTTGGGTGGGAGAGAGCGGAGACCGTAACCATAAACCGTTTGCAATGTTTAAGAAATGTGCCTCCCGATGTGGGATGATGTCATGAATTGTTATGTTACCGTTTTACCCTTTTTATATATTTTTCAGAAAATAAAACCGGTGTTGGACGGGCAGCCCGCGGACGGTCTGCATTTTGCTAAGGGGGAATGTGACGCCCTGGGCAAGCCAGGGGTCACAGGTCACAACACCACCACACCCTACACCCCAGTTAGGAACATCTAGGCTACCAAAATCCTTGTTGCCTTCCTCCAGGGGCTGATGTTCACACCAGGGGGTGGGCCAGGCGGTTGGCTCCGCCAACCGAGGAGTTCACAGCCCTGGAGGCGGGAGGAACCAGGCAGATCGGTTTAGAGGAGTGAAGTAGAAGGAGGTGAAGTGGTAGAGGAGCTGAGGAGCGAAGCTGAAGTAAAGTGAAAAGTGAGAGTAGTAAAGCCTGAAGTTGGTCCGGGTGTGTGCCCCGGACTGTGACAGCAAGGTCAGCAGACGGCGGTGATAGTCTGCAGAGGGACTGCTCGGAGGTTGCTGGAAGGACCGCGGACGGGTGGTGACCCGGCGGTCTGGAGCAGTATACGAAGAACAGTCAGCACCAGGGCAGGGGCCTTTCGGATCCCGGCAAGGCTAGTAGTCGCCATAATTTGCCAAATCCGCCAGTGAAGGGGACGTCTGTCTCCTAACAACCAAGTCCCGATTGAAGGCAACAGTCCAACCGTAACGGAGAGACACCGCCACCGCCAGGGCACCAGTTTCTCAGGGCCAGCGCCTGCGGGCAAAGTAGGGCTCCTCCGGCCCAAATCCAAGCCGGGGAGCGGGTTACCGGTGGGAACCCATCATTATCATCATAGGTGCAGGACAGAGGGACCGTCACCGTCACCTACTGGGGAAAGCAAGTGCAGCCGTCCGTGGGAACCGTCTTTCCAGCCGTGTGTTTTACCGAGAACTGTGTCATCGTCTCAGGCTGAGTGAGTACCACAGTGCCGCAAGGCACAGCGCTGCCCCCGCGTCCCTGCGCCCACCAAGCCCTGCATCACCCACCTCATCACTGGGCCCCGGGATCACCAACCCCTACCCACGGAGGGGCAACACAACAACTGGCTGCTCCATACCATCCTTCCCGGGATCCCCATACAGAGCAGCGGTGGTGTCAACAAATCACCACAACCGTGGGTGGCGTCACGGACAATAAACAATCCCCACACCCAAACACCCCCTTTCCCTCACGGGCGAGGAGCGCCGCTCGAGTCCCCAGGATCCGTCCCGTCGCTCGAGCCACCGAGCAGCGGCAGGCCGCAGCAGCCACAGTGCCAGCCGGACCCGAGCAGTGGGAGAGCGCGGCGTCCCCTCCTCCGCTCGCGACAGGTACACCATGCCATGTGCTTTTGAGTAAATTCAATTTATGAAATAAGGTTAAAATGCTGCTAGTTTACTCATGTTAGGATATAATCACATAGGACGATGCAATGACTGCAACATTTAGGAAATTGTGTGTTGTTCTCTAATTTTGATCTCCAGTGTATGTATATAAAAAAAGGTAACAATGTTTTGGACCTTTGACTTTCAGACTCCATATTTCACCATCCACTACAGCTTTGAGCGTGAGACTACCTTCGCTCATTTTGGTTATTTTATACATACATTTGACTTGCAACTATTAAGCATATGATTAGTTATGCAGATTCTTGTCCTGTTACTGCATAACTGTTCTGCTCCTGGTGTTAGAATTTTTTTCTTCCTGTGAACTACAAATTTACAACCTTTCCTCACATTCCCTAATAGCTCACTATTTTGTTAGGTTGATTCCCAAGCAAAAGGTCACTGGCTCGAATAGAGGAGCAGCCATGAAGAAGATTTCACAAGAAAAGAGAAACAGCATCATCCAGCTCATTGATAGTGGTCTTTCGGCCACAAAATTGTCAAACTGCATTATATGAGTGTCATATCAGCTGGAAAAATACAAAATGAAGTCTATCTGTTGCGGGCGGGGGCCACTGCCGCTTCTCTGGGCCCGCTCGGGTCTGGGATTCGCTGCTGCGGCTCGAGTGGTGACCGGACCAGGGCTCGCACAGCCGTCCGTCCTCACAACCATGGCCAGCTTTAGGCATGTGCGACTTGTGCGGTCGCACAGGGCGCCAACGTCCATGCTTCAGGGAGGGCGCAGCAGAGAGGTAAGAAGTTGTAAATTTCCTGGCTCCTCCGGTCCCAGCACTGCGTTTTTACTGTAACCGCCGCTGGTTAATTACTTAGCTTTATGTAGCCCCTGGTCAGCCAGCCCCACCATGTTCACTGAGCCCCAGTCACAGCTGCAGCAGAGGGGCCCGGTGGTATTGCTCCAGCCACAACTGCAGTCTGCACATGACTAAAGTGCGTGCGAAGTTCTTCTAGGGCATCGCATGCAAATTAGCCATGTGATGGGGCAGGCACTGTGAATGGAGCAGAGCAGAAAGGTGGCGCGTCATCCCGCAGCCCAATGTGAGGAAGTAATCACTCTGCACCTCATCACAATGCTGCGGGCAATGCGGAACTGGTGAGCGCGTGGCATCCGGCAGGGAGAGGTAGGCACTCTATGAGTTGAAGATTGCCGAGGGTAATGGGGGACCCGCTGAATCCAGCCGCGGGGGGCGGGGGGGCGTTGACTCCAGCAGCGGGGGGCGGTGGGGGCGCTAACTCCAGCCACGGGCAACGGGGGGGACGCTGACTCCATCCGCGGGGCAAGGGGGGGGTGCTGACTCCAGCCGTGGGGGGCGGGGGGGCGCTTACTCCAGCCACGGGGAACGGGGGGCTGCTGACTCCAGCTGCGGGGGAAGGGGGGTGCTGACACCAGCCGCGGCGGGCGGGGGGCGCTGACTCCAGCCGCGGGTGGTGGGGGGGCACTGACTGCAGCCCCTGCCTTGCTTTAGCTGGATATGTGGAGGGCACGCTTCCAGCTGACATGCATCGCTGCTCAGAGAGGACGCTGCAGGACGTGGGAGCCGGGGAGGGTGAGTAAAATGTTTGGTTTTTATCTTTTTGCAGTAGACAAATATATGAGGAGAGACTCAGGAAAGGCACATATACACAAGAAGGAGGAGATACATACCAAGAAGGGGACAAAAACCAGGATGGGGACATATATACCAGAATGTGCCCAGGAGGGGAATATATATACATCAGGAGGAGCCTAGGATGGGGATATATATGCTGGGAAAGGGACAAATAAACCATGATGAGAACATATATACCAGGAGGAGGACATATATACCAAGAAGGGGACAGAAACCAGGATGGGGACATATATACCAGAATGTGCCCAGGAGTGAGCTATACATACCAGGTGCCCAGGATTGGACAGATATACCGGGATAGGGACAAATAAACTGGGATGGGGACATGCATACCAGGAGGGTCCCTGGATGGGGACATATATACCTGGAAGAGGACATTTATGCTAGGAAGGGAACAATAAACCAGGATGGGGACATGCATACCAGGAAGGGCCCAGGATGCAGACATATATACCAGGATTTGAACATATATACCATGAGGATATTATACATATGGACAATGTGTGTGGGGGGATAGTATACAGAGGGGTAGTGTGTGTGGGGTGATATACAGAGGAGCATTTTGTGTGTGAGCCTATATAAAGTGGGGCAGCTTGTATGGGGGATAGTGTACAAAGGGGCAGCATACATGAGGGATATTACACAGAGGGTCATTGTGTGTGTATATTATACAGAGTTGCAGTGTGTGGGGGATATATAGAGGGACAGTGTGTGTGTAGGATGCTACACAGAGGAGCAGTGTGTGGGATATTATACAAATGGGCAGTGTGTGTTGGTATTTACAGAGGAGCAGTGTACGTGTGGGGACATTATACAGAGGAGCAGTGTGTGTAGGGGGATATACAGTCATATGAAAAAGTTTGTGCAACTCTATTAATGTTAACCTTTTTTCTTTATAACAATTTGGGTTTTTTCAACAGCTATTTCAGTTTCATATCTCTATCTCCGGTGCAAAAGTATGGGCACTTGAACATAAAAGTGACATTAATATTTTGTAGATACTCCTTTTGCAAAAATAACTCTAGTCACTTCCTGTAGCTTTTAATGAGTTCCTGGATCCTGGATGAAGGTATATTTGACCATTTCTCTTTACAAAACAATTCCAGTTCAGTTAAGTTTGATGGTCGCCGAGCATGGACAGCACGCTTCAAATCATCCCACAGATTTTCAATGATATTCAGGTCTGGGGACTGGGATGGCCATTCCAGAATATTGTAATTGTTCCTCTGCATGAATGCCTGAGTAGATATGGAGTGGTGTTTTGGATCATTGTCTTGCTGAAATATCCATCCCCTGCATAACTTCAACTTCGTCACTGATTCTTGCACATTATTGTCAAGAATCTGCTGATACTGAGTTGAATCTATGCGACCCTCAACTTTAACAAGATTCCCGGTGCCGGTAATGGCCACACAGCGCCAAAGCATGATGAAACCTCCACCAAATTTTACTGTGGGTAGCCAGTGCTTTTCTTGGAATGTTGTGTTTTTTTGCTTCCATGCATAACGCCTTTTTGTATGACCAAACAACTCAATCTTTGTTTCATCAGTCCACAGGACCTTCTTCCAAAATGTAACTGGCTTGTCTAAATGTGCTTTTGCATACCTCAGGCGACTCTGTTTGTGGCATGCTTGCAGAAACGGCTTCTTTCGCATCACTCTCCCATACAGATTCTCCTTGTGCAACGTGCGCTGTATTGTTGACCGATGCACATTGACACCATCTGCAGCAAGATGAAGCTGCAGGTCTTTGGAGGTGGTCTGTGGATTGTCCTTGACTGTTCTCACCATTCTTCTTCTCTGCCTTTCTGATATTTTTCTTGGCCTGCCACTTTTGGGCTTAACAAGAACTGTACCTGTGTTCTTCCATTTCCTTACTATGTTCCTCACAGTGGAAACTGACAGTTTAAATCTCTGAGACAACTTTTTGTATCCTTCCCCTGAACAACTATGTTGAATAATCTTTGTTTTCAGATCATTTGAGATATGTTTTAAGGAGCCCATGATGCCACTCTTCATAGCAGATTCAAATAGGAGAACAACTTGCAAGTGGCCACTTTAAATACCTTTTATCATGATTGGATACACCTGCCTTTGAAATTCAAAGCTCAATGAGGTTACAAAACCAATTTAGTGGTTTAGTAAGTCAGTAAAAAGTAGTTAGGAGTGTTCAAATCAAGAAATTGATAAGGGTGCCCATACTTTTGCACCGGTCAAATTTTGTTTAAATGCGGATTGCACATTTTTTGTTTGTACAATAAACCTCATTTCAATCCAGAAATATTACTCAGTACATCAGTTATTAGATATATGAAACTGAAATAGCTGCTGCAAAAACCCCAATTGTTATAAAGAAAAAAGGTTAACATTAATAGGGGTGCCCAAACATTTTCATAGACTGTATTGAGGAGCAGTGTTTGTGGGGAGATATTATACAGAAGAGCAGTGTGTGGTAGGATATTATACAGAGGAGCAGTGTGTGGGAGGATATTATACAGAGCAGCAGTGTGTGTGGGAGGATATTATACAGAGGAACAGTGTGTGTGTGTGTGTGTGTGTGTGTGTGTGTGTGTGTGGGATAATATAGTGATGAACAGTGTGTGGGGGGATGCTAAACAGAGGAGCACAGTAAGGGGGATATTATACAGAGGAGCAGTGTGTATGTGGGGATATTATACAGAAGACCAGTGTGTGGGGGGTATTGTGTGTGGGGGATAAAGGGGCATTGTGTGTGGGGGATATTAAACAGAGAAGCAGTGTGTGGGGGGATATTATACTGAGGATCAGTGTGTGTGTGGGGGGATAGTATACTAAGGTGCAGTGTGTGTGTGGGGGGATAGTATACTAAGGTGCAGTGTGTGTGTGGGGGATAGTGTACTGAGGTGCAGTGTGTGGGGGGATATTTTACAGAGAAGCAGTGTGGGGGGATATTATACAGAGGTGCAGTGTGTGGGGGATATTACACTGAGGAGCAGTGTGTTTGACAGGATATTATACAGAGGAGCAGTGTGTATGTGAATATTATACACAGGGGCATTGTGTGAGTATATTCTACTGAGGGTCAGTGTTTGTGGGGGATATTATACATGGGGCAGTGTGTGTGGGAGAGATATTATAGAGAGGAGCAGTGTGTGTGTGTGTGTGTGTGTGTGTGTGTATGTGGGATATCTTACAGAGGGGCAGTGTATGGGGGAATATTATAAATGGGGCAGTGTGGGAGAGAAATTATGGAAAGGGGCGGTGTAGAGAGTATATTATGGAGAGGGGAAGTGTAGGGGGTGTATTATTAATTCTCTAAGGGAACTTCTTTTTTCTCTGGAACAACTTCAAAGGTGCTAACACTTTTGGCCATGACTGTGTGTGTGTGTATGTGTTTGTATATATTATATATATACACACACACACAAGTTTTTCCAAGAACGGTGGTGAGTGTGGAGGGCTTGAGGGGTGGAGTCGGAGCTGGGGTGGGGTTAATGTCCATGGATACGGCATAAATGGTTGAAATCGGAAGACCTCTAAAAAAACGAAATCAGACGTGATGGATTTGAGGTGCAGATTCTCCAGCATAAATATTTAATTTATTGTACATTTAAAGAGATCAATTTTCTTAGGATATAAAAAAATGGCCTCCTGTCCTCGTTTATTTCCTGGGAAACTGGGTAAAAAATCAGTAGGGGGGGCACCAAAGGGCAGTTTTGCACAGGGCGCCATTCAGGCTAAGGCCGTCCCTGCTCACAACCGTCGTAAAAGGGGAGATATTTACAGGGAATTTGTTGTGTCGGTGACGCCACCCATGGGTTGCGGTGAGGGATGGTGACACCGCCGCTGCATGGTGATGGAGCGCCTGGGGCTGGTGGAGCGGGGCAGCAAGATGGGATCCCCTCCACGGGTAGAGGAGGTGTAGTCCCAGGGCCCGCGGTTGGTACACGGGAGTGATGGCTGCTGAAGGTGGTGCGCCGGATTGGACCGGGGGGCAATGGTGTACTCCCAGTTAAGTAACTTCACACAAGTCCAGTGATAAACCAAGTTGCCAGTGACCAGCTGCCGTTGCAGGGTGTATTCGGGTCCCACACCCGGGTTAATAAACAGGTGTCCCTTCATCCTGCATTCTATGTTTTCCCCTCCTGTTGGATGACTTCGCAGGGAACGGAGAAGTGCACTCCTGGTTCTGTGTGTATTTGGGAGCTGTGGCCCATGGAATCTGACCCTTGGGATTTCTGTGGATTCTGACGGACACCCTATCCCCCACATTGGGCTTCCGTGTCGCTCTCTGGGCTCCGGGAGAACAAGGCCTGGAACCTCATCCTCTGCTGCTTAATTAATGAGAGGGCATGCAACCTTCCTCGTCCTAGGGTCCAGGCACCCCGTCTGTGCATGGCCTCGGGACCGCCTTCCCGCTGTCGTCACCGGCGGGCTACAACCCTGTCCCGGTCCACTTATGGTTTCCCGCAACCGGATATCCGTCTCCTGTGGCCCTGTTCACTGTCTGCCACCTAGCCGGGTAGTCCAAGGGCCCCTACCCCTGACTACACTGCACAGTCTACGCTTCACTTCTACTCAACTGTCAACTTCAACTGTCAAAACTGATCTGTTGTCTTCCCGCCCCTGACACCTCAGGACCCCTAGGTGGGCGTTCCCATCCACCTGATCCTGCCCACTGGTATGTCCTTATTATCATTAGGGGGTGGCTAGGCTTTAAAGGCTGTGTGTTGTACCTGGGTGTGGGTTTTTGGTGATAACAAGGAGGATGGACACTTTTGTGACTACATGGTTTTGCCAGGGTGTCACATATCCATTCATTCAAAAGCCAAGAGGTGGACGTCCAGGCAATATATTGGAGTCAACAAGTTGGCTCATCACAAGGTCCATCAGTTATGGCAAGAAAAATGTGGAAATGGAGGTGGGTTCTATGCTTCATAATTGTGAGATCACAGATGTTCATGCAAGCACTGAGTGATGCACATTACAGAAGTATGGAAAGGTGTCCTGAAAAAAGGTGAAGAAGCCACAATTTCAATATTGTCATAAAAAGCGTCTGCTCGAGTTTTCAAAAAAGTACAAAAGTTGACAGTAGAAGATTGGAAACGGGAGATTTGGAATACCGAGATGAAAGTCAATAGAATAAGCTCTGATAGGAGCACATGAGTCTAGAAGAAACAAAGTTGAAAGGGGTTAATGGATGGAGAAACTAAAGGAACTTTCAAACTTGGTACAGGAAGCCTAATAATTTGGGGTTGTTTCCTAACCCAAGGCATTGAATACTTGACCAGGATTGTCACACTGGGATGAGAGAATGTCCAGCGTACAGTGTAACACAGAGGAAAAACCAGAGGAGATGATTAAGGAAAGCACTGGTGATAAGGAGAGGGGTCACCAAAAACCAGGGGAGGAGTCCTGCGAGGATAATTTGCATATTCCCAGTGCCTTCTGGGATAAGTGAAGAGTCACCACGAGCTCAAGGAGAACCGGGTTTTGGCCGTTACAGCCGGAAGGAAGACTTCTGAAAACCAAAGGAGGAGTCCTGCGAGGATAATTTGCATATTCCCAGTGCCTTCTGGGATAAGTGAAGAGTCACCGCGAGCTCAAGGAGAACCGGGTTTTGGCACATCGCTGATCGGGTTGACAGATTACTGGGAGGGGCTGGCGAAGACCCAGCGGTCATTGTACACATTGGCACAAATGACAAAGTTACAAGTAGGTGGAAGGTCTTTAAAGATGATTTCAGGGAATTAGGTTGTAAGCTTAAAGCAAGGACCTCCAAGGTGGTATTTTCGGAAATACTACCTGTTCCGCGAGCCACACCAGAGAGGCAAAGGGAGATCAGGGACGTTAACAGGTGGCTCAGGAATTGGTGTGGGAAAGAGGGTTTTGGGTTCCTGGGGAATTGGGCTGACTTTTCAGTTGGCCACAGATTCTATGCTAGGTATGGGCTGCACCTTAATGGGGAGTGTGCAGTTGTGCTGGAGCAGAAGATGGCTAGAAGGTTGGAGGAGTGTTTAAACTAGGAATGGGGGTCGAGGGTATTCACTTTATAGAAGGGGAATGTAGTGCAGATACTGACCAGGGCACAAGTAATGAAATTGGGGGTGGCACGGGGGGAAGGGTTAGGACAGTTAATACAGTAAGCAGGAATAGAGGTACAGAGTCATACGTAACGTGCATGTACACTAATGCCCGAAGCCTCACAAATAAGGTGGAGGAATTAGAATTAATATTGTTGGAAAAAAATTATGATATAGTGGGGAGATCAGAGACATGGCTGGATGAGAGCTATGACTGGACTGGACTGTTAATTTACAGGGTTATAGCCTATTCAGGAATGACCATACAAATAAGCGAGGGGGAAGTATGTGTCTATATGTAAAATCATCCTTAAAACCCATCCTGCATGACAACATATGTGAGGGTACTGAGAATGTAGAGTCCCTATTGGTGGAGATAAGGGAGGGGGGAGAATGAATAATAAAATACTGATAGGGGTGTGTTATAAGACGCCGAATATTATGGAAGAGGTAGAAAATCTGCTCATAAAGCAAATTGATAAAGCAGCGAGTCTCGGAGAGGTAATTATTATGGGGGACTTTAACTATCCTGATATAAATTGGGGAACAGAAACTTGCAGTTCCAGAAAAGGAAATAGATTTTTGATAACAATTAAAGATAATTACCTTTCACAAATGGTACAAGACCCCACAAGAGGGGGAGCACTACTAGACCTTGTACTAACCAATATACCAGACCGCATATCAAATATACAAGTTGGGGGTTACTTGGGGAATAGTGATCACAAAATAATAAGTTTTCATGTATTCTTTAGAAGATGTATAGTAGAGGGGCTACAAGGACACTAAACTTCAGGAAAGCAAATTTTAAACGGTTGAGAGATGATCTTAGTGCAATAAACTGGGATGATGTACTAAGTAATAAAAGTACACAAAGCAAATGGGAGACTTTTATGAGCATCCTGAATAGGGCTTGTGCAGAAAATATACCCTATGGGAACAAACATGCTAGAAATAGGAGGAAACCCCTATGGCTAAATAGAGCTGTAAGGGAAGCAATAAAAGAAAAACAGAAATCCTTAAAAGAATTAAAGAGGGTAGGTAGTGATGAGGCATTATATAATTATAGAAAATTAAATAAAATATGTAAAAAGCAAATTAAGTTAGCTAAGTTTGAGACAGAGAGACTCATTGCGAGAGAAAGTAAAAATAATCCTAAAATATTCTTTAACTGCATAAACCGTAAAAAACTGAAAAGCGATAGTGTTGGCCCCCTTAAAAATAGTCTTGGTGAAATGGTGGAGGGGGATGAGGGTAAAGCCAATCTGCTGAATGACTTTTTTTCTACGTTTTTTATACAAGAAAATGCCATGGCAGATGACATGACCAGTGATACCATAAATTCACCCTTGAATATTACCTGCTTAACCCAGCAGGAAGTATGCCGCCGCCTCGAAATCACTAAGTATTAATACAAACATTTCCATAGTTCCTACAAAAGGATGTCAAAAGTAGAGTTGAGCGCGGTTCGTGGTTCTCCAGTTCGCGGCTCGAGTGATTTTGGGGGCTGTTCTAGATCGAACTAGAACTCGAGCTTTTTGCTAAAGCTCGATAGTTCTAGATACGTTCATGAACCGTTCTAGCAGCAAAAAAAACAGCTAATTCCTAGCTGGCTTTCCGCTGTAATAGTGTAAGTCACTCTGTGACTCACACTATTATGACATTTCAGTGTATAGTGTGCGGGAACAGCGCATTCAGATCCCTGCTGTATGTATTTTTTTTTTTTCTTCGTCTTCCTTCCCTAAGCGCGCGCGTGTAGTGGGGCGGGCCAGCATGTCAGCCAATCCCAGACACACACACAGCTAAGTGGACTTTTAGCCAGAGAAGCAACGGCATGTGTGATAGGATGTCCATGTCACATGTCCCTCCATTATAAAACCGGACATTTTCCTCCAGCACGCCATTATCTGCCTTCTGCGTCCTTGGTGTCAGACATCACTGGCGCAGCTCCTATCGCCGACACTGCTGTGTACGCTCCATACACAGCGCTGTACAGCATAGGGATAGCACTTTCTATCAGTCCTTTTAAGGGCTCATACCGGCAGGGTCAGAGCCATAGGTGACAGGTCCTGAAAACAGAGTTTAACAGCTACACAAGATGACAGCGTCTGTGTAGCTAAGGTCAGGGTTTTCCTCGCTGCATTTCCCCATTAGGAGGGATAGAAAGGCAGGCTTCCTTTCCTCTACCCAGACCCACAACCCTGCCACTGTACCCTCCTGCCCTTTGCACACTCAAACTCATTGTTACTAAGCCATTATACTAGCAAACACTGAGTGAACCTAGTGGCATCCTAAACGTGGCTATTAGACTTCTGTATAGTCCCACTAGTGCCAATATATTTGCAGCACGTCTGCCTGCATTGCACACTCAAACTCATTGTTACTAAGCCATTATACTAGCAAACACTGAGGGAACTTAGTGGCATCCTAAACGTGGCTATTGGACTTCTGTATAGTCCAACTAGTGCAAAGATATTTGCAGCACGTATGCCTGCATTGCACACTCAAACTGATTGTTACTAAGCCATTATACTAGCAAACACTGAGTGAACTTAGTGGCATCCTAAACGTGGCTATTGGACTTCTGTATAGTCCCACTAGTGCAAAGATATTTGCAGCACGTCTGCCTGCATTGCACACTCAAACTCATTGTTACTAAGCCATTATACTAGCAAACACTGAGTGAACTTAGTGGCATCCTAAACGTGGCTATTGGACTTCTCTATAGTCCCACTAGTGCAAAGATATTTGCAGCACGTCTGCCTGCATTGCACACTCAACTCATTGTAACTAACCCATTATAAAACCAAACACTGAGTGAACTTAGTGGCATTCTAAACGTGGCTATTGGACTTCTGTATAGTCCCACTAGTGCAAAGATATTTGCAGCACGTATGCCTCATTGCACACTCAAACTCATTGTTACTAAGCCATTATACTAGCAAACACTGAGTGAACTTAGTGGCATCCTAAACGTGGCTATTGGACTTCTATATAGTCCCACTAGTGCAAAGATATTTACAGCACGTCTGCCTGCATTGCACACTCAAACTCATTGTAACTAAGCCATTATACTAGCAAACACTGACTGAACTTAGTGGCATCCTAAACGTGGCTATTGGACTTCTGTATAGTCCCACTAGTGCAAAGATATTTGCAGCACGTCTACCTGCATTGCACACTCAAACTCATTGTAACTAAGCCATTATACTAGCAAACACTGAGTGAACTTAGTGGCATCCTAAACGTGGCTATTGGACTTCTGTAGAGTCCCACTAGTGCAAAGATATTTGCAGCACGTCTGCCTGCATTGCACACTCAAACTCATTGTTACTAAGCCATTATAATAACAAACACTGAGTGAACTTAGTGGCATCCTAAACTTGGCTATTGGACTTCTGTATAGTCCCACTAGTGCAAAGATATTTGCAGCACGTCTGCCTGCATTGCACACTCAAACTCATTGTTACTAAGCCATTATACTAGCAAACACTGAGTGAACTTAGTGGCATCCTAAACGTGGCTATTGGACTTCTCTATAGTCCCACTAGTGCAAAGATATTTGCAGCACGTCTGCCTGCATTGCACACTCAACTCATTGTAACTAACCCATTATAAAACCAAACACTGAGTGAACTTAGTGGCATTCTAAACGTGGCTATTGGACTTCTGTATAGTTCCACTAGTGCAAAGATATTTGCAGCACGTATGCCTGCATTGCACACTCAAACTCATTGTTACTAAGCCATTATACTAGCAAACACTGAGTGAACTTAGTGGCATCCTAAACGTGGCTATTGGACTTCTATATAGTCCCACTAGTGCAAAGATATTTACAGCACGTCTGCCTGCATTGCACACTCAAACTCATTGTAACTAAGCCATTATACTAGCAAACACTGAGTGAACTTAGTGGCATCCTAAACGTGGCTATTGGACTTCTGTATAGTCCCACTAGTGCAAAGATATTTGCAGCACGTCTGCCTGCATTGCACACTCAAACTCATTGTTACTAAGCCATTATAATACCAAACACTGAGTGAACTTAGTGGCATCCTAAACTTGGCTATTGGACTTCTGTATAGTCCCACTAGTGCAAAGATATTTGCAGCACGTCTGCTTGCATTGCACACTCAAACTCATTGTAACTAAGCCATTATACTAGCAAACACTGACTGAACTTAGTGGCATCCTAAACGTGGCCATTGGACTTCTGTATAGTCCCACTAGTGCAAAGATATTTGCAGCATGTCTGCCTGCATTGCACACTCAAACTCATTGTTACTAAGCCATTATACTAGCAAACACTGAGTGAACTTAGTGGCATCCTAAACGTGGCTATTGGACTTCTGTATAGTCCCACTAGTGCAAAGATATTTGCAGCACGTCTGCCTGCATTGCACACTCAAACTCATTGTTACTAAGCCATTATACTAGCAATTTATGCTGCCAGTTTAAGGGCTGTAGTTGCATTGTCAGGGATAATTATTCTTTATTATTCTGCTGTTAATAAAGCTAAACCACCGATGCAATCTACACCACCTCTCAATTTTTACTACCACATTTTAAGCGCACAATCTTGTCGCAATCAACATGAGTGGCAAAATGACAGATGCTGGTGGAAAGGGGAAGAGGCATCTTGGAAAAGGAAAAAAAGGGTTTGTCCGTGGGGAAGGTGGCAAAGCAACATTAACATCTGCTGAAGATAGACCATCTACCAGCAAAAGTAAGATGTCTACTACTTACCGTGGACAATCCGATGTGCTCCCTTTTTTACGGACACGAACAACAGGAACAAAGGTAAATGATGATGGCCAAAAAAGGAAAATGCTTGAATGGATCTCAAGTGGTCCAACAAGTGCCCTCTCAGCCACCTCAACTACCGCATCCAAAAAACACCAGTCCTCTGAGTTGTCATCCCAATCAAACTTGCTTTCTCCCAGCTCTGAAGTCTCCATCCGCCCTGCACAGTATGGTGGAACTGAGATGGCTGAGTCTGCAGAGCTGTTCAGTCACACTATAGCCTGGGAATCAGAGGTCTGCTCCCAAGCTACAGTGAGTACAGACCAGGAAATGGTCTGCAGTGATGCCCAGAATCTTTGTGACTCTGATTCAGGCCGTGAGGACCAAGTTTCTGAGCATAATGTTGACACTTTGTCACAAACTGTAACACCTGTGGTTATAGACAATGAGGAACATACTGATGACGATGAGACGCAGATACCAGATTGTGATGACAACTTAAATATTCGGTCAGGGCAAGAAGAGGCTCGGTCTGAGGGTGAGGGGAGTGCAAACACAACAATTGATGAGGAAGTTCTAGATCCCACCTACTGTCAACCCACAGTCAGGCACTCAAGGAGGTCAACAGAGGCAGTGGAGGAGTATGCAACCGACAACGAAGTTACCTTGCGCCTTTCTGGACAGAGTCGGAGCACTGGTAGCACGTCTACAACTGCATCATCAGCCACCACTCTGCCTCTGAGCACTAGTCGGGGGGGCTCAGCAGGTCGCATGCCCTCTAAGCCTTGCCTAGCCTGGTCCTTTTTTGACATAGAAAAAGATCGCCCAAATTACGTGATGTGTAAAATTTGTCGTGATTCTGTTAGTAGAGGTCAAAACCTCAGCAGTTTGACAACTTCTTCCATGAATCGTCACATGAATAAATATCATAGGTCCCAGTGGGAAGCTCACCGTGCTGCAATGCGGCCTAGTGGAGCGAACCATCCACGGCCTGCCCCTTCCAGTGCATCCGCGCGCTCTTTATCTTCTAGGACTGTGGGGACAGCTGTCACACCTGGTTTTCCACGCACAACTTCCACCACTGTAACCGCAACAGGCAGTTTGCTTGGTAGGTCGTCAGTTGGTTTGGAAGGGGAAACAAGTGCGTGTGTACAGCTCTCTCAGACATCGATAGCACCAACGTTGGATGAAGGCAACATCATGTCTCCGCCTGCACTTTCCTCACAAACCTGCATTTTTCCAGGGACACCCTACTCAACAACGTCTACACACGGCAGCCAGATCTCTGTCCCTCAGATGTGGACAAATAAAAGGCCATTTCCTGCGACCCATGACAAAGCTAAGAGGTTAACTTTATTCCTCTGTAAGCTCTTGGCTACCGAAATGCTGCCTTTCCACCTGGTGGACACACAGGATTTTAGAGACCTTATGTCTGTCGCTGTGCCCCAGTACCAGATGCCCAGTCGCCACTACTTCTCTAAGAAAGGTGTGCCCGCGCTACACCAGCATGTCGCACACAACATCACCGCTTCCTTGAGAAACTCTGTGTGTGAACGGGTGCATTTCACCACCGATATTTGGACCAGTAAGCATGGACAGGGACGTTACATGTCGCTGACTGGGCACTGGGTAACTATGGTGATAGATGGTGAAGGGTCTGCTGCACAAGTCTTGCCGTCCCCACGACTTGTGTGTCAATCCTCTGTCTGTCCAAGTTCCGCCACTGCTTCTGCCTCCTCCACCTCATCTGTGTCCTCCACCTCCGCCCCAAGCCTGCCTGGTCAGGCCACCAGTTCTCACTGCGCAGAAGGAATCACGCACCCCTCATTACTATGTTGGCAGCAGAGCGCAACGTCATCAGGCGGTCTTTAGCTTGACATGTCTTGGGAATAAGAGTCACACAGCTGAGGAGTTGTGGTCAGCTCTGCGGTCCGAGTTTAATAAATGGTTGTCTCCACTCAACCCGCAGCCTGGTAAGGCCGTGTGCGACAATGCTGCAAACCTGGGTACGGCCCTTCGCCTGGGAAAGGTGACACACGTACCTTGTATGGCTCACGTGTTGAACCTTGTTGTCCAGCAATTTTTAATACACTATCCCGGCCTAGATGGCCTTCTGACCAGGGCACGAAAACTGTCTGCTCACTTCCGCCGTTCAAGCGCCGCAGCTGAGCGACTTGCATCGCTCCAGAAGTCTTTCGGCCTGCCGGTTCATCGCCTGAAATGCGATGTGGCGACACGCTGGAATTCGACTCTCCACATGTTACAGCGACTGTGGCAGCACCGCCGAGCCCTGGTGCAATACGTCATGACGTATAGCCTGGGCCAACGAGATGCAGAGGTGGGGCAGATCACCCTGATGGAGTGGTCTTAGATCAAGGACCTATGCACCCTTCTGCACAGTTTCGACATGGCGAC
The DNA here is from genome assembly GCF_048569485.1 of Anomaloglossus baeobatrachus. Taxonomy (NCBI): domain Eukaryota; kingdom Metazoa; phylum Chordata; class Amphibia; order Anura; family Aromobatidae; genus Anomaloglossus; species Anomaloglossus baeobatrachus. The sequence continues at coordinate 474,302,408 of NC_134353.1, forward strand.
GAATACGTTTAGCGCTGACAATGCCATTATCAGCATGACAATTCCAGTCATTTATGTGCTGGAGCACACGCTAAACACTAAATCGGAGTCAGGGGGTGGGACAACAGGAAGGGGAGGAACCACAGGAGGATTCATATGCGCAAGACACAACAACATCTCCAAGGTCCAGACGTTCATCATCACCAACGCGGCAGGCATGGGACCATGGGGGACAGGGATCAATAAGAGCGCATGGTAGCAGGCGAAATGTTGAGGAAGGTGCAGAAGAACATGAAGAAATGGAGGACGAACTGTCCATAGACATGGAAGACTCAGCGGATGAGGGAGACCTTGCTCAAATTTCAGTTGAAAGAGGTTGGGGGGAGATGTCAGAGGAAGAAAGAACGGTTAGCACCTCTATGCCACAAACACAGCGTGGACTTGGTCCGCAAGCTGCGCAAGACACATGAGTGCTTTCTTGCTGCACTACCTCCAACATAACCCTCGTATTGTCAAAATTAGAAGTGATGATGACTACTGACTTGCCACACTATTAGATCCCCGGTACAAGTCCAAATTTTGTGACATAATTCCAGCCATAGAAAGGGACGCACGTATGCAGGAGTATCAGCAGAAGTTGTTACTCGATCTTAGCTCGGCTTTTCCACCAAACAACCGTGCAGGTGCAGGGAGTGAATCTCCCAGTTGTAACTTGACAAACATGGGACGGTCTCGTCATCTTCAACAGTCTACCCGTACCAGTAGCACCATATCTGGTGCTGGTAACAGCAATTTTATAGAATCTTTTCATAATTTTTTTAGACCCTCCTTAGGCCAACAGAGACAACAAGTCTAACACATAGTCAACGGCTGGAGAGGATGATACAGGAGTATCTCCAAATGAACATCGATGCCATGACTTTGCAAATGGAGCCTTGCTCATTTTGGGCTTCAAATCTTGAAAAATGGCCAGAGCTCTCCACTTACGCCTTGGAGATTTTGTCGTGTCCAGCTGCCAGTGTTGTCTCTGAATGTGTCTTCAGTGCTACTGGGTGTGTGCTGACAGATAAGCTCACGCGTCTGTCCAGTGACAATGTGGACAGTCAAAAGTTCAACAAAATGAACAAGTCATGGATCCACAAGGAATTTACTACCCCTGTGTCATCCTGGGGAGAGTAAATGCTTGTGGATTTGGAATGTGCTTGATGCAAATCAAAACATCCTGTTTGCAACTAGGGCACAAGTGCTGCCACTGATGGGGTGTCTGTGTGGCCCAATTTTTTGAAAAAAGGGAGACTACGCTTGGAGTAACCCTTACTTACATTGTTTTTAAAAGGAGCCAAGATGAACAAGTCATGGTTCAGCAAAGACTTTGCTACCTACCCCGGTGTCATCCTGGGGACGGTTAAGTATGGCATATTTTTGAATGTGCTTGATGCAAATCTAGCTGTGAAGTGTACAACTAGTGCACAAGTGCTGCCACTGAATGGGTGGGTGTGTGTGGGGCACAATTTTTGGAAAAAAAGGGAGACTCCGCTTGGAGTAACCCTTGCTTGCTGTGTTTTATAAAAATGATCCAAGATGCACAGCGCTGGGATCAGGAAAGACTTTGCTACCTACCCCGGTGTCATCCTGGGGACGGTTAAGTATGGCGTATTTTTGAATGTGCTTGATGCAAATCTAGCTGTGAAGTGTACAACTCGGGCACAAGTGCTGCCACTGAATGGGTGGGTGTGTGTGGGGCACAATTTTTGGAAAAAAAGGGAGACTCCGCTTGGAGTAACCCTTGCTTGCTGTGTTTTTTAAAAATGGGCCAAGATGAACAAGTCATGGTTCAGCAAAGACTTTGCTACCTACCCCGATGTCATCCTGGGGACGGTTAAGTATAGCAAATTTTTGAATGTGCTTGATGCAAATCTAGCTGTGAAGTGTACAACTAGGGCACAAGTGCTGCCACTGAATGGGTGGGTGTGTGTGGGGCACAAATTTTGGAAAAAAAGGGAGACTCCGCTTGGAGTAACCCTTGCTTGCTGTGTTTTTTAAAAATGATCCAAGATGAACAGAGCTGGGATCAGGAAAGACTTTGCTACCTACCCCGGTATCATCCTGGGGACGGTTAAGTATGGCGTATTTTTTAATGTGCTTGATGCAAATCTAGCTGTGAAGTGTACAACTAGGGCACAAGTGCTGCCACTGAATGGGTGGGTGTGTGTAGGGCACAATTTTTGGAAAAAAAGGGAGACTCCGCTTGTAGTAACCCTTGCTTACTGTGTTTTTTAAAAATGAGCCAAGATGAACAAGTCATGGTTCAGCAAAGACTTTGCTACCTACCCCGGTGTCATCCTGGGGACGGTTAAGTATGGCATATTTTTGAATGTGCTTGATGCAAATCTAGCTGTGAAGTGTACAACTAGGGCACAAGTGCTGCCACTGAATGGGTGGGTGTGTGTGGGGCACAATTTTTTGAAAAAAAGGGAGACTCCGCTTGGAGTAACCCTTACTTACATTGTTTTTAAAAGGAGCCAAGATGAACAAGTCATGGTTCAGCAAAGACTTTGCTACCTACCCCGGTGTCATCCTGGGGACGGTTAAGTATGGCATATTTTTGAATGTGCTTGATGCAAATCTAGCTGTGAAGTGTACAACTAGGGCACAAGTGCTGCCACTGAATGGGTGGGTGTGTGTGGGGCACAATTTTTGGAAAAAAAGGGAGAGTCCGCTTGGAGTAACCCTTGCTTGCTGTGTTTTTTAAAAATGAGCCAAGATGAACAAGTCATGGTTCAGCAAAGACTTTGCTACCTACCCCGGTGTCATCCTGGGGACGGTTAAGTATGGCATATTTTTGAATGTGCTTGATGCAAATCTAGCTGTGAAGTGTACAACTAGGGCATAAGTGCTGCCACTGAATGGGTGGGTGTGTGTGGGGCACAATTTTTGGGAAAAAAGGGAGACTCCGCTTGGAGTAAACTCTGCTTGCTGTGTTTTTTAAAAATGATCCAAGATGAACAGAGCTGGGATCAGGAAAGACTTTGCTACCTACCCCGGTGTCATCCTGGGGACGGTTAAGTATGGCATATTTTTGAATGTGCTTGATGCAAATCTAGCTGTGAAGTGTACAATTAGGGCACAAGTGCTGCCACTGAATGGGTGGGTGTGTGTGGGGCACAATTTTTGGAAAAAAAGGGAGACTCCGCTTGGAGTAACCCTTACTTACACTGTTTTTAAAAGGAGCCAAGATGAACAAGTCATGGTTCAGCAAAGACTTTGCTACCTACTCCGGTGTCATCCTGGGGACGGTTAAATATGGCATATTTTTGAATGTGCTTGATGCAAATCTAGCTGTGAAGTGTACAACTAGGGCACAAGTGCTGCCACTGAATGGGTGGGTGTGTGTGGGGCACAATTTTTTGAAAAAAAGGGAGACTCCGCTTGGAGTAACCCTTACTTACATTGTTTTTAAAAGGAGCCAAGATGAACAAGTCATGGTTCAGCAAAGACTTTGCTACCTACCCCGGTGTCATCCTGGGGACGGTTAAGTATGGCATATTTTTGAATGTGCTTGATGCAAATCTAGCTGTGAAGTGTACAACTAGGGCACAAGTGCTGCCACTGAATGGGTGGGTGTGTGTGGGGCACAAATTTTGGAAAAAAAGGGAGACTCCGCTTGGAGTAACCCTTGCTTGCTGTGTTTTTTAAAAATGATCCAAGATGAACAGAGCTGGGATCAGGAAAGACTTTGCTACCTACCCCGGTATCATCCTGGGGACGGTTAAGTATGGCGTATTTTTTAATGTGCTTGATGCAAATCTAGCTGTGAAGTGTACAACTAGGGCACAAGTGCTGCCACTGAATGGGTGGGTGTGTGTAGGGCACAATTTTTGGAAAAAAAGGGAGACTCCGCTTGTAGTAACCCTTGCTTACTGTGTTTTTTAAAAATGAGCCAAGATGAACAAGTCATGGTTCAGCAAAGACTTTGCTACCTACCCCGGTGTCATCCTGGGGACGGTTAAGTATGGCATATTTTTGAATGTGCTTGATGCAAATCTAGCTGTGAAGTGTACAACTAGGGCACAAGTGCTGCCACTGAATGGGTGGGTGTGTGTGGGGCACAATTTTTTGAAAAAAAGGGAGACTCCGCTTGGAGTAACCCTTACTTACATTGTTTTTAAAAGGAGCCAAGATGAACAAGTCATGGTTCAGCAAAGACTTTGCTACCTACCCCGGTGTCATCCTGGGGACGGTTAAGTATGGCGTATTTTTTAATGTGCTTGATGCAAATCTAGCTGTGAAGTGTACAACTAGGGCAAAAGTGCTGTCACTGAATGGGTGGGTGTGTGTAGGGCACAATTTTTGGAAAAAAAGGGAGACTCCGCTTGTAGTAACCCTTGCTTGCTGTGTTTTTTAAAAAGGAGCCAAGATGAACAAGTCATGGTTCAGCAAAGACTTTGCTACCTACCCCGGTGTCATCCTGGGGACGGTTAAGTATGGCATATTTTTGAATGTGCTTGATGCAAATCTAGCTGTGAAGTGTACAACTAGGGCACAAGTGATGCCACTGAATGGGTGGGTGTGTGTGGGGCACAATTTTTGGAAAAAAAGGGAGAGTCCGCTTGGAGTAACCCTTGCTTGCTGTGTTTTTTAAAAATGAGCCAAGATGAACAAGTCATGGTTCAGCAAAGACTTTGCTACCTACCCCGGTGTCATCCTGGGGACGGTTAAGTATGGCATATTTTTGAATGTGCTTGATGCAAATCTAGCTGTGAAGTGTACAACTAGGGCATAAGTGCTGCCACTGAATGGGTGGGTGTGTGTGGGGCACAATTTTTGGGAAAAAAGGGAGACTCCGCTTGGAGTAAACTCTGCTTGCTGTGTTTTTTAAAAATGATCCAAGATGAACAGAGCTGGGATCAGGAAAGACTTTGCTACCTACCCCGGTGTCATCCTGGGGACGGTTAAGTATGGCATATTTTTGAATGTGCTTGATGCAAATCTAGCTGTGAAGTGTACAATTAGGGCACAAGTGCTGCCACTGAATGGGTGGGTGTGTGTGGGGCACAATTTTTGGAAAAAAAGGGAGACTCCGCTTGGAGTAACCCTTACTTACACTGTTTTTAAAAGGAGCCAAGATGAACAAGTCATGGTTCAGCAAAGACTTTGCTACCTACTCCGGTGTCATCCTGGGGACGGTTAAATATGGCATATTTTTGAATGTGCTTGATGCAAATCTAGCTGTGAAGTGTACAACTAGGGCACAAGTGCTGCCACTGAATGGGTGGGTGTGTGTGGGGCACAATTTTTTGAAAAAAAGGGAGACTCCGCTTGGAGTAACCCTTACTTACATTGTTTTTAAAAGGAGCCAAGATGAACAAGTCATGGTTCAGCAAAGACTTTGCTACCTACCCCGGTGTCATCCTGGGGACGGTTAAGTATGGCATATTTTTGAATGTGCTTGATGCAAATCTAGCTGTGAAGTGTACAATTAGGGCACAAGTGCTGCCACTGAATGGGTGGGTGTGTGTGGGGCACAATTTTTGGAAAAAAAGGGAGACTCCGCTTGGAGTAACCCTTACTTACACTGTTTTTAAAAGGAGCCAAGATGAACAAGTCATGGTTCAGCAAAGACTTTGCTACCTACTCCGGTGTCATCCTGGGGACGGTTAAATATGGCATATTTTTGAATGTGCTTGATGCAAATCTAGCTGTGAAGTGTACAACTAGGGCACAAGTGCTGCCACTGAATGGGTGGGTGTGTGTGGGGCACAATTTTTTGAAAAAAAGGGAGACTCCGCTTGGAGTAACCCTTACTTACATTGTTTTTAAAAGGAGCCAAGATGAACAAGTCATGGTTTGCTACCTACCCCGGTGTCATCCTGGGGACGGTTAAGTATGGCATATTTTTGAATGTGCTTGATGCAAATCTAGCTGTGAAGTGTACAACTAGGGCACAAGTGCTGCCACTGAATGGGTGGGTGTGTGTGGGGCACAATTTTTTGAAAAAAAGGGAGACTCCGCTTGGAGTAACCCTTACTTACATTGTTTTTAAAAGGAGCCAAGATGAACAAGTCATGGTTCAGCAAAGACTTTGCTACCTACCCCGGTGTCATCCTGGGGACGGTTAAGTATGGCATATTTTTGAATGTGCTTGATGCAAATCTAGCTGTGAAGTGTACAACTAGGGCAAAAGTGCTGCCACTGAATGGGTGGGTGTGTGTGGGGCACAATTTTTGGAAAAAAAGAGAGACTCCGCTTGGAGTAACCCTTGCTTGCTGTGTTTTTTAAAAATGAGCCAAGATGAACAAGTCATGGTTCAGCAAAGACTTTGCTACCTACCCCGGTGTCATCCTGGGGACAGTTAAGTATGGCATATTTTTGAATGTGCTTGATGCAAATCTAGCTGTGAAGTGTACAACTAGGGCACAAGTGCTGCCACTGAATGGGTGGGTGTGTGTGGGGCACAATTTTTGGAAAAAAAGGGAGACTCCGCTTGGAGTAACCCTTGCTTGCTGTGTTTTTTAAAAATGAGCCAAGATGAACAAGTCATGGTTCAGCAAAGACTTTGCTACCTACCCCGGTGTCATCCTGGGGACGGTTAAGTATGGCATATTTTTGAATGTGCTTGATGCAAATCTAGCTGTGAAATGTACAACTAGGGCACAAGTGCTGCCACTGAATGGGTGGGTGTGTGTGGGGCACAATTTTTGGAAAAAAGGGAGACTCCGCTTGGAGTCACCTTGTGGTGTTTTACATGATTTTAGAAGGGCGTGCCGTGCCTATATCTGTGTCTCGTCCTCTTTTTCCTCGTTACGCTCTTTTGTTTTCGCATGAGAATTTGTTCTTGTCACTTTCCCATGTGTTTGTGTTGTGTTGTGAGTTGTTTGTCACCTTTTGGACACCTTTGAGGGTGTTTTCTAGGTGTTTTTATGTGTTTGTGATTGCCTGCCATTGTTTCCTATGCAGTTCGAGTTCGGTTCGACGAACGTTCGACGAACCGAACTCGAACGGGTCGCTCATCTCTAGTCAAAAGACATTATAGACTACTCCAAAAGGACTACATGAACAGCAAAGAAAAATGGAGTTCCCAAGTCAATTAAAATTGTACATTTTATTTTATCACATAATAAATTGAATAAATGAATAACAAAAGATCATATACAAAATACATTACAGAAAAAAAGTGAGGCAAAAGAAGGGGAGGAAAATACCCCCAGGCAAGGTGATATAGCTACAATTACATGTGGGGGTTAAATATTAACCTTTTCCAAGAAGGGTACAATCCAATTACAACTGCATTCCTATCAGCAGTGGATTAGTCACAATGGACATTAGTAAACTGCAGTTATTTGCTTACTCATTTAAATTCATAGTTGTCCCCACAGGAGGTTAATATGCCCACCAGAATATAATAGAACCCTCCATTTCTTTGCTGTTCTCGAAATCACTAAGGTTGACAAATCTCTGGGCCGGGATGGCATACACCCCAGGGTACTACAGAAATTGAGTTCTGTGATTGCTAGACCATTATTTTTAATCTGCACAGATTCCTTAATAACAGGATTGGTACCGCAGGACTGGTGCATAGCAAATGTGGTGCCAATATTCAAAAAGTGGACAAAAACTGAGCCGGGAAATTATAGGCCGGTAAGTGTAACCTTTACGGTTATTAAAATCCTTGAGGGTTTCTTGAGAGATGCTATACTGGAGTATCTCAAGAAAAATAACCTTATGACAGAGTATCAACATGGGTTTATGAGGGATCGATCCTGTCAAACTAATTTGATAAGCTTCTATGAAGAGTAGAGTTGAGTACGGTTCATGGTTCTCCAGTTCGCGGTTCGAGTGATTTTGGAGGGTGTTCTAGATCGAACTAGAACTCGAGCTTTTTGCTAAAACTTCATTAGCTCGAGTTATGTTCGAGAACGGTTCTATCAGCGAAAAGCCAAGCTAATTACTAGCTGGCTTTTCACTGTAATAGTGTCACTCTGTGACTCACACTTTTATCAAATTTCAGCGTATAGTGTGCGGGTGCTGCGCGTTCAGATCACTGCTGCTGGGAGAATGGCGATCGCCATTTTTTTTTTTTCTTCTTCCTTCCCTAAGCGCGCGTGTAGTGGGGCGGGCCAGCATGTCAGCCAATCCCAGACACACACACAGCTAAGTGGACTTTTTTGCCAGACAAGCAAGGGCATGTGTCATAGGCTGTCCATGTCACATGTCCTTGCATTATAAATATGGCAATTTTCCCGTCTGGTCGCCATTCTCTGCCTTCTGCATCTGGGTGACAGTCACCGCAGACGCAGCTCCTGCCGCCGATCCTGCTGTGTACGCTCTACACACAGCGAAATACAGAATAGGGATAGAAGTTTCTCTCAGCCCTTTTAAGGGCTAATTCCAGCTGGCTCAGAGCCATAGGTGACAGTCAGGTCCATGGAAACAGTTTTTAACAGCTACAGATAACAGCGTCTGTGTAGCTAAGCTCAGGGACTTCCTTGCTGCATTTCACCAATATGAGGGATAGAAAATGAGGCTTCCTTTCCTCTACACTGACCCACAACCCGGCTACTGTACCCTCCTGCCCTTTTTAGCAAAGCCATTTTAATTGCAGAGTGCTGCCAGTTAGTGCCATCCAAAGAGTGGCTGCTATCCTCCATTATTGTGGCACTTGTGCCAAGCAAGTCCCACCACCTCTGCATTCTCCCCTCCTGCACATTTTTGCAAAGCCATTTTAGTTGAAAAGAGTGCTGCCAGTTAGTGGCATGCAAAAAGTGGCTGTTGGACATCATTACTGTCCCACTGGTGCCAAGCTATTTCCAGCACCTCTGCATTGCACCCTCAAGCTCATTTTTACTAAGCCATTATAATAGCAAACACTGAGAAAACTTAGTGGCATCCTTAAAGTGGCTGTTGAAAAGCATTAGTGTCCCACTGGTGCCAAGCTATTTCCAGCACCTCTGCATTGCACCCTCAAGCTCATTTTTACTAAGCCATTATAATAGCAAACACTGAGTAAACTTAGTGGCATCCTAAAAGTGGCTGTTGGACATCATTAGTGTCCCACTGGTGCCAAGCTATTTCCAGCACCTCTGCATTGCACCCTCAAGCTCATTTTTACTAAGCTATTATAATAGCAAACACTGAGTAAACTTAGTGGCATCCTTAAAGTGGCTGTTGAAAAGCATTAGTGTCCCACTGGTGCCAAGCTATTTCCAGCACCTCTGCATTGCACCCTCAAGCTCATTTTTACTAAGCCATTATAATAGCAAACACTGAGTAAACTTAGTGGCATCCTAAAAGTGGCTGTTGGACATCATTAGTGTCCCACTGGTGCCAAGCTATTTCCAGCACCTCTGCATTGCACCCTCAAGCTCATTTTTACTAAGCCATTATAATAGCAAACACTGAGAAAACTTAGTGGCATCCTTAAAGTGGCTGTTGAAAAGCATTAGTGTCCCACTGGTGCCAAGCTATTTCCAGCACCTCTGCATTGCACCCTCAAGCTCATTTTTACTAAGCCATTATAATAGCAAACACTGAGTAAACTTAGTGGCATCCTAAAAGTGGCTGTTGGACATCATTAGTGTCCCACTGGTGCCAAGCTATTTCCAGCACCTCTGCATTCCACCCTCAAACTCATTTTTACTAAGTCATTATAATAGCAAACACTGAGAAAACTTAGTGGCATCCTAAAAGTGGCTGTTGGACATCATTAGTGTCCCACGGGTGCCAAGCTATTTCCAGCACCTCTGCATTGCACCCTCAAGCTTATTTTTACTAAGCCATTATAATAGCAAACACTGAGAAAACTTAGTGGCATCCTTAAAGTGGCTGTTGGAAATCATTAGTGTCCTACTGGTGCCAAGCTATTTCCAGCACCTCTGCATTGCACCCTCAAGCTCATTTTTACTAAGCCATTATAATAGCAAACACTGAGAAAACTTAGTGGCATCCTAAAAGTGGCTGTTGGACATCATTAGTGTCCCACTGGTGCCAAGCTATTTCCAGCACCTCTGCATTGCACCCTCAAGCTCATTTTTACTAAGCCATTATAATAGCAAACACTGAGAAACCTTAGTGGCATCCTAAAAGTGGCTGTTGGAAATCATTAGTGTGCCACGGGTGCCAAGCTATTTCCAGCACCTATGCATTGCACCCTCAAGCTCATTTTTAATAAGCCATTATAATAGAAAACAATGAGAAAACTTAGTGGCATCCTAAAAGTGGCTGTTGGACATTATTAGTGTCCCACTGGCGCCAATCTATTTCCAGCACCTCTGCATTGCACCCTCAAGCTCATTTTTACTAGGCCATTTTAATAGCAAACACTGAGAAAACTTAGTGGCATCCTAAAAGTGGCTGTTGGACATCATTAGTGTCCCACTGGTGCCAAGCTATTTCCACCACCTCTGCATTGCACCCTCAAGCTAATTTTTACTAAGCTATTATAATAGCAAACACTGAGAAAACTTAGTGGCATCCTAAAAGTGGCTGTTGGACATCATTAGTGTCCCACGGGTGCCAAGCTATTTCCAGCACCTATGCATTGCACCCTCAAGCTCATTTTTACTAAGCCATTATAATAGCAAACAATGAGAAAACTTAGTGGCATCCTAAAAGTGGCTGTTGGACATCATTAGTGTCCCACAGGTGCCAAGCTATTTCCAGCACCTCTGCATTGCATCCTCAAGCTCATTTTTACTAAGCCATTATAATAGCAAACACTGAGAAAACTTAGTGGCATCCTAAAAGTGGCTGTTGGACATCATTAGTGTCCCACGGGTGCCAAGCTATTTCCAGCACCTATGCATTGCACTCTCAAGCTCATTTTTACTAAGCCATTATAATAGCAAACAATGAGAAAACTTAGTGGCATCCTAAAAGTGGCTGTTGGACATCATTAGTGTCCCACAGGTGCCAAGCTATTTCCAGCACCTCTGCATTGCACCCTCAAGCCCATTTTTACTAAGCCATTTTAATAGCAAACACTGAGAAAACTTAGTGGCATCCTAAAAGTGGCAGTTGGAAATCATTAGTGTGCCACGGGTGCCAAGCTATTTCCAGCACCTATGCATTGCACCCTCAAGCTCATTTTTAATAAGCCATTATAATAGAAAACAATGAGAAAACTTAGTGGCATCCTAAAAGTGGCTGTTGGACATTATTAGTGTCCCACTGGCGCCAATCTATTTCCAGCACCTCTGCATTGCACCCTCAAGCTCATTTTTACTAGGCCATTTTAATAGCAAACACTGAGAAAACTTAGTGGCATCCTAAAAGTGGCTGTTGGACATCATTAGTGTCCCACTGGTGCCAAGCTATTTCCACCACCTCTGCATTGCACCCTCAAGCTAATTTTTACTAAGCTATTATAATAGCAAACACTGAGAAAACTTAGTGGCATCCTAAAAGTGGCTGTTGGACATCATTAGTGTCCCACGGGTGCCAAGCTATTTCCAGCACCTATGCATTGCACCCTCAAGCTCATTTTTACTAAGCCATTATAATAGCAAACAATGAGAAAACTTAGTGGCATCCTAAAAGTGGCTGTTGGACATCATTAGTGTCCCACAGGTGCCAAGCTATTTCCAGCACCTCTGCATTGCATCCTCAAGCTCATTTTTACTAAGCCATTATAATAGCAAACACTGAGAAAACTTAGTGGCATCCTAAAAGTGGCTGTTGGACATCATTAGTGTCCCACGGGTGCCAAGCTATTTCCAGCACCTATGCATTGCACTCTCAAGCTCATTTTTACTAAGCCATTATAATAGGAAACAATGAGAAAACTTAGTGGCATCCTAAAAGTGGCTGTTGGACATCATTAGTGTCCCACAGGTGCCAAGCTATTTCCAGCACCTCTGCATTGCACCCTCAAGCCCATTTTTACTAAGCCATTTTAATAGCAAACACTGAGAAAACTTAGTGGCATCCTAAAAGTGGCAGTTGGAAATCATTAGTGTCCCACTGGTGCCAAGTTATTTCCAGCACCTCTGCATTGCACCCTCAAGCTCATTTTTGCTAAGCCATTATAATAGCAAACACTGAGAAAACTTAGTGCCATCCTAAAAGTGACAGCTGGAAATCATTAGTGTCCCACTGGTGCCAAGCTATTTTCAGCACTTCTGCATTGAACCCTCAAGCTCATTTTTACTAAGCCATTATAATAGCAAACACTGAGAAAACTTAGTGGCATCCTAAAAGTGGCTGTTGGACATCATTAGTGTCCCACTGGTGCCAAGCTATTTCCAGCACCTCTGCATTGCACCCTCAAGCTCATTTTTACTAAGCCATTATAATAGCAAACACTGAGAAACCTTAGTGGCATCCTAAAAGTGGCTGTTGGAAATCATTAGTGTGCCACGGGTGCCAAGCTATTTCCAGCACCTATGCATTGCACCCTCAAGCTCATTTTTAATAAGCCATTATAATAGAAAACAATGAGAAAACTTAGTGGCATCCTAAAAGTGGCTGTTGGACATTATTAGTGTCCCACTGGCGCCAATCTATTTCCAGCACCTCTGCATTGCACCCTCAAGCTCATTTTTACTAGGCCATTTTAATAGCAAACACTGAGAAAACTTAGTGGCATCCTAAAAGTGGCTGTTGGACATCATTAGTGTCCCACTGGTGCCAAGCTATTTCCACCACCTCTGCATTGCACCCTCAAGCTAATTTTTACTAAGCTATTATAATAGCAAACACTGAGAAAACTTAGTGGCATCCTAAAAGTGGCTGTTGGACATCATTAGTGTCCCACGGGTGCCAAGCTATTTCCAGCACCTATGCATTGCACCCTCAAGCTCATTTTTACTAAGCCATTATAATAGCAAACAATGAGAAAACTTAGTGGCATCCTAAAAGTGGCTGTTGGACATCATTAGTGTCCCACAGGTGCCAAGCTATTTCCAGCACCTCTGCATTGCATCCTCAAGCTCATTTTTACTAAGCCATTATAATAGCAAACACTGAGAAAACTTAGTGGCATCCTAAAAGTGGCTGTTGGACATCATTAGTGTCCCACGGGTGCCAAGCTATTTCCAGCACCTATGCATTGCACTCTCAAGCTCATTTTTACTAAGCCATTATAATAGCAAACAATGAGAAAACTTAGTGGCATCCTAAAAGTGGCTGTTGGACATCATTAGTGTCCCACAGGTGCCAAGCTATTTCCAGCACCTCTGCATTGCACCCTCAAGCCCATTTTTACTAAGCCATTTTAATAGCAAACACTGAGAAAACTTAGTGGCATCCTAAAAGTGGCAGTTGGAAATCATTAGTGTCCCACTGGTGCCAAGTTATTTCCAGCACCTCTGCATTGCACCCTCAAGCTCATTTTTGCTAAGCCATTATAATAGCAAACACTGAGAAAACTTAGTGCCATCCTAAAAGTGACAGCTGGAAATCATTAGTGTCCCACTGGTGCCAAGCTATTTTCAGCACTTCTGCATTGAACCCTCAAGCTCATTTTTACTAAGCCATTATAATAGCAAACACTGAGAAAACTTAGTGGCATCCTAAAAGTGGCTGTTGGACATCATTAGTGTCCCACTGGTGCCAAGCTATTTCCAGCACCTCTGCATTGCACCCTAAAGCTCATTTTTACTAAGCCATTATAATAGCAAACACTGAGAAAACTTAGTGGCATCCTAAAAGTGGCTGTTGGACATCATTAGTGTCCCACTGGTGCCAAGCTATTTCCAGCACCTCTGCATTGCACCCTTAAGCTCATTTTTACTAAGCCATTATAATAGCAAACACTGAGAAAACTTAGTGCCATCCTAAAAGTGGCTGTTGGAAATCATTAGTGTCCCACTGGTGCGCAAACTATTTCCAGCTCCTCTGCATTGCCCCTTCAAGCTCATTTTTACTAAGCCATTATAATTGCAAACTTTGCTGCCAGTTTAAGGGCCATAGTTGCATTGTCAGGGATAGTCTGTGTTGTTTCTTCTTCTGTCAATAAAGCTAGACCACCTCTGCAAGCTACACCACCTCTCAATTTTTACTACCACATTTTAAGTGGACAATCTTGTCGCAATCAAAATGAGTGTCAAAATGACAGATGCTTGTGGGAAGGGGAACAGGCGTGTTGGAAAAGGAAAAAAAGTTTGTGTCCATGAGGAAGGTGGCAAAGCTCCATTAACATCTGCTGAAGATAGGCCATCTTCCAGAAAAAGTAAGATGTCTACTACTTTCCGTGGACAATCAGATGTGCTCCCTTTTTACGGACACGAACAACTGGAACAAAGGTAGATGTTGCCCACAAAAAGAACATGCTTGAATGGATCTCAAGTGGTCCAACAAGTGCCCTCTCCTCCACCTCAACTACCACATCCAAAAAAAAACAGCCCTCTGAGTTGTCATCCCAATCACACTTGCTTTCTCCCAGCTCTCAAGTCTCCATCCGCCCTGCACAGTATGGTGGAACAGAGATGGCTGAGTCTGCAGAGCTGTTCAGTCACACTATAGCCTGGGAATCATAGGTCTGCTCCTAAGCTACAGTGAGTACAGACCAGAAAATGGTCTGCAGTGATGCCCAGAACCTTTGTGACTCAGATTCAGGCAGTGAGGACCAAGTTTCTGAGCATAATGTTGACCCTTATTCACAAACTGTAACACCTGTTGTTATAGACAATGAGGAACATACTGATGACGATGAGACGCAGATACCAGATTGGGATGACAACTTAAATATTCGGTCAGGGCAGGAAGAGGCTCGGTCTGAGGGTGAGGGAAGTGCAAACACAACGCTTGATGAGTAAGTTCTAGATCCCACCTACTGTCAGCCTACAGTCAGGCACTCGAGGAGGTCAACAGAGGCGCTGGAGGAGGATGCAACTGACGACGAAGTTACCTTGCACCTTCCTGGACAGAGGAGGATTACTGGTAGCACGTCTACAACTGCATCCTCAGCCACCACTCTGCCTCTGAGCACTAGTTGGGGTGGCTCAGCAGGTCGCATGTCCTCTAAGCCTTGCCTAGCCTGGTCCTTTTTTGACCTTGCAAAGGATTGCCCAAATCACGTGATCTGTAAAATTTGTCGGGAATCTGTTAGTAGAGGAAAAAAACCTCAGCAGTTTGACAACTTCTTCCATGAATTGTCACATGAATAAATATCATATGTCCCAGTGTGAAGCTCACCGTGCTGCAATGCGGCCTAGCGGAGCGGACCATCCACTGCCTGCCCCTTCCAGTGCATCCGCGTGCTCTTCATCTTCTAGGACTGTGGGGACAGCTGTCACACCTGGTTTTCCACGCACAACTTCCACCACTGTAACCGCAACAGGCAGTTTGCTTGGTAGGTCGTCAGTTGGTTTGGAAGGGGAACCAAGCGCGTGTGTACAGCTCTCTTAGACATCGATAGCACCAACGTTGGATGAAGGCAACATCATGTCTACGCCTGCACTTTCCTCACAAACCTGCATTTTTCCTGGGACACGCTACTCACCACCGTCTACACACAGCAGCCAGATCTCTGTCCCTCAGATGTGGACAAATAAAAGGCCATTTCCGGCGACCCATGACAAAGCTAAGAGCTTGACTTTATCCCTCTGTAAGCTCTTGGCTACAGAAATGTTGCCTTTCCGCCTGGTGGACACACAGGATTTTTGAGACCTTATGTCTGTCGCTGTGCCCCAGTACCAGATGCCCAGTCGCCACTACTTCTCTAAGAAAGGTGTGCCTGCGCTACACCAGCATGTCGCACACAACATCACCGCTTCCTTGAGAAACTCTGGGTGTGAACAGGTGCATTTCACCACCGATGCTTGGACCAGTAAGCATGGACAGGGACTTTTACATGTCGCTGAATGGGCACTGGGTAACTATGGTGATAGATGGTGAAGGGTCTGCTGCACAAGTCTTGCCGTCCCCATGACTTGTGCGTCAATCCTCTGTCTGTCCAAGTTCCGCCACTGCTTCTGCCTCCTCAACCTTGTCTGGGTCCTCCACCTCCACCCCAAGCCTGCCTGGTCAGGCCACCAGCGTTGTAACTGTAGCAGAAGGAGTCACGCACCCCTCATTACTATGCTGGCAGCAGAGCGCAACGGCATCAGGCGGTCTTTAACGTGAAATGTCTTGGAAATAAGAGTCACACAGCGGCTGAGTTGTGGGCAGCTCTGGAGACTGAGTTTGGTAAATGGTTGTCTTCACTTAACCTGCAGCCTGGTAAGGCCGTGTGCGACAATGCTGCAAACCTGGGTGCAGCCCTTCGCCTGGGCAAGTTGACACACGTGCCTTGTATGGCTCACGTGTTGAACCTTGTTGTCCAGCAATTTTTAACACACTATCCCGGCCTAGATGGCCTTCTGAACAGGGCACGAAAACTGTCTGCTCACTTCCGCCGTTTAACCGCCGCAGCTGAGCGACTTGCATCGCTACAGAAGACTTTCGGCCTGCCGGTTCATCGCCTGAAATGCAATGTGCCGACACGCTGCAATTCGACTCTCCACATGTTTCAGCGACTGTGGCAGCACCACTGAGCCCTGGTGCAATACGTCATGACGTATAGCCTGGGCCAACGAGATGCAGAGGTGGGGCAGATCACCCTGATGGAGTGGTCTCAGATCAAGGACATATGCACCCTTCTGCACAGTTTCGACATGGCGACGAATATGTATAGCGCTGACAATGCCATTATCAGCATGACAATTCCAGTCATTTACATGCTGGAGCACACGCTAAACACTATTCGGACTCAGGGGGTGGGAAAACAGGAAGGGGAGGAACTACAGGAGGATTCATATGCGCAAGAGACAACAACATCACCAAGGTGCAGACGTTCATCATCACCAAGGCGGCAGGCATGGGACCATGGGGGACAGGGATCAACAAGGGCGCATGGTAGTAGGCGAAATGTTGAGGAAGGTGCAGGAGAACATGAAGAAATGGAGGACGAACTGTCCATGGACATGGAAGACTCAGCAGATGAGGGAGACCTTTGTCAAATTTCAGTTGAAAGAGGTTGGGGGGAGATGTCAGAGGAAGAAAGATCGGTTAGCACCTCTATGCCACCAACACAGCATGGACTTGGTCTGCATGGCTGCGCAAGACACATGAGCGCCTTCTTGCTGCACTACCTCCAACATGACCCTCGTATTGTCAAAATTAGAAGTGATGATGAGTACTGTCTTGCCACACTATTAGATCCCCGGTACAAGTCCAAATTTTGTGACATAATTCCAGCCATAGAAAGGGACGCACGTATGCAGGAGTATCAGCAAAAGCTGTTACTCGATCTTAGCTCGGCTTTTCCACCAAACAACCGTGGTGCAGGGAGTGATTCTCCCAGTTGTAACTTCACAAACATGGGACGGTCTCGTCATCTTCAACAGTCTGCCCGTACCAGCAGCACCGTATGTGGTTCTGGTAACAGCAATTTTATTGAATCTATTCATAATTTTTTTAGACCATCCTTTGCAAGGCCACCAGAGACAACAAGTCTGACACATAGTCATCGGCTGGAGAGGATGATACAGGAGTATCTCCAAATGAAGATCGATGCCATGACTTTGTAAATGGAGCCTTGCTCATTTTGGGCTTCAAATCTTGAAAAATGGCCAGAGCTCTCCACTTACGCCTTGGAGATCTTGTCGTGTCCAGCTGCCAGCGTTGTCTCTGAACGTTTCTTCAGGGCTGCTGGGTGTGTGCTGACAGATAAGCGCACGCATCTGTCCAGTGACAATGTGGACAGACTAACGTTCATCAAAATGAACAAGTCATGGATCCACAAGGAATTTACTACCCCTGTGTCATCCTGGGGAGAGTAAATGCTTGTGTATTTTGAATGTGCTTGATGCAAATCTACCTGTGAAGTATACAACTGGGGCACAAGTGCTGCCACTGATGGGGTGTCTGTATTGCCCAATTTTTGGAAAAAAGGGAGACTCTGCTTGGAGTAACCCTTGCTGTGTTTTTTAAAAGAAGCCAAGATGAACAAGTCATGGTTCAGCAAAGACTTTGCTACCTACCCCGGTGTCATCCTGGGGACGGTCAAGTATGGCATATTTTTGAATGTGCTTGATGCAAATCTACCTGTGAAGTGTACAACTGGGGCACAAGTGCTGCCACTGAAGCGGTGTCTGTGTAGCCCAATTTTTGGAAAAAAGGGAGACTCCACTTGGAGTCACCTTGCGGTGTTTTACATGATTTTAGAAGGGCATGCCATGTCTATATCTGTGTCTCGTCCTCTTTTTCCTCGTAATGCTGTTTTGTTTTCGCATGAGAATTTGTTCTTGTCACTTTCCCATGTGTTTGTGTTGTGTTGTGAGTTATTTGTCACCTTTTGGACACCTTTGAGGGTGTTTTCTAGGTGTTTTTATGTGTTTGTGATTGCCTCCCATTGATTCCTATGGGTTCGAGTGGTTCGCCGAACCAAACTCGAACTAGACCTCCGTTTGACGAACCAAGCTCGAGCCGAACCGCGACCGGTTCGCTCATCTCTAATGAAGAGGCAATTTTAAGCCTGGACCAGGGAAATGCAGTGGATGTTGTGTATATGGACTTTTCAAAAGCTTTTGATACGGTGCCACACAAAAGTTTGGTACATAAAATGAGAATAATGGGGATAGGGGAAAATATGTGTAACTGGGTTAAACACTGGCTCAGTGATAGGAAACAAAGGGTGGTCATTAATGGTACGTACTCGGACTGGGTCTCAGTTCATAGTGGGGTACCACATGGGTCAGTATTGTGCCCGCTTCTTTTCAACATATTTATTAATAACCTTGTTGGGGGCATGCGGAATAGAATTTCAATATTTGCATATGATACTAAACTCTGCAGGGTAATCAATACAGAGGAGGATAATTTTATATTACAGGGAGATTTATGTAAATTGGAGGATTGGGCTGAGAAGTGGCAATTGAAGTTTAATGTAGATAAATGTAAGGTCATGCACTTGGGTAGAGGAAATAAAATTTATAATTATGTACTTAATTGTAGAACACTGGGTAAAACAGACACAGAAAAAGAGTTGGGTGTATGGGTGGATGGTAAACTTAACTTTAGTGGACAGTGTCAGGCAACTGCTGCCAGGGCTAATAAAATAATGGGATGTATTAAAAGAGGTATACGTGTTCATGAAAAAAATATAGTTCTACCTCTGTACAAGTCACTAGTGCGACCGCACTTAGAATACTGTGTACAGTTCTGGTCACCGATATATAAGAAGGACATAGCTGAACTGGAGAGGGTGCAGAGAAGAGCGACCAAGATTATTAGAGGAATGGGTGGGCTGCAATACCAAGACAGGTTATTAAACTTGGGGTTATTTAGTTTGGAAAAATGAAGGCTTAGGGGGGATCTAATCACAATGTATAACTATATGAGGGGACAGTACAGAGACCTTTCCAAAGATCTTTTTACACCTAGGCCTGTGACTGGAACACGGGGGCATCCGCTATGTCTTGAGGAAAGAAGGTTTAATCATAATCACAGACGAGGATTCTTTACTGTACGAGCAGTGAGAATATGGAACTCTCTGCCGCATGATGTTGTAATGAGTGATTCACTACTAACATTTAAGCAGAGCCTGGACGCCTTTCTTGAAAAATTGAATATTACCAGTTATGTATATTAGATTTTATAACAGGGTGTTGATCCAGGGAACTAGTCTGATTGCCGTATGTGGAGTCAGGAAGGAATTTTTTTCCTCATTGGAACTTGTTTGCCACATTGGGGGTTTTTTGCCTTCCACTGGACCACATCACGCTCACTACAACAATAAGACAACACAAGGAAGGTAAGGCTAGTTTCACACTTGTGTTGTTTTTCTTCAGTCGCAATTCGCAGTTTTGGAAAACAGCGGAATCCGTTAACGGATTCCGCTGCTTCCCATAGACTTGTATGGATGACGGATTGCGACTAATGGACCTGCGTTGCTTCCGCCGGGTGAAAGGAATGCAGCATGTAACGTTTTTTGAGCAGCGGAATCTTTAGGATTTCTCTCCGCATGCTCTCTCTGGCTACCTGCACCCATAACCAGGGTACACATCGGGATACTAAGCAAAGCGTTTTGCTTAGTAACCCGATATTTACCCTGGCTATATGTGCAAGGAGCCAGCGCTAAGCGGTGTACGCTGGTAACCAAGGTAAATATCAGGTAACCAAGCAAAGTGCTTTGCTTATTTACCCGATATTTACCCTGGCTACGTGTGCAGGGAGCCCGACACTTTCCCGCTTGGCTCCACCCCCTCCCGGACTCCACTCCGCATGTACACACACACACACACACTCACCTGTCCCCAGCCAAGCATGTCCCCGCAACACTGACGTCCTCATCGCCATGGTCCAGCTCGGCTCCACCCACCCCACACTCCGCCCCCCCGCACACATTCTCGGCGGCCAAATGATCAGCTGATCACCTGGCGGGCGGCTGCTGTGAGAGATCAGCTGATCACCCGGCAACTGGCTGCTGTGAGCGATCAGCTGATCACCCGGCGACTGGTTGCTGTGAGCAATCAGCTGATCACCCGGCGACCGGCTGCTGTGAGCCATCAGCTGATCACCCGGCGACCGGCTGCTGTGAGCCATCAGCTGATCACCCGGCGACCGGCTGCTGTGAGCCATCAGCTGATCACCCGGCGACCGGCTGCTGTGAGCGATCGGCTGATCATTCACAATAGTCTGCCGCCGGTAAAACTGTAAAGAAAAAAAAAAGCAGATTCCGTTATTTTGTACGATCCGTTGCATCCGTTGTGCCACTATATGCAACATATCCGTTGCATCCGTCACACAAGGCAATGCAACAGATGCCGTTCAACGCAAGTGTGAAACTAGCCTTAGACAAACAGATGGTCAAAGACACAACAAATAGCAATCCTATTTGTTGTGTCTTTCATCATCTGTTTGTCACACCAACTCATACTCACCTGTGGCTGATCCGTAATGTTACCTTTTTTTTATATACATACACTGAAGATCAAAATTAGAGAACAACACACAATTTCCTAAATGTTGCAGTCATTGCGTCGTCCTGCTAGTAAACTAGCAGCATTTTAAGCTTATTTCATAAATTGAATTTATTCAAAAGCACATGGCATGGTGTACCCCTTACAAAAAAACCTTATCAATGTTGATTATATTGTTTCTGAAAAAAGCAAGGGATCATACATTGTTCTCTAATTTTGGTCTTCAGAATATATACACTGGTATACTGTAGTGGTTAAGTGCAATGTCTCCAACATGGGAGACTGGGGTTCAAATCCTGGCCCTGCCATGTGGAAAAAAGAAATAAAAATAAGTTACCATATACCTTGGGAAAAAGCTTCCTAATTCTGTAATACCTACCTTCTGGTTAAGTGCACATCCACCAGTATACCAGTAGGGATCCTTAGGCAAGACTCCTAACACTATAATGCCTACAACAATAAACATGAGAGTGTCACAAACAAAGAGAGTCATGCTCTTACATCACCTGAATTAACAAGGCCCATGTCAGATGTTGAGGAACCAAGACAATCTGATGATAAATACTGGGCTACTGGAACACACCATACATGGACAAGGCAAGAAAACCTGGATCTGATAAAATGCTACTACAACAGCAGACCAAATGAGAGACGATACATAAAGCATATGAGGAAACTATGGATACAAGACTTGCATGTCCATTGACTGAGAAACAATTAGTCATCCAACACTTGTCATAACTTGAGATAGATCAACTGCACTGCATATCCACACACCACAGGAAGACCTGGAAGAACATGTGCAACCTCCTGAAAAACCTGATCCAATCCTGCAACTAGAGGCTACAACAGCTGATCTGAAACAGAAAATCATCAAGAAACTAAATACCATAAGACCCAGCAGAGAAATACCCCCAGACAGTATGCTAGAAGATGCCAATAGAGCACTGACATTAATACCTACCACAAACTAATAAACTGATCTATGCCACTGCCTCAGTAATCCGGGAAATGCTTGGCTATGCTAGCAAGAACAACAGAAGCATGTGCCCACCATGGAAAAGAAGACTGGAGACAAAAATCACGGTGACACGAAGAGAAGTCAGCCAACTAACAGAAGGGTGTAAAGATCAAGAATAAGACCAAGCTGAACAAGTACAAAGGCCTGACTCCATCTGAAGCCCTAGAGACTGCAAAACATAGACTAACAGCACTGGCTGCAAGACTAGGGAGCAACACTAGAGAAGCTGAGGCCAAAAGACAAAATGCCCTGTTCTCCAAAGAACCATCCAAGTGTATTGTATACTGGAGGGACATATTGTAGAAGGAAAAAACCCACATCACTGGTGCAAAGTGGCTAAAAGATCTGAGAATGAAACACAAGAACCAGTCACCATCACAGAAGTAGACATCCAAGAACATGAAGAGCTGGACAACACCTGGCCCAGACATGATCCACACCTAGTGGCTAAAGAAATTAACAGCAGCACATGAATGGCTGGCAAAACAGGTGAATCAACTGCTAGAAGCAGGCCACCACCCAGCTTGGCTAACACAAGGAAGAACAGTGCTAATCATATAGGATGTAAAGGAACAATTCCATCCACTAACCTGCCTTACAACAACATACTCCTGTCAGGAATCATAGCCACCAGACTACAGAACCATCACTAATGAATCCAGTTCAGAAAGCCATTGGGAACAACACCAGAGGCTCTAAGCACCAGCTGCTAGTAGATAGAGCAGTCACTCAAGATCAATCTCAGCACAGCCTGGATTGACTGTAGGAAAGCCTATGACTCAATGCCACACACATGGATCTGTGAATGCTTGGCTCTCAACAATGTCAACAGGAAATTAATGGCAACTCAATGGGGCAATGGAGGACAACACTGGAGGTCAACTCAAGGCAACTAGCACAAGTGTCCATCAAATGTAGCATATACCAAGGTGATGTGTGGCGCCCTAGGACCTGGTCGCCACAACGGCATTGCCCTCCTGAGGGTTAATGCTGAGCCTGGAGGTAATGGGGAAATCTACTGGCCAGTAAGTTAACATCCACCGCAGTTTCTCCCTCAGGCCAGTAGGGGGAGCTCTGAACCTGAAGTTTCAGGGAGCTTCCTTAAGCCTGACCTGGGGGAGGAGTTAGTTAGTCTGTAGGGAGCAGCAGAAGTGAACAGACACAGAGTGAGCTGTCCTTTGAATCTGGGGCCTAGAGCTGGAGCAGTTTGGCCCAGAGAAGCAGGAGTAGCTGAGAGGCAGCAGAGAGACTCGGACATCGGAGTCTGTGGTTGCCAGGGTATAAAATCCGTCCCTGGTAGCCGAATCCGAAGGGCAGGGGAGCTGCAAGCCCCTGGCCCAGACACATCCAAGGTACAGCTGCAGCATCAGGGCCCGGTGTGGACCCCAGCGGAGAAGCACCAGGGAGTGGGCCTGCGCAGCCACCTACAGAGGGAAGGGACGTGCTATTGGTCCCAGCAGCGAAGAGGGCCATTGCTGGATTCAGAGAAGCAGGGTCCTATCATCACCAAGAAAGGTACAGGAGTAGGCCTCATACTCAGCTGGCCAGAAAGATCACCCCAAGTACTTCCAGGCCGACCGGATCCCCATCACCACCTGTAACGGTCTCCCAGGACTGGACTGTTCCCAGAGTAAAAGAGGAAAAGGTAAAGAGACTGTTGTTTGTGCCTGGTTCTTTCCTCGCCTGTCGGGCCTGCACCGTGTTAGTCACACAGCACCATAGACTTTCACAAGCACCAACAGTGCCCCGGGCATTGCTCCACCTGTGGGGAGCAGTACCACCATTGCTGCCATAACACCATCCCGGAGGCCTCACACAGCAGCGGCGGCTTAATAGCCGCATACCACAGGTGGCGTCACGAACACAAACTTTATTCACCTAGCCACATATTTTACTGACACCCACCAGGGCCACGGAGCCGGGCCCAGCCACCACTGACTACCACCGGACTAGTCCGGCCTGGCACCGGGTGTCCCATAGCCCTGGGGTGGGCGAGTCAATTTTGGCGTCACGAACAGGATTTCGTGCCCGGTCCCACCGGGTACTGTGCGCCTGCCGGAATTGTGCTTAAAAGACTGTGTACTGGCTGCAGACCACCGCCGCCATTAGCCTCGCCGAGCGCAGGAAGAAGGGGGGCGTGCCTGACAAAGAGCGCGAAGGGAGCGCGCCATCAGAGCAGAGCGCTGTTAACCCCGCGCGACCCGGAAGAAAATTTGAAAAGTGAACGGAGCCTGGTAAGGTTCACTAAGGGGGAGGAAGATGTCCGACTCAGAGGGAGGGCAGGTGGCTGCCATAGCCCGAGACGCCGCAGCACCAGCAGAAGCAATCCCAGTCGCCGTCGCCCCGGCCCCCACTGTAGCGCCGGTAATGCCGATCACCATGCCATACATACCGGGAGCAGAATGGCTGCCGCAATACTCCGGGGAGTCCCATACCTTGAGTGACTTCAGAGAAAGCCTGCACAGCTTATTCCGGGTGTATCCGCTGACTGAGAGCCAGAAGGTGGGCATATTAATGGGACAGCTAGCCGGCGCAGCCCAGCGTGAAGCGAAGTCATGGCCTGATACAGATAAAGGGACAGCAGCCCAGATACTGGCCAAGCTAAAGAGTACGTTTGACACTCGCACCGCAGCAGAGATAAAGATGAGATTCTTTGGGTGCAAGCAGCGGGCCACAGACAGCATAAGGGACTATGCCCTAAACCTGCAAGAGGCCCTGAAAGCAGTTAAACAGGTGGACCCAGAGAGTGTACGTGAAGAAGACAAACTCCTAACTGAGCAGTTCATAGAGGGGCTCCTGTCAGATGCCCACAGGACCCAGCTGCGTATCCTGGTCCTGCAGAACCCTGCTCTGGACTTTGCCAAGTTTAAGGACCAGGCCATCAGGGTACTGAGAGAATCTACGCCGAATGACCCAGTACCCCTCCGGCCTCCTGCTATCACGTACCCCGGGGTGGTGCCTGCAACACGAGCCACTGCAGGGGCTGAGGCGCAGTCCCTGGATAAGGATCCCACTGCGGAGCTCAGACAACAGGTCCAGGAGCTGACCAAGACTGTGGCTGCCCTTGCCAAGACCGTGCAGTCTCTACAAATGACCCCCTCGCCTGCGAAAATCGAGTTGGCCTCCAGCCCAGAGGACGTCCCATGGATGCGACAGAGAAGGATTCCGCCGACCCGAGGCAGAGACACAGACCGGTACGATTCAACAGGACAACCGATCTGCCGCAACTGCAACCAGGCGGGCCACATTGCACGACGCTGTCCTTTAAATGGGCCGAGCCTGGGGCCAGGAGCCGACCCCCAGGTGTAAGGAAGCCCGGCTCAACCCCCAGCCGCAGCAAGTATGTGGGAGGACGACCGGTCCTTCCTATTGTGCTGGATGGGATCCCTTTGAATGCCCTCCTGGATACGGGATCCCAGGTAACAACCATCCCCCACAAACTGTACAAAAGATATTGGGCCGATTCAGACATTGACCATGGCCCAGATGATGATTTAACAATTGTGGCCAGTAATGGTCAGCCCTTACCTCAGATTGGGTACAAAGAAGTAACCATTAAAGTGGGGCGGGTGGAATTGCCATGTCAGGGGATGATAATTGTAGATATTGATCGCAAAGAATCTGACCCACTGCTAACTCTTGGTACAAATGTGATAGAAAATTGTATTGCCGAAGTGATAATTTTGTTACAACAGGTGTCTGAAACTGCCAGCTCCGGGCAGCAGCGTGTCCTACAGAGGGAGATCAGAGCCCTGATGAGGAGGCAGAAGGTAGAGCTGGCCGGAGGAGAAATTGGCAGTGTGAGGGTAAGTGACCCCCTCCCCATTGTAATACCCCCAAGAAGTGAAATGTTGATATGGTGTCGGGCAGCAATAGGCCTCAAGGGTCAGGATTACCATGCCTTGGTAGAACCAGTGTATTCAGACAGTAGGCCTGGAGTCCTGATAGCCAGAGGGGTAGCGGACGTCCGCAAGGGGAGAGTGCCCGTCCGTGTCCTGAATTGTGGGGAGGAGGAGGCCAAATTGCCCCGGTACGCCACTGTAGCAAAACTGTACACTGTCAGTAACAATACCATTAAAGCAGTGGAACCCTTGATCCCGTCCGACCAGGCGGAAGACAATGGCTCCAAGGGGCAGCCGGAAGACTGGTGCCAAAAATTACATGTAGGCACCGACTCCACCCCCTCGCACCAAAAGCATGGGGTTTACCGGGTGGTACAGGAGTACGAGCGGGTCTTCAGCAAACACCCCCTAGATTTTGGGCAGGTGAAAGGGGTTAAACATCAAATCCCCACGGGTGATCATCATCCCATTAAAGAGAGATACCGCCCTGTACCCCCCGCACAGTATCAGTGTGCCAAGGAAATGTTACGGGAAATGAAGGAGGCTGGGGTTATCAGAGATAGTTGTAGCCCCTGGGCAGCTCCACTAGTGCTCGTAAAGAAAAAAGATGGTACAATGAGAATGTGTGTAGATTACAGGCAAATTAACCGCATTACACATAAAGATGCTTATCCACTACCCAGAATAGAGGAGTCACTAACAGCCTTAAAGTCAGCTAACTATTTCTCCACCTTGGATCTCACCAGTGGGTATTGGCAGGTTCCCGTGGCAGAGGCGGACAAGGAGAAGACTGCATTCACGACACCAATGGGCCTCTGTGAGTTCAATTGTATGCCATTCGGGCTCTGCAACGCCCCAGGGACATTCCAAAGGTTGATGGAGTGCTGCTTGGGCCACCACAACTTTGAAACCGTGCTGTTGTACCTGGATGACGTAATAGTCTACTCCAAGACTTATGAGGACCACCTGAAGCACTTAGCAGAAGTGTTTGAATCCTTGTCGAAATATGGCCTGAAGATCAAGCCGTCCAAATGTCACCTCTTGAAGCCAAAGGTACAGTACCTGGGTCATGTGGTCAGCGCAGAAGGTGTGGCACCTGATCCGGAGAAAGTCACTGTAATCAAGGACTGGCCAAGACCCACCACAGTGAAGGAGGTGCGGCAGTTCCTTGGACTGGTGGGCTACTACCGAAGGTTCATTGATGGTTTCACCAAGATAGCAGCGCCCCTTCAAGATCTCCTGGTGGGCCAGCCAAAGCAGGCTAAGAAGCAGAGCCCTCCATTTGAATGGAGCAGCCAACTGGAAACATCCTTTGTCCGGCTGAAAGGGGCTCTCACGGGAGAAGAAATTCTGGCCTACCCTGACTACAGCCAACCGTTTGTACTGTATACAGACGCCAGCAACGTGGGACTGGGAGCAGTTCTGTCCCAGGTACAGGGAGGCAGAGAGAGGGTGATAGCGTACGCCAGTAGGAAGCTTCGGCCCACAGAAAGGAATCCAGAAAACTACAGTTCCTTCAAGCTGGAGTTCCTCGCTATTGTTTGGGCAGTGACTGAACGCTTCAAGCACTATCTGGCATCGGCCAAGTTCACCATCTTCACGGACAACAATCCGTTGACACACCTGGCAACAGCCAAGTTAGGTGCGATGGAACAGCGATGGATGGCCCGGCTGTCTAACTTTGACTTTACCATCAAGTATCGGGCTGGCAAGAAGAATAACAATGCTGATGCGCTGTCCAGAATGCCTCACTTGCCCGAGTCTGGAGAAGACATGGATGAACTCGAAGAGATAGAGTTACCGGCTTTCCAGCACCAAGGTGTGTCCCAGTGTGAGCATGCTGTGGGAGTGAAGCGCTCAAGCCAGCACGGGGTCTCGGTCAACCCCTTACTCCACCATAATTGGGAAGAAACACAGAACGGTGACCCGGCCGTGCGATTGGTCAAAGAGAAGCTAGCGCAAGCTGAGACCCATCTTGGCCCAGACGCTCCAGAGGAAGCCCAGCAGCTGTGGAAGGAGAGGGGACGACTGTTCACCTACCAAGGCAAGCTCTGCAAGAGATATGTCAACTATCGAACAAATGAACTTGTCTGGCAGATAGTGGTTCCGCAGAGAGATGCTCCAATGGTCCTAGCAGCGTATCATGATAACGCAGGACACTTCGGGTGGAAGAAGTTGGAGGCCCTACTCCGTGATCGGTTCTATTGGGTGCACATGAGAAAGATGATCGAGAAGTGGTGCCGAGACTGTGGCCCGTGTAACCTGAGGCGGAAAGACGATGCCAGCCAAAGGTCTCCCCTACAGCCAATTGTCACAAAGCAGCCCCTGGAGTTGGTGGCCCTGGACCACGTGAAGTTAACACCAAGCCGGTCAGGCTATGTGTACGCCCTCACCATTGTGGACCATTACTCTCGTTTCCTGGTAGTAGTGCCTGTGAAGGACCAGACAGCCAGGACAGCAGCTAGAGCGTTCCAGGCATCCTTTTGTCGACCTCACGGCTATCCGGAAAGGGTACTGACTGATCAGGGTCCTGCATTCGAGGCTGAAGTGTTCCAAGAGTTCTGTAACATGTACGGTTGTAAGAAAATCCGAACCACACCGTACCACCCCCAAACCAATGGACTGTGCGAGAAAATGAACCATGTGGTTATTGATATGCTGAAGACCCTACCGCTGGAGGAAAGGAACCAATGGCCAGAAAAGTTGCCAGATCTGGTAGACCTGTACAACCACATCCCAGTGAATTCGACCAACTGCAGCCCCGCTTACCTGATGCGAGCCAGACCAGGCAAGTTGCCTGTAGACTTTGAGATGGGGACTGTGTCGCCTGAAGCGGTTCAAGAAATAGAGGATTGGGATACAGAATGGCAGCAGCGGTACCGTAAGGTCCAGGAGTGCGTAGAGAGGAGCCTGTCTCAAGCAAGAACGAGACAAGAACAGCATTACAATCAAACAGCCCCAGCAACTCCCTTAGCACCTGGAGAACAAGTCCTCAAGAAGAAGCGGAAGACGCATAAATTGGATGATCAGTGGGAAAACGAGCCCTACACCATTATCCCCTCCAACTTTGACAATAGTAAGGTATGCCTCATAAGCAAAGATGAAGGCAAGACCTATCAAGCAATTTCCCGAGACCGCCTGAAAGCGTGCCCTGAACGGTGCAGAATCCAAAGAGAAAGGGAAGGAGTACAAGGAAGTCCCCAAAGTCAAGAGAAAGAAGGGGAGATGATTCAAACCATCCTTGGAAAGTTCCCCAAAACTTGGACCCGAATAAACAATGCCATAGTGGTACCAGTTTTGACGTTTCCGCAGTTGGTCGAGCCAGAAACAGAAAAGGTTCCGGATCCACCTAAAGAATCGTCCGCTCCAGCACGAGATGACACGCCAGCAGTGGAACAGGAGGATCAACCCCCTGTCAGTGGTGAACCTGTCATACCCTTGGCGACTCTTAGATCACAAAGGCAACCATCACGCTTACCTATTGGGGTTAGGCCCACCTGTAGTGCTGAGATAGAAGACGCACCACGTAGTCAGGGGCAAACACCAGAGCTACGTAGGTCCCAGCGCAGCACTCGGGGACAACCCCCTCTAAGGTATAGGGAGTCTACTGTATAAAGTAAAGAGTACTTATTAGAGTGTAAATAGTTATGCAAAATGTCTGTCATGTTGTGCACAAAATGTTTTCTTTTTCTTTGATTGCGAAAATGGACAATTGGGCCACTGGACTATGGGTGGCCAACACCTAAATTGTTCATAGTTAGCACCAGTGTGCTCAAACACCCCTGAAGAAAAACCCGTCCGGCGTGCATAGAGTGGGGTCATCAATGCTCTGACGCACGCCCAGAGCCTACGTTGGGGGTTTGATCGCGGCGGGTCCCCCATGGAGCAGTGTAATGGACACCCGGCAGGGAGCCACACTGGACTCTTATAGAAATGTTTAAGATTGTAACGTTAAAGAGAATGTGCCTCCCATATTGGGATGAAATGTATGACATGTTATGTTTTGTTTCTACAGTCCGGGAGTACTGAATTTAACTAAGGGGGAGTGTGGCGCCCTAGGACCTGGTCGCCACAACGGCATTGCCCTCCTGAGGGTTAATGCTGAGCCTGGAGGTAATGGGGAAATCTACTGGCCAGTAAGTTAACATCCACCGCAGTTTCTCCCTCAGGCCAGTAGGGGGAGCTCTGAACCTGAAGTTTCAGGGAGCTTCCTTAAGCCTGACCTGGGGGAGGAGTTAGTTAGTCTGTAGGGAGCAGCAGAAGTGAACAGACACAGAGTGAGCTGTCCTTTGAATCTGGGGCCTAGAGCTGGAGCAGTTTGGCCCAGAGAAGCAGGAGTAGCTGAGAGGCAGCAGAGAGACTCGGACATCGGAGTCTGTGGTTGCCAGGGTATAAAATCCGTCCCTGGTAGCCGAATCCGAAGGGCAGGGGAGCTGCAAGCCCCTGGCCCAGACACATCCAAGGTACAGCTGCAGCATCAGGGCCCGGTGTGGACCCCAGCGGAGAAGCACCAGGGAGTGGGCCTGCGCAGCCACCTACAGAGGGAAGGGACGTGCTATTGGTCCCAGCAGCGAAGAGGGCCATTGCTGGATTCAGAGAAGCAGGGTCCTATCATCACCAAGAAAGGTACAGGAGTAGGCCTCATACTCAGCTGGCCAGAAAGATCACCCCAAGTACTTCCAGGCCGACCGGATCCCCATCACCACCTGTAACGGTCTCCCAGGACTGGACTGTTCCCAGAGTAAAAGAGGAAAAGGTAAAGAGACTGTTGTTTGTGCCTGGTTCTTTCCTCGCCTGTCGGCCCTGCACCGTGTTAGTCACACAGCACCATAGACTTTCACAAGCACCAACAGTGCCCCGGGCATTGCTCCACCTGTGGGGAGCAGTACCACCATTGCTGCCATAACACCATCCCGGAGGCCTCACACAGCAGCGGCGGCTTAATAGCCGCATACCACAGGTGGCGTCACGAACACAAACTTTATTCACCTAGCCACATATTTTACTGACACCCACCAGGGCCACGGAGCCGGGCCCAGCCACCACTGACTACCACCGGACTAGTCCGGCCTGGCACCGGGTGTCCCATAGCCCTGGGGTGGGCGAGTCAGATGCCCCATTGCTGTTCTGCATAGGCTTGAACTCCCTCAGTCAGATAATCACAGAGTCTGCCTATACAAGGGATCAAGGGATCCTATGGATACAAGTTCAGGAGTAGAAACATCAAGTTCACTGATCCACCTGACCAGGATATACAGACATCGGGGTGTAGTGATGGGCAGTCCGGCTCTTTTTGATGAGCCGGCTCATTCGGCTCGGCTCACCAAAAAGAATCGGCTCTTTCGGCTCAAAAAACGGCTCTTTTTTAAAAAAAAACCCTCTGCTACACCTTGTGATGATACAGAACCTCCCCTGTACATTGGGAACCTCATTCTACACCCTTGTATGTATCTAGTGAAGCAGTAAAAACAGTTTTTAGCATTATTGTTTCCGTTTCCTCAGATTGTCAGCTCTTCTGGACAGGGCCCTCGCTCCTCTTTTATGTGGTGTTTTTTGTACATGTCCTTTCTACATTAGTCAGTGCTCTGATATGTGTCGCTCCTACAAAAGATTATAATTCCTGAAAATAAAGGCGAGTTGCAATTACTGTGCTGCCTGTCACTATATGTGCAACACACACACACACTGTACATACTGAACACAAAGGACACACATACACACATTGTACACACATACTGTACGCACACCAAAATATGGAAGCATAGGATACTGAATAGCAAAATCAGTTTATTTCAACACAACCTGGAACAGAAATGTTTAAATGCTAACATAGCATGGGTCCACCTTCTGCTGGTGGTGCACAGCACTACAAATCCCAGCAAGTGGAACACAATATGGCAATACAACACTAGTTACATACCAACTTTTTTAACAGTTAAGTGACAATAAATGTCATTGAGGTAGTATTGCACATAAAACAAATGTATAGAGGTTGTGTGCAGATGTCAGATCTATTTACATCTAAAAATACCAGGATTTGTTAACAGAAATAGAAAAAAAAGTCTTAACTGCGAGAATTGTGACACCACAACGCCACAGACACATGCATATAGAGGCTAATGAATATGTTGTATGTAGTCACCAAACTAGTAAAAAAATATCAATTGTGGTCACAAAAAAAAAATAACACACGCACGCATGCACAGACACTCTCACACACACACATGCACACACACACACGCGCACAGACTGTAGCTTCCACTAAACATTGAAGGAATGGAGACATGGTTTATTATCAATGATTTTCTCTTTTTTATGCCAGAAAGAAAACCTTACAGGGTTAAATGAACATGTCAGGGGTCATCTGTTCTGTGCACACACTGGACACTAAAGCGGGCTTTACACGCTGCGACATCGCTAATGCGGAGTCGTTGGGGTCACGGAATTCGTGACGCACATCCGGCCGCATTAGCGATGCCGTTGCGTGTGACACCGATAAGCGATTTTGCATCGTTGCAAAAACGTGCAAAATCGCTAATCGGCGACACGGGGGTCCATTCTCAAAAATTTGTTCCTCGTTCCTGCGGCAGCACACATCGCTGCGTATGACGCCGCAGGAACGAGGAAGCTCCCCTTACCTGCCTCCCGGCTGCTATGCGGAAGGAAGGAGGTGGGCGAGATGTTACGTCCCGCTCATCTCCGCCCCTCCGCTGCTATTGGGCGGCGGTTCAGTGACGTTTCAGTGACGTCGCTGTGACGCCGCACGGACCGCCCCCTTAGAAAGGAGGCGGTTCGCCGGTCACAGCAACGTCGCCGGACAGGTAAGTATGTGTGACGGCTGTTGTGCGACACGGGCAGCGATTTGCCCGTGTCGCGCAACAGATGGGGCGGGTACCCACACTAGCGATATCGGGACCGATATCGCAGTGTGTAAAGTAGCCTTAAGGGTACCTTCACACTTTAGCGATGCAGCAGCGATCCGACCAGCGATCTGACCTGGTCAGGATCGCTGCTACATCGCTACATGGTCGCTGGTGAGCTGTCAAACAGGCAGATCTCACCAGCGACCAGCCCCCAGCCAGCAGCACGGAGCCGGCGTCTGGAAGCTGCGGACACTGGTAACTAAGGTAAACATCGGGTATGGTTACCCGATGTTTACATTAGTTACCAGCGCACACCGCTTAGCTTAGTGCTGGCTCCTTGCTCTCCTAGCTACAGTACACATCGGGTTAATTAACCCGATGTGTACAGCAGCTACATGTGCAGAGAGCCGGAGCCGGCAGCACAGGCAGCGTGAGAGCTGCGGAGGCTGGTAACTAAGGTAAATATCGGGTAACCACCTTGGTTACCCGATGTTTATCTTGGTTACAGCTTACCGCAGCTGCCAGACACCGGCTCCTGCTCCCTGCTCGCTTCATTTGTCGCTCTCTCGCTGTCACACACAGCGATCTGTGTGTCACAGTGGGAGAGCGCCTTTGAAGAAAACGAACCAGGGCTGTGTGTAATGAGCAGCGATCTCGCAGCAGGGGCCAGATCCAGTGTCACACACAGCGAGATCGCTAATGAGGTCACAAAAAACGTGACTCAGCAGCGATCTCGGCAGCGAGCTCGCTGTGTGTGAAGCACCCCTAAGTGCTGACTTCTATTACTAACTCTATACAATGATTGAAGCTGTATACACTTCTTTACATATGTTTGGTCTAAAATGCTCTTACCAAGGGTACCTTCACACTTAGCGATGCAGCAGCGATCCGACCAGCGATCTGACCTGGTCAGGATCGCTGCTGCATCGCTACATGGTCGCTGGTGAGCTGTCAAACAGGCAGATCTCACCAGCGACCAGTGAACAGCCCCCAGCCAGCAGCGACGTGCAAGCGACGCTGCGCTTGCACGGAGCCGCCGTCTGGAAGCTGCGGAGACTGGTAACTAAGGTAAACATCGGGTATGGTTACCCGATGTTTACATTAGTTACCAGTGTGAGCAGGGAGCAGGGAGCCGCGCACACTGAGCGCTGGCTCCTTGCTCTCTTAGCTACAGTACACATCGGGTTAATTAACCCGATGTGTAATGCAGCTACATGTGCAGAGAGCAGGGAGCCGCGCACACTGAGCGCTGGCTCCTTGCTCTCCTAGCTGCTGTACACATCGGGTTAATTAACCCGATGTGTACAGCAGCTACATGTGCAGAGAGCCGGAGCCGGCAGCACAGGCAGCGTGAGAGCTGCAGAGGCTGGTAACTAAGGTAAATATCGGGTAACCACCTTGGTTACCCGATGTTTATCTTGGATACAGCTTACCTCAGCTGTCAGACGCCGGCTCCTGCTCTCTGCTCGCTTCATTTGTCGCTCTCTTGCTGTCACACACAGCGATCTGTGTGTCACAGCAGGAGAGCGGCTTTGAAGAAAACGAACCAGGGCTGTGTGTAACGAGCAGCGATCTCGCAGCAGGGGCCAGATCGCTGCTCAGTGTCACACACAGCGAGATCGCTAATGATGTCACTGCTGCGTCACAAAAAGCGTGACTCAGCAGCGATCTCGGCAGCGAGCTCGCTGTGTGTGAAGCACCCCTTACCCAACAACTGGTCAGGTCTTTACTGTAGTGGTCCTGAACCCTGACTAATACCTAGAGAAGATGATCATTGTTATCAGCAAACAAGCTGAGCCCTCTCCTCCTACACATTACCATATGTGCCAGTCCAGGTCAGAAAACTTAACCCTAGCACATCATTCCCTGGTACTCAATTGTACCCACTGAACTAATTAAGAACCACTATGTGTGTATAGCTTTAAGTGTCAGCTCCTGCCCAGAGCTTGTGTTTACTTTACTCTTCTCCTTATCTCCTGCTTCCCCCTGAAGCAGTGAAAAAAAAAAAAAAAAGCGGCTCTTTATGGCTCATTCACTTTGATGATTCGGCTCATATCGTTCACTTCAAAGAGCCGGCTCAAAGAATCGTCTCGTTCGCGAACGACACATCACTATCGGGGTGTCCTTCGGACAGGAGAAGTGTGGCCAGCTGCTCAAAAAGAGAGGCAAGGAAGTAAAGACTGATGGCAGGGCACATAAGCAGATGTACAAACCTGCTACAAGGCATCCTACAGGGATACAGTAACCATGATGCAAGGAAAGCAGCAACATCCAGATACCATCAAAGGTCCTAAAGAGCCAGCTCAATGGAAAGAATAAGATAAAATGGGATCAATACATATGCTCTGCCAGTCATCAGATACCCTGCTGGCATCATGTGCTAACCAAAAGAAGAAATGGAAGCTGCAGATGTGAAGACCCGGAAGCTCCTGACAAAGATTGTATACCAACAGAAAGGAGGGTGGTCGAGGCTTGATAGGTGTCCAAAGCACCATCATGGATGAAACAAGAAGTATCCAGGAATACATCAGAAAAATGGCACCAAAAGATGAGATGCTGAGGGAGAAGGCTAGGTTTACATTTCCGTTGTTTTGCATCAGTCACATGCGTTGCTTGACACTTGTGACTGATGCATTGTACAACGGATGACAAGAATTGAATTCATTGTCGGACTCCGTTGTAAAAGAGAGAACGATCAGCTGATCAATTCACAATAGCCGGCCGCTGGGTGATCAGCTGATCGTTTGGCCGCCGAGAATGTGTGCGGGGTGGGCAGGGTAAGTGGGGCCGTCAGTGCCGGTGACTGCATGGTTGGGGACAGGTGAGTGTGAGTGTACACATATATATATATGTGTGTGTGTGTATGCGTTTGTACATGCGGAATGCGGGAGGGGGCGAGGACGAGCGGGGAAGTGTCGGGCTCCCTGCACACGTAACCAAGGTAAATATCGGGTAACCAAGCAAAGTGCTTTGCTTAGTTACCCGATATTTACCCCACGTGTGCAGGGAGCCAGAGAGAGCATGCGCAGCAAAATCCTACGGATTGCGCTGCTCAAAAAACGTTACAAGCTGCGTTCCTCCCACCCGGCGGTTAGTCGTTCCACGACTTATCAGCTGGGCGGAGGATGCAACGCAGCATCATCAGTCACAACCCGCCGCTCATACAAGTCTATGGGAACAACGGAGTCCGCCAAACGGATTCCGTTGTTTAACACAGCAGCGGATTGTGACTGATAGAAATTGACTGAAATGTGAACCTAGCCTAAGACAGCAGCAGCAACAACAATAGTCTGGGAAGGAAGAACAAGAACATGAAGTGCCATGGCAAGACAAGCTGCATCATGGGATGTACCATAGACAGATAATGGAGGTGGCTGACATGGGGAAATCCTACCAATGGCTGAAGAAAGATGGCCTCCAGGACAACAGTCGGATGGCACTAATCATAGCAGCACAAGAGCAGGCGCTAAGTACCAGATCCATAGAAGCAGGGATCTACCACACAAGACAAGACCCAAGGTGCAGACTATGTAAAGAAACCCTGGAACCAATCCACCATATAGTGGCAGGATGCAAAATGCAAGTAGGAACAGCGTACACCGAATGCCACAACCAAGTAGCGGGAATTGTATACAGGAATATCTGTACAGCGTATGGGCTAAGTCCCCCTACGTCCAGGTGGGTGACCGCAGAAAAAGTGGTGGAGAATGAAAGGATTTTAGAATCCTGTGGGACTTCAAGATCCAGATGGATAAGCAAGTGGTAGCTAACCAACCAGATATTGTGTTAGTAGACAAGGATCAGAAGACAGCAATGATAATAGATGTGGCAGTGCCTAATGACAGTAACTTCAGAAAGAAGCACTATGAGAAGCTGGAGAAATACCAGGGGCTTAAAGAACAACTGGAGAAGATGTGGAAGGTGAAGGTGATTCCAGTGGTGATAGGAGCACTTGGAGCAGTAACCCCTAAGTTGGAAAAACGGCTGCAACAGATTCCAGGAGCAATATCTGATCTCTCTGTCCAGAAAAGAAAAAAACTAAGATCATGCGCAAAATCCTCAAACTCCCAGACCTCCGGTAGAGGACCCGAGAATGAGGAAGGACCAAATGACCACCCACAGAGGGTGAGAAGGTAGTTTTTTTTTTGTTTATATTATTTTTTTTATTTATTTTAAATGAAATAATTGAGATGCAATTGAAGTGTAGACTTTTAGGTTTAATTACAGGAGTTGAACAAATTTTTCCTGTGAAACATTAGGAAACAGGGGCGTAACTACCCTGGTCGCAGAGGTCACGAATGCGACCAGGCCCGGCAGCTTAGGGTACCGCGGCCGACCGTCAGATCAGCAGCAAGCTTCTTTCTGTAAGAGGAGCTGCGCTGATCTAGCACAGACCACGCGGCCGCTGTATGACCCGGTGCCGCCACCGCTGACACCGGGCTCACCCGTCATCGTGCACAGCAACAATTAACGGCCAGTGCAGCTCGACGCTCCATCATTCCCCCCCCCCGTGCCTGTGCGGTAATGTCACTTCTGTGCGTCAGCTGTGCTCAGAGCACAGGGCGGGAGGATGCCAACGGCAGCAGCAGGTGAGCGGAGGGGAGCTGAGGACGGAACAGCGCTGGAATGAGGAGAGAGGTGAGAAGAGATTGTTTTTTTTATTTATTTATTAAAATCAGTGTATACACGGTGGCCAGAGGCCATGGGGGATTGCATTATACATGGAGCATGGGGCAGCTTGCATTGTACATGGAGCAAGGGCCGCATTATATATGGAACATGAGGGGGCAGCTTGCATTAGACATGGAACATGGGGGAGCAGCTTGTATTATACATGGAGCAGGGGGCGGCAGCTTGCATTATACATGGAGCATGGGGGGGCACTTTGTATTATACATGGAACATGAGGGGGCAGCTTGCATTATACATGGGGCAGCTTGCATTATACATGGGGCAGCTTGCATTGCACATAGAGCATGGAGGCCTGTATTATACATGGAGCATGGGGGCAGCTTGCATTATACATGGAACATAGGGGGGCAGCTTGCATTATACATGAAGCATGGGGGGGCAGCTTGCATTATACATGGAACATGAGGGGGCAGCTTGCATTATACATGGAGCATGGGGGGGCAGCTTGTATTATACATGGAACATGAGGGGGCAGCTTGCATTATACATGGAACATGGGGGGGCAGCTTGCATTATACATGGGGCAGCTTGCATTGTACATACAGCATGGAGGCCTGCATTATACATGGAGCATGGGGGGCAGCTTGCATTATACATGGAGCATGGGGGGGACAGTTTGTATTATACATGGAACATGAGGGGGCAGCTTGCATTATACATGGAACATGGGGGGGCAGCTTGCATTATACATGGGGCAGCTTACATTGTACATGGAGCATGGAGGCCTGCATTATACATGGAGCATGGGGGCAGCTTGCATTATACATGGAACATGGGGGGCAGCTTGCATTATACATGGAGCATGGGGGCAGCTTGCAGTATACATGGAACATGGGGGACAGCTTGCATTGTACATGGAGCATGGATGCAGCTTGCATTATACATGGAGCATGGGGGGCTGGCTTCAATATATATGGAGCATGGGCTGGCTGCATTATACATGGAGCATTGGGGGCTGCATTATGCAACATGAAGGACATCTTATACATGGAATATAGTGGTGCATTATACATGGAGGCGTTTGGGGCTGCATAACACAATATGAAGGTATTATGCGGCTGCGTTATAATACATATAAGACTATGGAAGCTACATTATAGTATATGGAGCACTATGAAGGCTAACTTATACATGGACTATGGGGGTGCATTTTAAAACATGGAGGACTATGTGGTGCAGTATAATATATGAAGCACTATGGGGTGCATTCTAATATATGGAGAACTATAGAGTGAATTATAATATGTGGAGAACTACTGTATGGGGTGAATTATAATACATGGAGATCTTTGGTAAATTCATTATAATAATTGTAGGGCTATGAGGGCTACTTTATACATGGAGGACTATGGGGTGAATTATAATATATGGTGGACTATGGGGTGAATTATAATACATGGAGAACTATGGGAAATGCATTATAATACATGGAGGACTATGTAGCAGCATTCTAATATATTAAGGGTTATGTGGGACCCTTTATACTATATGGAAGGCTATGCAGGGGCCATTATTGTATTTGGAGAACTATATACAATGGGGACAAAGATACAAGCATGGGATGGAAACGTTTTGTGCTGAGGGAAAAAGGCTCTTTCCCTCAGCACCCAGCTTTCCCATGCTCTGCTGTACATCTCTCAGCACCCAGCTTTCCCATGCTCTGGGTGCTGAGGGAAAGATGTATAGCAGAGCATGGGGAAGCTTAGTGCCAAGGACGAGATGGATATCAGAACATAGGAAAGCTGGGTGCTGATAGAGGGATTTCAGATCATGGGAAATCTGTATGCTGAGGGTAAGAGCCAAGTGTCAGCGTCATTATCCCGTACCCCGAGTGTCAGTGTCATTGTCCCATGCCCTATGTGTCGGTGTATGTGGAGGGGGGGCCCAGGTCCGAACTGTGCACCAGGGCCCATCAAACTCTAGTTACGCCACTGTTAGGAAACATTCAGGAATTGCAACCATTTTGCTACAAAGCTTCCTCATTTCAGGGGCTCCAAAGTAAATGGGCAAAAACACTGCTGATGATCAGCACAAGAATCAGGGAGTGAGGAACAGCTGGGGGTTGTTGTCTCTCTCCTGCAAGGGGATCGCTAGATCTAGATGTGATGCCCTGGCCTATCAGGTCGTCACAGGGTATTGTGCAATCTGCCCTTCTGCACAGTATCCACTCATCCTTGGTTACGGGTCCTGGTCCTTTGGTGTTGCTAATAGCTGAGCCAATCAAAATCCTAGGAACACTTGACACTGTACCCACCAGACACACCATTGGGGGGCCTGAAGGGAATGGGGCCGCCCATATGGCGGGTTGGTGAGGGAAAGTGGAAAAGGTGACAGTTGAGCAGAGGAGACTGTGGAGCAAGGGAGAGAGAAGGGAGCTGAGGTGACTCTCTGAGAGGGAGAGGTCACCTGCCTGGAGAAGGGCTCCTGTAGTATTAGGTAGCAGACGTTGGTCTGAGCCTAGTAGGACCTGGAACCCCGGTCGCAGGGGATTGTGTCAAGGGGCACGGACTGCCGAGGAGGGCAGCCGGCGGCCTTGAGCAGTCACCGAACAGGGGCCAGGGCACGACGGGGTACGTGGACCCTAGGCCGGGAAGTAGCTTAACGCGTCCCGGTAATTTACCCGATGGAGGTGAAGACTTCAAGATTCATCCCCAACCCGCTCCAAAATCGGGGTACTAGCACAGCAATGGGATAGGACTTTCCCAATACAATCCAAAGAAATCCTACGCGTGAATCCTGAGAGCAAGCTCACTCCATTAGCCATATTGGTGAGCGGGACCCGAAGAGTTTCAGACTTGAGGGTCCAAAGAGAAACACAGGTGCCAAGGAAAGAGCCACGGACTAACCACAACACCAAGGGCATGGATCCAAGCGTGCTCCCTCTAAGCTGCAGTGGTGCTCAGAAGTCTGGTTTATAAGCTGTCGGTGTTGTTATTGCTGGACTGAGTGACTACACTGAAAACCCCTTTTCCTATCCCCAACGGGACCCTAAGCACCAACCATCCAACGGGCCCTGGGACACAAACCCCCTACCCAGGTGGGGTTAAAAATCCTGCTGCTTCACCACCATCACCGGTCTCCCCAACAGCAGCGGTGGTCTCCCAAATTAACACGCACCGTGGGTGGCATCACAAACTTTTAACCCCCCTGTACATAGACCCCCCCCTTACATCGAGTGGCCGCGCGACCCCCGGGTCCGGAGACCCCTCGAGCCACCACGGATCCGGATCCAATCAGCCTGGCTGCTGGCACGGGGGCGGCACACCTCGATCTCTCTGGCGTCACAAACAGGATACGAGCAGGACTCACTTACCTGGGTGACGTGCGCCTTGAGAGTCGAAAACCGCAAGTCAAAATTCTGTTTCCCCACAATTCCGCCCTTTTTCGCACCAAAACACCGTCTTCTCCAAGAAAGTACGCGAAGAGTAGGCCCCGCCCTTCATCTTCCTAGAACTTCCAAAAAATTCAAAATGACCCAGACTCCCATGAAACATTACATTCTTTATTTTTCATTAGACATACAAACAAACATCATTAAAAAGATGGATAATGATATAAAAATATCCTGGGCTCAACAAGTGTTGATTTTTCTTTTTTCAAGTTATACATAATGAATTCATGCAGGTTCACAATGCAAACAACTCTTAGAAAAAATATATATATATTTTTATAAAGTTGGTCTCCTGAAAAAGTATTCAACCCCTAATAAGTCTGTATGAAGAGGTCCATTAGAAAAATCTATAGTATATAGGAAAGTGCTAGTGCATTAATATAAAGCTATAAATGGATAAATAAATTAAGAGACCAGAATTATATATATAACAGACAATGAGGGGTTGAATAATTTTGTTTCAAAGTTGGATTTATACTAAACAATTAAATTTGCTCATTATAATAAGTCTATGCAGAGGATTTTAATTATATTTCTGTGAGGGTCTTCAACTAATAAATATCCTTATGCCCGGCCGCCGGCAAGTCACAGCGCTCAGCTGAGCGCCCGCCCGCTGGCATGCCCGGCCACCGGCAAGTGACAGCGCTCAGCTGATCACCCGGCGGTCGGCTGCAGGGAGCGATCAGCTGATCACCCGGCGGCCGGCTACTGGGAGCGATCAGCTGATCACCGGGCGGCCGGGAGCGATCAGCTGATCACCCGGCGGCCGGCTACTGGGAGCGATCAGGTGATCACCCGGCGGCCGGCGGCCGGGAGCGATCAGCTGATCACCCGGCGGCCGGCGGCCGGGAGCGATCAGCTGATCACCCGGCGGCCGGGAGCGATCAGCTGATCACCCGGCGGCCGGCTACTGGGAGCGATCAGCTGATCACCCGGCGGCCGGCTGCAGGGAGCGATGAGCTGATCGTTCACAATAGTCTGCCGCTGGTGAAACTGTAAAAAAAATTTAAAAAAAAATCAAAATGAATTGCGTTGTTTTGCAGCATCCGTTGCATCCGTTGTGCCACTATATGCAACACATCCGTTGCATCCGTTACACAACGCAATGCAACGGATACCGTTCAACGCAAGTGTGAAACTAGCCTAACAGAGATTGTAGTTGTGAAAATTGAGATTATTTTTGTCCTTTTGGATAGTGGGGCAAGGGCAAATATGGTACCAGGGCCTCTGCTGGATGGTTAGGCACAATCTGGTGGTTGATTAGTAGTACAGGGAGATTATTAGGTGGAATGAATTCTATAAGAATAATTGTCTGAATAGTCTTCTCTCTACTGTATTAACTGGCACCCAAACTTCTTTTCTGTCTGTTTTTTAAGAGGTGTTTCCTGAACAAGAATATCAATATTTGCCTCCCTTTTGCCTATGATTGCCCCATTAACTTGCTCCGTGGAGCAAAACTATCCAAAACCAGATTATGTAGTCTTTCTAGCCCTGAAACGCAGGCTATGAAAAATAATATCTCTGAAAGCCTTGCTTCTCCTGAGGCTGCAAGGTGTTTCTTTGTTAAGAAAAAAAATGTGAGTCTGCGTCCTTGTTTAGACTTTTGTGAGTTTAATCAGATTGCCAACCGGGACCCTTTCCCATTTCCACTCATTTTTTATAAATTTAATCAGATTGTTGGTGCTAAATGGTTCTTCAAGTTGGACCTTAAGGAGGCTTTATACGCAACGACATCGCTAATGAGATGTCGTTGGGGGTAACGGAATTCGTGACGCACATCCGGCCTCGTTAGCGACGTCGTTGCGTGTGAAACGCAGGATCGACCCTTAGCGATCAAAATTACTCACCTAATCGTTGATCGTTGACACGTCGTTCTAATCCCAAATATCGTTGCTGTTGCAGGACGCAGGCTGTTTGTCGTTCCTGCGGCAGCACACATCGCAATGTGTGACCCTACAGGAACAAGGAACAACATCGTACATGCGGACGCCGGCAATGAGGAAGGAGGTGGGCGGGATGTTACAACCGCTCATCTCCGCCGCTCCGCTTCAATTAGGCGGCCGCTTAGTGATGCCGCTGTGATGCCGCACGAACTGCTTCTTTAGAAAGGAGGCAGTTCGCCGGCTACAGCGACGTCGCTAGGCAAGTAAGTCCATGTGATGGGTCCTAGCGATGTTGTGCGCCACGGGCAGTGATTTGCCCGTGACGCACAACTGACCGGGGCGGGTGTTTTCACAAGCGACATCGCTAGTGATGTCGCTGAGTGTAAAGCAGCCTTTAGAGGGGGCATATAATCATCTGATCAGAATCAAGTAAGGGGATGACTGGAAAATGGCTTTTGATACTCCTGAAGGGCATTGAAAATCTGGTCATGACATTTGGTCTGAGCAATGCTATCCCTGCTTTGCAACATTTCATCAGTGATATTTTTAGTCATTTTGTGGGCAGGTCTATGGTAGTTTTTCTTGTCAATATTTTCATTTACTTGCCCGATTTTGAGTCACATCAGGTACATATCAGGCAGGAATTACAGATATTACAAACTAATAAACTGTATGCTAAACTTAAACAATGTGTGTTTGCCGTACAGGAAGTGCACGTTTTAGAGTACTTGGTGTCATCTTCAGGTTTCTGGACCCTGATAAAGTCCACACTGTATCACAGGTGCTATTACTCCAGAGTCTCCCTAGGGGAAAAAGTAATGATGATACTGTACTTATTTTGCAAAGTGGGTGCTCTTTTCCACTGTGTGCTCTGATCCTGATAGTGAGGTGTTAAAGGTTTGAGGTTACGTACCTGCTGCGAAATTTCAGGGGGACGGACCTGCTGCCAAGGTCTGGGGGGATGCTCCAGCTACCATGCCCATGTTGCCTGTCCTACTGGGAAATTATGTGTGCCTTTAAGTTTACATCCTAAAACCTTAGGCAAACATCATAAATCAGTTTTTTTGGGTCAGTCAAGTAGTAAAGCGCCTTTGGACTGCCATTCTCATGGTTTCTGGTTACAAGGGTTGCATCAGGATATAGGTAATTTTGTGCACTTTATAAGACTTCGCTTATTCGTCCTTCCAAGCCTTTCATACCTTTCAAATGCTACTTTCTCCAATACTTGATGCACTGGAAGGGTTATGGACTGGAAGAAAAGATGTTGGCACCAGCCATGATTACATTAGAAAGGGTATTTAAGTAGAAAGAATGAGGGTGCTCACTGTTTATCATATGCACCATCCCAGGGAGGCACACGCTGCTATATGTGCAGCTGAAATGATGTTGTGGTATGTATGGACTTAAATATATAACACTGGTCACGCTATGTTGGTTGAGAATTGGGTTCTTAACTTATCTATCTGTTCCACAGGTGACTGAGCCGTAACTCTGTCTTCTGACGAACCCCAATGTATAAGTGGGGAGAAACGCGTCGAGACTTTGATATTGACTATTGATGTGAATAAGGACTATGGAAAGCCTGGGAATTACTGCACACCAGAGAGAAATAGTAGCATATGGGTGTTCCCTTGAAATCGTCTGAGATAAGTAGGTACCTTTATATAATTCCTTGGTATTATATACTATTATCCCATCTACCTGTGACTTAATAAGAAGGGAGATATAGGGACAGGTACCAAGGGATAGCTGCCGAGGAATGGGGGCACCAATTTACCATTAGGGTGCATGTAACGTAAGTTAT
Organism: Anomaloglossus baeobatrachus; assembly: GCF_048569485.1. NCBI lineage: Eukaryota > Metazoa > Chordata > Amphibia > Anura > Aromobatidae > Anomaloglossus > Anomaloglossus baeobatrachus. The sequence continues at coordinate 474,346,783 of NC_134353.1, forward strand.
ATCTCCATTGATTGGTAGTGGAGAGAATTAGCTAGGGTATATCCAGAATCCACCTTTATTTCTGTTTATCAAATAATGTTCGTTTATTATCTCAACTGAATACTTGTAATTTAATTGCTAACGGCTCTTTATGGTCCTGTTCCTATTGTGTTATGTGTTCACGGTGTGGAATTGTATGTGACTTTTAATGAGTTTAGAAATAAAGATGTGTTTTTAGATATATTAATTGAGGTAGTCTCTGGGTAAAAAGTTGAATTAACTGCCTTACATTGATCTTTTCTGGTTGAAATGGTCTCTCTATGCCCAGATGACATGACAAGGGTAATGGGCACCGCCTGGTGGTGAATGACCTCGGGCAAAAAGGACCCATCCACCACACGGACTCTCACTGGCCTTGGCATTTGCACCAGCGGGACGGTATGCTGCTGGGCAAAAGAGGAGGAGATAAAGCTATCCCCAGCCCCTGTGTCCACATGTGCCCTTGTAGAACAGGTTGTCCCCTTAAAGGAAATTAACACAGGAAACGTCACCCTAATGGATGACGCCTGGTCCAGTCTACCACCAGCTATGGACACCGATTGCGGTCGCTTAACCTGACGCTTTGGGTAACGGTTGGCATAATGACCATACTGCCCACAAGCAAAACAGGAATTACCCTAGCGACTCGATGACCTAGCAGCACCAACCCTAGAGATGTCCATAGGAACAGAGACGTCTTCTAAGGGATGTGCAGTGGGAGAGACCTCTACAGTGGCTGAATGACCCTCTCACCTGCGCTCCAGCTCACTTTCGGAGGTCCGTTGGTCAATGCGAGTAGCCAGAGTCAAGAGGCCCTCAAGGGTAGTTGCTAACGTGTCCTTCACATGCGAGGCCAACCCCTTCCAAAAAAGTGGAATGAGGGTGCTCTCTGGCCACCCCAGTTCTGCAGCAAGTGTCCTGAAACTCACAGCATATTGACTCGAGGAGGTACGCCCCTGCTCCAAAGTCAGTAGCTGTAGAGCCGAGTCGTGAGTGACCTGAGGCCCCAGGAACACTTGCCACATGGACTCCAAGAACTCATCGGAGTCCTGAACTATGGGGTCATTCCTCTCTCACAATGGTGTGGCCCACTCCAGTGCTCTATCAGAGAGCAAGGAGAAGATAACCTTCGACCTCTCTGTAGGAAACCGTGCAGCCAGCAGCTGCAGATGGACTGAGCACGGGTTCACAAATCACCTACATGCTTTGCTGTCCCCTGAAAACTTGTTGGGCAGCAAGAGGTGAGGGACGGGTGGAGTGGGCTTGGTGGCAGACACCATTGCGGCCGCTCGAGCCTCCACATCATTTATATCAGCAGCAAGGGCAAACTGCTCCAGAGACCTAACTTTGGCCTCAAGCTGCTGTATGAACTGACGTAGCTGTTGTATCTCTGCCACGCCAGCCAGACCCTGGCGCAGTCTTACTGTTATGGGGGCTACATAAGCAAGGATGGTTGACCTTAAGGAGATCAACATCCAACACCATGGAGACACCATCACGTGTTTCTCAACGCAGTGATTCTAGAGCAATGCCCCCTGGGAAATATTCAAAACAAGAATGCCTGCGGAGACACCATCACATGTTTCTCAACGCTGGCAGGAAACTAGCCAGGTCTTTCACCGGGAAGGAACAACCACGGGAAGGGCAGTCTCCAGTCAAGGAGACGACCTATGCCAAACATGGTATCCATCCACAGACAGCTGTTTCGGGGTATTTGCCCCTCATCAGTGTGGAGTAGGAAACTGGCTAGTGGGAGCATTGCCTAGTAGAAGACTACATAAGCAAGGATGGTTGACCTTAGGGAGATCAACATCCAACACCGCCGAGCCACCATCACATGTTTCTCAACACAGTGATTCTAGAGCAATGCCCCCTGGGAAATTGGTGGCAGACACCATTGCGGCCGCTCGAGCCACCACATCATCCATATCAGCAGCAAGGGCAAACTGCTCCAGAGACCTAACTTTGGCCTCAAGCTGCTGTATGAACTGACATAGCTGCTGTATTTCCGCCATGCCAGCCAGACCCTGGCGCAGTCTTACTGTTACGGGGGAACTGGCAGATCAGGATAAGGTGGGAAATTTCCCAATCGCCAGTTGAGGCCCACCATGCTCCAGATGACAAAGGAGCTGCTGTCAACCCGAAGGTTAGGCGGAGAATACAGAGCTGGGTAGCTCTATGCAGGGAACACGTCAGGCCGGGTGGTGACCAGGTAACGTTGACCGGAAGACCACCGCAAAAGCGCCCTGTTGGCCACGTGTGTATGACATGTCAGACCGAGCGGTCCCCCGATAAGCGATTCTGGCCACTAGGGCTCTCAACTGGCCAAGTGTGTACAGGACACGTCAGGCCAGGTGGTCACACTGGTAGCATTGATCGGGAAGCTGATACGAGGGGAACAGGGTCCACACACCCAGCCCAAGAACTCCCTGTTAACGGCACAGGGGTCCTGGGGTAGGCACAACCGGACAGGTGGCGCAGCATCCGCAGCCCAGTTAACTCCACTGGGCTGCACAAGCAGGACTGGATGGTAGAAGGTGGAAGCCCGGCGCCTGACCCTAATGTGCTGAGCCACGGGTGTCTTGGCATAACAAGCACCGGACGCCTAACCCTACCTACCACTTCATTGACGCCCCTGGACTATCAGGTCGTCACAGGGTATTGCACAATCTACCCTTCCATACAGTATTCCACCTCTCTTTTGGTTATGGGTTCCCAACTAATGGTGTTGCCTTCATCAGCCAATCAAATCCTAGATACACCCTGCACCACACCTACCAGATACACCAGTGGACGGCTTGAGTGGAATAGAGTCGCCCACCTGGGTGGTCAGGGCGGGGAGGTGAGGTGTGTAGTCAGTTAGTTAGTTGTGAGTAAGTGAGTTGATCAGTAAGAGAGTGGAGGTGTCCCTAGAGCTGTGAAGAGCTTAGAGGAGGTCGGAAGCTCCTGAAAAGTCTTTCTAGGTAGCAGATGGTGGTCTGGGCCTAGAGGAGTTGGAACCCGGTCGCAAAGGATCATGGCAAGGGGCATGGATCTGTCGAGGAGGACAGCCAGCGGCCTTGCACCATTATCGGTCCGGGACCGAGGCACGACGAGGTACGTGGACCCTAGGTCGGGGAGTAGCTTCAGGCTACCCGATATTTTACCCGAGGACAACGGAGCCTCCAAAATCCATTCCCAACCACTCCAAAATCGGGGCACTAGCGCAAGGAGGGGGATAGGACTTTTCAACCAAAAGCGGTCCAGAAAATCTCAAGCGTGAGCCCTGAGAGCAAGCTACCACACTTAGCCATAGTGAGGAGTGGGACCCAGCAAGATCCACATTATCGGGACCACCAGAGAAGTAAACTTAGTGCCAGGAGGCAGACGGATCACCAGGCAGCACTATTGGGGACGGGACCTGAACTAGCTCCCCTCAGCAGCAGCAGCGTCCACAGACTTGTTTTACTAGTTGTCGGTGTTTGCTTAATGGAATGACTGAGTACCAGAGTGACCCCCCCTGCATCCCACTGCAACCTCCCACGAACACCGAGACCCGGGGCCTTCCCCCCTACCCATGGACGGTTATAACACCTTGCTGCCCGACTTCATCACCCCAGGTACTCCCAGCAGCAGTGGAGGTACTTCCCAAATTACCATACACCACAGGTGGCGTCACAAACTCTTTAATCACTTGTAAATATGAGTGGCTACACGACCCCCGTGTCCAGAGACCCTCGAGCCACTGAGAACCCGGATCCGAGCAGCTCGGCTGCTTTCACGGGATGGCACACTTCCAAAGAAAGGATTATGCCACAATGGGCTCTATACATGGAGGTGTGCTCAAAACAAGCATATGAGCACTCCTCAATGTTGTCTCCAGCCCCTTTTATAACCTGGGTCCGCCCCAAACCCAGGGAGGACCACAATGGCACCTCCAGGGTCCAATAGCGGAGTGCCATGTCATAAGTGACATCACTAGCGGCCTATCCGGAATCACTACGCCACTGATGACCTCATGGCTGCCACATCCCAAACACCTCACCAGTCATCGTCTGACGACCAATGGTGAGGTGCCATGTCATAAAGGCGGACCTCAGCGAGCCTGTCCGGAGTGGCCACATCATCAGGACACCTGATGTGTGTCGGCCTATCAGTGAGGTCCTTACCGTACCTAGTCTCTGATGCACAAAGTGCCTGAGCATGCTCAGTAGCCTGAACAACAGTCTCAGAAATCAGACTATCTGCCTGAGCATGCTCAGTAGGCACAACACAGGACTTAGACACGGAACAATGTCCAAGTACCTGTGCAAAGAGGCTTTTCGCACTAAGTGTAGGAGCATGCTCAGTAGCCTGAACCGAGGACTTAGCCTCAGAAATGGCACTATCAGGCTGAGCATCTTCACTAGAGTTGAGCGCGGTTCTAGGTTCGAGGTTCTCCAGTTCTAGGCTCGAGTGATTTTGGGGGCTGTTCGAGATCGAACTAGAACTCGAGCTTTTAGCAAAAGCTCGATAGTTCTAGATATGTTCGAGAACGGTTCTAGCAGCAAAAAGCAGGGCTTTTTACAGCTACAGTGTGCAGGAGCCATCGCTGGCAGCCTGCCAGAAGCTGGTAACCAAGATAAACATCGGGTATCCAACCAAAGCGCTTTGGTTAGTAACCCGATGTTTATCCTAGTTACGTGCAGGAAGCCCACACTTCCCCGCTCAGCTCGCTCCGCCCCCTCCTGCCCGCGGCATGTATTGTACACACGTGTACACACACACACACACACACACACACACGGTCCCGCTCGGCTTACCTGCGGTGATGAAGTCCCGCCATCCCGACCTCAGCGCTGTCACTGTCCTCCATGGCCGCCGCTTGTCACATCACCTTCTCTCGCTTCCGACCCGAGACTGACTAGCGGTGATGTCACGGGCCTCTCGCGATACTTGGTGTGAAGGCGCCGGTCATTGAACTCAGTGACAGGTGCTGTCAGTGTGCTGGAGATCAGCGCAGGTAATGTACCTCGCTGACAGCAGCACTTGTCATCCCCTGCAGTGACCTGGGCTGACCCATTGATGTTAGCTCAGGTCACTGCACTGCTCTCCCAGCCAATGGGGAACATCCTGCTCTTCATTGACTGGGACAGTGTGGATCGTCATGGCAACCCCTTGGATTACACCAGACCTGGATTTGTTTTTCATTCTAATAAATTGGTTAAAGAGGTAATGTTTTGGGGAGTGTTTTTTTCAAATAAAAATGTGTTTGTCGTCTATTTTTTTTTATTACTGACTGGGTTGGTGATGTCGGGTATCTGATAGATGCCTGACCTCACCAACCCCAGGGCTTGATGCCAGGTGACATTACACATCTGGTATTAACCCCATATATTACCCCGTTTGCCACTGCACCAGGGCGCGGGATGAGCTGGGACGAAGCACCAGGATTGGCGCATCTAATGGATGCGCCACTTCTGGGGCGGCTGCGGCCTGCTATTTTTAGGCTGGGGAGAGTCCAATAACCATGGACCTCCCTAGTCTGAGAATATCAGGCCCCACCTGTCTGCTTTACCTTGGCTGGTGATCCAATTTTGGGGGACCCCTACGTGTTTTTTTTTTTAATTATTTATTTAATTTAAAATAACAGCGTGGGGTGCCCTCAGTTTTGGATTACCAGCCAAGGTGAGGTTGCCAGCTGTGGACTGCAGGCTGCAGCCGTCTGCTTTACCCTAGCTGGCTACAAAACTAGGGGGAACCGTACGTCATTTTTTTTTTCATTTTTTTGGCTAAATACAAAGCTAAGCACCCCTTAGTGCCACATGAAAGGCACCAAAAGGTGCTCCACTTTTTCTCCACTTTTTCTACATTTTTTCTCCACTTTTTCTACATTTTTTCTCCACTTTTTCTCCACTTTTTCTCCACTTTTTCTACATTTTTTCTCCACTTTTTCTCCACTTTTTCTACATTTTTTTCTCCACTTTTTCTCCACTTTTTCTCCACTTTTTCTCCACTTTTTCTCCACTTTTTTCTCCACTTTTTTCTCCACTTTTTTCTCCACTTTTTTCTCCATTTTTTTCTCCACTTTTTCTCCACTTTTTCTCCACTTTTTCTCCACATTTTCTCCACTTTTTCTCCACTTTTTCTCCATTTTTTTCTCCACTTTTTTCTCCACTTTTTCTCCACTTTTTCTCCGTTTTTTTTCTATGGTCGGTCTACCCATTAGCTCTGCCATGCATACTGTAGCTCTACACCTACTGCACATGTTACTTTATGATTGACATCTCTTTCGTACCAGAGCTGTCTAAGCCTACTCTGACCCCATATTTGTCATTACTATATTGTCCTTGTACTGTATTATGACATTTGTATCATGTGTTTCATTTCTTGCTGTGTTGCAATTTTTTTGCTGCATCCCAATTGTACCTCTACATTGTTCGAGTTTATGTTATTGTTCTCTCACTCTTATGTGATACTGATTATTGTCATTTTTCAGGATTACATGCAGATAAGTCCAATCTGACGAAGGCTCAGGCCGAAACGTCATTTGTAACTTGTTTTGGACAAAAACATATATGCTTATGAAAAAATTTTTTTTCTTAATACGGACCAATAAAGAGTGATTTTGCATTACTATCCGTTGTGACTTACTGACTTAGTCTGGGAGATTTAGAGTGCCGAGGTTACTCACTAATTTTATCTATTATTACCTTTGAGCACCTATATACCAGTGAGCAGAGCTTCCTCTACAGTAGTTCTCCTGATTAGGCATGCCCTTACCTCATGAGCAGGGCATTGCAGCTTTGGTAGCAACCATTACGACATGGACTCTGCTGCTGTGGACCCGAGAAGAGGGAGTGCAGATTCATTGCACCCACACTCCTTACATGAAGGGTCCGCACTCCTAGAAAATGGGGGATACGTTCCCTGAGTGTCTCCCCCCCATATTCTAGACGGTCCAGAGTCGTCGTGGGACCCCTTTATTTTTTTTCTTACAAAAAATTGGTGAAAGAGGAAATGTTTTGGGGACTGTTTTTTCAAATAAATTTCTTTTGTCGATTTTTTTTTTTTTGTTAGTACTGACAGTTTATGATGTTGGGTATCTAATAGACGCCATGACATCACAAACTGCTGGGCTTGATCTCAGGTTACTTTACAGCTAGTATCAACCCGATTTATTACCCTGTTTGCCACTGCACCAGGGCACGGGATGAGCTGGGGTGAAGCGCCTGGATTGGCGCATCTAGTGGATGCGCCACGTCTGGGGTGCCTGCGGCCTGCTATTTTTAGGCTGTGAAGGCCCAATAACTATGGACCTTCCCACCCTGAGAATACCAGACCACAGCTGTCCGCTTTACCTTGGCTGGTGATCCAATTTGGGGGGGGACCCTACTTTTATTGTGTAATTATTAATATTTATAAAATAATTATAAAAAAGAGCCTGAGGGGACCTCCACATTGGATCCCCAACCACGGTAAAGCTGCCAGCTGTGGTTTTCAGGCTACAGCCGTCTGCTTTACCCTAGCTGGCTATCAAAAATGGGGGGACCCAACGTCATTTTTTTTTTAACTATTTTTTAAATAGAAAAAATTAATGGGCTTCCCTGTATTTTGATTGCCAACCAAGGTAACGGCAGGCAGATGGGGCTGGCAACCCATAGCTGTCTGCTTTATCTGCGCTGAGAATCAAAAATACCGCGGAGCGCTACGTCATTTTTTTAAAGATTTATTTTTACAGCACTGTGATGTCCAGCAATCAAAATACAGGGAAGCCCATTTTATTTTTAGTTATTTAAATAAATAATTAAAAAAAAATATATATGGGCTCCCGCTGCATTTTTTGTATTGCTAGCTAAGGGTAATCCAAGCAGCTACTGGCTGCTAACCCCCACTGCTTGGTGTTACCTTCACTGGCAATGGAAAATCCAGGTAAGCATTTTTTTTGCCAAAAAACTACAAAAAAAGGACGTGAGCTTCGCCATATTTTTGTATGCTAGCCAGGTATAACAGGCAGGTGCTGGAAGAGTTGGATACAGCGCCAGAAGATGGCGCTTCTATGAAAATGCCATTTTCTGAGGCGGCTGCAGACTGCAATTCGCAGCAGTGGGGCCCAGAAAGCTCAGGCCAACCTGTGCTGCGGATTCCAATCCCCAGCTGCCTAGTTGTACCTGGCTGGACACAAAAATGGGGCGAAGCCTACGTCATTTGTTTTCTAATTATTTCATGAAGTTCATGAAATAATAAAAAAAGGGCTTCCCTTTATTTTTGGTTCCCAGCCGGGTACAAATAGGCAACTGGGGGTTGGGGGCAGCCGTACCTGCCTGCTGTACCTGGCTAGCATACAAAAATATGGCGAAGCCCACATAATTTTTTCAGGGGGCAAAAAACTTCTGCATACAGTCCTGGATGGAGTATGCTGAGCCTTGTAGTTCTGCAGCTGCTGTCTGTCTGTATGGAGATGAGCAGACAGCAGCTGCAGAACTACAAGGCTCAGCATACTCCATCCAGGACTGTATGCAGAAGTTTTTTGCCCACCAAAAAAATGACGTGGGCTTCGCCATATTTTTGTATGCTAGCCAGGTACAGCAGGCAGTCACGGGCTGCCTCCAACCCCCAGTTGCCTATTTGTACCCGGCTGGGAACCAAAAATATAGGGAAGCCCGTTTTTTTTTAATTATTTCACTTATTTCATGAAATAATTAAAAAACAAATGACGTGGGCTTCGCCCCATTTTTGTGTCCAGCCGGGTACAACTAGGCAGCTGGGGATTGGAATCCGCAGCACAGGTTAGCCCGAGGTTTCTGGGCGCCTCTGCTGCGGATTTCAGTCCGCAGCCGTCCCAGAAAATGGCGCTCTCATAGAAGCGCCATCATCTGGTGCTGTATCCAACTCTTCCAACAGCCCTGGAGCCGGGTGGCTTGTTGGGTAATCATGAGTTAATACTGGCTTTGTTTTACTAGCCAGTATTAAGCCAGAGATTCTTAATGTCAGGCACGTTTGACCCGGCCATTAAGAATCTCCAATAAAGGGTTAAAAAAAAAACACCACACAGAGAAAAAATACTTTAATAGAAATAAATACACAGACACATTAGAGACTCCATCTTTATTACCCCCTGTCAGCCCTCCACGATCCTGCTCTTCTGTCTTCTTTCTTTCTAGTGTAGTAGCAGTGACGATTGTAGTGAGGATGAGGTTCCCCAGCTCATCACTTGGGGCTGGGGAACCTCATTCTCACTACAATCCTCACTAGTGTAGTAGTAGTGACGATTGTAGTGAGGATGAGGTTCACCAGCTCATCACTTGGGGCTGGGGAACCTCATCCTCACTACAATCCTCACTAGTGTAGTAGTAGTGACGATTGTAGTGAGGATGAGGTTCACCAGCTCATCACTTGGGGCTGGGGAACCTCATCCTCAATACAATTCTCACTACAATCGGGAAGCAGCGTGCAGCCTTCACTCCGTGAGTGATCAGTGCTGGCTGTCAGCGGTAACAGCGGTAACGCTGACAGACGCGTTACCATAGCAACGGTGCTCTCGGAGCCGCGGTTAGCGGTGACGTCACCGCTAACTGCGTTGCTATGGCAACGGTGATCTCTGTTAATGACCGGCTGTGTCAGCCGGTCCCTAACGGAACGGGGAGTCGACCGTGTGCTAGAGCATGTCGCCGGTATACGGCGATACACATATGTGCAGCGTGTACCGGAGAGATGCACTCGCAGGTCCTACATGACGCGTCATAGTCATGTGACCAGTCTGTAGCCAATGAGATAATAGCCACGTGACGTGTTCGACAAACCGAACTCGAACGGGACCCCCGTTCGGCGAACCGACCTCGAGCCGAACCGCGACCGGTTCGCTCATCTCTAATCTTCACTAGGCGAAATACTGGACTTAGGCTCTGGCTGGGGTAAATCGGTGCATGCATGCACACTAGCTGCCTCTCCACACTTAGACGTGGAGAAGGAAGCAGCCAGTGGGACGACCCGAGGCACGGCCAAAAACGGCAGCCGGTGCCTGGGCGCAACAGGAACCACAGCAGGCTGCTTGCTGCTATGGCAGCACCGATTCGTAACACTATCTTTGGACACAGTATGTGTTGAGAGAGGATGGGGGGTGATGTATGGTGAGAGAGAGGATGATTGATGGTGTATGGGGAGAGAGAGGATGAGGGATGGTGTATGGGGAGAGAGAGGATGAGGGATGGTGTATGGGGAGAGAGTAGATGAGGGGTCATGTATGGGGATAGAGAGGATGAGGGGTGATGTATGGGGATAGAGAGGATGACGGGTGATGTATGGGGGGAGAGAGGGTGAGGGGTGATGCATACAAACAAAGTATAGGGAGCAAGGGTGAGAAGGGAATGTATACAGACATAGTATGTGGAGCGACTGGGGGAAGGTATACGGACATGGTTTGGGGAGCAAACGTGAAAGAAATTTTGAGGACACAGAATAAAGAGTGACATGGTATGAGGAATAAGTGGGCAGGATGGGGAGTGAGGTGGAAAAGTATATGGACACGCAGGAGGGACTGAAGAGACAGTAAGGGATGAGAAAAATGTGATGGGGCACAGAATAGAGACTGGGTAGTGGAGGGAGGTGGTATGGAGAGGGGGCAGAATGGGAGGACAGTGTGAAGCCATAGTGAGGAGGGGTGTGATGAGAGAGCACAGTATAAAAACTTGGTAGTAGAGATAAGCGAACCGGTCGCGGTTCAGCTCAAGCTTGGTTCGTCGAACAGAGGTCTAGTTCGAGTTCGGTTCGGCGAACCGGTTCAGCGAACTGCTCAAACCAATAGAAAACAATGGGAGGCAATCACAAACACATATAGACACCTAGAAAACACCCTCAAAGGTGTCCAAAAAGTGACAAACAACTCACAACACAAACACATGGGAAAGTGACAAGGACATATACTCATGCAGAAACAAAAGAGCTGGACAAGGAAAAGCCACAGATATGAGTATATACAAACAAACATTGATGCCATTACTGTGCAACTTGAGCCCTGCTCATGCTCAGAACAAATTTCCAGGAGTGTCTATTGGGATTTGAACTCCCAAGGTCACACATCCAAGACCACCAACTTACCACTAGACCATGAAAGGGCCATGGGAAATGCAGCTTTCCCTACTTCCCTTGATCCTATAGCCATATCAGACGCAACAGGGCAAAATTAAAAAAATACACACAACACCTGCTCTCTCCATTCAAATGAAACAGATAGGCGTTATCATAGACCAGTCAACTAGCCTATTGGACCATGACAGAGCAAATTTACAAGAGCGTCCATTGGGATTTGAACACCCCAGGTCACACATCGAAGACCACCAACTTCCCACTAGACCATGGAAAGGACATGGGAAACACAGCTTCCATTACTTCCCTTAATTCTATAGCCATGACAGACGCAACAGGGCAAAATTAAAGAAATACACACAACACCTGCTCTCTCCATTCAAAGGAAACAAACAGGCAGCATGATAGACCAGTCAACAAGCCTATTGGACCATGACAGAGCAAATTTCCAGGGGTGTCCATTGGGATTTGAACTCCCAAAAATCACACATCCAAGACCACCAACTTACCTCTAGACCATGGAAGGGACATAAAAAATGCAGCTTCCCCTACTTCCCTTGATCCTATAGCCATAAAAGACACAACATTAGAGAAATACACATAACACCTGCTCTCTCCATTCAAATGAAACAGATAGGCGTTATCATAGACCAGTCAACTAGCCTATTGGACCATGAAAGAGCAAATTTCCAAGGGCGTTTATTGGGATTTAAACTCCCAAGGTCACACATCCAAGACCACCAACTTACCACTATACCATTGAAGGGACATGAAAAACGCTGCTTCACCCACTTCCCTTGATCCTATAGCCATATCAGACGCAACAGGGCAAAATTAAAGAAATACAAGCACATGCTCTCTCCATTCAAAGGAAACAGATAGGCGTCATCATAGACCAGTCAACTAGCATATTGAACCATGAAGGAGCAAATTTCCTGGAGAGTCCGTTGCAATTTGAACTCCCAAGGTCACATATGAAAAACCACCACCTTACCACTAGACCATGGAAGGGACATGGGAAACACAGCTTCCCCTATTTCCCTTGATCCTATAGCCATAACAAACGCAACAGGGCAAAATTAAAGAAATACACATGATGCCTACTCTCTCCATTCAAAGGAAAAGAGAAGTGTCATCACAGACCTGTCAACTAGCCTATTGGACCACGACAGAGCAAATTTCCAGGAGTGTCCATTGGGATTTGAACTCCCAAGATCACACATACAAGACCACCAACTAACCACTAGACCATGGAAGGAACATGGGAAGCACAGCTTCCATTACTTCCCTTAATCCTATAGCCATGACAGACGCAACAGGGCAAAATTAAAGAAATACACACAACACCTGCTCTCTCCATTCAAAGCAAACAGATAGGCGTCATCATAGACCAGTCAACTAGCCTATTGGACCATGACAAAGCAAATTTCCAGGAGCATCCATGGGGATTTGAACTCCCAAGGTACACATCCAAGACCACCAACTTACCACTAGACCATGGAAGAACCATGAGAAATGCAGCTTCCCCTACTTCCCTTGATCCTATAGCCATATCAGACGCAACAGGGCAAAATTAAAGAAATACAAACAACACCTGCTCTCCCCATTCAAAGCAAACAGATAAAGCATATTGGACCATGAAGGAGCAAATTTCCTGGAGCGTCCATTGGAATTTGAACTCGCAAGGTCACACATCCAAGACCACCTCCTTACCACTAGACCATGGAAGGGACATGGGAAACACAGTTTTACCTAGTTCCCTTGATCCTATAGCCATAACAGACGCAACGGGCCAAAATTAAAGAAATACACATGATGCCTGCTCTCTCCATTCAAAGGAAAAGAGAGTTGTCATCATAGACCAGTCAACTAGCCTATTGGACCATGACAGAGCAAATTTCCAGGAGTGTCCATTGGGATTTGAACTCCCAAGGTCACATATCCAAGACCACCAACTTAACACTAAACCAAAAAAGGGACATGGGAAACCCAGCTTCCCCTACTTCCTTTGATTTTCTAGCAAAAACAGACACAACAGGGAAAAATTAAACAAATACACACAACACCTGCTCTCTCCATTCAAATGAAACAGATAGGCGTCATCATAGACCAGGCAACTAGCCTATTGGACCATGACAGGGTAAATTTCCAGGAGCCTCCATTGGGATTTGAACTCTTAAGGTCACACATCCAAGACAACCAACTTACCACTAGACCGTGGAAGGGACATGGGAAATGTTGCTTCCCCTACTTCCCTTGATCCTACAGCCATAACAGGGCAAAATTTCAGAAATACACACAACACCTGCTCTCCCCATTCAAAGGACACAGATAGGCATCATCATAGACCAGTCAACTAGCCTATTGGACCATAACAGAGCAAATTTCCAGGCGTGTCCATTAGGATTTGAACTCCCAAGGTCACACATCCAAGACCACCAACTTACCACTAGACCATGGAAGGGACATGGGAAACACAGCTTCCCCTACTTCCCTTGATCCTATAGCCATAACAGACGCAACTGGGCAAAAATAAAGAAATACACACACCTGCTCTCTCCATTCAAATGAAACAGATAAGCGTCATCATAGACCAGTTAACTATCCTATTGGACCATGACAGAGCAAATTTCCAGGAGCGTCCATTGGAATTTGAACTCCCAAAGTCACACATCCAAGACCACCAACTTACCATTAGACCACCAACTTACCACTAGACCATGGAAGGGACATGGGAAACAAAACTTCCCCTAATCCCCTTGATCCTTTAGCCATAACAGACGCAACAGGGCAAAAATAAAGAAATACACACACCTGCTCTCTCCATTCAAATGAAACAGATAAGCGTCATCATAGACCAGTTAACTATCCTATTGGACCATGACAGAGCAAATTTCCAGGAGCGTCCATTGGAAATTGAAATCCCAAGGTCACACATCCAAGAACACCAACTTACCACTAGACCATGAAAGGGACAGGGGAAACAATGCTTCTCGTACTTTCCTTGATCCTATAGCCATAACAGAAGCAACAAGGCAAAATTAAAGTAATACACACAACACCTGCTCTTTTCATTCAAAGGAAACAGATAGGCATCCTCATAAACCAATCCTCAATAACCAGCGCTAGAAAGGGGTTATAACCCTTTAGAATTTTTATTATTAAATATGTTGCTATCCTTGTTCTGGATGTAGGACAGAAATTAATAAAACACTGTACATAGATAAACAAAAACAATGATGGTGAGTAACCAAAAATATAAATATAAAAAATATATAGAACTATAACAATTAAAAAACAAGTTATCACAGCAGGCTTTCTCTAATTGGTCTGTTATAATGCCCCGGCCGGTAGCACAAACAGCCGACTAATATAGTATAGTATAAAGATAGTGTATGAAGTATACCATATAGATCGGATCAAGCTAACGCTATAATCTGAAGAGGGTCCAGGCTATTTAATAAGCGTTTGCAGTATATGCATAAAGCTTACAACGTTCCAGGTGCCTCCAGATATATTAAAGAGGCCGTCCTCCGGTCAGTCTTAACCAACAATAAGGTAGGGCACCGATTCAAATAATTATTCCAGCAAGGTTTAATATCTGTGGCTTAGGCAAGAATCCCCGTGGATTTAATAGCTGTACACACCTCCTTTGTATCTGGAGCCGTTGCAATGCAGGATACCCCTGTCAAAGGCTTCCAGAGTGAGCGATGCCGCGTCGGTAAACCGCACTATCGAGCTAGCAGCTGCGGTTTGATTTAAAAAGGAATCCCCGTTGATCTAGTTGCTGCACACTCCTCCCTTGTATTTGACACCGTTTCAATGCAGGAAACCCCTGTCAAAAGTCACCAAAGTGAACGGTGCAGAGCCGATGGACAAAGAGTGGGAGAAGCCATATATTGTGCTTGAATTGTGTTCCTCCTTGGAGCCAGCACTATTTAGTGCCATCCTATATTAGTTACTATCTTTATACCATCCTATATTAGTCGGCTGTTTGTGCTACCGGCCGGGGCATTATAACAGACCAATTAGAGAAAGCCTGCTGTGATAACTTGTTTTTTAATTGTTATAGTTCTATATATATTTTATATTTATATTTTTGGTTACTCACCATCATTGTTTTTGTTTATCTATGTACAGTGTTTTATTAATTTCTGTCCTACATCCAGAACAAGGATAGCAACATATTTAATAATAAAAATTCTAAAAGGTTATAACCCCTTTCTAGCGCTGGTTATTGAGGATTTATTTAAAATCCCACCTATTTTTCTATTGTTATTAGGCAAATTGAAGGGGTCTTTTTTGTCATTTAACCTAGCTGCAAGATTTTAAGGGTTATTAGGTTAAGCACTGACAATTGTCTACGGACAGCTTAATAATCCTCATAAACCAGTCAACTAGCCTTTTGGACCATGAAAGAGCAAATTTCCATGAGCGTCCCTTGGGATTTAAACTCCCAAGGTCACACATCCAAGACCACCAACTTACCACTAGACCATTCAACTAGCCTATTCGACCATGACAGAGCAATTTTAAAGTAAATAAGAGAATTTACAGGAAGAAAAAAAAAGATGATTCAAATACGTGATTACTTCATGTCAACTTACAGAGAAGAGTATAAGCCACATCCTAACTAAAGCGGGCTTTACACGCTGCGACATCGCTAATGCGGAGTCGTTGGGGTCACGGAATTCGTGACGCACATCCGGCCGCATTAGCGATGCCGTTGCGTGTGACACCGATAAGCGATTTTGCATCGTTGCAAAAACGTGCAAAATCGCTAATCGGCGACATGGGGGTCCATTCTCAAATCTCGTTACTGCAGCAGTAACGAGGTTGTTCCTCGTTCCTGCGGCAGCACACATCGCTGCGTGTGACGCCGCAGGAACGAGGAAGCTCCCCTTACCTGCCTCCCGGCCGCTATGAGGAAGGAAGGAGGTGGGCGGGATGTTACGTCCCGCTCAGCTCCGCCCCTCCGCTGCTATTGGGCGGCGGTTCAGTGACGTCGCTGTGACGCCGCACGGACCGCCCCCTTAGAAAGGAGGCGGTTCGCCCGTCACAGCGACGTCGCCGAACAGGTATGTATGTGTGACGGCTGTTGTGCGACACGGGCAGCGATTTGCCCGTGTCGCGCAACAGATGGGGGCGGGTACCCACACTAGTGATATCGGGACCGATATCGCAGTGTGTAAAGTAGCCTTAACAGCTCTTCTCTTACTATCATAAGGCACACATATGACATGTAACCACCTTTTATAATACAGACAATCTCCTTCCAATTGAGAACTACACCTCAAACAAAGTGAGGCTACTGCCGAAAACAAAAATGAAAAGGAAAAAATTTGAAGATTTAACGAGAATTAGAGAGAAAGGAAAGTAGCAAGGGGGAAAGATAAGGAAAAGAAGAGAAGGAAAAGGGGGAGAGAAGAGCAACAGAAAGAGAGGGAGGGAAGGCATGATAGAGGTTACTTCCCCAGTACTCGGGCCGCTACATTGGACTAACGTAACACGCGTCATGCGTTACCAATAAGGTTCTGAAATGGTAGAGAATCAAGAGCCAGGGTCCAGGGGGTCCAGATCCTAAGAAATTTATCCACTGAGTCATTTGTTTCTGCCGTTAGGGACTCCATCCTGTGGATGATGGCCATCTCCGCAAACCACTCCCTCACAGATGGTACTCCAGTCGATTTCCAGTATCTCGGGATCACCATGCGTGCCGCCATAAGACAGTATATCAGAAGGCCCGCTTTCTGTGATTTAAGCGATCCCGGGAGAATTGAAAGCAGCGCCATCTGAGCGGAACCCACCAACTGCTCTCCGCAAATCACAGCGTATGCTTTGAACACGGACTTCCAGAAAGGTTGTTTCAATGGGCAGTCCCACCAGATATGCAGCATTGTCCCCCTTCCCCTTCCGCACCTCCAGCAGCTATCTGAGACCCCGGGAAATATTGCGTGTAGAGTATCCAGGCACCTGTACCAACGGGTCAGAATCTTATAATTTTTTTCCTGTGCTGCACAGGCGATGGAAAATTTATGAGTGAGGATAAAGGACTTTTTCCAGTCCTCCTCAGGAATGAAAGTCCCCAAATCTCTATTCCACTTCTCGATATATTTAAGGTCTCCCATGTCCGCCTCTGTAATCAGGAAGGAGTAAACCAGAGACAAGAGATGCCCGGGAGAATCCTCCCGCAAAAACAATTGTTAAAATTTTGTGGGCTGAGCCGCAAAAAGCCCAAGTCTGTTGTCAACCATCAAGAAGGACCTAAGTTGAAGGTATTCCAGCCAAGCCGTTGGATGCCGACCCTCTGGGAGCAAAAGGGCCGAAAAGGGGGGTACTTCCAAACCGTGCAAAGTCTCGGCTATCCGTGTGTCCTCACCCCTCCTCCAACCTAAGAAACGCTCGACTCCCATCCCTGGGGGGGAACTCCAGGTTAGAGAAAAGCGGTGAGAGTGGACCAGGACCCCTTGAGAGAGATCCCCGCCTGCACTCAACGTCCCAGACCCTCAGGGATGCCCTGAGAAACTCCGCCTCTCCATCTATCCGTCCCCTCCGCAGCGGTGTGATCCACGGGAGGAACCGCAGGGGCGTTTCGGAGCAAACCTGCTCCAGACTCACCCATTGTTTAGTGCTCCTATTAAATTGCCAATCCATTAGTCTCAGCAGAAGAGATGCCTTGTGGTACTTTTTAAAGTCTGGCAACCCTGCCCCCCCTCTCCCTTACCTCTACTCAAGACTCTCCTCCCCACCCGAGAGCTCCTCCCTCCCCACACAAATTTGTTAATAATTGACTGTATTCTGGTGGAGAAAAACGATGGTAGTGCTATAGGGGCCGTTTGAAAGATATATAGAAAACGAGGGAGAACATCCATCTTGATGACATTAATACGTCCAAACCAGGACAGTTTCTGTCTATCGATTTGTTTAAGATCTCTCATAGTGCGTTCCAACAAAGGGAGGTAATTGAGGCGAAAAATCTTGGTACTGTCCCGTGGTACCGCCACCCCCAGATAAGTCAGGGCCGATGTCTGCCATCTAAAAGGAAAGTTGGATGCAATATGATCTACTTCCCTCCCTGGCAGAGTGAAATTCAAGGCTTCTGATTTATTATAGTTAACTTTAAAGTTGCTTATATGTCCGAAGTTCTCAATTTCCTTAACCAAGGAGGGAAAGGATATGTGGGCCTGTGTAATGTATAGGAGGAGGTCATCTGCATATAAGGCCGCTTTACAATGATGCTCTCCCACCTCTATCCCTTTTATATCTGGGTTCTGTCTAATGGCCAAAGCCAAATGCTCTATTACGAGAACAAATAGGAGGGGGGATAAGGGACAACCCTGTCTGGTACCATTTGTTATGCTAATTGGCACGGACAAGGACCCATTTACCTTTATTCTAGCAGTCGGTGTACTATAAAGGGAGGCCACTCCTCTAAGGAACCTGTCACCTATCCCCACCTGTCTCAACGCTGCCAACATGAAACTCCAGCTGACCCGGTCGAAGGCTTTCTCTGCATCTATGGAAAGTAAACACATAGGTAGTGCCTTTGCCTTCGCCCGAGCCAGCAGAAGAAACGACTTATTCGTGTTGTCTCTTGCCTCTCGGCCCCCCACAAAACCCACCTGGTCCGTGTGTATCACTTTTGGAAGCAAAGGTGCCAGTCTATTGGCGAGAGCTTTTGAAAAGAATTTGACATCTATATTAATCAATGATATGGGACGGTAATTGGAGATATTAACCGGGTCCTTCCCTGGCTTCGGAATTACACTTATATGCGCCTCTAGAGACTGAGGAACAAAAGATGCTCCAGCAGGCACCGAGTCAAAAAGACCCGTGTCAAAAAGGGGACAATTTGTTCCCTAAAAATTCTAAAAAATTTAGCTGTAAAACCATCCGGTCCCGGGCTCTTACCTACTGGGGTGTCTCTGATAACCGAAGATACCTCCTCTTCCGTAAAATCTGACTCCAGCGTCTCAATTTCTGATTGCGCTAGCCTAGGCAAGGCAGTCCGCTGGACATAGTCCTCAATCTTATTATTGAGTGCCGTCGGTAACATATCAGTAAACTGACCCTTTAAGTTGTACAGGTCCCCATAAAAGGCACGGAACTCTTCAGCTATTTTAACCGGGTCCTGAATCATATGTCCTCCTCTGTCCTTAATTTTCGGGATATGATTTGTGAGTTTCCTCGGGTGAATAAACCTGGCTAATGCCCTTCCACACTTGTCTGCATGTTCATATAAGTATCTCTGTAAACGTATCCTCTGTGCATAGTATTTTTGATCTAAGAGCCCCCTAAGTTCCTCCCGGGATCCCACCAATTCAGCGTACACCGAGGCCGATAAGGATTTTTTGTGGGATGCCTGCAAGGTCTAACCAAAGAGGTAATCAAAGAGGCCCTCTCCCGTTTAAGTCTTGATCCATGCTTTATTAATATACCCCGCACCACACATTTAAGGGCATCCCACTGTGTCGGCAAGGCCGTCTGGTCCTGAGTGTCTATTGGGATTTGAAATCTCAAGGTCACACATCCAAGACCACCAACTTACCACTAGACCATGGAAGTAACATGGGGAATGCAGCTTCCCCTACTTCCCTTGATCCTATAGCCATAACAGATGCAACAGGGCAAAATTAAAGAAATACACACAACACCTGCTCTCTCCATTCAAAGTAAACAGATAGTCATCATTATAGACAAGTCAACTAGCCTATTGGACCATGACAGAGCAAATTTCCAGGAGCATCCTTTGGGATTTGAACTCCCAAGCTCACACATCCAAGGCCACATGCTTAGTACTAGATCATGGAAGGGACATAAGAAATATAGCTTCCCCTACTTCCCTTGATCCTATAGCCATAAAAGATGCAACAGAGAAAAATTAAAGAAATACACATGACACCTGCTCTCTCCATTCAAAGGAAAAGAGAGGTGTCATCATAGACCAGTTAACTAGCTTATTGAACCATGACAGAGCAAATTTCTAGGAGCGTCTATTGGGATTTGAACTCACAAGGTTTTACATCCAAGACCAACAACCTACCACTAGACCATGGAACGGACATGGGAAGCACAGCTTCCCCTACTTACCTTGACTCTATAGCCAAAACTGATTCAACAGGGCAAAATTAAAGAAATACACATGATGCCTGCTCTCTCCATTTAAAGGTAAAGAAAGGTGTCATCATTGACCAATCAACTAGGCTATTGGACCATGACATAGAAAATTCCCAGGAGCATCCAGTGGGATTTGAACTCCCAAGGTCACACATCCAAGATCACCAACTTACCACTAGACCATAGAATTGACATGGGAAACAGCTTCCCCTACTTCCCTTGATCCTATAGCCATAACAGACGCAACAGGACAAAATTAAAGAAATACACAACACCTGCTCTCTCCCATTCAAAGGAAACAGATAGGCGTTATCATAGACCAGTCAACTAGCCTATTGGACCATAACAGAGCAAATTTCCAGGAGCGTTCATTGTGATTTGAACTCCCAAGGTCACACATCCAAGGCTACATGCTTAGCACTAGACCAGTCATGGCAAACCTTTCACAGGCCGAGTGCCCAAACTCTAGCCCTAAACCCATTTTTTTTTCTGAAGTGCCAACCAATCTTATTATGTAAATAATTGATTGTAACCTTACCTTTGCCGTCCTCTCTTCTCTTCAGCAGGGGGCATCTCGCTCACATTGAAGCTGAGCCCTTAACAGACACAGCAGTTGGATTGATCTTTCTGGAATAAATTGCAGCATATTAGAGAGAGATTTTAGCCTGGAATGCAATCAGAGGTCACCCTGTAATCCACATCTACATTTCAAAGTCTGAACATCTTGAAATCCCATAAAGACGTACGAGTTGCTCCCCTCCCCTTTCATTGTGTAGTTATGTCCCCCTTCCTGGGCCACTTCCTGGTAAACATGTCCCCATCCTGATATATATTTCCTACATTCTGGTATATTTGTCCCCATCATGGCCCCATCCTGGTAAATATACCTCATCCTGGTAAATGTCCTCCATCCTGGTAAATGTACCCCATTCTGGCATGTTCCCCCATGCTGGCAAATGTACCTCATCCTGACACATTACCCATCCTTGTAAATGTTCCCCCATCCCGGCATGTACCTCATTCCTGGTAAATGTCCTCCATCCTGGTAAATGTTCCCAATCCTGGTTAATTTACCTCCTTCCTGGTAAATGTTCCCCCATCCCAGCATGTACCCCCATCTTGGTAATGTCCACCTTCCTAACATGTTCCCCTTCCTGGCAAACGTACCCTATCATGGCATGTTTCCTCCATCCTGGTATGCATGTTTCCTCCATCCTGGCATGCATGTTTCCTCCATCCTGGCATGCATGTTTCCTCCATCCTGGCATGCATGTTTCCTCCATCCTGGCATGCATTGTTCCCCATCCTGGCATCCATGCCCCCCCCATGCTGGCATGTGCGTTCCCCCTCCCCCACCCCACGCTGGCATGAGTGTTCCCCCACCCCACGCTACCATGTGCGTTCCCCCACCCCATGCTAGCGCTGGCCCCCCACCCCATCCCCACCTTGGCACAGCCGCACACGAGTTATATACAAAAAAAAAGCAACACAAAACTTACCTTCCTGCACACGCTCCCCTGCTGCGCGCCGCTGGGTCCTCAGTTCCCACTTCCCATGCGGCCAGAAGACGTCATTACGCCGGCGCCACTCACTGACGCTCCTCCGTCTCCTAGGCAGCACACCTGCGGCCTAGTAGAGGAGGAGTGTCAGAGCGAGGAGAAACGGCTCCTCCGCTCCAACACAGATTTGATCTGCTGGAGCGATCACACCAGCAGATCAAACCTGCAGGATCAGGCGACAGCACGCGTGCCAGCAGAATGGGCTCTGCGCGCCCCTGGTGGCACGCGTGCCATAGGTTCGCCATCACTGCACTAGACCATGGAAGGGACATGAAAAATACAGCTTCCCCTACTTCCCTTGATCCTATAGGCATAACAGACGCAACAGGGCAAAATTAAAGAAATACATATGTGGCGCCCTGGACCAGCCAGGTCGTCACAGAACTACACAAAATACCCCACACCTCGGTTAGGCACACTTAGTCAAACACAAAATCCTTGTTGCCTTCCTCCAGGGGCTGATGTCCACACCAGGGGGTGGGCCAGGCGGTTGGCCCCGCCCACCGAGGAGTTCACAGTCCTGGAGGCGGGAAAACAGAGCAGATGAGTTCTAGAGTTGAGAGTTGGAAGTGGAAGTAAAGTGGTAGAAGAGCAGTCTGAAGTCGGTCCGGGTGTGTGGCCCGGACGGTACAGCAGTACAGCAAGGTTGGCAGACGGTGGTGACCGTCTGCAGGAGAGGCCGATTGGAGCGAACCGAAAGGACCGTGGACGGGCAAAGAGAAGCCAGCACCATCCGGCAGGGCTTACGGACCCCGACAAGGCTAGGAGTCGCCGTTGAATTTGTCAAATCCGTTAGCTAAGGGAACCTCCGGGGTTTCCCAGCAGTCAAGTCCCGATAGAAGGCGACAACTCAAACCGTGAAGGGAAACACAGCCACCGCCAAGGCTACAGTTCCCAGGGCCAGAGCCTGCAGGCAAAAGGGGCTCCCTCAGCATCCATCCAAGCTGGGGAGCGGGTTACCGGTGGGAAGCCATTCGAACCGTAACACAACACAGGTGCAGGGAAAGGCAGTCACCATCAACCTACCAGGAGCAGAAACCACCGCAGCCGCCAGTGGGCCCCGTCCATCCAGCCGTGTGTTTTACTAAGGACTGTGTCTTCATCATTGGCTGAGTGAGTACTACCGTGCCGTGCGGCACTGCGCTGCCCCCGCACCTCGCCAGGCCCCGTAGCTTGCCTGCCATCCCTAACCCTCACCGGGCCCCGGGACAACCAACCCCCTACCCACGGAGGGGAGAACCAACATCCAAGCTGCTCCCAGTCATCGCTCCTGGGATCCCTGTCCAGAGCAGCGGTGGTGTCACAATCTCACCACAACCGTGGATGGCGTCACGGACAATCAATCCCCAAAACCAATCCCCTTTTCACTCACAGGCGAGGAGCACCGCTCAAGGCCCCGGGATCCGGCCCACCGCTCGAGCCACCACTGAAGCAGTAGCTGTACACACACACACACACCTTGCTATCTCCATTCAAATGAAACAGATAGGATTCATCATAGACCAGTCAACTAGTCTATTGGACCATGACAAAGCAAATTTCAAGGGGCACCCATTGAGATTTGAACTCCCAAATTCACACATCCAAGACCACAAATTTACCACTAGACCATGGAAGGGACATGGGAAACTCATCTTCCCCTACTTCCCTTGATCCTATAGCCATAACAGATGAAACAGGGCAAAATTAAAGAAATACTCACAACACCAGCTCTCTCCATTCAAACGAAACAGACAGGAGTCACTATAGACCAGTCAACTAGCCTATTGGACCATGACAGAGGAAATTCCCAGGAGCGTCCATTGCTATTTGAACTCCAAAGGTCACACATCCAAAACCACCAACTTACCACTAGACCATGTATGGGACATGGGAAATGCAGCTTCCCCTCCTTCCCTTGATCCTATAGCCAAAACAGATGAAACAGGGTAAAGTAAAGAAAAACACACGATGCCTGCTCTCTCTATTCAATGGAAAAGAGAGGCGTCATCATGAACCAGTCAATCAGCCCATTGGAACATGACACAGCAAATATTGAGGAGCGTCTACTGGGATTTGAACTCTCAATCTCACACATCCAAGGCCACAAGCTTAGCACTAGACGATGAAAGAGACATGAGAAACACAACTTCCCCTACTTCCCTTGATCCTATAGCCATAACAGAAGCAACAGGGCAAAATTAAAGA
This sequence comes from Anomaloglossus baeobatrachus, assembly GCF_048569485.1. NCBI lineage: Eukaryota > Metazoa > Chordata > Amphibia > Anura > Aromobatidae > Anomaloglossus > Anomaloglossus baeobatrachus. The sequence goes on from NC_134353.1 coordinate 474,370,707, forward strand.
AATACACACAACACCTGCTCTCTCCATTCAAAGCAAACAGATAAGCAATGGCATCATCATAGACCAGTCAACTTGCCTATTGGCCCATGACAGAGCAAATTTCCAGGAAACTCCATTGGGATTTGAACTCCCAAGGTCACACATGCAAAACCACCAACTTACCACTAGACCATGGAAGGGACATGGGAAAGGAAGCTTCCCCTACTTCCCTTGATCCTATAGCCATAACAGACGCGACAGGGCAAAATTAAAGAAACACGCACAACACCTGCTCTCTCCATTCAAAGGAAACAGATAGGCATCATCATAGACCAGTCAACTAGCCTATTGGCCAATAACAGAGCTAATTTCCAGGAGCATCGATTGGGATTTGAATTCCCAAGTAGAGTTGAGCGCGTTTTGTGGTTCATGGTTCGCGGTTCGAGTGATTTTGGGGGGTGTTCTAGATCGAACTAGAACTCGAGCTTTTTGCTCAAAAGCTCGACAGTTCGAGTTACGTTCGAGAACGATTCTATCAGCAAAAGCAGGGCTTTTGACAGCTACAGTGTGCAGGGAGCCATCGCTGGCAGCCTGCGGTAAGCTGGTAACCAAGATAAACATCGGGTATCCAAGCAAAGCGCTTTGGTTAGTAACCCAATGTTTACCCTGGTTACGTGTGCAGGGAGCCGACACTTCCCCGCTCAGCTCACTCCGCCCCCTCCTGCACTCGGCATGTACACACACACACACACTCACACTCACCTGTCCCCAGCTATGCAGTCCCCGTCACTGACGTTCTCAGCTCCACATGGCCCCGCTAGGCTCCACCCACTTCACACTCCGCAGCCCGCACACATGACCCCGCTAGGCTCCGCCCACCTCACCCTCCGCGCACATTACCCTGCTAGGCTCCACCCACCTCACACCCTGCACACAATACCCCGCTTGGCTCCACCCACCTGGCACTCTGCACACATAACCCCGCTAGGCTCCGCCCACCTCACACTCCGCACACATTACCCCGCTAGGCTCCGCCCATCTCGCACTCCGCACACATTACCCCACTAGGCTCTGCCCACCTGGCACTCTGCACACATTACCCCGCTAGGCTCCGCCCACCTGGCACTCCGCACACATTACCCCACTAGGCTTCGCCCACCTGGCACTCTGCACACATTACCCCGCTAGGCTCCGCCCACCTGGCACTCCGCACACATTACCCCGCTAGGCTCCGCCCACCTGGCACTCCGCACACATTACCCCGCTAGTCTCCGCCCACCTGACACTCCGCAAAATTACCCGGCTAGGCTCCGCTTACCTGGCACTCCGCACACATTGCCCCGCTAGTCTCCGCCCACCTTGCACTTCACACACATTACCCCGCTAGGCTCCGCCCACCTGACACTCTGCACACATTACCCCGCTAGGCTCTGCCCACCTGGCAGTCCGCACACATTACCCCGCTAGGCTCCACCCACCTGGCACTCTGCACAATTGGCCCTGCTAGGCTCCACCCACCTCACACTCCGCACACATTACCCCAACAGGCTCCGCCCACCTGGCACTCCGTACACATTACCCCGCTAGGCTCCGCCCACCTGGCACTCCGCACACATTACCCCGCTAGGCTCCGCCCACCTGGCACTCCACACACATTACCACGCTAGGCCCTGCTCACCTGGCACTCCGCACACATTATCCCGCTAGGCTCCGCCCACCTGGCACTCCACACACATTACCCCGCTAGTCTACGCCCACCTGGCACTCCGCACACATTACTCCACTAGGCTCCACCCACCTGGCACTCTGCACTGCTACACACACTCGGCTCCGCCCACCTCACACATTACCCCGCTCGGCTTACCTGCGGTGATAAAGTCCTGCCCTCCCGACCTCAGCGCTGTCACTGTCTTCCATGGCCGCCGCTTCACATGTCTCACTGCGGCCCGAGACTGTCACTAGTAGTGATGTCACGGGCTCTCACAATACTTGGCTGTGAACTCGGCGGTCATTGAAGTCAGTTACAGCTCTGCTATCAGCAGTGCAGGAGATCGTCACCGCAGGTAATGTACCTTGCTCCTGACAGCAGCACTTGTCATGCCCTGCAGTGACCTGTGCTGACCTATTGATGTTAGCTCAGGTCACTGCACTGCTCTCCCAGCCAATGGGGAACATTCTGTTCTTCATTGACTGGGACAGTGACTATGGTATGGATCGTCATGGGAACGCCTTATTGGATTACAGCAGACCTGGATTTGTTTTTCTTTCTAATAAATTGGTGAAAGAGGGAATGTATTGGGGAGTGTTCTTTCAAATAAAAATGTGTTTGTCGTCTATTTTTTTTTTTATTACTGACTGGGTTGGTGATGTCGGGTATCTGATAGACGCCTGACCTCACCAACCCCAGGGCTTGATGCCAGGTAACATTACACATCTGGTATTAACCCCATATATTACCCCGTTTGCCACCGCACCAGGGCACGGGATGAGCTGGGGCAAAGCACCAGGATTGGCGCATCTAATGGATGCGCCACTTCTGGGGCGGCTGTGGCCTGCTATTTTTAGGCTGGGGAGAGTCCAATAACCATGGACCTCCCTAGTCTGAGAATATCAGACACCAGCTGTCTGCTTTACCTTGGCTGGTGATCCAATTTTGGGGGGACCCCCATGTGTTTTTTTTAATTATTTATTTAATTTAAAATAACAGCGTGGGGTGCTCTCAGTTTTGGATTACCAGCCAAGGTGAAGCTGCCAGCTGTGGTCTGCAGGCTGCAGCCGTCTGCTTTACCCTAGCTGGCTACAAAAATAGGGGGAACCCCACGTCATTTTTTTTTAAATTTATTTATTTTTTTGGTAAATACAAGGCTAAGCACCCCTTAGTGCCACATGAAAGGCACCAAAGGGTGCAAAATTACAAAATGCAGGAGAGTGAGACATTATGTGTCTTTCTGCCATTATAATGACAGAAAAGACTGATGTGAAGTGTACAAGCACAGGAAAATCACCAGAGCGCTCTACGCTGTGAAACTCAATAGAAAATGGCACTGGAGTGAACATGTGACCGCCTCATGTAGGTTGAAGCTATTGATCCTGGGTAAATTTATGTATTTTCCCTCCTTCAGTTTTTTGGCAGTACGCCAAAAAAAATGGAAGGCACAAGGATGACAAACGGATGACATACGAACCGTATACGTGTCACGCTCCCGATGCCTCGGCACCGCTGTTTACCCACTGATCCGGTCGCACCATCCCGGCACCGCTCCTTACCCACTAATCCGGTTGCACCTACACGACACCGCTCCTTACCCACTGATCCGGTCACATCTGCACGGCACCACTCCTTACCCACTGATCCGCTCCACGTGTCCAACGGTCACGGCTGCAGCTCCCGCTCGTGCTTTCCTGTGTCCTGTCCCCAGTCTCATGTGTCTGTATATAAGACTGGCCTTTCCATGTGAATGGGGCCTGATCAACGTGTCTTGTAAGCCTTGTCTTGAAAGCTAGGTGCTCAGGTCCCCCTTGTGCCATGTCCTGTGATCAATACTATTGCCTGACATTCCTACCCGGCACCTGTGCCAGATTCCTGCACTGTCTCCAGGAACTCTGAAGCCCCGGTGACTGTTCTAATCGTCCCCTGTGGGACACAGTCCCTGCCACGCTAGTGCTCTGGCTACCGTGCACTGCACCAGGGCACGAGATGAGCTGGGGTGAAGCGCCAGGATTGGCGCATCTAGTGGATGCGCCACTTCTGGGGCGCCTGCGGCCTGCTATTTTTAGGCTGTGAAGGCCCAATAACTATGGACCTTCCCACCCTGAGAATACCAGACCACAGCTGTCCGCTTTACCTTGGCTGGTGATCCAATTTGAGGGGGACCCTACTTTTTTTTTGTAATTATTAATATTTATAAAATAATTCTAAAAAAGGAGCCTGGGGTGACCTCCACATTGGATCCCCAACCACGGTAAAGCTGCCAGCTGTGGTTTTCAGGCTACAGCCGTCTGCTTTACCCTAGCTGGCTATCAAAAATGGGGGGACCCAACGTCATTTATTTTTAACTATTTTTTAAATAAAAAAAAATTAATGGCCTTCCCTGTATTTTGATTGCCAGCCAAGGTAACGGCAGGCAGATTAGGGTGGCAACCCGTAGCTGTCTGCTTTATCTGCGATGAGAATCAAAAATACCGCGGAGCGCTACGTCATTTTTTTTAAAGATTTATTCTTACAGCACTGTGATGTCAGGCAATCAAAATACAGGGAAGCCCTTTTTGTTTTTAGTTATTTAAATAAATAATTAAAAAAAAATATATATGGGCTCCCGCTGCATTTTTTGTATTGCTAGCTAAGGGTAATCCAAGCAGCTACTGGCTGCCAACCCCCACTGCTTGATGTTACCTTCACTGGCAATGGAAAATACAGGGAAGCATTTTTTATTTTTTTTGCCAAAAAAACTACAAAAAAAATGATGTGCGCTTCGCCATATTTTTGTATGCTAGCCAGGTACAGCAGGCAGGTACGGGCTGCCCCCAACCCCCAGCTGCCTATTTGTACCCAGCTGGGAACTTAAATATAGGGAAGTCCTTTTCTTACTTAATTCATGAATTTTATGAAATAATTAAAAAAAAAAAAAACGACATAGGCTTCGTGTGGCGCCCCTGACCTGGTCAGGCACCACTGAGTACTGCACCCATGCTGGGGACAGTACAATACAGGTAATCCAGAAGGCTGACCGGGGTGTGGAACACAGGCGCATAGTGATCAGGTCTCACACATGTACCTATGAGAGGACCCCTGGGGATCCCAGGAGGGGGAAAAGCCTTCACCTTCACTGGAATAGTGGAGGGGGCCAAAAGCCTCCATCTCCTCTCAAGGGGTGTGGTAAGAGAGTCTGGTTGCTAGGTGGCGTAGGCAAGAACAGGAGAGGAGGGGCAGTGAGTCAGTTAGAGCAGAACTCCATAGGGCTCAGTGAGGAGCATACCTGTGGGGCTGTTGCTGTCTAACAGCGCCCGCGCAGTGGCTACCGACGGGGGAGAACGGTCAACTAGGAGTGCTACCCGAAATCCATCTTCAGCTAGAGAGAGAGCAACGGAGTGGGAAGTAAGGAGACTGCTAGAGAGTACCAGGCCCAAACGGGCGGCAGATCCCGAAGCGGAGATAGATCCAGCTTTCTTTTGCTAAACCTGCCGGTGTGGGGCTCTCAAAGCCCACGCCACAACACCACAAAAGCCGCAGCCACGTAGCCACAGTTAGGGCCCATAGGTCACAGGAGGCAAGCAGCTGGAGTGGCCTGGTCCAGGCGACAAGCAAACGGCAAACGAAGGGGAGAGAGGCTTCAGCAACTTCCCTGGGTGACCCCCATAGGGACTAAAAGTCGGGGTCACCCCAAACCAAAAAGGGCTAAGGAAGGCGAGTTAGTAGTCACCCTCACAAGTCAGCCTGAAGGACACCTGGTTCCCGCCTGGTTCATCCCAGCTACGCCCGGGTTACTCACCCTGCCACCTGAAGTGAGTAAAAACCCTGAAAGACATTCTGCCTGTGTGGAGTTATTCTGCGCCTTGTGGTACTACGCACCTACATCGGGCCCTGGGGCTTGCCTCACTCTCAGGAGGCTATTCCAACTAACTGCACATACCATCAGCCCCAGGCGACCCTCAACCTGCAGTGGCGGTCCCTACTGGCCGCAATACTGAGAGTGGCGTCACGACAAGAAGAAGATCTCCTACCTGTGACCAGATCCAGCCGAGTGGAGTCCCTGAAGGTAATGCACCGACACAACACCTGTGGGGCTTCACATCTGGCGTCACGAACAGGATAAGGACTAGACCTGTTCAGACAGGTGACCATGTGCCTGGGCGGTCCGCTTGAAAAATTGGAAGCGCCGCCATATTGCCACCATGAAAAGCGCGCTGAAAAACAACAGCAGCCCGCGCTGGGAGAAGTTACCGCCCACGAAGAGGTGTGGCTACCCAGAGATCCCCTGCAGAGTTCTGACCTCGCTTGTGAAGAGAGCGGAAGCGTCCAGAGACGGCGGAACGGAAAAGAAGCCAGCAGCTTGCTATTAGAGAAAATGGCGTCCGAATGCAGAGACCCAGAGCCAGGCTCCGCTGCCTGGTGGTGTCGGGAGCTCGCCGAGTTCTGCGATCAACTGGAGGCCAGGGTCGGAAGGCTGATCAGAGAGGGACGGACGGAGTTTCTGTGGATGACCGCGGCGGTTCAGGCCTATGAGGGGAGAGCCGCGCGCCGAGTGCCAGACCGGGCGGTGACGACTCAGACCCCGATGCTGCTACCGATGGGTGAGTCCAGTGTTGCCCCTGCCGGCCCGGATGCCCCGACCCCTGCTGCCACGCCCGCGGTCCCTGAAGAGGCGCCCGGTGTGGCGACGCTGAGCCAGGCCGCAGCCATGCCAGGTGCGGCCCGCCAAGCCCAGCCCGCCGCAGCGATGCCCTGCTCGGCCCGCAAAGAACCGGCTGCCACCGCGACCCTCATCCGCGCCGCAGGCGTAACGCTGACCCAGGCCGCCGCCCTGCTAGGCCCGGCCCGCCAAGACCCCACCGCCGCAGCAACGCTCGTCCGCGCCGCAAGTGAGGTGCTGAACCAGGCCGCAGCCCCGCCAGGTGCGGCCCGCCAAGCCCAGACTGCTGCAGCGACGTCCAGCCCAGCCTGCACAGAGCCCCCTGCAACAGCGACGCTGATCCAGGCCGCCGCCATGCCAGGCGCGGCCCGCCAAGACCAGGCCGCCGCCATGCCGGGCGCGGCCCGCCAAGGAAAGATTGCATCACCATTTTCCCCGGCCTGCAAGGCCAGAGCAGACACCGCTCCCCAGTCCAAAGAGGTCCCTGCTAGGAAGCCCACGCTGGGGGAGGACCCCGCGTACTGGCAGCTGAAGGCTGACATGGAGGCCAAGTTCCCACAGGAAATGGTGGATCAGTACATGCTCCCTCCGCACACCCCCAAGAGGATTCCAGCAACCCCTGCAGCAACCACGCCAAAGAGTCCCCTGCCTGGGCCTGCTGAAGAAAGCCCATCCCCAGCACTGCCACCGAAGGAGTGCTCAGAAGAACTAAGGGGGAGAGGAGGCCAGGAAGCTGAGGAACTGACTCAGGAACCACCAGCGGTGGATCTATGCCCAGAGCCAGAGATGTTGCCATACTCCCGCTGGGATGAAGAAGACCTGACACCGTCCGCTGACGAAGATCTGCCTAAAAGTCTCACCTGGGAGCTTGCAAGCTGTACCACGCAGAGTTCAGGCCGCAGGACAAGGCGTCGCAACAGAACAACGCTGTCCCCTGCACCGCCATCCCCAGAGCAGAGGGAAGTCACGGCCAGAGACCTACAAGAAAAAAGGTTCCTGAGAAGAGCCAAAGCACAGGCCAGAGGACCCCTTTGTAGAGGAGTTGTGGAAGACTTTAACTTGAAAAGCGGATACGGCTTTATTGTGGCACCGGGTATGAAAGAGGGCATTTTCGTTAATAGGAGGGATGTGAGAGCCCACTTGCCCAGAGGACACCCTGGCAGAAACTTAAAAATGGGAGACTCAGTACAGTTCACTATGCATCAGGGAGAAAGAGGCTGGTATGCCTTAGATGTAGCACCATGTCCCAAAGAAGAAAGAAAAGACAGAGATAAAGAAACAGATGCAGCAAAGGAAACAGATGAAGATCAAGAAAGAAAAGACAAGGAACCTACAGATGAGACTACCTCAGACGATGACAAAGAGCAAGAAAGCAGCAGGTGCCGCAGCCCAACAGGCCCAAGCCCTGGTATGGAGGAGTAAAGGAAAGTAAGAAGTTCAGCAGTTAGAAAGTTAAAGTTTTGAAAAGTTTGTTTTGCAACGTTTACGTTTAAGCATGTGCCCACAAAAACTATTGTGAGAAAACCATAAACCTTAAGGCTATGAACTGGCTATAGCCACAAACTCTCGCAGTGTAAATAGTTACACCAGTGGCACCACCACCAGGGCCAGCCTGTTTAGGGGCTTGGCTCGTCTGCAACCAGGCGGAGTCCGTCCGTATATAGGGCCTTGGCTCGCCTGCGACCAGAGAGCATGCCTGTTTATGGGGCCTGGCTCTCCACCACAAAGAGGGTACCTGGTCAGCACCAACTGTGGAGGCCGCCTCTGCATCCTGCCAGAAGAGGCTGAGGGCGCGGATCCACCAGGCCAGGTATACCCTGAAACCACCATCCCATGTAAGCCGCCTCTACATCCTGCCAGAAGTGGCTGAAGCCGCGGCCAACGTGAAAGGGTTTTGGGTGGGTTAACGGACTTGTGGGTGGAGGGTGGTGATGTATGATAGCTGGTGGTCTTAAAATGTTTTACCATGTTTTAATGTTTTATGCATTTTAAAATGTTGTCTTGCAGCCCGAAGACGTGCTGGTGATAACTAAGGGGGAATGTGGCGCCCCTGACCTGGTCAGGCACCACTGAGTACTGCACCCATGCTGGGGACAGTACAATACAGGTAATCCAGAAGGCTGACCGGGGTGTGGAACACAGGCGCATAGTGATCAGGTCTCACACATGTACCTATGAGAGGACCCCTGGGGATCCCAGGAGGGGGAAAAGCCTTCACCTTCACTGGAATAGTGGAGGGGGCCAAAAGCCTCCATCTCCTCTCAAGGGGTGTGGTAAGAGAGTCTGGTTGCTAGGTGGCGTAGGCAAGAACAGGAGAGGAGGGGCAGTGAGTCAGTTAGAGCAGAACTCCATAGGGCTCAGTGAGGAGCATACCTGTGGGGCTGTTGCTGTCTAACAGCGCCCGCGCAGTGGCTACCGACGGGGGAGAACGGTCAACTAGGAGTGCTACCCGAAATCCATCTTCAGCTAGAGAGAGAGCAACGGAGTGGGAAGTAAGGAGACTGCTAGAGAGTACCAGGCCCAAACGGGCGGCAGATCCCGAAGCGGAGATAGATCCAGCTTTCTTTTGCTAAACCTGCCGGTGTGGGGCTCTCAAAGCCCACGCCACAACACCACAAAAGCCGCAGCCACGTAGCCACAGTTAGGGCCCATAGGTCACAGGAGGCAAGCAGCTGGAGTGGCCTGGTCCAGGCGACAAGCAAACGGCAAACGAAGGGGAGAGAGGCTTCAGCAACTTCCCTGGGTGACCCCCATAGGGACTAAAAGTCGGGGTCACCCCAAACCAAAAAGGGCTAAGGAAGGCGAGTTAGTAGTCACCCTCACAAGTCAGCCTGAAGGACACCTGGTTCCCGCCTGGTTCATCCCAGCTACGCCCGGGTTACTCACCCTGCCACCTGAAGTGAGTAAAAACCCTGAAAGACATTCTGCCTGTGTGGAGTTATTCTGCGCCTTGTGGTACTACGCACCTACATCGGGCCCTGGGGCTTGCCTCACTCTCAGGAGGCTATTCCAACTAACTGCACATACCATCAGCCCCAGGCGACCCTCAACCTGCAGTGGCGGTCCCTACTGGCCGCAATACTGAGAGTGGCGTCACGACAAGAAGAAGATCTCCTACCTGTGACCAGATCCAGCCGAGTGGAGTCCCTGAAGGTAATGCACCGACACAACACCTGTGGGGCTTCACACTTCGCCCCATTTTTGTGTCCAGCCGGGTACAGCTAGGCAGCTGGGGATTGGATCCGCAGCACAGATTAGCCCGAGGTTTCTGGGCCCCTCTGGTGCGAATTGCAGTCCGCAGCCGTCCCAGAAAATGTCGCTCTCATAGAAGCTCCATCATCTGGCACTGTGTCCAACTCTTCCAACAGCCCTGAAGCCGGGTGGCTTGTTGGGTAATCATGAGTTAATACTATCTTTGTTTTACTAGCTAGTATTAAGCCAGAGATTCTAAATGTCAGGCACGTTTGACCTGGCCATTAAGAATCTCCAATAAAGGGTTAAAAAAAACACAACACAGAGAAAAAATACTTTAATAGAAATAAATACACAGACACACTTAGAGACTCCATGTTTATTACTCCTCTTACCCCTCCACGATCCATACTCTTCTGTCTTCTTTCTCCTTCAACACATGCAGCTCTGTCTGCTCCATCAGACAGCACAGCTGCATGTGAGAAAGGACGCTGTGCTCCGTGCAGAATGCTCTGTTGTAGTGACCACAGGCTCCCGGCTGTAGGCGGTGGCACGGGTTGCCGTAGCAACGCTGCTCCGATCACGTGATTCCATTGCCACTGCGTGCTGGTAGCAGGACTTCACCGTCACCGCTACCAAGCAAGTTGCTATGGCAACGGTGATCTCCGTTATTGACCGGCTGTGTCAGCCGGTCAGGAGCCGGCTTCTGCGGACGCTGGTAACTACGGTAAATATTGGGTAACCAAGAAACCCTTTCCTTGGTTACCCGATATTTACCTTCGTTACCAGCGTCTGCCGCTCTCATGCTGTCAGTGCCGGCTCCCTGCTCCCTGCACACATAGCCAGACTACACATCGGGTAAAATTAACCCAATGTGTACTCTGGCTAAGAAGTGCAGGAAGCCAGCGCTAAGCGGTGTGCGCTGGTAACCAAGGTAAATATCGGGTTGGTTACCCAATATTTACCTTAGTTACCAAGCGCAGCATCGCTTCCACGCGTGCTGCTGGCTGGGGGCTGGTCATTGGTTGCTGGTGAGATTTGCCTGTGTGACAGCTCACCAGCAACCCGTGTAGCGACGCTCCAGCGATCCCTGCCAGGTCAGGTTGCTGGTGGGATCGCTGGAGCGTTGCTTAGTGTGACGGTACACTAATGGAATGGGGAAGCAGAGCGGGGAGTCGACCGTGTGCTAGAGCATGTCGCCGGTACACAGCGATACACAAACGTGCACCATGTAACAGAGAGATGCAATGAAAGGTCCTAGCATGACACGTCATAGTCATGTGACCAGTCTGTAGCCAATGAGATAATAGACACGTGACTAGTCACATGGCTATTTTGACGTCACGATAGGTCCTGCATCACTGCTGGTGTTCCCGGAGGACGCAGCGATTACCGATGGAAAAGCTGTGGGAGACAGAGTGCAGGATGCATCCTGGGGACAGGTAAGTGTTATGGCAATGTTTATTAACTGTATGTGTACATTTATAATGTGTTTTTATGTGTTTGTGATTGCCTCCCATTGTTTCCTATGGGGTTCGAGTTGTTCGCCGAACCGGTTCGTCGAACGGAACTCGAACCCGACCTCCGTTCGGCGAACCGAGCTCGAGCCGAACCGCGGCCGGTTCACTCATCTCTACTCCCAAGTAGAGTTGAGCGCGGTTCGTGGTTCATGGTTCTCCAGTTTGTGGTTCGAGTGATTTTGGGGGGTGCTCTAGATCGAACTAGAACTCGAGCTTTTTGCCAAACGTTCGTTAGCTCGAGTTACGTTCGAGAACGGTTCTATCAGCAAAAAGCCAAGCTAATTACTACCTGGCTTTTCACTGTAATAGTGTGAGTCACTCTGTGACTCACACTTTTATCAAATTTCAGCGTATAGTATGCTACGCGTTCAGCTCACTACTGCTGGAATTTTTTTCTTCTTCCCTCCCTCAGTGCGCGTGTAGTGAGGCGGGCCAGCATGTCAGCCAATCCCAGACACACACAGCTAACTGCACTTTTTGCCAGACAAGCAAGGGCATGTGTCATAGGCTGTCCATGTCACATGTCCTTGCATTATAAATACGGCAATTTTCCCGTCTGGACACCATTCTCTGCCTTCTGCGTCTGGGTGACAGTCACCGCAGACGCAGCTCCTGCCGTCGATCCTGCTCTGTACGCTCTACACACAGCGCTATACAAAATAGGGATAGAAGTTTCTTTCAGCCCTTTTAAGGGCTAATTCCAGCTGCCTCAGAGCCATAGGTGACAGTCAGGTCCATGGAAACAGTTTTAACAGCTACAGATAACAGCGTCTGTGTAGCTAAGCTCAGGGACTTCCTTGCTGCATTTCACCATTAGGAGGGATAGAAAGTGAGGCTTCCTATCCTCTACACTGACCCACAACCCGGCCACTGTACCCTCCTGCCCTTTTTAGCAAAGCCATTTTAATTGCAGAGTGCTGCCAGTTAGTGCGATCCAAAGAGTGGCTACTGTCCTCCATTATTGTGGCACTTGTGCCAAGCAAATCCCACCACCTCTGCATTCTCCCCTCCTGCACATTTTTGCAAAGCTATTTTAATTGAAAAGAGTGCTGCCAGTTAGTGGCATCCAAAAAGTGGCTGTTGGACATCATTACTGTCCCACTGGTGCCAAGCTATATCCAGCACCTCTGCATTGCACCCTCAAGCTCATTTTTACTAAGCCATTATAATAGCAAACACTTAGAAAACTTAGTGGCATCCTAAAAGTGGCTGTTGGAAATCATTAGTGTCCCACTGGTGCCAAGCTATTTCCAGCACCTCTGCATTGCACCCTTAAGCTCATTTTTACTAAGCCATTATAATTGCAAACTGTGCTGCCAGTTTAAGGGCCATAGTTGCATTGTCAGGGATAGTCTGTGTTGTTTCTTCTGCTGCCAATAAAGCTAGACCACCTCTGCAATCTACACCACCGCTCAATTTTTACTACCACATTTTAAGTGGACAATCTTGTCGCAATCAAAATGAGTGGCAAAATGACAGATGCTGGTGGGAAAGGGGAACAGGCGTGTTGGAAAAGGAAAAAAAGTTTGTGTCCATGGGGAAGGTGGCAAAGCTCCATTAACATCTGCTGAAGATAGGCCATCTTCCAGCAAAAGTAAGATGTCTACTACTTTCCGTGGACAATCAGATGTGCTCCCTTTTTTACGGACACGAACAACTGGAACAAAGGTAGATGATGCCCAAAAAAAGAACATGCTTGAATGGATATCAAGTGCTCCAACAAGTGCCCTCACCTCCACCTCAACTACCGCATCCAAAAAAAAACAGTCCTCGGAGTTGTCATCCCAATCACACTTGCTTTCTCCCAGCTCTCAAGTCTCCATCCGCCCTGCACAGTATGGTGGAACAGAGATGGCTGAGTCTGCAGAGCTGTTCAGTCACACTATAGCCTGGGAATCAGAGACTGCTCCCAAGCTACAGTAATTACAGACCAGGAAATGGTCTGCAGTGATGCCCAGAACCTTTGTGACTCAGACTCAGGCCGTGATGTGTTGTGAATCTTAGTTATGTTTTGGCTGCTGGGAGGCTCCCTCTGGTGGCCAGGAATGGTTTGTACAGAGACCAGGTGTGTTGTGCAATGGGAGTTTCCTTTGCTAACTCTCTGCTTATTTAAATCCTGGTCTGATAGCAGGTCATGCCGGATGTCAATTGTTCTTTGTATCACCAGCCTGCTTCATTCTGCTCCACACCACATCTACTCCAGATAAGTGCTTGCTCTTTATTTATTATTTGGTTCTTTTGCTCTTATCTGGGTTTGTCTTTTGCTGTGGTTGTTTTCAGTTTATTTGCATGCAGGGATTTTCCCCCTCAGTTGCTTGGCTGGGGAACTCCCTCTAGTTCTGTTTGGAGTATAGCTCCTTTAAGTCCATGTGTTTGTGGCTTGTTGAATTTGTTATGATTCTTGTTTTCTGTTCATTGGTATGACAAGAGCACCTGGTATAGGACGGAGTTCAGATCGTGCGATCTGAGGGCCTTTTTGTACTATCAGGAATTTGGAATTTTGTAGGGTTTTTCTCTGGTCACCATCAGCCCCTTAACTGTCCTTTCCTATTTTAGTCAGTGGGGGCCTCACCTTTTGCTAATCCTGTCATCTATCTGTGTATTGTGTTTTTCCTATATCACCGCAGTCTTTGAATGTGGGGGGCTTGCTATTCTTGTCTATTTTCTGAGGCAGAGAGTTATTCATCTTTCCTTCCTTTAGGATAGTTAGTTCTCCGGCTGGGTCCGCGGTGCACAGGATGTTAGTTCACCCCTCGGCTACTTGTAGTTGTGATGCTTAGTAAGGGGATGGCGGCCAGATTAGTTGCCAATGCTCTTGTCACCTTTTACCAATGATTTGTGGTGATCTTCCATGGTTCCGGATCATAACAGTGATGACCAAGTTTGTAAGCATAATGTTGACCCTTATTCACAAACTGGAATATACTGATGACGATGAGACGCAGATACCAGATTGGGATAACAACTTAAATATTCGGTCAGGGCAGGAAGAGGCTCGGACTGAGAGTGAGGGGAGTGCAAAAACAACGCTTGATGAGGAAGGTCTAGATCTCACCTACTGTCAGCCCACAGTCAGTCACTCGAGGAGGTCAACAGAGGCGGTGGAGGAGGATGCAACTGACGACGAAGTTACCTTGCGCCTTCCTGGACAGAGAAGGAGTACTTGTCGGGAATCTATTAGTAGAGGAAAAAACCTCAGCAGTTTGACAACTTCTTCCATGAATCGTCACATGAATAAATTTCATATGTTCCAGTGGGAAGCTCACCGTGCTGCAATGCGGCTTAGCGGAGCGGACCATCCTCCGCCTGCCCCTTCCAGTGCATCCGCGTGCTCTTCTTCTTCTAGGACTGTGGGAACAGCTATCAAACCTGGTTTTCCACGCACAACTTCCACCACTGTAACCGCAACAGGCAATTTGCTTGGTAGGTCGTCAGTTGGTTTGGAAGGGGAAACAAGTGCGTGTATACAGCACTCTCAGACATCGATGGCACCAACGTTGGATGAAGGCAACATCATGTCTACGCCTGCACTTTCCTCACAAACCTGCATTTTTCCAGGGACACCCTACTCACCACCGTCTACACACAGCAGCCAGATCTCTGTCCCTCAGATGTGGACAAATAAAAGGCCATTTCCTGTGACCCATGACAAAGCTAAGAGGTTGACTTTATCCCTCTGTAAGCTCTTGGCTACCGAAATGCTGCCTTTCCGCCTGGTGGACACAAAGGATTTTCGAGACCTTATGTCTGTCGCTGTGCCCCAGTACCAGATGCCCAGTCGCCACTACTTCTCTAAGAAAGGTGTGCCTGCGCTACACCAGCATGTCTCACACAACATCACTGCTTCCTTGAAAAATTCTGTGTGTGAACGGGTGCATTTCACCACCGATACTTGGACCAGTAAGCATGGACAGGGTCATTACATGTTGCTGACTGGGCACTGGGTAACTATGGTGAGAGATGGTGAAGGGTCTGCTGCATAAGTCTTGCCGTCCCCACGACTTGTGTGTCAATCCTCTGTCTGTCCAAGTTCCGCCACTGCTTCTGCCTCCTCAACCTCATCTGGGTCCTCCACCTCCGCCCCAAGCCTGCCTGGTCAGGCCACCAGCGTTGTAACTGCGCAGAAGGAATCACGCACCCCTCATTACTATGCTGGCAGCAGAGCGCAACGGCATCAGGCGGTCTTTATCTTGAAATGTCTTGGAAATAAGAGTCACACTGCGGCTGAGTTGTGGGCAGCTCTGGAGACTGAGTTTGGTAAATGGTTGTCTCCACTCAACCTGCAGCCTGGTAAGGCCATGTGCGACAATGCTGCAAACCTGGGTGCGGCCCTTCGCCTGAGCAAGGTGATACACGTGCCTTGTATGGTTCACGTGTTGAACCTTGTTGTCCAGCAATTTTTAACACACTATCCTGGCCTAGATGGCCTTCTGAACAGGGCACGAAAATTGTCTGCTCACTTCCGCCGTTCAACTGCCGCAGCTGACCGACTTGCATCGCTACAGAAGTCTTTCGGCCTGCCGGTTCATCGCCTGCAATGCGATGTGCCAACACGCTGGAATTCGACTCTCCACATGTTACAGCGACTGTGGCAGCACCGCCGAGCCCTGGTGCAATACGTCATGACGTATAGCCTGGGCCAACGAGATGCAGAGGTGGGGCAGATCACCCTGATGGAGTGGTCTCAGATCAAGGACCTATGCACCCTTCTGCACAGTTTCGACATGGCGACGAATATGTTTAGCGCTGACAATGCCATTATCAGCATGACAATTCCAGTCATTTACTTGCTGGAGCACACGCTAAACACTATTCGGAGTCAGGGGGTGGGACAACAGGAAGGGGAGGAACTACAGGAGGATTCATATGCGCAAGGGACAACAACATCACCAAGGTGCAGACGTTCATCATCACCAAGGCGACAGGCATGGGACCATGGGGAACAGGGATCAACAAGGGCGCATGGTAGCAGGCAAAATGTTGAGGAAGGTGCAGGAGAACATGAAGAAATGGAGGAAGAACTGTCCATGGACATGGAAGACTCAGCGGATGAGGGAGACCTTGGTCAAATTTCAGTTGAAAGAAGTCGACGGGAGATGTCAGAGGAAGAAAGAACGGTTAGCACCTCTATGCCACAAACACAGCGTGTACTTGGTCCGCAATGCTGCGCAAGACACATGAGCGCCTTCTTGCTGCACTACCTCCAACATGACCCTCGTATTGTCAAAATTAGAAGTGATGATGAGTACTGGCTTGCCACACTATTAGATCCCCGGTACAAGTTCAAATTTTGTGACATAATTCCAGTCATAGAAAGGGACGCACGTATGCAGGAGTATCAGCAAAAGCTGTTACTCGATCTTAGCTCGGCTTTTCCACCAAACAACCGTGGTGCACGGAGTAAATCTCCCAGTTGTAACTTCACAAACATGGGACGGTCTCGTCATCTTCAACAGTCTACCCGTATCAGCAGCACCGTATGTGGTGCTGGTAACAGCAATTTTATTGAATCTTTTCATAATTTTTTTAGACCGTCCTTTGCAAGGCCACCAGAGACAATAAGTCTGACACATAGTCAATGGCTGGAGAGGATGATACAGGAGTATCTCCAAATGAACATCGATGCCATGACTTTGCAAATGGAGCCTTGCTCATTTTGGGCTTCAAATCTTGAAAAATGGCCAGAGCTCTCCACTTACGCCTTGGAAATCTTGTCATGTCCAGCTGCCAGCGTTGTCTCTGAACGTGTCTTCAGTGCTACAGGGTGTGTGCTGACAGATAAGCGCACGCGTCTGTCCAGTGACAATGTGGACAAACTAACGTTCATCAAAATGAACAAGTCATGGATCCACAAGGAATTTACTACCCCTGTGTCATCCTGGGGAGAGTAAATGTTGTGTATTTTGAATGTGCTTGATGCAAATCTACCTGTGATGTGTACGACTGGGGTACAAGTGCTGCCACTGAAGGGGTGTCTGTGTGGCCCAATTTTTGGAAAAAAGGGAGACTCCACTTGGAGTAACCCTTGCTTGCAGTGTTTCTAAAAAGGATTCAAGATGAACAGATCTGGTATCAGCAAAGACTTTGCTACCTACCCCGGTGCCATCCTGGGGACGGTTAAGGATGGCGTATTTTTGAATGTGCTTGATGCAAATCTACCTGTGAAGTGTACAACTGGGGCACAATTGCAGCCACTGATGGGGTGTCTGTGTGGCCCAATTTTTAGAAAAAAGGGAGACTCTGCTTGGAGTAACCCTTGCTGTGTTTTTTAAAAGAAGCCAAGATGAAGAAGTCTTGGTTCAGCAAAGACTTTGCTACCTACCCCGGGGTCATCCTGGGGACGGTCAAGTATGGCATATTTTTGAATGTGCTTGATGCAAATCTACCTGTGAAGTATACAACTGGGGCACAAGTGCTGCCACTGATGGGGTGTCTGTGTGGCCCAATTTTTGGAAAAAAAAGGGAGACTCCGCTTGGAGTAACCCTTGCTTGCAGTGTTTCTAAAAATGATCCAAGATGAACAGATCTGGGATCAGCAAAGACTTTGCTACCTACCCCGGTGTCATCCTGGGGATGGTTAAGGATGGCGTATTTTTGAATGTGCTTGATGCAATTCTACCTGTGAAGTGTACAACTGGGGCACAAGTGCTGCCACTGAAGGGGTGTGTGTCTGTGTGGCCCAATCTTTGGAAAAAAAGGGAGACTCCGCTTGGAGTCACCTTGCGGTGTTTTACATGATTTTAGAAGAGCATGCCATGCCTATATCTGTGTCTCGTCTTCTTTTTCCTCGTAACGCTGTTTTGTTTTCGCATGAGAATTTGTTCTTGTCACTTTCCCATGTGTTTGTATTGTGAGTTGTTTGTCACCTTTTGGACACCTTTGAGGGTTTTTCTAGGTGTTTTTATGTGTTTGTGATTGCCTCCCATTGATTTCTATGGGTTCGGTTCGCCGAACCGAACTCGAATTAGACCTCCGTTCGGAGAACCAAGCTCGAGCCGAACCGCGACCGGTTCGCTCATCTCTAATCACTAGTCTCTCACACTGCTCTGGTGTGATTTTGGTACAATCCTCTTCCAGTTTCTCCCACAATTCTTTGACTTTAGTGGGGTTCTTGATCATAACTTTGTCACCAAGGATTTTCCAGAGGTTTTCTATTGCTTTTAGATCAGTACTCAGGGCTGGCCATTTTATTGTTTCATTGTTTTCTGTTTCAAGGAACTGCTTTACCCGTTTTGCTGTGTGACAATAGGCAGTGTCCTGTATGAAAATTGCTACCTGATTGAGTGATGAAAACAAGTAAGGAACCATGTTTTTTTGAAGAAGATTCTGATACACACTTGCATTCACTCTGCCATGTAGCTGTATAAGAGGCCCAACTCCTGCTGCAGAAAACATTCCCCAAACCATTAAACTTGCTTTCATCACTAAAATGAACTGTGGACCACTTCTCCTCTGTCCACACAACATGCTCCTCACCAAGGGTGAGTCTAGCCTTTTTATTCTTTCTGCTAATGAGAGGTTTGGTCACTGCAGAATGCTCTTAAACGTCATGACACTGTATGGGGCCGGCCTTAACCTGAATGGTGCCCTGTGCAAAACTACCCTTTGGTGCCCCGCTACTGATTTTTTACCCAGTTTCCAGGAAACAAAGGCCATTTTTTTATATCCTAAGAAAATTGATTTCTTCAAATGTACAATAAAGTCCTCCAGATTTGTGCTGGAGAATCTGCATCTCAAATCCACATTAATTCCACCACATCTGAGATTATTCTTATCGGGGTCTTCTCATCTCATACATGCTGTATGCCTGGATATTACATTATGGATGGTACATATGGATTCCCCCAATTGGGCGCACATGTATCTGGAGAATGAGGCGCTGCCGCTCTTCGTGGAGAGATGTTATAAATTCCTATACACTTAGAGCGGCGCAGGTCGTAGTCCCATTGGTGGGATCCTGAGGATAAATGTACCAGATGATACCAGACAAGGCACCATGGAGTCGGCGGCCGATGCTGTGTGTACTCCGGACCAAAAAGTCCAAAATACAGATGTTAAAAAGGAATGTAAGAAATTAGAAAAAAGCTTTGCATAATACATAATAAAGAGTCCTCAGGTAATATGTGTCACTGTCTCTCAGCTAAAATGACCTGAACAGACTGAGGTGCAGCACCACATACACACCATAAGGACGGGGGCGCTGTATATGTGTCGCTGCCTCTCAGCTAAAATGACCTGAACAGACTGAGGTGCAGCACCACATATACACCATAAGGACGGGGGCACTGTATATGTGTCGCTGCCTCTCAGCTAAAATTACCTGAACAGACTGAGCTGCAGTACCACATACACACCATGAGGGAGGGGTACGGTGTATGGAAGAACTACAGCATATATACTGTAATCCCTTTATTAACCAGGCTGGGCTCACCTCATTTGGCAATGCTGCAAAAAATATTGTTGGGAAATTTGTAAGATAAATCCACGCTGAATAATGTCATATTCTGCAGAACTTCATAATGCACACCTCAGATGCTACAGAACCTAATCATTAACACCTCAGCTGCTGCAGAATCCCATAATACATACCTCAGCTGCTGCAGAACCTCAAAATACACACCTCAGATGCTACAGAACCTCATCATACACATTTCAGCTGCTGCAAAATCTCATAATTCACCTCAGCTGCTGCAGAATCCCATAATACACCTCAGCTGCTGCAGAACCCCATAATCCACCTCAGATGCTGCAGAACCCCATAATACACATCTCAGCGGCTGAAAGACCTCATCATACACACATCAACTGCTGCAGAATCTCATAATACACCTCAGCTGCTGACGATGCATTACATTGATAGAATGGCCTTCTTAACGTCACTAAGGCTAAGTTCACACAGGACATCTTTTGTTGCATTTTTGAGGTCACGAAGATGCACCAAATGCATGCATTTCCTCCTCCCAGCAAAGTCTTTGGGATTTCAATTTTGCTGTCCACACTGGACATCTTTTGTTGGCTGCATCTTGGCTACGTTTTTCAATATGCAGTGGGTCAGTTCTTTTTGCGTTTTCATTTTTGAACCCTTCCAGTCAATAGATTACACTTAAAAACCGCATTGGGCAAAACGCGGTAAAAACACATCAAAAACACATTGCGTTTTTTTATGCGTTTTTGCCGCGGTGCGTTTTTGGTGCATTCTTGGGACAAAAAGGCTGCATATTTGTGGTAAAAAAAAGATGCCCCGTGTGAACATACCCTAAACTATTACATGTGATGTGCAGACGGCAGTGACGCCATGTAACATATGAGACTTCACTATTATTTTGCTACCAGGTCAGGCTGGTTTCACCTCAGCGTTTTCCTGCTGCACTGCCAAGATCCGGCATAAGTGTAGTACAGTTCAATATAGTTCACTGGCA
Organism: Anomaloglossus baeobatrachus; assembly: GCF_048569485.1. Taxonomy (NCBI): domain Eukaryota; kingdom Metazoa; phylum Chordata; class Amphibia; order Anura; family Aromobatidae; genus Anomaloglossus; species Anomaloglossus baeobatrachus. Next base: position 474,391,167 of record NC_134353.1, read on the forward strand.
AGCTCCGGGCACATGCGGTCATGTGACCATAACATGTGACACCATGTGACCGGGGCTTGCCGCGCTGCCTGTGAACTGTATTGAACTGTACTACACTTATGCCGGATCTGGCAGTGCGGCAGGAAAACGCTGATGTGAAACCAGCGTTAGGAATCTGACAGCTGATTCCTCCTGCACGACTCCCGAGTGGAAGGAATCAGACACCAGCTCCATTCGTGTATATTTTACTCTGAAGCTTCCACGTTTCAGATAAAACACATTTAATTTCTGGCCGGGGACGATGCCACCAGGCTGAGGAGCTCGGGAGGCTGGTGCCCAATGGCTTCTCCCTGCTCTGCTGCCCTACACTGACTGGTATCTCCCCTGGGTTTGACATTTTGCACATTTTGCTCAGACCAAATGTCATGACCAGGTTTTCAAATGCCCTTCAGGAGTAATAATATGGCTTCAAAAGCCATTTTCCAGTCACCCCCTTACTTGATTCTGATCAGATTATATGCCCCCTCTAAGGTCCAACTTGAAGAACCATTTAGCACCAACAATCTGATTAAATTTATAAAAAATAAGTGGAAGGGGGAAAGGGTCCCAGATGGTAATCTGATTAAACTCACAAAAGTCGAAACAAGGACGCAGACTCACATCTTTTTTCTTAATAAAGAAGCACCTTGCAGCCTCAGGAGAAGGGGAGGGTCTAATATGTCATTTAGCAAGGCTTTCAGAGATATTATTTTTCACAGCCTGCGTTTCAGGGCTAGAAAGACTAGATAATCTGGTTTTGGATAGTTTTGTTCCAGGGAGCAAGTTAATGGGGCAATCATAGGCAAAGCGAGGCAAATATTGATACTATTCTTCAGGACATACTGCTTAAAAAACAGACAGAAAATAGGTTTGGGTGCCAGTTAAGACAGTAGAGAGAAGACTATTCAGACAATTATTCTTATATAATTCATTCCACTTAATAAGAATCTGCATAACTAATCATATGCTTAATAGTTGCTAGTCAAATGTATGTATAAAATAACCAAAATGAGTGACGGTAGTCTCACGCTCAAAGCTGTAGTGGATGGTGAAATATGGAGTCTGAAAGTCAAAGATTCAAAACATTGTTACCTTTTTTTATATACATACACTGGAGATCAAAATTAGAGAACAACGCACAAATTCCTAAATGTTGCAGTCATTGCATCGTCCTATGTGATTATATCCTAACATGAGTAAACTAGCAGCATTTTAAGCTCATTTCATAAATTGAATTTATTGAAAAGCACATGGCATGGTGTACCCCTTACAAAAAACCTTATCAATGTTGATTATATTATTTCTGAAAAAAGCAAGGGAACATACAATGTTCTCTAATTTTGATCTCCAGAGTATATACACTGGTATAGTGTAGTGGTTAAGTGCATTACCTCCAACATGGGAGACTGGGGTTCAAATCCCGTCCCTGCCATGTGGAAAAAATAAATAGAAATAAGTTACCATATACCTTGGAAAAAAGCCTCCTAATTCTATAATACCTACCTTCTGGTTAAGTGCACACCCACTAGTATACCAGTAGAGATCCATTCATTAGCAAGACTCCTAACACTATAATGCCTATCTCAATAAACATGAGAGTGTCACAAACAAAGATAGTCATGCTTGGATGTTTCCCGGAATAACAAGGTCCACGTCCATGAGAAACCAAGTCAATCTGATGCTAAATGGGCTACTGGAACAAACCATACATGGACAAGGCAAGAGAATCTGGATCTTGACCAGCTGAGGGAGTATTCTCCGGTCGTGATGTCTGTGTTACCAAACCCCTTATACTATAAATAAACACACGGACTGCATGCGACTTGGTTCAAATGGCCACAGCAGCCTTTTATTGCCTATTGTTCACAAACTAAGCACCTTAGGGACGCCGTCCAACGGGCGACCCAAAACAACACACATATAACAATAGACAATGCCAATTACATGACCCTCCCGGGGGCAGGCCCAGTCCATAACTACTACTCCCCCTGCCCCTGGCCGCAACACACCGACCAAGAGACGAGGTGCCAATCACCCACGGATTGACACCCCCACACTTTGGCAGAACCCCGTGCCTGCCACATCCCGGAACCGAGAGCCACCATACCGAGACAATGACTCCCGGTCCAGTTACCAGTCACTTCCAACCTCTGGACCAGACCTACCCCCCCCGCCGCTGTGACAAATAGCATCCCAACATCCCAAACCACGTCCCCCAGATGACAACACAAAAAGGGAGGGTGGGCGGGGATCTCTTGGCGTCCGGAAGAAGAAGAGGAGGTAACCCCCTCCTCTCCCAGACTAACCCTTTCCCTACTCCTCTTCCTCCCAAGCTAAACCACCCCTTAATGCCATATTAGGCCTGCCAAGCAAACTGTCCCTATTAACCCCATCACTCCCTAACTCCCCCTTGGTCATGTCGCCCCTCCTCCCCAGGGGATCCATGGCTGTCTGATCAAATGCTACTACAACCACAGACCAAATGAAAGAGGATACATAAAGACCTGAATGTCCATTGACTGAGAAACAATTAGTCACTTAATACTTCAATGTCATAACTTGAGATAGATCAACTGCACTGCATATCCACACACCACAGAAAGACCTGGAAGAACAACATGTGCAACCCCCTGAAAATCCTGATCCAATCCTGCAACTAGAGGCTACAACAGCTGATCTGAAACAGAAAATCATAGAGAAACTAAATACCATGAGGTCCAGAAGAGAAATACCACCAGACAGTATGCTAGAAGATGCCAATAGAGCACTTGCATCAATACCTACCACCACCATAACATAAACTGATCTATGCCACTGCCTCAGTAATCCTGGAAATGCTTGGCTATACTAAAAAGAACAACAGAAGCACGTGCCCACCATGGAAAAGAAGACTGGAGACAAAAATCAAGGTCACACAAAGAGAAGTCAGCCATCTAACAGAAGCACAGAAGGGTGTAAAGATCAAGAATAAGACCAAGCTGAACAAGTACAAAGGCCTGATTCCATCTGAAGCCCTAGACATAAAAAACAGAGGCTAACAGCTGCAAGACTAGGGAGATACACTAGAGAAGATGAGGCTAAGCTAATAAATGCCCTGTTCTCCAAAGAACCATCCAAGGTGTATTCCCCAAAACAATACTTGAAGGACATATAGGAGAAGGAAAAAACACACAACACTGGTGCAGAGTGGCTGAAAGATCTGAGAATGAAACACAATAACCACGTAGAATAAGAACCAGTCACCATCACAGAAGTAGGCATCCAAGAGCATGTCAAACAGACAGGGAGTGAGGGGTGCTCTATACAGACAAAGTATAGGGTGCAAGAGTGATGGGGGAATATATGCAGACATAGTATGTGGAGCAATTGGGGGAAGGTATACAGACATGGTTTGGGGAGCAAACAGGAAAGAAATTTTGAGGACGCAAAATAAAGAGTGACATGGTATGAGGAGCAGGAGTTGGAAAAGTATATGGACACGCAGGAGGTAGTGCAGAAATAGTAAGGGATGAGAAAAATGTGAGGGGGCACAGAATAGAGACTGGGTAGTGGAGGGAGGCGGTATGGAGAGGGGCCAGAATGGGAGGACAGTGTGAAGCCATAGTGAGGAGGGGTGTGATGAGAGAGCACAGTATAAAAACTTTGTAGTGTAAAGGACAGTGTGAAGAGGCTCAGTATGTAAGGAAGAGGGAATGTGGGGGGCATGTACCATAAGAGGGGCAGTGTGGGGTCATATTTTGTGCAGAGAACACAGTGAGGGGCCATTATTTGTATTGGTATTACCATTGGTATACCATTATTTGTTCTGGGGCACAGTGTAGGGCAGATATTTTTTAAATAGGAGTATTCTAAACATTCTGCTATTTTTAGGGGCATCCTGTTAGGGTAGGATATGCTGCAGAAGACCGTAGAAGAATGAAATCTGCAGTGATAAGATGTGAATTTGAAAGTCATCATGGCGTCAGGACACGGTGAAGAATAGAAAGAAACGACTAGAGAAAACATCCTCTATAAGGTACGTGAATGTAAATGTTTATTTGTGATACTGATTGTGTCTCATTATTAGGCCTCGGTCCCACTTGCGCATTTCTTCTGATGTGAGCACAATGGGACCCCCACTGATCAGCTGTTCTTGGTGCAGGTGGCTGGAAATGCTTAGTTCTGGATCAGCTTCGTCCTTTGATAGTGTACACACATCTGCCTCATTGATTTTAGTAGGAGGCTACTGCCACTATCAGAAGTCGGAGCAGATCCAAAACTGAGCACTTATGGCCACCTGCCATCACCGGCACGGCACCTAGAACAGGCGTTTGGCTGGCGTGCCAGGTGCTGGACCCTGACCAATCGGACATTGGTGACTTATCCTAAGGAAAGGCCATCAATGTTAAAGTAGAGGACAATCTCTTTATTAAAAAGTCTTGTGTCGTCTGACAAGTTAATGGTTACTATGTTTTTATGTTGTTAGAGCGTTAAAGGGGTTGTCCAAGTTTGTGATGAGCCTGCAGTCAGTCTGTGTCACTTTATGTGACTGCAGACTTCTGAATTCTCACAGTACGCACACTGCACGTTATCAAGATTCTCTGGTGCTGGCGGAGAGAGTGGGAGGTTACGAAGCTACAAGGATGCGATTTACATAGATATGGTCACGTATTGAACAGACATGCATGGCCTCGCTCAATGAAAATTAATTGACTGAGGCCGGACACATCAAATCAGAATGTGGCCAGAATTACACAAATCTCTTACTTGTGCTCACATGATCGTCCACTCTTGTCACTGGCACCGGAGAATTGTAAAAGTGTGCAGAACATGCATTTAAAGAATTAAGAAGCCTCAAGTCACGAAGAGAGTCACTGCAGACTATCATCTTTAATCTGGACTAGAGTTGAGCGCGGTTCGCGGTTCGAGGTTCTCCAGTTCACGGCTCGAGTGATTTTGGGGGCTGTTCTAGATCGAACTAGAACTCGAGCTTTTTGCTAAAGCTCGATAGTTCTAGATACGTTCGAGAACGGATCTAGCAGCAAAAAGACCAGCTAATTCCTAGCTGGCTTTCCGCTGTGATAGTGTAAGTCACTCTGTGACTCACACTATTATGACATTTCAGTGTATAGTGTGCATTCAGATCACTGCTGTATGGATAATGGCGATCGCCATTTTTTTTTTTTTTTTCCTTGTCTTCCTTCCCTAAGCGCGCGCGTGTAGTGGGGCGGGCTTGTCAGCCAAACCCAGACACACACACAGCTAAGTGGACTTTTAGCCAGAGAAGCAACGGCATGTGTGATAGGATGTCCATGTCACATGTCCCTGCATTATAAAACCGGACATTTTCCTCCAGCACGCCATTATCTCTTCTGCGTCCCTGGTGTCAGACACCGCTGGCGCAGCTCCTATCGCCGATACTGCTGTGTACGCTCTATACACAGCGCTATACAGAATAGGGATAGCACTTTCTATCAGTCCTTTTAAGGGCTCATACCGGCAGGGTCAGAGCCATAGGTGACAGGTCCTGAAAACAGAGTTTAACAGCTACACAAGATGACAGCGTCTGTGTAGCTAAGGTCAGGGATTTCCTCGCTGCATTTCCCCATTAGGAGGGATAGAAAGGCAGGCTTCCTTTCCTCTACCCAGAGACCCACAACCCTGCCACTGTACCCTCCTTCCCTTTGCACACTCAAACTCATTGTTACTAAGCCATTATACTAGCAAACACTGAGTGAACTTAGTGGCATCCTAAACGTGGCTATTGGACTTCTGTATAGTCCCACTAGTGCAAAGATATTTGCAGCACGTCTGCCTGCATTGCAAACTCAAACTCATTGTTACTAAGCCATTATACTAGCAAACACTGAGTGAACTTAGTGGCATCCTAAACGTGGCTGTTGGACTTCTGTATTGTCCCAGTAGTGCAAAGATATTTGCAGCACATCTGCCTGCATTGTACATTTAAACTCATTGTTACTAAGCCATTATACTATCAAACACTGAGTGAACTTAGTGGCATCCTAAATGTGGCTGTTGGACTTCTGTATTGTCCCAGTAGTGCAAAGATATTTGCAGCACGTCTGCCTGCATTGCACACTCAAACTCATTGTTACTAAGCCATTATATTAGCAAACACTGAGTGAACTTAGTGGCATCCTAAACGTGGCTATTGGACTTCTGTATAGTCCCAGTAGTGCAAAGATATTTGCAGCACGTCTGCCTGCATTGCACACTCAAACTCATTGTTACTAAGCCATTATACTAGCAAACACTGAGTGAACTTAGTGGCATCCTAAACGTGGCTGTTGGACTTCTGTATTGTCCCAGTAGTGCAAAGATATTTGCAGCACGTCTGACTGCATTGCACACTCAAACTCATTGTTACTAAGCCATTATACTAGCAAACACTGAGTGAACTTAGTGGCATCCTAAAAGTGGCTGTTGGAATTCCATTAGTGCCCCACTGGTGCCAAGCTATTTCTAGCACCTCTGAATGACACCCTCCTGCTCTGTTTTTAATAAGCTATAATGATAGCAAAAAATGCTGCCATTTAGTGGCATACAAGAACTGGCTGTTGTATTCCATTATTGTCCCACTGGTGCCAAGCTATTTCTAGCACCTCTGCATGACACCCTCCTGCTCTGTTTTTAATAAGCTATAATAATAGCAAAAAATGCTGCCATTTAGTGGCATACAAGAACTGGCTGTTGTATTCCATTATTGTCCCACTGGTACCAAGCTATTTCTAGCACCTCTGCATGACACCCTCCTGCTCTGTTTTTAATAAGCTATAATAATAGCAAAAAATGCTGCCATTTAGTGGCATACAAGAACTGGCTGTTGTATTCCATTATTGTCCCACTGGTGCCAAGCTATTTCTAGCACCTCTGCATGACAAACTCCTGCTCTGTTTTTAATAAGCTATAACAATAGCAAAAAATGCTGCAATTTAGTGGCATACAAGAACTGGCTGTTGTATTCCATTATTGTCCCACTGGTGCCAAGCTATTTCTAGTACCTCTGCATGACACCCTCCTGCTCTGTTTTTAATAAGCTATAATAATAGCAAAAAATGCTGCCATTTAGTGGCATACAAGAAGTGACTGTTGGACTTCCATTAGTGTCCCACTGGTGCAAATCTATTTGCAGCACCTCTGCATGACACCCTCATGCACATTTTGCTACGCTAATTTTATTGCAAACTCAGGCAATTCCTTGCTGCATTTGATCATTCGGAGGGATAGAAAGTGAGGCTTCCTTTACTGTCCTGGTATCCACAGAACACGGCCACTGTACCCACCTGTCCACTTTTGCCAAGCTATTTAATTTGCCCAAAGAGCTGACTCTTTTTCTGCCTTCCTAAAATTGTCTGTAATACTAAGTTAGTGTTCCTTTGCTGCCAAGCAAGGTACAACACATGTGCATTCTACACTCCTTTCCATTTCTGGAATGCAATTATTAAATGCAGGTAGTCCAGCCAATCTGTGACGAAGGTGCAGGTGTGGATATAATGTAGCCTGCATCCAATGTTGGTTTTCTCGATGTCTGACAGCTCAACAATACCATCTGCTTCCACTTCCAAAACAAGTGATGACCTGCCAATCACACTCCCTGTTGCGTGTAAAGGGGTGGAAGTTCAGTGTGAAAAACCATGTGAGACTGCTGTCCCCAGTCACAGAGGATGAAGAGCACGCAGATGCACTTGATGGGGCAGGCGGTGGTTGCACAGGCACGCTAGGCCGCATTGTAGCACAGTGAAATTCACATTGCGACTTATGCTTCATTTTAAGTCGTGTACAGGGTGGGCTCCCCAGTATGCAGCAAAACCAGGCAACAGGAAAAGGACTCTAGTCAGTTGGGTTGATAAATAATTGTTTAACTTTACCAAAACAAACAATAAGAACCATGCATACAATTTAAATAAATGAACAATCTATTCTGTTGCCTACTACCTGCTAATCCCTCTGCGTAGCAGTAATTGTGTGTTTGTGCGTGTGTGTGTGTGTGCGAACACGACTTAACAGTGGCGCATCACAAGAGCTTCCCAGTTATCTACGTAAGCATAGACAAAACACATTACCCCCCCTGAATACCCTTGTTAGCTGAAGCCTCACAGATAAGGCAGATGATAACAGTGTGAATGCAAACCACACAACTCTGCAACACAGTCATGGAAATCTTGAAAATCAACAGTCAGTGCAAACATGTGTCGCTGTCCCTCTATGATTTAAACTGTACGTGACAATTTGACAGTGCAGAGGCAGCAAGTCTTATTGTCTCTAAATAGTCGGCCTACAATGAACAGATATGTGTTTTGCTAATAAAACAAAGTGTTGCGTGCCCGCATTATTGTCTGGGCACAGCCTACCGTACCCGGGTACTGTGATGTCCAGTTGCCAGAAATACAGACTTTACGCTCCTCTCACGGTAAGCAGTATAGACAGCACCGTAACAATGTTGGTCTGTGGCACAGGATGCTTCTCACTGGCGTTACGGTACTCCTCACCAAACTCCAAAATGACTCCCCTCACAATTGAACGAAGTGTTTCCGCGGTGGCTCCTTGCTGTAACACACACCTTTAGCTTTTCCTTCTGTTCATAGACAGCATCTCCAAGTCCACACCCGAAGAGCAATTTCTCCTCCACGTCTAAGTGTGGAGAGGCAGCTAGTGCGCATGCGTGTGCCGATTTACCCCAGCCGCAGCCTAACTACAGTGTTTCGCCTAGTGAGTATGCTCAGCCTGACTGTGCCATTCCTGAGGCTAAGACTTCATTTCGGGATACAGCGCATGCTCCCACACTTAGTGCGAAAAGCCTCTTTGCACAGGTACTTGCATTCCGTGCCGGGTCTAAGTCCTGTTTTGTGCCTAGACACCATGCTAAAGCTGATAGTCTTTTTTCAGAGACTGTATTTCATGCTACTGAGCATGCTCAGGCATTTACTGCATCAGAGACTAGGTCCGGTAATGAACACTTTGGCCCTGCCCCTGATGTGGGGGGCCCATATAGACCACAGGGCATCAGGTGTCCTGAAGATGTGGCCAGGCCACTCCCAACTGGCTTGCAGAGGCCCGCCCCTATGACTTGTCACCTCATTATTGATGGTCAGACGATGACTGGTGAGGTGTTTGTGTCGTGGCAGCCATGAGGTCATTATTGAAGTTGCGGTTCCAAATAGGACGCTAGTTATGCCACTCATGACGTGTCACTCTGCTTTTGTCTCCAGGAGGTGCATTGTGGTCCACCCTGGTTTGGGGCGGACCCAGGTTATAAAACGGGCTGGAGCCAACAAGGAGGTGCGCAGTCTTCTATTATGCTCCGAAAGAGCACACCTCCATGTATTGAACCCATTGCAGCTTTAGGCCAGAGGTAGGCAGGGATAGGGCGTCGATGCAGGCCGCCACCACAGTTGGTAACGCAGAACGGTTAAGACCAGCTCCTGTCCTACCAGTCCTGCTTGTGCAGCCCAGTGGCATTAACAGGCCTGCTGCTGCTGATGTGCCTGCTGTCCACAGGTGTGGCCCCAATGCACACGGTCAGCGTACTCAATGGCCCCTGTGATGTTAACAGGGAGTTCCTGGGCTGGGTGGGCGTGTTGACCCTGTGACGCTAACAGGGCTCCCAGTCTCCAGATCCGAGTGGCGTCTAACTCGGTTCAGGCTACTATTAGTTTCATAGCCACACAGCTCTGTATCCTCCACCTAATCTTCCAGTTGCCAACCTCTACTTTTCCATCTGGGAGCACGGTGGACACTGACTGCTGATGGGAATATATACCTTTCTCTTTCTTTTCTTATTAATTTTCGTTATATAGTGGTAACATAGTATATACCACCTTATCCAAATCTGCCAGTCCCACCGTAACAGATGGTGTTTCTTCAGCAAATGTTACTTTTGCTTAACCACCAAACCCACGGACAAAAACTTTTTTCCCCTTTCCAACACAACTGTTCCCCTTTCCACCAGCATCTGTCCTTTTTCGACTCATTTTGTATATGACCAAAAGTGCAAATCTGCAGGGACACCGTACTCAATGCCATCTCAGCACAGCAGCCAGCCCTCGGTCCCTCAGATGTGGACAAGTAAAAGACCATTTCCTCCTATCCATGACAAAGCGTTGAGATTCACTCTGTGCAGCACTGGTGTTTAGTGGAAAAGCAGATCGAAGATTGCGTACCACCTTCTGCAGATACTCCTGTATACGTGCGTCCCTTTCTATGGCAGGAATTATTTCGCCAAATTTTGTCTTGTACCGGGGATCTAACAGTGTGGCAACCCAGTAGTTAGCATTACTTCGAATTAGTACAATCCGAGGGTCATGTTGTAGGTAGTGCAGCAAGAAGGCGCTCATGTGTCTTGTGCATCCAGGAGGACCAAGTCCTTGGTGTGTTGGTGGCAGAGAGGTGAGAATCGTGCCTCCTTCCTCTGCCCTCTCCCCCAACCACGCACAACCGAAATGTGAGCAAGCTCTCACTCATCTGCTGAGTCTTCCATGCCCATCGCCAGTTCGTCCTCCATTTCTTCATGGGCTCCTGCACCTTCCTCAACAATTTTTGCTGATACTATGCGCCCTTGTTAATCCCTCTCCCCCACCATTCCTTGACTTCCGCCTAGGTGCCGCTCACCGTCTGGACCTTGTAGATCTTATTATCCCTTCTGCATATGACTCCTCCTGTACTTCCTCCCCTTCCTCTTGGACCAACACCTGACTCCGAATAATGCTTACAGTGTGCTCCATCTTGTAGATGACCAGAATTGTCACGCTGAGAATGGCATCGCCAGTGCTAAACATCTTCGTCGACATTTGTAAACTGTGTAGAAGGGTGCATAGGTCCTTGATCTGACACCACTGCAGCAGCGTGATTTGCACCACCTCTGGATCAAGTTAGCCCAGGGTATACGTCATACCGTATTTCAGCAGGGCTCTGCGGTGCTGCCACAGACGCTGCAACATGTGCAGATTCCAATTCCTGCGTGTCGGAACATCGCATTTCTGGCGTTTAACCGCCAGACCCTAAGACTTCAGGAGCGATGAAAGTTGTTGAGCTGCTGGGTGCGAAGGATGAAAGTGAGCACATAGCAGCGTGCCCGCTGCACAAGGCCATGTAGGCCGGGATGGTATTTTAAAAATTGCTGGAGAATCAGATTCAACACATGAGCCATACAAGGCACGTGTGTCACAATGCCCTGACGAAGGGCCGCAGACAGGTTTGCATCATTGCCGCACACGGCTGTTAAGTCACCAACGTAGTCCACTCAATCAATTTGTACTCCGGTCGCCAGGTGACATCGTGTTCCTTTCGTGCATAGTGCTGATGATGGGAAAGGAGTCGATGCCAGCGGCGCAGGTGGATGCAGGTTATGGTCACCCACTGGGTTGCGTTACCTTGACAGATGCAGAACCACAGGCTGAATGTAGGTGGTGGGTATCTCACAGATGAAGTACCATCATTCAGCTACAACCTATGGGAATACACCACACCCTTTTTTAGGCCCCTCCTGTCTGCAGACCACTGCCAGACAAAGCTATGAACCTATTGTTACTGTTACCCCCAGTTCAGTTTTATGATTTTGTGTGCTTGTTACCTGACTACTTTTCCTGCTTGCTCTTTATGTACCTCATTGGCCGATCCGCATTTCACCTCTGCTTGTTTTCTGATTAAGTCCTGGCCATCCCATTCTGTTCCTGCTCCTCAATTAATGTTTTGACCCTGCATGACTACTATTCTCTGGAACTGCAGCCTTCCACAGGTATTGATCAACTTGGGCCCTGTCTAATTCCAAATCACTGTATAGGGGTTAAAGGGTTTCAGGGTTCTGGGTGTCCAGCTTGGTGAGTGGCTTCCCTCTAGCCTATCCTTTACAGCCCATCTGAGTGTGTCGATCCAGGCAGGCGTTACACCGTGCCCTCTGCAGAAGGCCATGTAGGCCGGGATAGTGTTTTAAAAATTGCTGGACAACCAGGTTCAACACGTGAGCCATACAAGGCACGTGTGTCACATTGCCCTGAAGAAGGGTCGCAGACTGGTTTGCATCATTTTCGCACCCGGCCTTCCCTGGCTGCTGGTTGAGTGGAGACAACCATTGATGAAACTCGGTCTCACTCTCCAGAGCTAACCGTCCACAATTCCTCAGCGGTGTCTCACATTTCCCCTACATTTCAAAGTAAACATTTGACCGCCTGATGGCCTTTAGCTCTGCTGCCAGCATAGTAAGGAGGTGTGTGGGATTCCTTGGGCGCAGTTACAAGGAAGGGTGGCCTGACCACACAGGGTTTGGGCCGAGGTGGAGGACCCACACGAGGTTGAGGAGGCAGAAGCAGTGGAGGAACTTGTACATACAGAGGAAGGATTGACACACAAGTCGTGGGGACAGCAAGACTTGTACAGCAAACCCTTCTCCATCTCTCACCATAGTTACCCAGTGCCCAGTCAGCAACATGTAACTCCCCTGTCCATGCTTACTGGTCCAAGTATCTGGTGAAATGCACCCTGTCACACACAGAGTTTCTCAAGGAATCGGTGATGTTGTGTGCGACCTGCTGTGGTAGCGCGGGCACGCCTTTCTTAGAGAAGGAGTGGCGACTGGCCATCGGCTCTTGGGGCACTGCAATGGGCAAAAGGTCTCGAAAATCCTCGGTCTCAAAAGGGTGTAAAGGCAGCCTTTCTGTAGCCAACAAGTTGCAGATGCTGAAACTCAACCTCTTAGGCATGTCCTGCCCTTCGAAAATCATGTAAAACACAGCGAGGGGACTCCAACCACAGTCTCCCTCGTTTCCACTAATTGGGCCACACACACCCCACTTGACTGGCATCAGTTGGCCCCCCTTTTCAAAATGAAAAAGATGCTTTGCATGAAGCACTCTCAAAAATACGCATGCCTTTCGCGTCCCCTGGATGACCCAGGGGAAGAAAAGTCCTCTGAGAGCCATGACTTGTTCATCTTGGTTCTTTTTTCAAAAGCGAGGGGACTCCAACCACAGTCTCCCTCGTTTCCACTAATTGGGCCACACACACCCCATTTGACTGGCATCAGTTGACAACCCTTTGGAAAAAGAAAAAGATGCTTTGCATGAAGCACTCTCAAAAATACGCGTGCCTTTCGCCTCCCCTGGCTGACCCAGGGGAAGAAAAGTCCTCTGAGAGCCATGTCCACATTGTATACTGGATTAGTCACATTGTGGATTAGTCACAATGGACATTAGTAAACTGCAGTTATTTGCTTACCCATTTAAATTCATAGTTGTCCCCACAGGAGGTTAATGTGCCCACCAGAATACAATAGAACCCTCCATTTCTTTGCTGTTCTCGAAATCACTAAAGGTCCAGTCACACTAAAGGTCCAGTCACACTAAGCAACTTACCAGCGATCCCAACAACGATAGGGATCGCTGGTAAGTTGCTAGGAGGTTGCTGGTGAGAAGTCACACTGCGACGCTCCAGCGATCCCACCAGCAACCTGACCTGGCAGGGATCGCTGGAGCGTCGCTACACAAGTTGCTGGTGAGCTCACCAGCAACCAGTGACCAGCCCCCAACGCCGCGTGGAAGATGCTGCGCTTGGTAACTAAGGTAAATATCGGGTAACCAACCCGATATTTACCTTGGTTACCACCGCACGGAGCTACACGTGCAGAGAGCAGGGAGCAGCGAACACTGAGCGCTGGCTCCTTGCTCTCCTAGTTACAGCACACATCGGGTTAATTACCCGATGTGTGCTGCAGCTAAATGTGCACAGAGCAGGGAGCAGCGCACAATGCTTAGCGCTGGCTCCTTGCTCTCCTAGTTACAGCACACATCAGGTTAATTACCTGATGTGTGCTGCAGCTAAATGTGCACAGAGCAGGAGTCGGCACTGACAGTGAGAGCGGCGGAGGCTGGTAACAAAGGTAAATATCGGGTAACCAAGGACAGGGCTTCTTGGTTACCCGATGTTTACATTGGTTACCAGCCTCCGCAGAAGCCGGCTCCTGCTGCCTGCACATTTAGTTGTTGCTGTCTCGCTGTCACACACAGCGATCTGTGCTGCACAGCGGGACAGCAACAACTAAAAAATGGCACAGGACATTCAGCAACAACCAACGACCTCACAGCAGGGGCCAGGTTGTTGCTGGATGTCACACACAGCAACATCGCTAGCAACGTCACAAAAGTTGTTCGTTAGCAGCGATGTTGCTAGAGATGTTGCTTAGTGTGACGGGGCCTTAAGCAACTTACCAGCGATCCCAACAACGATAGGGATCGCTGGTAAGTTGCTAGGAGGTTCCTGGTGAGATGTCACACTGCGACGCTCCAGCGATCCCACCAGCAACCTGACCTGGCAGGGATCGCTGGAGCGTGGCTACACGAGTTGCTGGTGAGCTCACCAGCAACCAGTGACCAGCCCCCAGCGCCGCGTGGAAGATGCTGCGCTTGGTAACTAAGGTAAATATCGGGTAACCAACCCGATATTTACCTTGGTTACCACCGCACGGAGCTACACGTGCAGAGAGCAGGGAGCAGCGCACACTGAGCACTGGCTCCTTGCTCTCCTAGTTACAGCACACATCGGGTTAATTACCCGATGTGTGCTGCAGCTAAATGTGCACAGAGCAGGGAGCAGCGCACAATGCTTAGCGCTGGCTCCCTGCTCTCCTAGTTACAGCACACATCGGGTTAATTACCTGATGTGTGCTGCAGCTAAATGTGCACAGAGCAGGAGCCGGCACTGACAGTGAGAGCGGCGGAGGCTGGTAACAAAGGTAAATATCGGGTAACCAAGGACAGGGCTTCTTGGTTACCCGATGTTTACATTGGTTACCAGCCTCCGCAGAAGCCGGCTCCTGCTGCCTGCACATTTAGTTGTTGCTGTCTCGCTGTCACACACAGCGATCTGTGCTGCACAGCGGGACAGCAACAACTAAAAAATGGCCCAGGACATTCAGCAACAACCAACGACCTCACAGCAGGGGCCAGGTTGTTGCTGGATGTCACACACAGCAACATCGCTAGCAACGTCACAAAAGTTGTTCGTTAGCAGCGATGTTGCTAGCAATGTTGCTTAGTGTGACGGGGCCTTAAGCAACTTACCAGCGATCCCAACAACGATAGGGATCGCTGGTAAGTTGCTAGGAGGTTGCTGGTGAGATGTCACACTGCGACGCTCCAGCAATCCCACCAGCAACCTGACCTGGCAGGGATCGCTGGAGCGTGGCTACACGAGTTGCTGGTGAGCTCACCAGCAACCAGTGACCAGCCCCCAGCGCCGCGTGGAAGATGCTGCGCTTGGTAACTAAGGTAAATATCGGGTAACCAACCCGATATTTACCTTGGTTACCACCGCACGGAGCTACACGTGCAGAGAGCAGGGAGCAGCGCACACTGAGCGCTGGCTCCCTGCTCTCCTAGTTACAGCACACATCGGGTTAATTACCCGATGTGTGCTGCAGCTAAATGTGCACAGAGCAGGGAGCAGCGCACAATGCTTAGCGCTGGCTCCCTGCTCTCCTAGCTACAGCACACATCGGGTTAATTAACCCGATGTGTCCTACAGCTACATGTGCACAGAGCAGGAGCCGGCACTGACAGTGAGAGCGGCGGAGGCTGGTAACAAAGGTAAATATCGGGTAACCAAGGACAGGGCTTCTTGGTTACCCGATGTTTACATTGGTTACCAGCCTCCGCAGAAGCCGGCTCCTGCTGCCTGCACATTTAGTTGTTGCTGTCTCGCTGTCACACACAGCGATCTGTGCTTCACAGCAGGACAGCAACAACTAAAAAATGGCCCAGGACATTCAGCAACAACCAACGACCTCACAGCAGGGGCCAGGTTGTTGCTGGATGTCACACACAGCAACATCGCTAGCAACGTCACAAAAGTTGTTCGTTAGCAGCGATGTTGCTAGCGATGTTGCTTAGTGTGACGGGGCCTTTAGGTTGACAAATCTCTGGGCCCGGATGGCATACACCCCAGAGTACTACAGGAATTGAGTTCTGTGATAGATAGACCATTATTTTTAATCTTCACAGATTCCTTAATAACAGGGTCGGTACCGCAGGACTGGCGCATAGCAAATGTGGTGCCAATATTCAAAAAGTGGACAAAAACTGAGCCGGGAAATTATAGGCCGGTAAGTGTAACCTCTACAGTTATTAAAATTCTTGAGGGTTTCTTGAGAGATGCTATACTGGAGTATCTCAAGAAATATAACCTTATGACAGAGTATCAACATGGGTTTATGAGGGATTGATCCTGTCAAACTAATTTGATAAGCTTCTATGAAGAGTAGAGTTGAGCACGGTTCGTGGTTCTCCAGTTCTCGGTTCGAGTGATTTTGGGGGGTGTTCTAGATCGAACTAGAACTCGAGCTTTTTGCTAAAAGTTCGTTAGCTCGAGTTATGTTCGAGAACGGTTCTATCAGGAAAAAGCCAAGCTAATTACTAGCTGGCTTTTCACTGTAATAGTGTGAGTCACTCTGTGACTCACACTTTTATCAAATTTCAGCGTATAGTGTGCGGGTGGTGCGTGTTCAGATCACTGCTGCTGGGATAATGGCGATCGCCATTTTTTTTTTTTCTTCTTCCTTCCCTAAGCGCACGTGTAGTGGGGCGGGCCAGCATGTCAGCCAATCCCAGACACACACACAGCTAAGTGGACTTTTTTGCCAGACAAGCAAGGCCATGTGTCATAAGCTGTCCATGTCACAAGTCCTTGCATTATAAATATGGCAATTTTCCCGTCTGGTCGCCATTCTCTGCCTTCTGTGTCTGGGTGACAGTCACCGCAGACGCAGCTCCTGCCGCCGATCCTGCTGTGTACGCTCTACACACAGGGAAATACAGAATAGGGATAGAAGTTTCTTTCAGCCCTTTTAAGGGCTAATTCCAGCTGGCTCAGAGCCATAGGTGACAGTCAGGTCCATGGAAACAGTTTTTAACAGCTACAGATAACAGCGTCTGTGTAGCTAAGCTCAGGGACTTCCTTGCTGCATTTCACCAATATGAGGGATAGAAAGTGAGGCTTCCTTTCCTCTACACTGAACCACAACCCGGCTACTGTACCCTCCTGCCCTTTTTAGCAAAGCCATTTTAATTGCAGAGTGATGCCAGTTAGTGCCATCCAAAGAGTGGCTGCTATCCTCCATTATTGTTGCACTTGTGCCAAGCAAGTCCCACCACCTCTGCATTCTCCCCTCCTACACATTTTTGCAAAGGCATTTTAGTTGAAAAGAGTGCTGCCAGTTAGTGGCATCCTAAAAGTGGCTGTTGGACATCATTAGTGTCCCACTGGTGCCAAGCTATTTCCAACACCTCTGCATTGCACCCTCAAGCTCATTTTTACTAAGCCATTTTAATAGCAAACACTGAGTAAACTTAGCGGCATCCTAAAAGTGGCTGTTAGACAACATTAGTGTCCCACTGGTGCCAAGCTATTTCCAGCACCTCTGCATTGCACCCTCAAGCTCATTTTTTAAAAGCCATTATAATAGCAAAAACTGAGAAAACTTAGTGGCATTCTAAAAGTGGCTGTTGGAAATCATTAGTGTCCCACTGGTGCCAAGCTATTTGCAGCACCTCTGCATTGCACCCTCAAGCTCATTTTTACAAAGCCATTATAATAGCAAACACTGAGAAAACTTAGTGGCATCCTAAAAGTGGCTGTTGGACATCATTAGTGTCCCACTGGTGCCAAGCTATTTCCAGCACCTCTGCATTGCACCCTCAAGCTCATTTTTACTAAGCCATTTTAATAGCAAACACTGAGAAAACTTAGTGGCATCCTAAAAGTGGCTGTTGGACATCATTAGTGTCCCACTGGTGCCAAGCTATTTCCAGCACCTCTGCATTGCACCCTCAAGCTCATTTTTACTAAGCCATTATAATAGCAAAAACTGAGAAAACTTAGTGGCATCCTAAAAGTGGCTGTTGGAAATTATTAGTGTCCCACTGGTGCCAAGCTATTTCCAGCACCTCTGCATTGCACCCTCAAGCTCATTTTTACTAAGCCATTATAATAGCAAATACTGAGAAAACTTAGTGGCATCCTAAAAGTGGCTGTTGGACATCATTAGTGTCCCACTGGTGCCAAGCTATTTCCAGCACCTCTGCATTGCACCCTCAAGCTCATTTTTACTAAGCCATTTTAATAGCAAACACTGAGAAAACTTAGTGGCATCCTAAAAGTGGCTGTTGGACATCATTAGTGTCCCACTGGTGCCAAGCTATTTCCAGCACCTCTGCATTGCACCCTCAAGCTCATTTTTACTAAGCCATTATAATAGCAAAAACTGAGAAAACTTAGTGGCATCCTAAAAGTATGTGTTTGACATAATTAGTGTCCCACTGGTGCCAAGCTATTTCCAGCACCTCTGCATTGCACACTCAAGCTCGTTTTTACTAAGCTATTATAATAGCAAACACTGAGAAAACTTAGTGGCATCCTAAAAGTATGTGTTTGACATAATTAGTGTCCCACTGGTGCCAAGCTATTTCCAGCACCTCTGCATTGCACCCTCAAGCTCATTTTTACTAAGCTATTATAATAGCAAATACTGAGAAAACTAAGTGGCATCCTAAAAGTGGCTGTTGGACATCATTAGTGTCCAACTGGTGCCAAGCTATTTCCAGCACCTCTGCACTGCACCCTCAAGCTCATTTTTACAAAGCTATTTTAATAGCAAACACTGAGAAAACTTAGTGGCATCCTAAAAGTGGCTGTTGGACATCATTAGTGTCCCACTGGTGCCAAGATATTTCCAGCATCTCTGCATTGCACCCTCAAGCTCATTTTTACTAAGCCATTTTAATAGCAAACACTGAGAAAACTTAGTGGCATCCTAAAAGTGGCTGTTGGACATCATTAGTGTCACACTGGTGCCAAGCTATTTCCAGCACCTCTGCATTGCACCCTCAAGCTCATTATTACTAAGCCATTATAATAGCAAACACTGAGAAAACTTAGTGGCATCCTAAAAGTATCTGTTGGACATCATTAGTGTCCCATTGGTGCCAAGCTATTTCCAGGACCTCTGCATTGCACCCTCAAGCTCATTTTTACTAAGCCATTATAATAGCAAACACTGAGAAAACTTAGTGGCATCCTAAAAGTGGCTGTAGGAAATCATTAGTGTCCCACTGGTGCCAAGCTATTTCCAGCACCTATGCATTGCACCCTCAAGCTCATTTTTACTAAGCCAATATAAAAGCAAACAATGAGAAAACTTAGTGGCATCCTAAAAGTGGCTGTTGGACAACATTAGTGTCACACTGGTGCCAAGCTATTTCCAGCACCTCTGCATTGCACCCTCAAGCTCATTTTTACTAAGCCATTATAATAGCAAACACTGAGAAAACTTAGTGGCATCCTAAAAGTGGCAGTTGGAAATCATTAGTGTCCCACTGGTGCCAAGCTATTTCCAGCACCTCTGTATTGCACCCTCAAGATCATTTTTACTAAGCCATTTTAATAGCAAACACTGAGAAAACTTAGTGGCATCCTAAAAGTGGCTGTTGGACATCATTAGTGTCCCACTGGTGCCAAGCTATTTCCAGCACCTCTAGATTGCACCCTCAAGCTCATTTTTACTAAGCCACTATAATAGCAAACACTGAGAAAACTTAGTGGCATCCTAAAAGTGGCAGTTGGAAATCATTAGTGTCCCACTGGTGCCAAGCTATTTCCAGCACCTCTGCATTGCACCCTCAAGCTCATTTTTACTAAGCCATTATAATAGCAAACACTGAGAAAACTTAGTGGCATCCTAAAAGTGGCTGTTGGACATCATTAGTGTCCCACTGGTGCCAAGCTGTTTCCAGCACCTATGCATTGCACCCTCAAGCTCATTTTTACTAAGCCATTATAATACCTAAAAATGAGAAAACTTAGTGGCATCCTAAAAGTGGCTGTTGGACATCATTAGTGTCCCACTGGTGCCAAGCTATTTCCAGCACCTCTGCATTGCACCCTCAAGCTCATTTTTACTAAGCCATTATAATAGCAAAAACTGAGAAAACTTAGTGGCATCCTAAAAGTGGCTGTTGGAAATCATTAGTGTCCCACTGGTGCCAAGCTATTTGCAGCACCTCTGCATTGCACCCTCAAGCTCATTTTTACTAAGCCATTATAATAGCAAACACTGAGAAAACTTAGTGGCATCCTAAAAATGGCTGTTGGACATCATTAGTGTCCCACTGGTGCCAAGCTATTTCCAGCACCTCTGCATTGCACCCTCAAGCTCATTTTTACTAAGCCATTATAATAGCAAAAACTGAGAAAACTTAGTGGCATCCTAAAAGTGGCTGTTGGAAATTATTAGTGTCCCACTGGTGCCAAGCTATTTGCAGCACCTCTGCATTGCACCCTCAAGCTCATTTTTACTAAGCCATTATAATAGCAAACACTGAGAAAACTTAGTGGCATCCTAAAAGTGGCTGTTGGACATCATTAGTGTCCCACTGGTGCCAAGCTATTTCCAGTACCTCTGCATTCCACCCTCAAGCTCATTTTTACTAAGCCATTATAATAGCAAACACTGAGAAATCTTAGTGGCATCCTAAAAGTGGCTGTTGGACATCATTAGTGTCCCACTGGTGCCAAGCTATTTCCAGCACCTTTGCATTGCACCCTCAAGCTCATTTTTACTAAGCCATTATAATAGCAAACACTGAGAAAACTTAGTGGCATCCTAAAATGGGCTGTTTGAAGTCATTAGTGTCCCACTGGTGCCAAGCTATTTCCAGCACCTCTGCATTGCACCCTCAAGCTCGTTTTTACTAAGCTATTATAATAGCAAACACTGAGAAAACTTAGTGGCATCCTAAAAGTATGTGTTTGACATAATTAGTGTCCCACTGGTGCCAAGCTATTTCCAGCACCTCTGCATTGCACCCTCAAGCTCATTTTTACTAAGCTAATATAATAGCAAATACTGAGAAAACTTAGTGTCATCCTAAAAGTGGCTGTTGGACATCATTAGTGTCCAACTGGTGCCAAGCTATTTCCAGCACCTCTGCATTGCACCCTCAAGTTCATTTTTACTAAGCTATTTTAATAGCAAACACTGAGAAAACTTAGTGGCATCCTAAAAGTGGCTGTTGGACATCATTAGTGTCCCACTGGTGCCAAGCTGTTTCCAGCACCTCTGCATTGCACCCTCAAGCTTATTTTTACTAAGCTATTATAATAGCAAATACTGAGAAAACTTAGGGTCATCCTAAAAGTGGCTGTTGGAAATCATTAGTGTCCCACTGGTGCCAAGCTAATTCCAGCACCTCTGCATTGCACCCTCAAGCTCATTTTTACTAAGCCATTATAATAGCAAACACTGAGAAAACTTAGTGGCATCCTAAAAGTGGCTGTTGGACGTCATTAGTGTCCCACTGGTGCCAAGCTATTTCCAGCACCTCTGCATTGCACCCTCAAGCTCATTTTTACTAAGCCATTATAATAGCAAACACTGAGAAAACTTAGTGGCATCCTAAAAGTGGCTGTTGGACGTCAATAGTGTCCCACTGGTGCCAAGCTATTTCCAGCACCTCTGCATTGCACCCTCAAGCTCATTTTTACAAAGCCATTATAATAGCAAACACTGAGAAAACTTAGCGGCATCCTAAAAGTGGCTGTTGGACATCATTAGTGTCCCACTGGTGCCAAGCTATTTCCAGCACCTCTGCATTGCACACTCAAGCTCATTTTTACTAAGCTATTATAATAGCAAACACTGAGAAAACTTAGTGGCATCCTAAAAGTATCTGTTGGACATCATTAGTGTCCCACTGGTGCCAAGCTATTTCCAGCACCTCTGCATTGCACACTCAAGCTCATTTTTACTAAGCCATTATAATAGCAAACACTGAGAAAACTTAGTGGCATCCTAAAACTGGCTGTTGGAAATCATTAGTGTCCCACGGGTGCCAAGCTGTTTCCAGCACCTCTGCATTGCACCCTCAAGCTCATTTTTATTAAGCCATTTTAAAAGCAAACAATGAGAAAACTTAGTGGCATCCTAAAAGTGGCTGTTGGACATCATTAGTGTCCCACTGGTGCCAAGCTATTTCCAGCACCTCTGCATTGCACCCACAAGCTCATTTTTACTAAGCCATTATAATAGCAAACACTGAGAAAACTTAGTGGCATCCTAAAAGTGGCTGTTGGAAATCATTAGTGTCCCACTGGTGCCAAGCTATTTCCAGCACCTATGCATTGCACCCTCAAGCTCATTTTTACTAAGCCAATATAAAAGCAAACAATGAGAAAACTTAGTGGCATCCTAAAAGTGGCTGTTGGACATCATTAGTGTCCCACGGGTGCCAAGCTTTTTCCAGCACCTCTGCATTGCACCCTCAAGCTCATTTTTCTAAGCCATTTTAATAGCAAACACTGAGAAAACTTAGTGGCATCCTAAAAGTGGCTGTTGGACATCATTAGTGTCACACTGGTGCCAAGCTATTTCCAGTACCTCTGCATTGCACCCTCAAGCTCATTATTACTAAGCCATTATAATAGCAAACACTGAGAAAACTTAGTGGCATCCTAAAAGTATCTGTTGGACATCATTAGTGTCCCATTGGTGCCAAGCTATTTCCAGGACCTCTGCATTGCACCCTTAAGCTCATTTTTACTAAGCCATTATAATAGCAAACACTGAGAAAACTTAGTGGCATCCTAAAAGTGGCAGTTGGAAATCATTAGTGTCCCACTGGTGCCAAGCTATTTCCAGCACCTCTGTATTGCACCCTCAAGATCATTTTTACTAAGCCATTTTAATAGCAAACACTGAGAAAACTTAGTGGCATCCTAAAAGTGGCTGTTAGACATCATTAGTGTCCCACTGGTGCCAAGCTATTTCCAGCACCTCTGCATTGCACCCTCAAGCTCATTTTTACTAAGCCACTATAATAGCAAACACTGAGAAAACTTAGTGGCATCCTAAAAGTGGCAGTTGGAAATCATTAGTGTCCCACTGGTGCCAAGCTATTTCCAGCACCTCTGCATTGCACCCTCAAGCTCATTTTTACTAAGCCATTATAATAGCAAACACTGAGAAAACTTAGTGGCATCCTAAAAGTGGCTGTTGGACATCATTAGTGTCCCACTAGTGCCAAGCTGTTTCCAGCACCTCTGCATTGCACCCTCAAGCTCATTTTTACTAAGCCATTTTAATAGCAAACACTGAGAAAACTTAGTGGCATCCTAAAAGTGGCTGTTGGACATCATTAGTGTCCCACTGGTGCCAAGCTATTTCCAGCACCTCTGCATTGCACCCTCAAGCTCATTTTTACTAAGCCACTATAATAGCAAACACTGAGAAAACTTAGTGGCATCCTAAAAGTGGCAGTTGGAAATCATTAGTGTCCCACTGGTGCCAAGCTATTTCCAGCACCTCTGCATTGCACCCTCAAGATCATTTTTACTAAGCCATTATAATAGCAAAAAATGAGAAAACTTAGTGGCATCCTAAAAGTGGCTGTTGGACATCATTAGTGTCCCACTGGTGCCAAGCTATTTCCAGCACCTCTGCATTGCACCCTCAAGCTCATTTTTACTAAGCCATTTTAATAGCAAACACTGAGAAAACTTAGTGGCATCCTAAAAGTGGCTGTTGGACATCAATAGTGTCCCACTGGTGCCAAGCTATTTCCAACACTTCTGCATTGCACCCTCAAGCTCATTTTTACTAAGCCATTATAATAGCAAACACTGAAAAAACTTAGTGGCATCCTAAAAGTGGCTGTTGGAAATCATTAGTGTCCCACGGGTGCCAAGCTATTTCCAGCACCTATTCATTGCACCCTTAAGCTCATTTTTACTAAGCCATTATAATAGCAAACAATGTGAAAACTTAGTGGCATCCTAAAAGTGACTGTTGGACATCATTAGTGTCCCACTGGTGCCAAGCTATTTCCAGCACCTATGCATTGCACCCTCAAGCTCATTATTACTAAGCCATTATAATAGCAATTACTGAGAAAACTTAGTGGCATCCTCAAAGTAACTGTTGGAAATCATTAGTGTCCCACTGGTGCCAACCTATTTCCAACACCTCTGCATTGCACCCTCAAGCTCATTTTTACTAAGCCATTTTAATAGCAAACACTGAGAAAACTTAGTGGCATCCTAAAAGTATGTGTTTGACATAATTAGTGTCCAACAGGTGCCAAGCTATTTCCAGCACCTCTGCTTTGCACCCTCAAGCTCATTTTTACTAAGCTATTTTAATAGCAAACACTGAGAAAACTTAGTGGCATCCTAAAAGTGGCTGTTGGACATCATTAGTGTCTTACTGGTGCCAAGATATTTCCAGCACCTCTGCATTGCACCCTCAAGCTTATTTTACTAAGCTATTATAATAGCAAATACTGAAAAAACTTAGTGTCATCCTAAAAGTGGCTGTTGGAAATCATTAGTGTCCCACTGGTGCCAAGCTAATTCCAGCACCTCTTCATTGCACCCTCAAGCTCATTTTTACTAAGCCATTATAATAGCAAACACTGAGAAAACTTAGTGGCATCCTAAAAGTGGCTGTTGGACGTCATTAGTGTCCCACTGGTGCCAAGCTATTTCCAGCACCTATGCATTGCACCCTCAAGCTCATTTTTACTAAGCCATTTTAATAGCAAACACTGAGAAAACTTAGTGGCATCCTAAAAGTGGCTGTTGGACATCATTAGTGTCACACTGGTGCCAAGCTATTTCCAGCACCTCTGCATTGCACCATCAAGCTCATTTTTACTAAGCCATTATAATAGCAAACACTGAGAAAACTTAGTGGCATCCTAAAAGTGGCTGTTGGAAATCATTAGTGTCCCACTGGTGCCAAGCTATTTCCAGCACCTATGCATTGCACCCTCAAGCTCATTTTTACTAAGCCAATATAAAAGCAAACAATGAGAAAACTTAGTGGCATCCTAAAAGTGGCTGTTGGACATCATTAGTGTCCCACGGGTGCCAAGCTTTTTCCAGCACCTCTGCATTGCACCCTCAAGCTCATTTTTACTAAGCCATTTTAATAGCAAACACTGAGAAAACTTAGTGGCATCCTAAAAGTGGCTGTTGGACATCATTAGTGTCACACTGGTGCCAAGCTATTTCCAGCACCTTTGCATTGCACCCTCAAGCTCATTATTACTAAGCCATTATAATAGCAAACACTGAGAAAACTTAGTGGCATCCTAAAAGTATCTTTTGGACATCATTAGTGTCCCATTGGTGCCAAGCTATTTCCAGGACCTCTGCATTGCACCCTCAAGCTCATTTTTACTAAGCCACTATAATAGCAAACACTGAGAAAACTTAGTGGCATCCTAAAAGTGGCAGTTGGAAATCATTAGTGTCCCACTGGTGCCAAGCTATTTCCAGCACCTCTGCATTGCACCCTCAAGCTCATTTTTACTAAGCCATTATAATAGCAAACACTGAGAAAACTTAGTGGCATCCTAAAAGTGGCTGTTGGACATCATTAGTGTCCCACTAGTGCCAAGCTGTTTCCAGCACCTATGCATTGCACCCTCAAGTTCATTTTTACTAAGCCATTATAATAGCAAAAAATGAGAAAACTTAGTGGCATCCTAAAAGTGGCTGTTGGACATCATTAGTGTCCCACTGGTGCCAAGCTATTTCCAGCACCTCTGCATTGCACCCTCAAGCTCATTTTTACTAAGCCATTTTAATAGCAAACACTGAGAAAACTTAGTGGCATCCTAAAAGTGGCTGTTGGACATCAATAGTGTCCCACTGGTGCCAAGCTATTTCCAACACTTCTGCATTGCACCCTCAAGCTCATTTTTACTAAGCTATTATAATAGCAAACACTGAAAAAACTTAGTGGCATCCTAAAAGTGGCTGTTGGAAATCATTAGTGTCCCACGGGTGCCAAGCTATTTCCAGCACCTATTCATTGCACCCTTAAGCTCATTTTAACTAAGCCATTATAATAGCAAACAATGTGAAAACTTAGTGGCATCCTAAAAGTGGCTGTTGGACATCATTAGTGTCCCACTGGTGCCAAGCTATTTCCAGCACCTATGCATTGCACCCTCAAGCTCATTATTACTAAGCCATTATAATAGCAATTACTGAGAAAACTTAGTGGCATCCTCAAAGTAACTGTTGGAAATCATTAGTGTCCCACTGGTGCCAACCTATTTCCAACACCTCTGCATTGCACCCTCAAGCTCATTTTTACTAAGCCATTTTAATAGCAAACACTGAGAAAACTTAGTGGCATCCTAAAAGTATGTGTTTGACATAATTAGTGTCCAACAGGTGCCAAGCTATTTCCAGCACCTCTGCTTTGCACCCTCAAGCTCATTTTTACTAAGCTATTTTAATAGCAAACACTGAGAAAACATAGTGGCATCCTAAAAGTGGCTGTTGGACATCATTAGTGTCTTACTGGTGCCAAGATATTTTCAGCACCTCTGCATTGCACCCTCAAGCTTATTTTACTAAGCTATTATAATAGCAAATACTGAAAAAACTTAGTGTCATCCTAAAAGTGGCTGTTGGAAATCATTAGTGTCCCACTGGTGCCAAGCTAATTCCAGCACCTCTTCATTGCACCCTCAAGCTCATTTTTACTAAGCCATTATAATAGCAAACACTGAGAAAACTTAGTGGCATCCTAAAAGTGGCTGTTGGACGTCATTAGTGTCCCACTGGTGCCAAGCTATTTCCAGCACCTATGCATTGCACCCTCAAGCTCATTTTTACTAAGCCATTATAATAGCAAACACTGAGAAAACTTAGTGGCATCCTAAAAGTGGCAGTTGGAAATCATTAGTGTCCCACTGGTGCCAAGCTATTTCCAGCACCTCTGCATTGCACCCTCAAGCTCATTTTTACTAAGCCATTATAATAGCAAACACTGAGAAAACTTAGTGGCATCCTAAAAGTGGCTGTTGGACATCATTAGTGTCCCACTGGTGCCAAGCTGTCTCCAGCACCTATGCATTGCACCCTCAAGCTCATTTTTACTAAGCCATTATAATAGCAAAAAATGAGAAAGCTTAGTGGCATCCTAAAAGTGGCTGTTGGACATCATTAGTGTCCCACTGGTGCCAAGCTATTTCCAGCACCTCTGTATTGCACCCTCAAGCTCATTTTTACTAAGCCATTTTAATAGCAAACACTGAGAAAACTTAGTGGCATCCTAAAAGTGGCTGTTGGACAGCAATAGTGTCCCACTGGTGCCAAGCTATTTCCAACACTTCTGCATTGCACCCTCAAGCTCATTTTTACTAAGCCATTATAATAGCAAACACTGAAAAAACTTAGTGGCATCCTAAAAGTGGCTGTTGGAAATCATTAGTGTCCCACGGGTGCCAAGCTATTTCCAGCACCTATGCATTGCACCCTTAAGCTCATTTTTACTAAGCCATTATAATAGCAAACAATGTGAAAACTTAGTGGCATCCTAAAAGTGGCTGTTGGACATCATTAGTGTCCCACTGGTGCCAAGCTATTTCCAGCACCTATGCATTGCACCCTCAAGCTCATTATTACTAAGCCATTATAATAGCAATTACTGAGAAAACTTAGTGGCATCCTAAAAGTGGCTGTTGGACATCATTAGTGTCCCACTGGTGCCAAGCTATTTCCAGCACCTATGCATTGCACCCTCAAGCTCATTATTACTAAGCCATTATAATAGCAATTACTGAGAAAACTTAGTGGCATCCTAAAAGTAACTGTTGGAAATCATTAGTGTCCCACTGGTGCCAACCTATTTCCAACACCTCTGCATTGCACCCTCAAGCTCATTTTTACTAAGCCATTTTAATAGCAAACACTGAGAAAACTTAGTGGCATCCTAAAAGTATGTGTTTGACATAATTAGTGTCCCACTGGTGCCAAGCTATTTCCAGCACCTCTGCATTGCACCCTCAAGCTCATTTTTACTAAGCTATTATAATAGCAAATACTGAGAAAACTTAGTGGCATCCTAAAAGTGGCTGTTGGACATCATTAGTGTCCAACAGGTGCCAAGCTATTTCCAGCACCTCTGCTTTGCACCCTCAAGCTCATTTTTACTAAGCTATTTTAATAGCAAACACTGAGAAAACTTAGTGGCATCCTAAAAGTGGCTGTTGGACATCATTAGTGTCCCACTGGTGCCAAGATATTTCCAGCACCTCTGCATTGCACCCTCAAGCTTATTTTACTAAGCTATTATAATAGCAAATACTGAAAAAACTTAGTGTCATCCTAAAAGTGGCTGTTGGAAATCATTAGTGTCCCACTGGTGCCAAGCTAATTCCAGCACCTCTTCATTGCACCCTCAAGCTCATTTTTACTAAGCCATTATAATAGCAAACACTGAAAAAACTTAGTGGCATCCTAAAAGTGGCTGTTGGACGTCATTAGTGTCCCACTGGTGCCAAGCTATTTCCAGCACCTCTGCATTGCACCCTCAAGCTCATTTTTACAAAGCCATTATAATAGCAAACACTGAGAAAACTTAGTGGCATCCTAAAAGTGGCTGTTGGACATCATTAGTGTCCCACTGGTGCCAAGCTATTTCCAGCACCTCTGCATTGCACACTCAAGCTCATTTTTACTAAGCCATTATAAAAGCAAACACTGAGAAAACTTAGTGGCATCCTAAAAGTGGCTGTTGGACATCATTAGTGTCCCACTGGTACCAAGCTATTTCCAGCACCTCTGCATTGCACCCACAAGCTCATTTTTACTAAGCCATTATAATAGCAAACACTGAGAAAACTTAGTGGCATCCTAAAAGTGGCTGTTGGACATCATTAGTGTCCCACGGGTGCCAAGCTATTTCCAGCACCTCTGCATTGCACCCTCAAGCTCATTTTTACTAAGCCATTATAATAGCAAACACTGAGAAAACTTAGTGGCATCCTAAAAGTATCTGTTGGACATCATTAGTGTCCCACTGATGCCAAGCTATTTCCAGGACCTCTGCATTGCACCTTCAAGCTCATTTTTACTAAGCCATTATAATAGCAAACACTGAGAAAACTTAGTGGCATCCTAAAAGTGGCTGTTGGAAATCATTAGTGTCCCACGGGTGCCAAGCTGTTTCCAGCACCTATGCATTGCACCCTCAAGCTCATTTTTACTAAGCCATTTTAAAAGCAAACAATGAGAAAACTTAGTGGCATCCTCAAAGTGGCTGTTGGACATCATTAGTGTCCCACTGGTGCTAAGCTATTTCCAGCACCTTTGCATTGCACCCACAAGCTCATTTTTACTAAGCCATTATAATAGCAAACACTGAGAAAACTTAGTGGCATACCAAAAGTGGCTGTTGGAAATCATTAGTGTCCCACTGGTGCCAAGCTATTTCCAGCACCTATGCATTGCACCCTCAAGCTCATTTTTACTAAGCCAATATAAAAGCAAACAATGAGAAAACTTAGTGGCATCGTAAAAGTGGCTGTTGGACATCATTAGTGTCCCACGGGTGCCAAGCTATTTCCAGCACCTCTGCATTGCACCCTCAAGCTCATTTTTACTAAGCCATTTTAATAGCAAACACTGAGAAAACTTAGTGGCATCCTAAAAGTGGCTGTTGGACATCATTAGTGTCACACTGGTGCCAAGCTATTTCCAGCACCTCTGCATTGCACCCACAAGCTCATTTTTACTAAGCCATTATAATAGCAAACACTGAGAAAACTTAGTGGCATCCTAAAAGTGGCTGTTGGAAATCATTAGTGTCCCACTGGTGCCAAGCTATTTCAATCACCTATGCATTGCACCCTCAAGCTCATTTTTACTAAGCCGATATAAAAGCAAACAATGAGAAAACTTAGTGGCATCCTAAAAGTGGCTGTTGGGCATCATTAGTGTCACACTGGTGCCAAGCTATTTCCAGCGCCTCTGCATTGCACCCTCAAGCTCATTTTTACTAAGCCATTATAATAGCAAACACTGAGAAAACTTAGTGGCATCCTAAAAGTATCTGTTGGACATAATTAGTGTCCCACTGGTGCCAAGCTATTTCCAGGACCTCTGCATTGCACCCTCAAGCTCATTTTTACTAAGCCATTATAATAGCAAACACTGAGAAAACTTAGTGGCATCCTAAAAGTGGCTGTTGGAAATCATTAGTGTCCCACGGGTGCCAAGATGTTTCCAGCACCTATGCATTGCACCCTCAAGCTCATTTTTACTAAGCCATTTTAAAAGCAAACAATGAGAAAACTTAGTGGCATCCTAAAAGTGGCTGTTGGACATCATTAGTGTCCCACTGGTGCCAAGCTATTTACAGCACCTCTGCATTGCACCCACAAGCTCATTTTTACTAAGCCATTAAAATAGCAAACACTGAGAAAACTTAGTGGCATCCTAAAAGTGGCTGTTGGAAATCATTAGTGTCCCACTGGTGCCAAGCTATTTCCAGCACCTATGCATTGCACCCTCAAGCTCATTTTTACTAAGCCAATATAAAAGCAAACAATGAAAAAACTTAGTGGCATCCTAAAAGTGGCTGTTGGACATCATTAGTGTCCCACGGGTGCCAAGCTATTTCCAGCACCTATGCATTGCACCCTCAAGCTCATTTTTACTAAGCCAATATATGAGCAAACAATGAGAAAACTTAGTGGCATCCTAAAAGTGGCTGTTGGACATCATTAGTGTCCCACGGGTGCCAAGCTATTTCCAGCACCTCTGCATTGCACCCTCAAGCTCATTTTTACTAAGCCATTTTAATAGCAAACACTGAGAAAACTTAGTGGCATCCTAAAAGTGGCTGTTGGACATCATTAGTGTCACACTGGTGCCAAGCTATTTCCAGCACCTCTGCATTGCACCCACAAGCTCAATTTTACTAAGCCATTATAATAGCAAACACTGAGAAAACTTAGTGGCATCCTAAAAGTGGCTGTTGGAAATCATTAGTGTCCCACTGGTGCCAAGCTATTTCAAGCACCTATGCATTGCACCCTCAAGCTCATTTTTACTAAGCCGATATAAAAGCAAACAATGAGAAAACTTAGTGGCATCCTAGAAGTGGCTGTTGGACATCATTAGTGTCACACTGGTGCCAAGCTATTTCCAGCGCCTCTGCATTGCACCCTCAAGCTTATTTTTACTAAGCCATTATAATAGCAAACACTGAGAAAACTTAGTGGCATCCTAAAAGTATCTGTTGGACATAATTAGTGTCCCACTGGTGCAAAGCTATTTCCAGGACCTCTGCATTGCACCCTCAAGCTCATTTTTACTAAGCCATTATAATAGCAAACACTGAGAAAACTTAGTGGCATCCTAAAAGTGGCTGTTGGAAAACATTAGTGTCCCACGGGTGCCAAGCTATTTCCAGCACCTATGCATTGCACCCTCAAGCTCATTTTTACTAAGCCATTATAATAGCAAACACTGAGAAAACTTAGTGGCATCCTAAAAGTGGCAGTTGGAAATCATTAGTGTCCCACTGGTGCCAAGCTATTTCCAGCACCTCTGCATTGCACCCTCAAGCTCATTTTTACTAAGCCATTATAATAGCAAACACTGAGAAAACTTAGTGGCATCCTAAAAGTGGCTGTTGGACATCATTAGTGTCCCACTGGTGCCAAGCTGTCTCCAGCACCTATGCATTGCACCCTCAAGCTCATTTTTACTAAGCCATTATAATAGCAAAAAATGAGAAAACTTAGTGGCATCCTAAAAGTGGCTGTTGGACATCATTAGTGTCCCACTGGTGCCAAGCTATTTCCAGCACCTCTGTATTGCACCCTCAAGCTCATTTTTACTAAGCCATTTTAATAGCAAACACTGAGAAAACTTAGTGGCATCCTAAAAGTGGCTGTTGGACAGCAATAGTGTCCCACTGGTGCCAAGCTATTTCCAACACTTCTGCATTGCACCCTCAAGCTCATTTTTACTAAGCCATTATAATAGCAAACACTGAAAAAACTTAGTGGCATCCTAAAAGTGGCTGTTGGAAATCATTAGTGTCCCACGGGTGCCAAGCTATTTCCAGCACCTATGCATTGCACCCTTAAGCTCATTTTTACTAAGCCATTATAATAGCAAACAATGTGAAAACTTAGTGGCATCCTAAAAGTGGCTGTTGGACATCATTAGTGTCCCACTGGTGCCAAGCTATTTCCAGCACCTATGCATTGCACCCTCAAGCTCATTATTACTAAGCCATTATAATAGCAATTACTGAGAAAACTTAGTGGCATCCTAAAAGTGGCTGTTGGACATCATTAGTGTCCCACTGGTGCCAAGCTATTTCCAGCACCTATGCATTGCACCCTCAAGCTCATTATTACTAAGCCATTATAATAGCAATTACTGAGAAAACTTAGTGGCATCCTAAAAGTAACTGTTGGAAATCATTAGTGTCCCACTGGTGCCAACCTATTTCCAACACCTCTGCATTGCACCCTCAAGCTCATTTTTACTAAGCCATTTTAATAGCAAACACTGAGAAAACTTAGTGGCATCCTAAAAGTATGTGTTTGACATAATTAGTGTCCCACTGGTGCCAAGCTATTTCCAGCACCTCTGCATTGCACCCTCAAGCTCATTTTTACTAAGCTATTATAATAGCAAATACTGAGAAAACTTAGTGGCATCCTAAAAGTGGCTGTTGGACATCATTAGTGTCCAACAGGTGCCAAGCTATTTCCAGCACCTCTGCTTTGCACCCTCAAGCTCATTTTTACTAAGCTATTTTAATAGCAAACACTGAGAAAACTTAGTGGCATCCTAAAAGTGGCTGTTGGACATCATTAGTGTCCCACTGGTGCCAAGATATTTCCAGCACCTCTGCATTGCACCCTCAAGCTTATTTTACTAAGCTATTATAATAGCAAATACTGAAAAAACTTAGTGTCATCCTAAAAGTGGCTGTTGGAAATCATTAGTGTCCCACTGGTGCCAAGCTAATTCCAGCACCTCTTCATTGCACCCTCAAGCTCATTTTTACTAAGCCATTATAATAGCAAACACTGAAAAAACTTAGTGGCATCCTAAAAGTGGCTGTTGGACGTCATTAGTGTCCCACTGGTGCCAAGCTATTTCCAGCACCTCTGCATTGCACCCTCAAGCTCATTTTTACAAAGCCATTATAATAGCAAACACTGAGAAAACTTAGTGGCATCCTAAAAGTGGCTGTTGGACATCATTAGTGTCCCACTGGTGCCAAGCTATTTCCAGCACCTCTGCATTGCACACTCAAGCTCATTTTTACTAAGCAATTATAAAAGCAAACACTGAGAAAACTTAGTGGCATCCTAAAAGTGGCTGTTGGACATCATTAGTGTCCCACTGGTACCAAGCTATTTCCAGCACCTCTGCATTGCACCCACAAGCTCATTTTTACTAAGCCATTATAATAGCAAACACTGAGAAAACTTAGTGGCATCCTAAAAGTGGCTGTTGGACATCATTAGTGTCCCACGGGTGCCAAGCTATTTCCAGCACCTCTGCATTGCACCCTCAAGCTCATTTTTACTAAGCCATTATAATAGCAAACACTGAGAAAACTTAGTGGCATCCTAAAAGTATCTGTTGGACATCATTAGTGTCCCACTGATGCCAAGCTATTTCCAGGACCTCTGCATTGCACCTTCAAGCTCATTTTTACTAAGCCATTATAATAGCAAACACTGAGAAAACTTAGTGGCATCCTAAAAGTGGCTGTTGGAAATCATTAGTGTCCCACGGGTGCCAAGCTGTTTCCAGCACCTATGCATTGCACCCTCAAGCTCATTTTTACTAAGCCATTTTAAAAGCAAACAATGAGAAAACTTAGTGGCATCCTCAAAGTGGCTGTTGGACATCATTAGTGTCCCACTGGTGCTAAGCTATTTCCAGCACCTTTGCATTGCACCCACAAGCTCATTTTTACTAAGCCATTATAATAGCAAACACTGAGAAAACTTAGTGGCATACCAAAAGTGGCTGTTGGAAATCATTAGTGTCCCACTGGTGCCAAGCTATTTCCAGCACCTATGCATTGCACCCTCAAGCTCATTTTTACTAAGCCAATATAAAAGCAAACAATGAGAAAACTTAGTGGCATCGTAAAAGTGGCTGTTGGACATCATTAGTGTCCCACGGGTGCCAAGCTATTTCCAGCACCTCTGCATTGCACCCTCAAGCTCATTTTTACTAAGCCATTTTAATAGCAAACACTGAGAAAACTTAGTGGCATCCTAAAAGTGGCTGTTGGACATCATTAGTGTCACACTGGTGCCAAGCTATTTCCAGCACCTCTGCATTGCACCCACAAGCTCATTTTTACTAAGCCATTATAATAGCAAACACTGAGAAAACTTAGTGGCATCCTAAAAGTGGCTGTTGGAAATCATTAGTGTCCCACTGGTGCCAAGCTATTTCAATCACCTATGCATTGCACCCTCAAGCTCATTTTTACTAAGCCGATATAAAAGCAAACAATGAGAAAACTTAGTGGCATCCTAAAAGTGGCTGTTGGGCATCATTAGTGTCACACTGGTGCCAAGCTATTTCCAGCGCCTCTGCATTGCACCCTCAAGCTCATTTTTACTAAGCCATTATAATAGCAAACACTGAGAAAACTTAGTGGCATCCTAAAAGTATCTGTTGGACATAATTAGTGTCCCACTGGTGCCAAGCTATTTCCAGGACCTCTGCATTGCACCCTCAAGCTCATTTTTACTAAGCCATTATAATAGCAAACACTGAGAAAACTTAGTGGCATCCTAAAAGTGGCTGTTGGAAATCATTAGTGTCCCACGGGTGCCAAGATGTTTCCAGCACCTATGCATTGCACCCTCAAGCTCATTTTTACTAAGCCATTTTAAAAGCAAACAATGAGAAAACTTAGTGGCATCCTAAAAGTGGCTGTTGGACATCATTAGTGTCCCACTGGTGCCAAGCTATTTACAGCACCTCTGCATTGCACCCACAAGCTCATTTTTACTAAGCCATTAAAATAGCAAACACTGAGAAAACTTAGTGGCATCCTAAAAGTGGCTGTTGGAAATCATTAGTGTCCCACTGGTGCCAAGCTATTTCCAGCACCTATGCATTGCACCCTCAAGCTCATTTTTACTAAGCCAATATAAAAGCAAACAATGAAAAAACTTAGTGGCATCCTAAAAGTGGCTGTTGGACATCATTAGTGTCCCACGGGTGCCAAGCTATTTCCAGCACCTATGCATTGCACCCTCAAGCTCATTTTTACTAAGCCAATATATGAGCAAACAATGAGAAAACTTAGTGGCATCCTAAAAGTGGCTGTTGGACATCATTAGTGTCCCACGGGTGCCAAGCTATTTCCAGCACCTCTGCATTGCACCCTCAAGCTCATTTTTACTAAGCCATTTTAATAGCAAACACTGAGAAAACTTAGTGGCATCCTAAAAGTGGCTGTTGGACATCATTAGTGTCACACTGGTGCCAAGCTATTTCCAGCACCTCTGCATTGCACCCACAAGCTCAATTTTACTAAGCCATTATAATAGCAAACACTGAGAAAACTTAGTGGCATCCTAAAAGTGGCTGTTGGAAATCATTAGTGTCCCACTGGTGCCAAGCTATTTCCAGGACCTCTGCATTGCACCCTCAAGCTCATTTTTACTAAGCCGATATAAAAGCAAACAATGAGAAAACTTAGTGGCATCCTAGAAGTGGCTGTTGGACATCATTAGTGTCACACTGGTGCCAAGCTATTTCCAGCGCCTCTGCATTGCACCCTCAAGCTTATTTTTACTAAGCCATTATAATAGCAAACACTGAGAAAACTTAGTGGCATCCTAAAAGTATCTGTTGGACATAATTAGTGTCCCACTGGTGCAAAGCTATTTCCAGGACCTCTGCATTGCACCCTGAAGCTCATTTTTACTAAGCCATTATAATAGCAAACACTGAGAAAACTTAGTGGCATCCTAAAAGTGGCTGTTGGAAAACATTAGTGTCCCACGGGTGCCAAGCTATTTCCAGCACCTATGCATTGCACCCTCAAGCTCATTTTTACTAAGCCATTATAATAGCAAACACTGAGAAAACTTAGTGGCATCCTAAAAGTGGCAGTTGGAAATCATTAGTGTCCCACTGGTGCCAAGCTATTTCCAGCACCTCTGCATTGCACCCTCAAGCTCATTTTTACTAAGCCATTATAATAGCAAACACTGAGAAAACTTAGTGGCATCCTAAAAGTGGCTGTTGGACATCATTAGTGTCCCACTGGTGCCAAGCTGTCTCCAGCACCTATGCATTGCACCCTCAAGCTCATTTTTACTAAGCCATTATAATAGCAAAAAATGAGAAAACTTAGTGGCATCCTAAAAGTGGCTGTTGGACATCATTAGTGTCCCACTGGTGCCAAGCTATTTCCAGCACCTCTGTATTGCACCCTCAAGCTCATTTTTACTAAGCCATTTTAATAGCAAACACTGAGAAAACTTAGTGGCATCCTAAAAGTGGCTGTTGGACAGCAATAGTGTCCCACTGGTGCCAAGCTATTTCCAACACTTCTGCATTGCACCCTCAAGCTCATTTTTACTAAGCCATTATAATAGCAAACACTGAAAAAACTTAGTGGCATCCTAAAAGTGGCTGTTGGAAATCATTAGTGTCCCACGGGTGCCAAGCTATTTCCAGCACCTATGCATTGCACCCTTAAGCTCATTTTTACTAAGCCATTATAATAGCAAACAATGTGAAAACTTAGTGGCATCCTAAAAGTGGCTGTTGGACATCATTAGTGTCCCACTGGTGCCAAGCTATTTCCAGCACCTATGCATTGCACCCTCAAGCTCATTATTACTAAGCCATTATAATAGCAATTACTGAGAAAACTTAGTGGCATCCTAAAAGTGGCTGTTGGACATCATTAGTGTCCCACTGGTGCCAAGCTATTTCCAGCACCTATGCATTGCACCCTCAAGCTCATTATTACTAAGCCATTATAATAGCAATTACTGAGAAAACTTAGTGGCATCCTAAAAGTAACTGTTGGAAATCATTAGTGTCCCACTGGTGCCAACCTATTTCCAACACCTCTGCATTGCACCCTCAAGCTCATTTTTACTAAGCCATTTTAATAGCAAACACTGAGAAAACTTAGTGGCATCCTAAAAGTATGTGTTTGACATAATTAGTGTCCCACTGGTGCCAAGCTATTTCCAGCACCTCTGCATTGCACCCTCAAGCTCATTTTTACTAAGCTATTATAATAGCAAATACTGAGAAAACTTAGTGGCATCCTAAAAGTGGCTGTTGGACATCATTAGTGTCCAACAGGTGCCAAGCTATTTCCAGCACCTCTGCTTTGCACCCTCAAGCTCATTTTTACTAAGCTATTTTAATAGCAAACACTGAGAAAACTTAGTGGCATCCTAAAAGTGGCTGTTGGACATCATTAGTGTCCCACTGGTGCCAAGATATTTCCAGCACCTCTGCATTGCACCCTCAAGCTTATTTTACTAAGCTATTATAATAGCAAATACTGAAAAAACTTAGTGTCATCCTAAAAGTGGCTGTTGGAAATCATTAGTGTCCCACTGGTGCCAAGCTAATTCCAGCACCTCTTCATTGCACCCTCAAGCTCATTTTTACTAAGCCATTATAATAGCAAACACTGAAAAAACTTAGTGGCATCCTAAAAGTGGCTGTTGGACGTCATTAGTGTCCCACTGGTGCCAAGCTATTTCCAGCACCTCTGCATTGCACCCTCAAGCTCATTTTTACAAAGCCATTATAATAGCAAACACTGAGAAAACTTAGTGGCATCCTAAAAGTGGCTGTTGGACATCATTAGTGTCCCACTGGTGCCAAGCTATTTCCAGCACCTCTGCATTGCACACTCAAGCTCATTTTTACTAAGCCATTATAAAAGCAAACACTGAGAAAACTTAGTGGCATCCTAAAAGTGGCTGTTGGACATCATTAGTGTCCCACTGGTACCAAGCTATTTCCAGCACCTCTGCATTGCACCCACAAGCTCATTTTTACTAAGCCATTATAATAGCAAACACTGAGAAAACTTAGTGGCATCCTAAAAGTGGCTGTTGGACATCATTAGTGTCCCACGGGTGCCAAGCTATTTCCAGCACCTCTGCATTGCACCCTCAAGCTCATTTTTACTAAGCCATTATAATAGCAAACACTGAGAAAACTTAGTGGCATCCTAAAAGTATCTGTTGGACATCATTAGTGTCCCACTGATGCCAAGCTATTTCCAGGACCTCTGCATTGCACCTTCAAGCTCATTTTTACTAAGCCATTATAATAGCAAACACTGAGAAAACTTAGTGGCATCCTAAAAGTGGCTGTTGGAAATCATTAGTGTCCCACGGGTGCCAAGCTGTTTCCAGCACCTATGCATTGCACCCTCAAGCTCATTTTTACTAAGCCATTTTAAAAGCAAACAATGAGAAAACTTAGTGGCATCCTAAAAGTGGCTGTTGGACATCATTAGTGTCCCACTGGTGCTAAGCTATTTCCAGCACCTTTGCATTGCACCCACAAGCTCATTT
This sequence comes from Anomaloglossus baeobatrachus, assembly GCF_048569485.1. Lineage (NCBI taxonomy): Eukaryota > Metazoa > Chordata > Amphibia > Anura > Aromobatidae > Anomaloglossus > Anomaloglossus baeobatrachus. The sequence continues at coordinate 474,429,596 of NC_134353.1, forward strand.
TTACTAAGCCATTATAATAGCAAACACTGAGAAAACTTAGTGGCATCCCAAAAGTGGCTGTTGGAAATCATTAGTGTCCCACTGGTGCCAAGCTATTTCCAGCACCTATGCATTGCACCCTCAAGCTCATTTTTACTAAGCCAATATAAAAGCAAACAATGAGAAAACTTAGTGGCATCGTAAAAGTGGCTGTTGGACATCATTAGTGTCCCACGGGTGCCAAGCTATTTCCAGCACCTCTGCATTGCACCCTCAAGCTCATTTTTACTAAGCCATTTTAATAGCAAACACTGAGAAAACTTAGTGGCATCCTAAAAGTGGCTGTTGGACATCATTAGTGTCACACTGGTGCCAAGCTATTTCCAGCACCTCTGCATTGCACCCACAAGCTCATTTTTACTAAGCCATTATAATAGCAAACACTGAGAAAACTTAGTGGCATCCTAAAAGTGGCTGTTGGAAATCATTAGTGTCCCACTGGTGCCAAGCTATTTCAATCACCTATGCATTGCACCCTCAAGCTCATTTTTACTAAGCCGATATAAAAGCAAACAATGAGAAAACTTAGTGGCATCCTAAAAGTGGCTGTTGGGCATCATTAGTGTCACACTGGTGCCAAGCTATTTCCAGCGCCTCTGCATTGCACCCTCAAGCTCATTTTTACTAAGCCATTATAATAGCAAACACTGAGAAAACTTAGTGGCATCCTAAAAGTATCTGTTGGACATAATTAGTGTCCCACTGGTGCCAAGCTATTTCCAGGACCTCTGCATTGCACCCTCAAGCTCATTTTTACTAAGCCATTATAATAGCAAACACTGAGAAAACTTAGTGGCATCCTAAAAGTGGCTGTTGGAAATCATTAGTGTCCCACGGGTGCCAAGATGTTTCCAGCACCTATGCATTGCACCCTCAAGCTCATTTTTACTAAGCCATTTTAAAAGCAAACAATGAGAAAACTTAGTGGCATCCTAAAAGTGGCTGTTGGACATCATTAGTGTCCCACTGGTGCCAAGCTATTTACAGCACCTCTGCATTGCACCCACAAGCTCATTTTTACTAAGCCATTAAAATAGCAAACACTGAGAAAACTTAGTGGCATCCTAAAAGTGGCTGTTGGAAATCATTAGTGTCCCACTGGTGCCAAGCTATTTCCAGCACCTATGCATTGCACCCTCAAGCTCATTTTTACTAAGCCAATATAAAAGCAAACAATGAAAAAACTTAGTGGCATCCTAAAAGTGGCTGTTGGACATCATTAGTGTCCCACGGGTGCCAAGCTATTTCCAGCACCTCTGTATTGCACCCTCAAGCTCATTTTTACTAAGCCATTTTAATAGCAAACACTGAGAAAACTTAGTGGCATCCTAAAAGTGGCTGTTGGACATCATTAGTGTCACACTGGTGCCAAGCTATTTCCAGCACCTCTGTATTGCACCCTCAAGATCATTTTTACTAAGCCATTTTAATAGCAAACACTGAGAAAACTTAGTGGCATCCTAAAAGTGGCTGTTGGACATCATTAGTGTCCCACTGGTGCCAAGCTATTTCCAGCACCTCTGCATTGCACACTCAAGCTCATTTTTACTAAGCCACTATAATAGCAAACACTGAGAAAACTTAGTGGCATCCTAAAAGTGGCAGTTGGAAATCATTAGTGTCCCACTGGTGCCAAGCTATTTCCAGCACCTCTGCATTGCACCCTCAAGCTCATTTTTACTAAGTTATTATAATAGCAAACAATGAGAAAACTTAGTGGCATCCTAAAAGTGGCTGTTGGACATCATTAGTGTCCCACTGGTGCCAAGCTGTTTCCATGACCTATGCATTGCACCCTCAAGCTCATTTTTACTAAGCCATTATAAAAGCAAAAAATGAGAAAACTTAGTGGCATCCTAAAAGTATCTGTTGGACATCATTAGTGTCCCACGGGTGCCAAGCTATTTCCAGCACCTCTGCAATGCACCATCAAGCTCATTTTTATTAAGCCATTTTATTGGCAAACACTGAGAAAACTTAGTGGCATCCTAAAAGTGGCTGTTGGACATCATTAGTGTCACACTGGTGCCAAGCTATTTCCAGCACCTCTGCATTGCACCCTCAAGCTCATTTTTACTAAGCCATTATAATAGCAAACACTGAGAAAACTTAGTGGCATCCTAAAAGTGGCTGTTGGAAATCATTAGTGTCCCACGGGTGCCAAGCTGTTTCCAGCACCTATGCATTGCACCCTCAAGCTCATTTTTACTAAGCCGATATAAAAGCAAACAATGAGAAAACTTAGTGGCATCCTAGAAGTGGCTGTTGGACATCATTAGTGTCACACTGGTGCCAAGCTATTTCCAGCGCCTCTGCATTGCACCCTCAAGCTTATTTTTACTAAGCCATTATAATAGCAAACACTGAGAAAACTTAGTGGCATCCTAAAAGTATCTGTTGGACATAATTAGTGTCCCACTGGTGCAAAGCTATTTCCAGGACCTCTGCATTGCACCCTCAAGCTCATTTTTACTAAGCCATTATAATAGCAAACACTGAGAAAACTTAGTGGCATCCTAAAAGTGGCTGTTGGAAAACATTCGTGTCCCACGGGTGCCAAGCTGTTTCCAGCACCTATGCATTGCACCCTCAAGCTCATTTTTACTAAGCCATTTTAAAAGCAAACAATGAGAAAACTTAGTGGCATCCTAAAAGTGGCTGTTGGACATCATTAGTGTCCCACTGGTGCCAAGCTATTTCCAGCACCTCTGCATTGCACCCACAAGCTCATTTTTACTAAGCCATTATAATAGCAAACACTGAGAAAACTTAGTGGCATCCTAAAAGTGGCTGTTGGAAATCATTAGTGTCCCACTGGTGCCAAGCTATTTCCAGCACCTATGCATTGCACCCTCAAGCTCATTTTTACTAAGCCAATATAAAAGCAAACAATGAGAAAACTTAGTGGCATCCTAAAAGTGGCTGTTGGACATCATTAGTGTCACACTGGTGCCAAGCTATTTCCAGCACCTCTGCATTGCACCCTCAAGCTCATTTTTACTAAGCCATTATAATAGCAAACACTGAGAAAACTTAGTGGCATCCTAAAAGTGGCAGTTGGAAATCATTAGTGTCCTACTGGTGCCAAGCTATTTCCAGCACCTCTGTATTGCACCCTCAAGATCATTTTTACTAAGCCATTTTAATAGCAAACACTGAGAAAACTTAGTGGCATCCTAAAAGTGGCTGTTGGACATCATTAGTGTCCCACTGGTGCCAAGCTATTTCCAGCACCTCTGCATTGCACCCTCAAGCTCATTTTTCTAAGCCACTATAATAGCAAACACTGAGAAAATTTAGTGGCATCCTAAAAGTGGCAGTTGGAAATCATTAGTGTCCCACTGGTGCCAAGCTATTTCCAGCACCTCTGCATTGCACCCTCAAGCTCATTTTTACTAAGCCATTATAATAGCAAACACTGAGAAAACTTAGTGGCATCCTAAAAGTGGCAGTTGGAAATCATTAGTGTCCTACTGGTGCCAAGCTATTTCCAGCACCTCTGTATTGCACCCTCAAGATCATTTTTACTAAGCCATTTTAATAGCAAACACTGAGAAAACTTAGTGGCATCCTAAAAGTGGCTGTTGGACATCATTAGTGTCCCACTGGTGCCAAGCTATTTCCAGCACCTCTGCATTGCACCCTCAAGCTCATTTTTCTAAGCCACTATAATAGCAAACACTGAGAAAATTTAGTGGCATCCTAAAAGTGGCAGTTGGAAATCATTAGTGTCCCACTGGTGCCAAGCTATTTCCAGCACCTCTGCATTGCACCCTCAAGCTCATTTTTACTAAGCCATTATAATAGCAAACACTGAGAAAACTTAGTGGCATCCTAAAAGTGGCAGTTGGAAATCATTAGTGTCCTACTGGTGCCAAGCTATTTCCAGCACCTCTGTATTGCACCCTCAAGATCATTTTTACTAAGCCATTTTAATAGCAAACACTGAGAAAACTTAGTGGCATCCTAAAAGTGGCTGTTGGACATCATTAGTGTCCCACTGGTGCCAAGCTATTTCCAGCACCTCTGCATTGCACCCTCAAGCTCATTTTTCTAAGCCACTATAATAGCAAACACTGAGAAAATTTAGTGGCATCCTAAAAGTGGCAGTTGGAAATCATTAGTGTCCCACTGGTGCCAAGCTATTTCCAGCACCTCTGCATTGCACCCTCAAGCTCATTTTTACTAAGCCATTATAATAGCAAAAAATGAGAAAACTTAGTGGCATCCTAAAAGTATCTGTTGGACATCATTAGTGTCCCACGGGTGCCAAGCTATTTCCAGCACCTCTGCATTGCACCCTCAAGCTCATTTTTATTAAGCCATTTTATTGGCAAACACTGAGAAAACTTAGTGGCATCCTAAAAGTGGCTGTTGGACATCATTAGTGTCACACTGGTGCCAAGCTATTTCCAGCACCTCTGCATTGCACCCTCAAGCTCATTTTTACTAAGCCATTATAATAGCAAACACTGAGAAAACTTAGTGGCATCCTAAAAGTGGCTGTTGGAAATCATTAGTGTCCCACGGGTGCCAAGCTGTTTCCAGCACCTATGCATTGCACCCTCAAGCTCATTTTTACTAAGCCATTTTAAAAGCAAACAATGAGAAAACTTAGTGGCATCCTAAAAGTGGCTGTTGGACATCATTAGTGTCCCACTGGTGCCAAGCTATTTCCACCACCTCTGCATTGCACCCACAAGCTCATTTTTACTAAGCCATTATAATAGCAAACACTGAGAAAACTTAGTGGCATCCTAAAAGTGGCTGTTGGAAATCATTAGTGTCCCTCTGGTGCCAAGCTATTTCCAGCACCTATGCTTTGCACCCTCAAGCTCATTTTTACTAAGCCAATATATGAGCAAACAATGAGAAAACTTAGTGGCATCCTAAAAGTGGCTGTTGGACATCATTAGTGTCCCACGGGTGCCAAGCTATTTTCAAGCTTCTAGAAGCCGGGAGCGAAACACGTGTCGGGGAACCGGGTGGTTGCGACTTACATATCCCAGGTAATGTGCTCCATGGTAATGTCTTGAACTTACGGTGTACAGGTGTGATGCCCTTGTGGCTTTCTCAGTTTAACTGTCTATAGACTAGGCTAGTTCACGGCTTTCTATGGAGCATTAGGGATTTAGCACATGTACGTTTGGAATGACCATATATGCTTGCATTAGTTTACAGTATAATCAGGTGGATACCATGCTGATTCCCTTGCTTGATCCGGCTCTGTACAGATCAGCCCATAACCGAACGCGATTTAGCACATGATTGATGGACTTGTCCACATAATGAATTCGGTTGGGGCAGGTATTGCAGAGATATGGTAACAGGCAATAGGAAGTGACCATATATGTATAAATTATAGATCAGACCTGGGGTATTGTGCAATAATATTGTCCGTGGAGGCATTTCACTTGCATCATTTTGCACAGCCCATTGTAGGTATAGACTTAGGTCTCTGTTTACACTAGCCACCTTATCAGCATGGTCTACGTGACTAACCTTGTTTAGTGTACTAAGATCCTTTGCATTGCAGTGGTCACTTTATTAGAGGCTTATGTGCAATATATTATCGCTGTAACCCGTATATATTCTAATTTATGACTGCAATTTATCATTTTTATTGTGTGGTGTTTGTGTAATTATTTGGATGTTAATAAAGATTTAAAATATTTTATAATTAATTAGGACCTTGTGTACTCCTTTAAAAGGGAAAGTATATGTTTTCCTTGGTTGTGATATAAAGAGAAAACTTAGTGGCATCCTAGAAGTGGCTGTTGGACATCATTAGTGTCACACTGGTGCCAAGCTATTTCCAGCGCCTCTGCATTGCACCCTCAAGCTTATTTTTACTAAGCCATTATAATAGCAAACACTGAGAAAACTTAGTGGCATCCTAAAAGTATCTGTTGGACATAATTAGTGTCCCACTGGTGCCAAGCTATTTCCAGGACCTCTGCATTGCACCCTCAAGCTCATTTTTACTAAGCCATTATAATAGCAAACACTGAGAAAACTTAGTGGCATCCTAAAAGTGGCTGTTGGAAAACATTAGTGTCCCACGGGTGCCAAGCTGTTTCCAGCACCTATGCATTGCACCCTCAAGCTCATTTTTACTAAGCCATTTTAAAAGCAAACAATGAGAAAACTTAGTGGCATCCTAAAAGTGGCTGTTGGACATCATTAGTGTCCCACTGGTGCCAAGCTATTTCCAGCACCTCTGCATTGCACCCACAAGCTCATTTTTACTAAGCCATTATAATAGCAAACACTGAGAAAACTTAGTGGCATCCTAAAAGTGGCTGTTGGAAATCATTAGTGTCCCACTGGTGCCAAGCTATTTCCAGCACCTATGCATTGCACCCTCAAGCTCATTTTTACTAAGCCAATATAAAAGCAAACAATGAGAAAACTTAGTGGCATCCTAAAAGTGGCTGTTGGACATCATTAGTGTCACACTGGTGCCAAGCTATTTCCAGCACCTCTGCATTGCACCCTCAAGCTCATTTTTACTAAGCCATTATAATAGCAAACACTGAGAAAACTTAGTGGCATCCTAAAAGTGGCAGTTGGAAATCATTAGTGTCCTACTGGTGCCAAGCTATTTCCAGCACCTCTGTATTGCACCCTCAAGATCATTTTTACTAAGCCATTTTAATAGCAAACACTGAGAAAACTTAGTGGCATCCTAAAAGTGGCTGTTGGACATCATTAGTGTCCCACTGGTGCCAAGCTATTTCCAGCACCTCTGCATTGCACCCTCAAGCTCATTTTTCTAAGCCACTATAATAGCAAACACTGAGAAAATTTAGTGGCATCCTAAAAGTGGCAGTTGGAAATCATTAGTGTCCCACTGGTGCCAAGCTATTTCCAGCACCTCTGCATTGCACCCTCAAGCTCATTTTTACTAAGCCATTATAATAGCAAAAAATGAGAAAACTCAGTGGCATCCTAAAAGTATCTGTTGGACATCATTAGTGTCCCACGGGTGCCAAGCTATTTCCAGCACCTCTGCATTGCACCCTCAAGCTCATTTTTATTAAGCCATTTTATTGGCAAACACTGAGAAAACTTAGTGGCATCCTAAAAGTGGCTGTTGGACATCATTAGTGTCACACTGGTGCCAAGCTATTTCCAGCACCTCTGCATTGCACCCTCAAGCTCATTTTTACTAAGCCATTATAATAGCAAACACTGAGAAAACTTAGTGGCATCCTAAAAGTATCTGTTGGACATCATTAGTGTCCCACTGGTGCCAAGCTATTTCCAGGACCTCTGCATTGCACCCTCAAGCTCATTTTTACTAAGCCATTATAATAGCAAACACTGAGAAAACTTAGTGGCATCCTAAGAGTGGCTGTTGGAAATCATTAGTGTCCCACGGGTGCCAAGCTGTTTCCAGCACCTATGCATTGCACCCTCAAGCTCATTTTTACTAAGCCATTTTAAAAGCAAACAATGAGAAAACTTAGTGGCATCCTAAAAGTGGCTGTTGGACATCATTAGTGACCCACTGGTGCCAAGCTATTTCCACCACCTCTGCATTGCACCCACAAGCTCATTTTTACTAAGCCATTATAATAGCAAACACTGAGAAAACTTAGTGGCATCCTAAAAGTGGCTGTTGGAAATCATTAGTGTCCCACTGGTGCCAAGCTATTTCCAGCACCTATGCATTGCACCCTAAAGCTCATTTTTACTAAGCCAATATAAAAGCAAACAATGAGAAAACTTAGTGGCATCCTAAAAGTGGCTGTTGGACATCATTAGTGTCCCACGGGTGCCAAGCTATTTCCAGCACCTCTGCATTGCACCCTCAAGCTCATTTTTACTAAGCCATTTTAATAGCAAACACTGAGAAAACTTAGTGGCATCCTAAAAGTGGCTGTTGGACATCATTAGTGTCACACTGGTGCCAAGCTATTTCCAGCACCTCTGCATTGCACCCACAAGCTCATTTTTACTAAGCCATTATAATAGCAAACACTGAGAAAACTTAGTGGCATCCTAAAAGTGGCTGTTGGAAATCTTTAGTGTCACACTGGTGCCAAGCTATTTCAAGCACCTATGCATTGCCCCCTGAAGCTCATTTTTACTAAGCCGATATAAAAGCAAACAATGAGAAAACTTAGTGGCATCCTAAAAGTATCTGTTGGACATAATTAGTGTCCCACTGGTGCCAAGCTATTTCCAGGACCTCTGCATTGCACCCTCAAGCTCATTTTTACTAAGCCATTTTAATAGCAAACACTGAGAAAACTTAGTGGCATCCTAAAAGTGGCTGTTGGACATCATTAGTGTCCCACTGGTGCCAAGCTATTTCAAGCATCTATGCATTGCACCCTCAAGCTCATTTTTACTAAGCCGATATAAAAGCAAACAATGAGAAAACTTAGTGGCATCCTAGAAGTGGCTGTTGGACATCATTAGTGTCACACTGGTGCCAAGCTATTTCCAGCGCCTCTGCATTGCACCCTCAAGCTTATTTTTACTAAGCCATTATAATAGCAAACACTGAGAAAACTTAGTGGCATCCTAAAAGTATCTGTTGGACATAATTAGTGTCCCACTGGTGCCAAGCTATTTCCAGGACCTCTGCATTGCACCCTCAAGCTAATTCTTACTAAGCCATTATAATAGCAAACACTGAGAAAACTTAGTGGCATCCTAAAAGTGGCTGTTGGAAAACATTAGTGTCCCACGGGTGCCAAGCTGTTTCCAGCACCTATGCATTGCACCCTCAAGCTCATTTTTACTAAGCCATTTTAAAAGCAAACAATGAGAAAACTTAGTGGCATCCTAAAAGTGGCTGTTGGACATCATTAGTGTCCCACTGGTGCCAAGCTATTTCCAGCACCTCTGCATTGCACCCACAAGCTCATTTTTACTAAGCCATTATAATAGCAAACACTGAGAAAACTTAGTGGCATCCTAAAAGTGGCTGTTGGAAATCATTAGTGTCCCACTGGTGCCAAGCTATTTCCAGCACCTATGCATTGCACCCTCAAGCTCATTTTTACTAAGCCAATATAAAAGCAAACAATGAGAAAACTTAGTGGCATCCTAAAAGTGGCTGTTGGACATCATTAGTGTCACACTGGTGCCAAGCTATTTCCAGCACCTCTGCATTGCACCCTCAAGCTCATTTTTACTAAGCCATTATAATAGCAAACACTGAGAAAACTTAGTGGCATCCTAAAAGTGGCAGTTGGAAATCATTAGTGTCCTACTGGTGCCAAGCTATTTCCAGCACCTCTGTATTGCACCCTCAAGATCATTTTTACTAAGCCATTTTAATAGCAAACACTGAGAAAACTTAGTGGCATCCTAAAAGTGGCTGTTGGACATCATTAGTGTCCCACTGGTGCCAAGCTATTTCCAGCACCTCTGCATTGCACCCTCAAGCTCATTTTTCTAAGCCACTATAATAGCAAACACTGAGAAAATTTAGTGGCATCCTAAAAGTGGCAGTTGGAAATCATTAGTGTCCCACTGGTGCCAAGCTATTTCCAGCACCTCTGCATTGCACCCTCAAGCTCATTTTTACTAAGCCATTATAATAGCAAAAAATGAGAAAACTTAGTGGCATCCTAAAAGTATCTGTTGGACATCATTAGTGTCCCACGGGTGCCAAGCTATTTCCAGCACCTCTGCATTGCACCCTCAAGCTCATTTTTACTAAGCCATTATAATAGCAAACACTGAGAAAACTTAGTGGCATCCTAAAAGTATCTGTTGGACATCATTAGTGTCCCACTGGTGCCAAGCTATTTCCAGGACCTCTGCATTGCACCCTCAAGCTCATTTTTACTAAGCCATTATAATAGCAAACACTGAGAAAACTTAGTGCCATCCTAAAAGTGGCTGTTGGAAATCATTAGTGTCCCACGGGTGCCAAGCTGTTTCCAGCACCTATGCATTGCACCCTCAAGCTCATTTTTACTAAGCCATTTTAAAAGCAAACAATGAGAAAACTTAGTGGCATCCTAAAAGTGGCTGTTGGACATCATTAGTGTCCCACTGGTGCCAAGCTATTTCCACCACCTCTGCATTGCACCCACAAGCTCATTTTTACTAAGCCATTATAATAGCAAACACTGAGAAAACTTAGTGGCATCCTAAAAGTGGCTGTTGGAAATCATTAGTGTCCCACTGGTGCCAAGCTATTTCCAGCACCTATGCATTGCACCCTCAAGCTCATTTTTACTAAGCCAATATAAAAGCAAACAATGAGAAAACTTAGTGGCATCCTAAAAGTGGCTGTTGGACATCATTAGTGTCCCACGGGTGCCAAGCTATTTCCAGCACCTCTGCATTGCACCCTCAAGCTCATTTTTACTAAGCCATTTTAATAGCAAACACTGAGAAAACTTAGTGGCATCCTAAAAGTGGCTGTTGGACATCATTAGTGTCACACTGGTGCCAAGCTATTTCCAGCACCTCTGCATTGCACCCACAAGCTCATTTTTACTAAGCCATTATAATAGCAAACACTGAGAAAACGTAGTGGCATCCTAAAAGTGGCTGTTGGAAATCATTAGTGTCACACTGGTGCCAAGCTATTTCAAGCACCTATGCATTGCACCCTCAAGCTCATTTTTACTAAGCCGATATAAAAGCAAACAATGAGAAAACTTAGTGGCATCCTAAAAGTATCTGTTGGACATAATTAGTGTCCCACTGGTGCCAAGCTATTTCCAGGACCTCTGCATTGCACCCTCAAGCTCATTTTTACTAAGCCATTATAATAGCAAACACTGAGAAAACTTAGTGGCATCCTAAAAGTGGCTGTTGGAAATCATTAGTGTCCCACGGGTGCCAAGCTGTTTCCAGCACCTATGCATTGCACCCTCAAGCTCATTTTTACTAAGCCATTTTAAAAGCAAACAATGAGAAAACTTAGTGGCATCCTAAAAGTGGCTGTTGGACATCATTAGTGTCCCACTGGTGCCAAGCTATTTCCAGCACCTCTGCATTGCACCCACAAGCTCATTTTTACTAAGCCATTATAATAGCAAACACTGAGAAAATTTAGTGGCATCCTAAAAGTGGCTGTTGGAAATCATTAGTGTCCCACTGGTGCCAAGCTATTTCCAGCACCTCTGCATTGCACCCACAAGCTCATTTTTACTAAGCCATTATAATAGCAAACACTGAGAAAACTTAGTGGCATCCTAAAAGTGGCTGTTGGAAATCATTAGTGTCCCACTGGTGCCAAGCTATTTCCAGCACCTATGCATTGCACCCTCAAGCTCATTTTTACTAAGCCAATATAAAAGCAAACAATGAGAAAACTTAGTGGCATCCTAAAAGTGGCTGTTGGACATCATTAGTGTCCCACGGGTGCCAAGCTATTTCCAGCACCTCTGTATTGCACCCTCAAGCTCATTTTTACTAAGCCATTTTAATAGCAAACACTGAGAAAACTTAGTGGCATCCTAAAAGTGGCTGTTGGACATCATTAGTGTCACACTGGTGCCAAGCTATTTCCAGCACCTCTGCATTGCACCCTCAAGCTCATTTTTACTAAGCCATTATAATAGCAAACACTGAGAAAACTTAGTGGCATCCTAAAAGTGGCAGTTGGAAATCATTAGTGTCCTACTGGTGCCAAGCTATTTCCAGCACCTCTGCATTGCACCCTCAAGCTCATTTTTACTAAGCCATTTTAATAGCAAACACTGAGAAAACTTAGTGGCATCCTAAAAGTGGCTGTTGGACATCATTAGTGTCCCACCTGATGACCATAAGGATAATCCTATGTAGGGACAAAAACATCCACTGGGCAGCAAGTACCAGAACCCATGGCCTGGGCCTATGGCCTTAAATCAGATCATAACTCAAAGGGCCTATATGTGGAGCTGCACAATGGACGGAAAAACCTACTAAGGCACTGTTATCACTCAATACCAATTTACAAGAAAAAAAGGTAAAAAGTGCCCAAGCAGTATCATGTAAGTCAATCATTAATGAGGCATACAGGCTTACCACAAACAGTTAAAGCGTCCGAGAATCCTGGAGGGCACGTGGGGACCCATTAGTGTCCCACTGGTGCCAAGCTATTTCAAGCATCTATGCATTGCACCCTCAAGCTCATTTTTACTAAGCCGATATAAAAGCAAACAATGAGAAAACTTAGTGGCATCCTAGAAGTGGCTGTTGGACATCATTAGTGTCACACTGGTGCCAAGCTATTTCCAGCGCCTCTGCATTGCACCCTCAAGCTCATTTTTACTAAGCCATTATAATAGCAAACACTGAGAAAACTTAGTGGCATCCTAAAAGTATCTGTTGGACATAATTAGTGTCCCACTGGTGCCAAGCTATTTCCAGGACCTCTGCATTGCACCCTCAAGCTAATTCTTACTAAGCCATTATAATAGCAAACACTGAGAAAACTTAGTGGCATCCTAAAAGTGGCTGTTGGAAAACATTAGTGTCCCACGGGTGCCAAGCTGTTTCCAGCACCTATGCATTGCACCCTCAAGCTCATTTTTACTAAGCCATTTTAAAAGCAAACAATGAGAAAACTTAGTGGCATCCTAAAAGTGGCTGTTGGACATCATTAGTGTCCCACTGGTGCCAAGCTATTTCCAGCACCTCTGCATTGCACCCACAAGCTCATTTTTACTAAGCCATTATAATAGCAAACACTGAGAAAACTTAGTGGCATCCTAAAAGTGGCTGTTGGAAATCATTAGTGTCCCACTGGTGCCAAGCTATTTCCAGCACCTATGCATTGCACCCTCAAGCTCATTTTTACTAAGCCAATATAAAAGCAAACAATGAGAAAACTTAGTGGCATCCTAAAAGTGGCTGTTGGACATCATTAGTGTCCCACGGGTGCCAAGCTATTTCCAGCACCTCTGTATTGCACCCTCAAGCTCATTTTTACTAAGCCATTTTAATAGCAAATACTGAGAAAACTTAGTGGCATCCTATAAGTGGCTGTTGGACATCATTAGTGTCACACTGGTGCCAAGCTATTTCCAGCACCTCTGCATTGCACCCTCAAGCTCATTTTTACTAAGCCATTATAATAGCAAACACTGAGAAAACTTAGTGGCATCCTAAAAGTGGCAGTTGGAAATCATTAGTGTCCTACTGGTGCCAAGCTATTTCCAGCACCTCTGTATTGCACCCTCAAGATCATTTTTACTAAGCCATTTTAATAGCAAACACTGAGAAAACTTAGTGGCATCCTAAAAGTGGCTGTTGGAAATCATTAGTGTCCCACTGGTGCCAAGCTATTTCCAGCACCTCTGCATTGCACCCACAAGCTCATTTTTACTAAGCCATTATAATAGCAAACACTGAGAAAACTTAGTGGCATCCTAAAAGTGGCTGTTGGACATCATTAGTGTCCCACGGGTGCCAAGCTATTTCCAGCACCTCTGCATTGCACCCTCAAGCTCATTTTTACTAAGCCATTTTAATAGCAAACACTGAGAAAACTTAGTGGCATCCTAAAAGTGGCTGTTGGACATCATTAGTGTCACACTGGTGCCAAGCTATTTCCAGCACCTCTGCATTGCACCCACAAGCTCATTTTTACTAAGCCATTATAATAGCAAACACTGAGAAAACTTAGTGGCATCCTAAAAGTGGCTGTTGGAAATCATTAGTGTCACACTGGTGCCATGCTATTTCAAGCACCTATGCATTGCACCCTCAAGCTCATTTTTACTAAGCCGATATAAAAGCAAACAATGAGAAAACTTAGTGGCATCCTAAAAGTATCTGTTGGACATAATTAGTGTCCCACTGGTGCCAAGCTATTTCCAGGACCTCTGCATTGCACCCTCAAGCTCATTTTTACTAAGCCATTTTAATAGCAAACACTGAGAAAACTTAGTGGCATCCTAAAAGTGGCTGTTGGAAATCATTAGTGTCCCACGGGTGCCAAGCTGTTTCCAGCACCTATGCATTGCACCCTCAAGCTCATTTTTACTAAGCCATTTTAAAAGCAAACAATGAGAAAACTTAGTGGCATCCTAAAAGTGGCTGTTGGAAATCATTAGTGTCCTACTGGTGCCAAGCTATTTCCAGCACCTCTGTATTGCACCCTCAAGATCATTTTTACTAAGCCATTTTAATAGCAAACACTGAGAAAACTTAGTGGCATCCTAAAAGTGGCTGTTGGACATCATTAGTGTCCCACTGGTGCCAAGCTATTTCCAGCACCTCTGCATTGCACCCTCAAGCTCATTTTTACTAAGCCACTATAATAGCAAACACTGAGAAAATTTAGTGGCATCCTAAAAGTGGCAGTTGGAAATCATTAGTGTCCCACTGGTGCCAAGCTATTTCCAGCACCTCTGCATTGCACCCTCAAGCTCATTTTTACTAAGCCATTATAATAGCAAAAAATGAGAAAACTTAGAGGCATCCTAAAAGTATCTGTTGGACATCATTAGTGTCCCACGGGTGCCAAGCTATTTCCAGCACCTCTGCATTGCACCCTCAAGCTCATTTTTATTAAGCCATTTTATTGGCAAACACTGAGAAAACTTAGTGGCATCCTAAAAGTGGCTGTTGGACATCATTAGTGTCACACTGGTGCCAAGCTATTTCCCCAGCACCTCTGCGTTGCACCCTCAAGCTCATTTTTACTAAGCCATTATAATAGCAAACACTGAGAAAACTTAGTGGCATCCTAAAAGTATCTGTTGGACATCATTAGTGTCCCACTGGTGCCAAGCTATTTCCAGGACCTCTGCATTGCACCCTCAAGCTCATTTTTACTAAGCCATTATAATAGCAAACACTGAGAAAACTTAGTGGCATCCTAAAAGTGGCTGTTGGAAATCATTAGTGTCCCACGGGTGCCAAGCTGTTTCCAGCACCTATGCATTGCACCCTCAAGCTCATTTTTACTAAGCCATTTTAAAAGCAAACAATGAGAAAACTTAGTGGCATCCTAAAAGTGGCTGTTGGACATCATTAGTGTCCCACTGGTGCCAAACTATTTCCAGCACCCTTGCATTGCACCCACAAGCTCATTTTTACTAAGCCATTATAATATCAAACACTGAGAAAACTTAGTGGCATCCTAAAAGTGGCTGTTGGAAATCATTAGTGTCCCACTGGTGCCAAGCTATTTCCAGCACCTATGCATTGCACCCTCAAGCTCATTTTTACTAAGCCAATATAAAAGCAAACAATGAGAAAACTTAGTGGCATCCTAAAAGTGGCTGTTGGACATCATTAGTGTCCCAAGGGTGCCAAGCTATTTCCAGCACCTCTGCATTGCACCCTCAAGCTCATTTTTACTAAGCCATTTTAATAGCAAACACTGAGAAAACTTAGTGGCATCCTAAAAGTGGCTGTTGGACATCATTAGTGTCACACTGGTGCCAAGCTATTTCCAGCACCTCTGCATTGCACCCACAAGCTCATTTTTACTAAGCCATTATAATAGCAAACACTGAGAAAACTTAGTGGCATCCTAAAAGTGGCTGTTGGAAATCATTAGTGTCCCACTGGTGCCAAGCTATTTCAAGCACCTATGCATTGCACCCTCAAGCTTATTTTTACTAAGCCAATATAAAAGCAAACACTGAGAAAACTTAGTGGCATCCTAAAAGTAGCTGTTGGACATCATTGTGTCCCACTGGTGCCAAGCTATTTCCAGCACCTCTGCATTGCACCCTCAAGCTCATTTTTACTAAGCCATTTTAATAGCAAACACTGAGAAAACTTAGTGGCATCCTAAAAGTGGCAGTTGGAAATCATTAGTGTCCCACTGGTGCCAAGCTATTTCCAGCACCTCTGCATTGCACCCTCAAGCTCATTTTTACTAAGCCATTTTAATAGCAAACACTGAGAAAACTTAGTGGCATCCTAAAAGTGGCTGTTGGACATCATTAGTGTCACACTGGTGCCAAGCTATTTCCAGCACCTCTGCATTGCACCCACAAGCTCATTTTTACTAAGCCATTATAATAGCAAACACTGAGAAAACTTAGTGGCATCCTAAAAGTGGCTGTTGGAAATCATTAGTGTCCCACTGGTGCCAAGCTATTTCAAGCACCTATGCATTGCACCCTCAAGCTTATTTTTACTAAGCCAATATAAAAGCAAACACTGAGAAAACTTAGTGGCATCCTAAAAGTAGCTGTTGGACATCATTGTGTCCCACTGGTGCCAAGCTATTTCCAGCACCTCTGCATTGCACCCTCAAGCTCATTTTTACTAAGCCATTTTAATAGCAA
Source organism: Anomaloglossus baeobatrachus (assembly GCF_048569485.1). Taxonomy (NCBI): domain Eukaryota; kingdom Metazoa; phylum Chordata; class Amphibia; order Anura; family Aromobatidae; genus Anomaloglossus; species Anomaloglossus baeobatrachus. Next base: position 474,445,849 of record NC_134353.1, read on the forward strand.
ACACTGAGAAAACTTAGTGGCATCCTAAAAGTGGCAGTTGGAAATCATTAGTGTCCCACTGGTGCCAAGCTATTTCCAGCACCTCTGCATTGCACCCACAAGCTCATTTTTACTAAGCCATTAAAATAGCAAACACTGAGAAAACTTAGTGGCATCCTAAAAGTGGCTGTTGGAAATCATTAGTGTCCCACTGGTGCCAAGCTATTTCCAGCACCTATGCATTGCACCCTCAAGCTCATTTTTACTAAGCCAATATAAAAGCAAACAATGAAAAAACTTAGTGGCATCCTAAAAGTGGCTGTTGGACATCATTAGTGTCCCACTGGTGCCAAGCTGTTTCCATCACCTATGCATTGCACCCTCAAGCTCATTTTTACTAAGCCATTATAAAAGCAAAAAATGAGAAAACTTAGTGGCATCCTAAAAGTATCTGTTGGACATCATTAGTGTCCCACGGGTGCCAAGCTATTTCCAGCACCTCTGCAATGCACCATCAAGCTCATTTTTATTAAGCCATTTTATTGGCAAACACTGAGAAAACTTAGTGGCATCCTAAAAGTGGCTGTTGGACATCATTAGTGTCACACTGGTGCCAAGCTATTTCCAGCACCTCTGCATTGCACCCTCAAGCTCATTTTTACTAAGCCATTATAATAGCAAACACTGAGAAAACTTAGTGGCATCCTAAAAGTGGCTGTTGGAAATCATTAGTGTCCCACGGGTGCCAAGCTGTTTCCAGCACCTATGCATTGCACCCTCAAGCTCATTTTTACTAAGCCGATATAAAAGCAAACAATGAGAAAACTTAGTGGCATCCTAGAAGTGGCTGTTGGACATCATTAGTGTCACACTGGTGCCAAGCTATTTCCAGCGCCTCTGCATTGCACCCTCAAGCTTATTTTTACTAAGCCATTATAATAGCAAACACTGAGAAAACTTAGTGGCATCCTAAAAGTATCTGTTGGACATAATTAGTGTCCCACTGGTGCAAAGCTATTTCCAGGACCTCTGCATTGCACCCTCAAGCTCATTTTTACTAAGCCATTATAATAGCAAACACTGAGAAAACTTAGTGGCATCCTAAAAGTGGCTGTTGGAAAACATTAGTGTCCCACGGGTGCCAAGCTGTTTCCAGCACCTATGCATTGCACCCTCAAGCTCATTTTTACTAAGCCATTTTAAAAGCAAACAATGAGAAAACTTAGTGGCATCCTAAAAGTGGCTGTTGGACATCATTAGTGTCCCACTGGTGCCAAGCTATTTCCAGCACCTCTGCATTGCACCCACAAGCTCATTTTTACTAAGCCATTATAATAGCAAACACTGAGAAAACTTAGTGGCATCCTAAAAGTGGCTGTTGGAAATCATTAGTGTCCCACTGGTGCCAAGCTATTTCCAGCACCTCTGCATTGCACCCACAAGCTCATTTTTACTAAGCCATTATAATAGCAAACACTGAGAAAACTTAGTGGCATCCTAAAAGTGGCTGTTGGACATCATTAGTGTCCCACGGGTGCCAAGCTATTTCCAGCACCTCTGCATTGCACCCTCAAGCTCATTTTTACTAAGCCATTTTAATAGCAAACACTGAGAAAACTTAGTGGCATCCTAAAAGTGGCTGTTGGACATCATTAGTGTCACACTGGTGCCAAGCTATTTCCAGCACCTCTGCATTGCACCCACAAGCTCATTTTTACTAAGCCATTATAATAGCAAACACTGAGAAAACTTAGTGGCATCCTAAAAGTGGCTGTTGGAAATCATTAGTGTCACACTGGTGCCAAGCTATTTCAAGCACCTATGCATTGCACCCTCAAGCTCATTTTTACTAAGCCGATATAAAAGCAAACAATGAGAAAACTTAGTGGCATCCTAAAAGTATCTGTTGGACATAATTAGTGTCCCACTGGTGCCAAGCTATTTCCAGGACCTCTGCATTGCACCCTCAAGCTCATTTTTACTAAGCCATTTTAATAGCAAACACTGAGAAAACTTTGTGGCATCCTAAAAGTGGCTGTTGGAAATCATTAGTGTCCCACGGGTGCCAAGCTGTTTCCAGCACCTATGCATTGCACCCTCAAGCTCATTTTTACTAAGCCATTTTAAAAGCAAACAATGAGAAAACTTAGTGGCATCCTAAAAGTGGCTGTTGGAAATCATTAGTGTCCTACTGGTGCCAAGCTATTTCCAGCACCTCTGTATTGCACCCTCAAGATCATTTTTACTAAGCCATTTTAATAGCAAACACTGAGAAAACTTAGTGGCATCCTAAAAGTGGCTGTTGGACATCATTAGTGTCCCACTGGTGCCAAGCTATTTCCAGCACCTCTGCATTGCACCCTCAAGCTCATTTTTACTAAGCCACTATAATAGCAAACACTGAGAAAATTTAGTGGCATCCTAAAAGTGGCAGTTGGAAATCATTAGTGTCCCACTGGTGCCAAGCTATTTCCAGCACCTCTGCATTGCACCCTCAAGCTCATTTTTACTAAGCCATTATAATAGCAAAAAATGAGAAAACTTAGAGGCATCCTAAAAGTATCTGTTGGACATCATTAGTGTCCCACGGGTGCCAAGCTATTTCCAGCACCTCTGCATTGCACCCTCAAGCTCATTTTTATTAAGCCATTTTATTGGCAAACACTGAGAAAACTTAGTGGCATCCTAAAAGTGGCTGTTGGACATCATTAGTGTCACACTGGTGCCAAGCTATTTCCCCAGCACCTCTGCGTTGCACCCTCAAGCTCATTTTTACTAAGCCATTATAATAGCAAACACTGAGAAAACTTAGTGGCATCCTAAAAGTATCTGTTGGACATCATTAGTGTCCCACTGGTGCCAAGCTATTTCCAGGACCTCTGCATTGCACCCTCAAGCTCATTTTTACTAAGCCATTATAATAGCAAACACTGAGAAAACTTAGTGGCATCCTAAAAGTGGCTGTTGGAAATCATTAGTGTCCCACGGGTGCCAAGCTGTTTCCAGCACCTATGCATTGCACCCTCAAGCTCATTTTTACTAAGCCATTTTAAAAGCAAACAATGAGAAAACTTAGTGGCATCCTAAAAGTGGCTGTTGGACATCATTAGTGTCCCACTGGTGCCAAACTATTTCCAGCACCCCTGCATTGCACCCACAAGCTCATTTTTACTAAGCCATTATAATATCAAACACTGAGAAAACTTAGTGGCATCCTAAAAGTGGCTGTTGGAAATCATTAGTGTCCCACTGGTGCCAAGCTATTTCCAGCACCTATGCATTGCACCCTCAAGCTCATTTTTACTAAGCCAATATAAAAGCAAACAATGAGAAAACTTAGTGGCATCCTAAAAGTGGCTGTTGGACATCATTAGTGTCCCAAGGGTGCCAAGCTATTTCCAGCACCTCTGCATTGCACCCTCAAGCTCATTTTTACTAAGCCATTTTAATAGCAAACACTGAGAAAACTTAGTGGCATCCTAAAAGTGGCTGTTGGACATCATTAGTGTCACACTGGTGCCAAGCTATTTCCAGCACCTCTGCATTGCACCCACAAGCTCATTTTTACTAAGCCATTATAATAGCAAACACTGAGAAAACTTAGTGGCATCCTAAAAGTGGCTGTTGGAAATCATTAGTGTCCCACTGGTGCCAAGCTATTTCAAGCACCTATGCATTGCACCCTCAAGCTTATTTTTACTAAGCCAATATAAAAGCAAACACTGAGAAAACTTAGTGGCATCCTAAAAGTAGCTGTTGGACATCATTGTGTCCCACTGGTGCCAAGCTATTTCCAGCACCTCTGCATTGCACCCTCAAGCTCATTTTTACTAAGCCATTTTAATAGCAAACACTGAGAAAACTTAGTGGCATCCTAAAAGTGGCAGTTGGAAATCATTAGTGTCCCACTGGTGCCAAGCTATTTCCAGCACCTCTGCATTGCACCCTCAAGCTCATTTTTACTAAGCCATTTTAATAGCAAACACTGAGAAAACTTAGTGGCATCCTAAAAGTGGCTGTTGGACATCATTAGTGTCACACTGGTGCCAAGCTATTTCCAGCACCTCTGCATTGCACCCACAAGCTCATTTTTACTAAGCCATTATAATAGCAAACACTGAGAAAACTTAGTGGCATCCTAAAAGTGGCTGTTGGAAATCATTAGTGTCCCACTGGTGCCAAGCTATTTCAAGCACCTATGCATTGCACCCTCAAGCTTATTTTTACTAAGCCAATATAAAAGCAAACACTGAGAAAACTTAGTGGCATCCTAAAAGTAGCTGTTGGACATCATTGTGTCCCACTGGTGCCAAGCTATTTCCAGCACCTCTGCATTGCACCCTCAAGCTCATTTTTACTAAGCCATTTTAATAGCAAACACTGAGAAAACTTAGTGGCATCCTAAAAGTGGCAGTTGGAAATCATTAGTGTCCCACTGGTGCCAAGCTATTTCCAGCACCTCTGCATTGCACCCACAAGCTCATTTTTACTAAGCCATTAAAATAGCAAACACTGAGAAAACTTAGTGGCATCCTAAAAGTGGCTGTTGGAAATCATTAGTGTCCCACTGGTGCCAAGCTATTTCCAGCACCTATGCATTGCACCCTCAAGCTCATTTTTACTAAGCCAATATAAAAGCAAACAATGAAAAAACTTAGTGGCATCCTAAAAGTGGCTGTTGGACATCATTAGTGTCCCACTGGTGCCAAGCTGTTTCCATCACCTATGCATTGCACCCTCAAGCTCATTTTTACTAAGCCATTATAAAAGCAAAAAATGAGAAAACTTAGTGGCATCCTAAAAGTATCTGTTGGACATCATTAGTGTCCCACGGGTGCCAAGCTATTTCCAGCACCTCTGCAATGCACCATCAAGCTCATTTTTATTAAGCCATTTTATTGGCAAACACTGAGAAAACTTAGTGGCATCCTAAAAGTGGCTGTTGGACATCATTAGTGTCACACTGGTGCCAAGCTATTTCCAGCACCTCTGCATTGCACCCTCAAGCTCATTTTTACTAAGCCATTATAATAGCAAACACTGAGAAAACTTAGTGGCATCCTAAAAGTGGCTGTTGGAAATCATTAGTGTCCCACGGGTGCCAATCTGTTTCCAGCACCTATGCATTGCACCCTCAAGCTCATTTTTACTAAGCCGATATAAAAGCAAACAATGAGAAAACTTAGTGGCATCCTAGAAGTGGCTGTTGGACATCATTAGTGTCACACTGGTGCCAAGCTATTTCCAGCGCCTCTGCATTGCACCCTCAAGCTTATTTTTACTAAGCCATTATAATAGCAAACACTGAGAAAACTTAGTGGCATCCTAAAAGTATCTGTTGGACATAATTAGTGTCCCACTGGTGCAAAGCTATTTCCAGGACCTCTGCATTGCACCCTCAAGCTCATTTTTACTAAGCCATTATAATAGCAAACACTGAGAAAACTTAGTGGCATCCTAAAAGTGGCTGTTGGAAAACATTAGTGTCCCACGGGTGCCAAGCTGTTTCCAGCACCTATGCATTGCACCCTCAAGCTCATTTTTACTAAGCCATTTTAAAAGCAAACAATGAGAAAACTTAGTGGCATCCTAAAAGTGGCTGTTGGACATCATTAGTGTCCCACTGGTGCCAAGCTATTTCCAGCACCTCTGCATTGCACCCACAAGCTCATTTTTACTAAGCCATTATAATAGCAAACACTGAGAAAACTTAGTGGCATCCTAAAAGTGGCTGTTGGAAATCATTAGTGTCCCACTGGTGCCAAGCTATTTCCAGCACCTATGCATTGCACCCTCAAGCTCATTTTTACTAAGCCAATATAAAAGCAAACAATGAGAAAACTTAGTGGCATCCTAAAAGTGGCTGTTGGACATCATTAGTGTCACACTGGTGCCAAGCTATTTCCAGCACCTCTGCATTGCACCCTCAAGCTCATTTTTACTAAGCCATTATAATAGCAAACACTGAGAAAACTTAGTGGCATCCTAAAAGTGGCAGTTGGAAATCATTAGTGTCCTACTGGTGCCAAGCTATTTCCAGCACCTCTGTATTGCACCCTCAAGATCATTTTTACTAAGCCATTTTAATAGCAAACACTGAGAAAACTTAGTGGCATCCTAAAAGTGGCTGTTGGACATCATTAGTGTCCCACTGGTGCCAAGCTATTTCCAGCACCTCTGCATTGCACCCTCAAGCTCATTTTTCTAAGCCACTATAATAGCAAACACTGAGAAAATTTAGTGGCATCCTAAAAGTGGCAGTTGGAAATCATTAGTGTCCCACTGGTGCCAAGCTATTTCCAGCACCTCTGCATTGCACCCTCAAGCTCATTTTTACTAAGCCATTATAATAGCAAACACTGAGAAAACTTAGTGGCATCCTAAAAGTGGCAGTTGGAAATCATTAGTGTCCTACTGGTGCCAAGCTATTTCCAGCACCTCTGTATTGCACCCTCAAGATCATTTTTACTAAGCCATTTTAATAGCAAACACTGAGAAAACTTAGTGGCATCCTAAAAGTGGCTGTTGGACATCATTATTGTCCCACTGGTGCCAAGCTATTTCCAGCACCTCTGCATTGCACCCTCAAGCTCATTTTTCTAAGCCACTATAATAGCAAACACTGAGAAAATTTAGTGGCATCCTAAAAGTGGCAGTTGGAAATCATTAGTGTCCCACTGGTGCCAAGCTATTTCCAGCACCTCTGCATTGCACCCTCAAGCTCATTTTTACTAAGCCATTATAATAGCAAAAAATGAGAAAACTTAGTGGCATCCTAAAAGTATCTGTTGGACATCATTAGTGTCCCACGGGTGCCAAGCTATTTCCAGCACCTCTGCATTGCACCCTCAAGCTCATTTTTATTAAGCCATTTTATTGGCAAACACTGAGAAAACTTAGTGGCATCCTAAAAGTGGCTGTTGGACATCATTAGTGTCACACTGGTGCCAAGCTATTTCCAGCACCTCTGCATTGCACCCTCAAGCTCATTTTTACTAAGCCATTATAATAGCAAACACTGAGAAAACTTAGTGGCATCCTAAAAGTATCTGTTGGACATCATTAGTGTCCCACTGGTGCCAAGCTATTTCCAGGACCTCTGCATTGCACCCTCAAGCTCATTTTTACTAAGCCATTATAATAGCAAACACTGAGAAAACTTAGTGGCATCCTAAAAGTGGCTGTTGGAAATCATTAGTGTCCCACGGGTGCCAAGCTGTTTCCAGCACCTATGCATTGCACCCTCAAGCTCATTTTTACTAAGCCATTTTAAAAGCAAACAATGAGAAAACTTAGTGGCATCCTAAAAGTGGCTGTTGGACATCATTAGTGTCCCACTGGTGCCAAGCTATTTCCACCACCTCTGCATTGCACCCACAAGCTCATTTTTACTAAGCCATTATAATAGCAAACACTGAGAAAACTTAGTGGCATCCTAAAAGTGGCTGTTGGAAATCATTAGTGTCCCTCTGGTGCCAAGCTATTTCCAGCACCTATGCTTTGCACCCTCAAGCTCATTTTTACTAAGCCAATATATGAGCAAACAATGAGAAAACTTAGTGGCATCCTAAAAGTGGCTGTTGGACATCATTAGTGTCCCACGGGTGCCAAGCTATTTTCAAGCTTCTAGAAGCCGGGAGCGAAACACGTGTCGGGGAACCGGGTGGTTGCGACTTACATATCCCAGGTAATGTGCTCCATGGTAATGTCTTGAACTTACGGTGTACAGGTGTGATGCCCTTGTGGCTTTCTCAGTTTAACTGTCTATAGACTAGGCTAGTTCACGGCTTTCTATGGAGCATTAGGGATTTAGCACATGTACGTTTGGAATGACCATATATGCTTGCATTAGTTTACAGTATAATCAGGTGGATACCATGCTGATTCCCTTGCTTGATCCGGCTCTGTACAGATCAGCCCATAACCGAACGCGATTTAGCACATGATTGATGGACTTGTCCACATACTGAATTCGGTTGGGGCAGGTATTGCAGAGATATGGTAACAGGCAATAGGAAGTGACCATATATGTATAAATTATAGATCAGACCTGGGGTATTGTGCAATAATATTGTCCGTGGAGGCATTTCACTTGCATCATTTTGCACAGCCCATTGTAGGTATAGACTTAGGTCTCTGTTTACACTAGCCACCTTATCAGCATGGTCTACGTGACTAACCTTGTTTAGTGTACTAAGATCCTTTGCATTGCAGTGGTCACTTTATTAGAGGCTTATGTGCAATATATTATCGCTGTAACCCGTATATATTCTAATTTATGACTGCAATTTATCATTTTTATTGTGTGGTGTTTGTGTAATTATTTGGATGTTAATAAAGATTTAAAATATTTTATAATTAATTAGGACCTTGTGTACTCCTTTAAAAGGGAAAGTATATGTTTTCCTTGGTTGTGATATAAAGAGAAAACTTAGTGGCATCCTAGAAGTGGCTGTTGGACATCATTAGTGTCACACTGGTGCCAAGCTATTTCCAGCGCCTCTGCATTGCACCCTCAAGCTTATTTTTACTAAGCCATTATAATAGCAAACACTGAGAAAACTTAGTGGCATCCTAAAAGTATCTGTTGGACATAATTAGTGTCCCACTGGTGCCAAGCTATTTCCAGGACCTCTGCATTGCACCCTCAAGCTCATTTTTACTAAGCCATTATAATAGCAAACACTGAGAAAACTTAGTGGCATCCTAAAAGTGGCTGTTGGAAAACATTAGTGTCCCACGGGTGCCAAGCTGTTTCCAGCACCTATGCATTGCACCCTCAAGCTCATTTTTACTAAGCCATTTTAAAAGCAAACAATGAGAAAACTTAGTGGCATCCTAAAAGTGGCTGTTGGACATCATTAGTGTCCCACTGGTGCCAAGCTATTTCCAGCACCTCTGCATTGCACCCACAAGCTCATTTTTACTAAGCCATTATAATAGCAAACACTGAGAAAACTTAGTGGCATCCTAAAAGTGGCTGTTGGAAATCATTAGTGTCCCACTGGTGCCAAGCTATTTCCAGCACCTATGCATTGCACCCTCAAGCTCATTTTTACTAAGCCAATATAAAAGCAAACAATGAGAAAACTTAGTGGCATCCTAAAAGTGGCTGTTGGACATCATTAGTGTCACACTGGTGCCAAGCTATTTCCAGCACCTCTGCATTGCACCCTCAAGCTCATTTTTACTAAGCCATTATAATAGCAAACACTGAGAAAACTTAGTGGCATCCTAAAAGTGGCAGTTGGAAATCATTAGTGTCCTACTGGTGCCAAGCTATTTCCAGCACCTCTGTATTGCACCCTCAAGATCATTTTTACTAAGCCATTTTAATAGCAAACACTGAGAAAACTTAGTGGCATCCTAAAAGTGGCTGTTGGACATCATTAGTGTCCCACTGGTGCCAAGCTATTTCCAGCACCTCTGCATTGCACCCTCAAGCTCATTTTTCTAAGCCACTATAATAGCAAACACTGAGAAAATTTAGTGGCATCCTAAAAGTGGCAGTTGGAAATCATTAGTGTCCCACTGGTGCCAAGCTATTTCCAGCACCTCTGCATTGCACCCTCAAGCTCATTTTTACTAAGCCATTATAATAGCAAAAAATGAGAAAACTCAGTGGCATCCTAAAAGTATCTGTTGGACATCATTAGTGTCCCACGGGTGCCAAGCTATTTCCAGCACCTCTGCATTGCACCCTCAAGCTCATTTTTATTAAGCCATTTTATTGGCAAACACTGAGAAAACTTAGTGGCATCCTAAAAGTGGCTGTTGGACATCATTAGTGTCACACTGGTGCCAAGCTATTTCCAGCACCTCTGCATTGCACCCTCAAGCTCATTTTTACTAAGCCATTATAATAGCAAACACTGAGAAAACTTAGTGGCATCCTAAAAGTATCTGTTGGACATCATTAGTGTCCCACTGGTGCCAAGCTATTTCCAGGACCTCTGCATTGCACCCTCAAGCTCATTTTTACTAAGCCATTATAATAGCAAACACTGAGAAAACTTAGTGGCATCCTAAGAGTGGCTGTTGGAAATCATTAGTGTCCCACGGGTGCCAAGCTGTTTCCAGCACCTATGCATTGCACCCTCAAGCTCATTTTTACTAAGCCATTTTAAAAGCAAACAATGAGAAAACTTAGTGGCATCCTAAAAGTGGCTGTTGGACATCATTAGTGTCCCACTGGTGCCAAGCTATTTCCACCACCTCTGCATTGCACCCACAAGCTCATTTTTACTAAGCCATTATAATAGCAAACACTGAGAAAACTTAGTGGCATCCTAAAAGTGGCTGTTAGAAATCATTAGTGTCCCACTGGTGCCAAGCTATTTCCAGCACCTATGCATTGCACCCTCAAGCTCATTTTTACTAAGCCAATATAAAAGCAAACAATGAGAAAACTTAGTGGCATCCTAAAAGTGGCTGTTGGACATCATTAGTGTCCCACGGGTGCCAAGCTATTTCCAGCACCTCTGCATTGCACCCTCAAGCTCATTTTTACTAAGCCATTTTAATAGCAAACACTGAGAAAACTTAGTGGCATCCTAAAAGTGGCTGTTGGACATCATTAGTGTCACACTGGTGCCAAGCTATTTCCAGCACCTCTGCATTGCACCCACAAGCTCATTTCTACTAAGCCATTATAATAGCAAACACTGAGAAAACTTAGTGGCATCCTAAAAGTGACTGTTGGAAATCTTTAGTGTCACACTGGTGCCAAGCTATTTCAAGCACCTATGCATTGCCCCCTGAAGCTCATTTTTACTAAGCCGATATAAAAGCAAACAATGAGAAAACTTAGTGGCATCCTAAAAGTATCTGTTGGACATAATTAGTGTCCCACTGGTGCCAAGCTATTTCCAGGACCTCTGCATTGCACCCTCAAGCTCATTTTTACTAAGCCATTTTAATAGCAAACACTGAGAAAACTTAGTGGCATCCTAAAAGTGGCTGTTGGACATCATTAGTGTCACACTGGTGCCAAGCTATTTCCAGCACCTCTGCATTGCACCCACAAGCTCATTTTTACTAAGCCATTATAATAGCAAACACTGAGAAAACTTAGTGGCATCCTAAAAGTGGCTGTTGGAAATCATTAGTGTCCCACTGGTGCCAAGCTATTTCAAGCATCTATGCATTGCACCCTCAAGCTCATTTTTACTAAGCCGATATAAAAGCAAACAATGAGAAAACTTAGTGGCATCCTAGAAGTGGCTGTTGGACATCATTAGTGTCACACTGGTGCCAAGCTATTTCCAGCGCCTCTGCATTGCACCCTCAAGCTTATTTTTACTAAGCCATTATAATAGCAAACACTGAGAAAACTTAGTGGCATCCTAAAAGTATCTGTTGGACATAATTAGTGTCCCACTGGTGCCAAGCTATTTCCAGGACCTCTGCATTGCACCCTCAAGCTAATTCTTACTAAGCCATTATAATAGCAAACACTGAGAAAACTTAGTGGCATCCTAAAAGTGGCTGTTGGAAAACATTAGTGTCCCACGGGTGCCAAGCTGTTTCCAGCACCTATGCATTGCACCCTCAAGCTCATTTTTACTAAGCCATTTTAAAAGCAAACAATGAGAAAACTTAGTGGCATCCTAAAAGTGGCTGTTGGACATCATTAGTGTCCCACTGGTGCCAAGCTATTTCCAGCACCTCTGCATTGCACCCACAAGCTCATTTTTACTAAGCCATTATAATAGCAAACACTGAGAAAACTTAGTGGCATCCTAAAAGTGGCTGTTGGAAATCATTAGTGTCCCACTGGTGCCAAGCTATTTCCAGCACCTATGCATTGCACCCTCAAGCTCATTTTTACTAAGCCAATATAAAAGCAAACAATGAGAAAACTTAGTGGCATCCTAAAAGTGGCTGTTGGACATCATTAGTGTCACACTGGTGCCAAGCTATTTCCAGCACCTCTGCATTGCACCCTCAAGCTCATTTTTACTAAGCCATTATAATAGCAAACACTGAGAAAACTTAGTGGCATCCTAAAAGTGGCAGTTGGAAATCATTAGTGTCCTACTGGTGCCAAGCTATTTCCAGCACCTCTGTATTGCACCCTCAAGATCATTTTTACTAAGCCATTTTAATAGCAAACACTGAGAAAACTTAGTGGCATCCTAAAAGTGGCTGTTGGACATCATTAGTGTCCCACTGGTGCCAAGCTATTTCCAGCACCTCTGCATTGCACCCTCAAGCTCATTTTTCTAAGCCACTATAATAGCAAACACTGAGAAAATTTAGTGGCATCCTAAAAGTGGCAGTTGGAAATCATTAGTGTCCCACTGGTGCCAAGCTATTTCCAGCACCTCTGCATTGCACCCTCAAGCTCATTTTTACTAAGCCATTATAATAGCAAAAAATGAGAAAACTTAGTGGCATCCTAAAAGTATCTGTTGGACATCATTAGTGTCCCACGGGTGCCAAGCTATTTCCAGCACCTCTGCATTGCACCCTCAAGCTCATTTTTACTAAGCCATTATAATAGCAAACACTGAGAAAACTTAGTGGCATCCTAAAAGTATCTGTTGGACATCATTAGTGTCCCACTGGTGCCAAGCTATTTCCAGGACCTCTGCATTGCACCCTCAAGCTCATTTTTACTAATCCATTATAATAGCAAACACTGAGAAAACTTAGTGCCATCCTAAAAGTGGCTGTTGGAAATCATTAGTGTCCCACGGGTGCCAAGCTGTTTCCAGCACCTATGCATTGCACCCTCAAGCTCATTTTTACTAAGCCATTTTAAAAGCAAACAATGAGAAAACTTAGTGGCATCCTAAAAGTGGCTGTTGGACATCATTAGTGTCCCACTGGTGCCAAGCTATTTCCACCACCTCTGCATTGCACCCACAAGCTCATTTTTACTAAGCCATTATAATAGCAAACACTGAGAAAACTTAGTGGCATCCTAAAAGTGGCTGTTGGAAATCATTAGTGTCCCACTGGTGCCAAGCTATTTCCAGCACCTATGCATTGCACCCTCAAGCTCATTTTTACTAAGCCAATATAAAAGCAAACAATGAGAAAACTTAGTGGCATCCTAAAAGTGGCTGTTGGACATCATTAGTGTCCCACGGGTGCCAAGCTATTTCCAGCACCTCTGCATTGCACCCTCAAGCTCATTTTTACTAAGCCATTTTAATAGCAAACACTGAGAAAACTTAGTGGCATCCTAAAAGTGGCTGTTGGACATCATTAGTGTCACACTGGTGCCAAGCTATTTCCAGCACCTCTGCATTGCACCCACAAGCTCATTTTTACTAAGCCATTATAATAGCAAACACTGAGAAAACTTAGTGGCATCCTAAAAGTGGCTGTTGGAAATCATTAGTGTCCCACTGGTGCCAAGCTATTTCAAGCACCTATGCATTGCACCCTCAAGCTTATTTTTACTAAGCCAATATAAAAGCAAACACTGAGAAAACTTAGTGGCATCCTAAAAGTAGCTGTTGGACATCATTGTGTCCCACTGGTGCCAAGCTATTTCCAGCACCTCTGCATTGCACCCTCAAGCTCATTTTTACTAAGCCATTTTAATAGCAAACACTGAGAAAACTTAGTGGCATCCTAAAAGTGGCAGTTGGAAATCATTAGTGTCCCACTGGTGCCAAGCTATTTCCAGCACCTCTGCATTGCACCCTCAAGCTCATTTTTACTAAGTTATTATAATAGCAAACACTGAGAAAACTTAGTGGCATCCTAAAAGTGGCTGTTGGACATCATTAGTGTCCCACTGGTGCCAAGCTGTTTCCAGCACCTATGCATTTGTCGCGGGCGGGGAGGAGGGTGTCAGCGCACCGCGCTTACCCCTTCTGCTCGGGTCCGGCAGCTGCTCCTGGTGGCTCGAGCTGTAGGCCGGATCCCGGGGTTTCTCGAGCGACACTCCTCGCCCGTAAGTGAAAGGGGGGTGTTTGTTGGGTGTGGGGATTGTTATAGTTCGTGACGCCACCCACGGTTGTGGTAATTGTACCACCGCTGCTCAGTGTGGGGGTCCCGGGGATGGTGATGCGGAGCAGCCAGGTGTTGTGTTGCCCCTCCGTGGGTAGGGGTTGGTGATCCCGGGGCCCAGTGAAGAGATGTAAAGTGTAGGGCCTGGAGGGCGCAGGGACGCGGGGACAGCGCTGTGCCTTGCGGCACTGTGGTACTCACTCAGCCTGAGACTTGGACACAGTTTGCACGGTAAACCAAACGGCTGGTAGGACGGTCCCACAGACGGCTGCACCTGCACTCCCGGTAGGTGACGGTGATGTCTCTCTTCCTTGCGCCTGTGTTGACTGATGGTAGCGGTGGATTCCCTCCGGTTACCCGCTCCCCGACTGCAATCTGGGCCGGAGGAGCTCTACACTTTGCCCGCAGGCGCTGGCCCTGGGGAAACTGGTGCCCTGGCGGTGGCGGTGTCTCCCCTGTAATGGTCTGGCTGTTGCCGTCAATCGGGACTTGGTTGCTGGGGGATCTACGTCCCCTTCACTGACGGATTCGGCAAATTTGGCGACTCCTAGCCTTGCCGGGGTCCGAGAGGCCCCTGCCCTGGTGCTGACTGTCCTTCGGAACACTGCTCCAGACCACCGGGCACACAGCCAACGGGGTCCTTCCAGGAACTTCCAAACGGTCCCCCTCCGGACAGTCACCGCCGTCGCTGACCTTGCTGTTCTAGCCCTACACAAAGCTGGGCTCTCAGGCTTCTCTCTGCTCTGTCACCACTTCTTGCTTTCCTCCTTTACTCCTTTTCTTTCCTCCACTTTCACTTCTTGGTTGTTTACTCTAGCCCTTCACTGGACTTCACTCTTCCCCTGCCCGGGGCTATCTGCCTGGTTTTCCCGCCTCCAGAGTCGTGAGCTCCTCGGTGGGCGGAGCCAACCGCCTGGCCCACCCCCTGGTGTGCATCATCAGACTCCTGGAGGAAGGCAACAAGGATTTCTGGTTAGCAGATGTGCCTACCTGGAGTGTGGGGTGTGGTGGTGTTGTGACCGGTGTCCCCTGGCTTGCCCAGGGCGACACATTCCCCCTTAGCAAAATGCAGACCGTCCGCGGGCTGCCGTCCTACACCGGTTTTATTTTTCTGTAAAAAGGGGATAACAGGGTTAAACAAACATGCATAACATTTTTAATAAACTCTTCCCAAGACGGGAGGCACATTTACTTTTAACGTTTCAACGGTGTACGGTCACGGTTTCCGCTCTCTCCCACCCAAGTAACCTGGCCCTGATGCTGCCCCTAAAACCCAGGCAGCACCCCTTGACCCACAGTCCAGCACACGGTACCCGAGCGGGATCTGTCCTTCCCTCCAGAGGGTAGCCACCGGTTCCTTTGGTGGCTGGGCCCTGGCCTGCTCTGCTCAGGGCCCTCCCTCCAACCTGCCTCTCCGGAGGCGGCACTGCGGAAACGGTAACGGTACCCAACATATTTACAAGCCACTAATGTTTGTGGTTGCCCTGCAGAGTTCACGGGCTTGTCCATGGCTAGTTCCCATGCATTAACTTTTAACGGTCCCCACGGGGACAACGGTGCCGGCTCCTGCCGGTTGCAAATCAACAAACAAATCAGGTTACTCCTTCGGTGTGATCATTTTCATTATTGGCAAAACTTTCAAACTTTTCAAACAGACACACAACACTCTTTTACATTTGCGGACCCCTCTTACTCATAGAACGGTCTCCCTGTACCTAAGTGGGGGTCTACCTAGGTTGGAACGGGTGGACCTTCGGGGCCCGGTGTCAGTGGTGCTAGACAGTGGGGTAGAGGGAACAATTGGTTCCTCCTCCCTGCTGTAGTGTGGAGCAGGCGGAGGTGCAGGGGGGCTGGGTACAGGTTCATCCCTGGGCACTGGCACTGGTTCTGGCTCACGGTTAACCGCTTCCACTACTTCTTCATCCACGGGTTGTGGGAACAGTATCACTGGAAGTATCACCGCGCCGTTCTGTGTAGGCCAGTTTGCTGGGAAGTCACCCATCACAGTGTGGATTACCTCTGCTGCCTTTTCCACTGGTGGAGGAACCGGTACTTCAGCCTCTGCCTTCAACGCTGGGGGCATTTTTTTAGATGGTCCCGAGAAACTGTGGCCAGGGTGCCCCCTTGGTCACGACTGATCTGGTAGGTCTTCCCATTGTCCCACTCGGTGGGTTGTACAACGTAAGGGACTTGCTCCCACTGGTCATCCAGTTTATGGGCTTTTCTCTTCCGTTTCAGCACCACATCTCCTGGCTGGAAAGGACCTGCAGGCGCCTTCTGGTTGAACCGGTGCTCTTGCTGTTCTCGACTTTGATTGAGGTTTTTCTCCACATACTCCTGGATTTGCCGGTACTGGGCCCTCCTCCGACTTTCCCACTCTGCCGTTGAAGGGAGTGCTTCCGGAGCCTCCAACCCCATCTCCAGATCCACCGGCAGGCGGCCAGGCCGAGCCCTCATCAGATACGCTGGGGTGCACTTTGTCGAGCTGGACGGGATATTATTGTACATGTCGACCAAGTCGGGTAACTTTTCCGGCCACATGTTCCGTTCTTCCAGCGGTAGCGTCTTGAGGAGCCCCAGGACCAAGTGGTTCATTTTCTCGCACATGCCGTTGGTTTGGGCGTGGTACGGAGTGGTCCGGATCTTCTTGCAGCCGTACAACTGGCAGAATTCGTGAAACACTTCTGCTTCAAAAGCCGGGCCTTGGTCAGTCAGCACCTTTTCGGGGTACCCATGGGGTCGGCAAAAATAGGCCTGGAACGCTCGAGCAGCGGTTCGACCAGTCAAGTCCTTAACGGGGACTACCACCATAAATCTTGAGTAGTGGTCTACCATGGTCAATGCGTAGGTGTACCCACTTCGGCTAGGGGTGAGTTTGACATGGTCCAGGGCGACCAGCTCCAGCGGCTGATGGGTGACGATGGGATGTAACGGTGCCCTCTGGCTAGTCTCGTCCTTTCTCCTCAGTGTACAAGGACCGCACTCTCGGCACCAGGCTTCCACCGATTCACGCATCCCACTCCAATAGAACCGCTCCCTCAACAACATCTCCAGCTTCTTCCACCCGAAGTGGCCAGCACCATCATGGTATGCCCGCAGGACAGTAGCAACCTCAGCTTGAGGAACGATCAACTGGCATATCTTCTCATGGGTCTTTGGGTTGATCAGCTCACGGTACAGCCTCCCTTGGTGTAGGTAGAGCCGTTTTCGTTCCTTCCACAAGCGTTGGGCTTCGGCTGGAGCGGCCGGGTCTATTCCCATAGCACCTTGTTCCACCAGGGTCTTGACAAGGCGGACAGCCGGCGCTTGGTCCTGGGCGTCCTGCCACTCTTGACTGGACCGCGGGTCCAGATCCACCCGTTGCTGACATACTTGTACCCTCTCAGTAGGCGGCTGGTGGAACGCCGGCAACTCAATCTCCTCGAGGTCGTCATCCTCGCACCCCTCTTCTGACGAATGGGGCATCCGGGAGAGTGCATCTGCATTGATGTTGACACGACCAGCTCGGTACTTTATGGTGAAATCATAGTTGGCTAACCGGGCTACCCACCGCTGCTCCAGCGCGCCCAACTTGGCCGTGTTCAGGTGAGTCAGTGGGTTGTTGTCCGTGAATGCGGTAAATTTTGCTGCCGCCAAATAGTGCCGAAACCTCTCCGTGATAGCCCACACCAACGCCAGCAGCTCAAGCTTGAAAGAGCTATAGTTCTCAGGGTTCCTTTCGGTCGGCCGGAGTTTTCGGCTGGCGTAGGCAATCACCTTCTCCTTTCCATCCTGGACCTGGGATAGGACCGCTCCTAGCCCCACGTTACTGGCATCCGTGTGGAGGATGAAGGGGCGCCCATAATCAGGGTACGCCAGGACCTCTTCTCCGGTCAAGGCCGCCTTCAACTGGCAAAAGGACTCCTCATGCTTGTTTTCCCAGGACAGTGGGGCTCCAGTGGGCCTTCCGCCTTTGGTCTGTCCCACGAGGAGATCTTGCATGGGGGCAGCCATTTTCGTGTACCCCTTTATAAAGCGCCGATAGTACCCCACCAGACCCAGAAACTGCCTTACTTCCCTCACTGTAGTGGGCCTCGGCCAGCTTTGGATGGCAGTGATCTTCTCAGGGTCGGGGGCAACACCATCTGCACTCACCACATGCCCTAGATATTGCACCCGGGGTTTCAGCAGGTGGCATTTTGAGGGCTTCAACTTCATCCCGTACTTGGCAAGGGACGCGAACACCTCGGCCAGGTGCTCCAGATGGGCTTCATACGTCTGGGAATAAACAATCACATCATCCAAATACAGCAGGACGGTCTCGAAGTTTAAATGTCCCAGACAGCACTCCATCAGCCGTTGGAAGGTCCCGGGGGCATTGCACAGCCCAAACGGCATGCTATTGAATTCACAGAGCCCCATCGGGGTGGTGAAGGCGGTCTTCTCCCGGTCCTCTGGGGCCACGGCCACTTGCCAGTATCCGCTGGTGAGGTCAAGGGTCGAGAAGTAGTTTGCGGTTCTTAGTGCAGCCAAAGATTCTTCGATACGAGGCAATGGATAGGCATCTTTATGGGTTATCTGGTTGATCTTCCGGTAGTCCACACACATCCGCATGGTACCATCCTTCTTCTTGACCAGTACCAACGGAGCGGCCCAGGGACTACAACTGTCCCGAATAACCCCTGCCTCCTTCATATTCTTCAACATATCTTTGGCACACTGGTAATGTGCAGGGGGAATAGGTCTATACCTTTCTTTGATAGGGGGATGTTCCCCCGTGGGAATGTGGTGTTGGACCCCCTTGATCTGCCCAAAGTCTAGGGGGTGTTTACTGAAAACCTGTTTGTACTCCTGCACCACCCTGTGTACCCCTGCCCTGTGATGTGTAGGGGTATCATCAGTGCCTACATGTAGCTGTTGGTGCCACTCCTTTGTGTCCCCCTGGGGTGGGGAAGTGCTGGTGGTAGGTGGGAGTGTGGATGGACTGGCTCCCTGGATAGTGTGAGGGTCCAGGGTGAGCAGCTTGGCAATGGTGGCATACCGGGGGAGCCTGACTTCTTCCTCCCCACAGTTCAACACTCTCACAGGCACTCTCCCTTTCTTCACATCTACCACCCCTCGGGCGGCTACTACAGTGGGCCAGTGCTCGGAAGGCATGGGCTCCATCATCGCAGGGTAGTCACGCCCCTGAGGCCCTACTGCTGCCCTACACCAAATCATCATCTCACTCCGAGGGGGCACAGTCAATGGAGCAACATCCATCACTCTCACTCCACCAATCTCCCCTCCGGTTGAGCTTACATGCTGGCGGTACATCAGGGCGCGGATCTCGCGCTGCACAGCCCTCTGCCGGCTCCCCGCCGCCGTGGCGGCTAGCTGTTGCAATAGGTTCAACACATCAGCCATGCAGTGTTCCATCACATTGGTTCCCAGCACTATTTTCGGGTTATGATCACTAGGTTCATTCATGATCACAATCATACCCTGGTGTTGCAGTTCAGCTTGCCCCACTGTCATAGCCACCTGTTTATACCCCACCTGGGTCAATGGAAGTCCATTAGCGGCAATCAAATTTATACTATTGTCTGGAGGCGCCAGCTCGTCTGTGGCCCAATATTGCTGATACAACGTGTATGGTATGGTAGTTACCTGCGATCCAGTGTCCAAGAGAGCCATCACTGGTATGCCGTCCACAGCCACGGGGATGATAGGGCGGGCCCCGACATATCGGTCTCGCCAGTCCGGGGGGCCACGGTGTTCTACTCCTGAGGATTGGCCCGGGGCCCCAGGGATTGCTCGTTTAACGGGCACTGTCGGTAATAATGGCCCGGTTTACGGCAATTGTAGCAGATTGGAGGTCTGCTCCGCGGGTTTTTAGCGCTTCTCCGCTGCATCCAGGGAACATCTTTGGGACTGTCAGCAAGCTGTATCTGCGCCGGAGGCTGAGATCTGGTCAGAGGTTGTAGCGTAGCAAGGATCTTGGCAAGGTCTCCGTCCATGCGACGGACCTGGGCTGCCAATTCTTCCACTGTGCTGCTCGGGGCTGCAGGTATTAAGGAGGTTGGTTTGGCTGAGGCCGCCACAACGGGAGCTGTCTCGGCGGGCCACGGGACGGGTTCCATAACTTCAGCAGCTGGGGGCTGTAGTGCTTTGATAGCCCGCTCTTTTAACACAGCAAAGTCCACATCAGGGTGTTCCAGGGCCCACAGCCGGAGTTGTTTACGATCCTCAGGGGACCTCATCCCCTGCGCAAATTGCTCCACTAACATCTTGTTGCTATCCGCCTCATTAATAGAGTTCACCCGCTTCAGCGTGCGGAGGGCGGTCTGCAGACGTAGAGCATAGTCCCGAATGCTATCCCCAGCTCGTTGCCGGTACTGGTAAAACTGCATCCTCAGCTCAGCTTCGGTCCGGGTCTCGAAGGCAGTCTGTAGCTTCTCGAAGATGGTGGCTACAGAGAGCCGGTCCCCCTCGGCCCAGGTCTCCGCTTTCTGCTCCGCCGCACCGGTTAACTGGCCTAGCACTATCGCTGCACGTTGCTTATCAGTCAGGGGGTACAGCTCTAGCAACGGGTTAAGCTTTTTCCGGAAGGCCTGTAGGGCATCCGGTTTCCCGTCATACTGCGGTAGCCAGGCAGCTCCGGGCGCATAGGGCAAGGAAAACGGCATGACCTGAGCAAGCGCGGGGGCCGCGGCACCTCCCGCCGGTACGGCCGGGACCTAGGCAGGCCCATTCCCATCCGCGGGTGCCGCTGCGGCTGCGACCACCGCTCCTCCAGCGGCTCCGTCGGGCGCAGACATCTTGTTTCCGTCCCCCTTAGCTCTTTCCGGCCCCTCCTCTCCCTGGGCGGGGTCTTGGCCTTCGCGCCTCTACTGCTCGAGAAGACGCTCGAGCGGGAACTTTTCGCGCCAAAGATGGCGGCTTCTGCAATTTTTCTGCCGGATACCTCCGGCGGTAACAAGGCGCACCTCTACCAAACGGCAGAGCGGTAGGATCCTGTTCGTGACGCCAAGTTGTCGCGGGCGGGGAGAAGGGTGTCAGCGCACCGCGCTCACCCCTTCTGCTCGGGTCCGGCAGCTGCTCCTGGTGGCTCGAGCTGTAGGCCGGATCCCGGGGTTTCTCGAGCGACACTCCTCGCCCGTGAGTGAAAGGGGGGTGTTTGTTGGGTGTGGTGATTGTTATAGTTCGTGACGCCACCTACGGTTGTGGTAATTGTACCACCGCTGCTCAGTGTGGGGGTCCCGGGGATGGTGATGCGGAGCAGCCAGGTGTTGTGTTGCCCCTCTGTGGGTAGGGGTTGGTGATCCCGGGGCCCAGTGAAGAGATGTAAAGTGTAGGGCCTGGAGGGCGCAGGGACGCGGGGACAGCGCTGTGCCTTGCGGCACTGTGGTACTCACTCAGCCTGAGACTTGGACACAGTTTGCACGGTAAACCAAACGGCTGGTAGGACGGTCCCACAGACGGCTGCACCTGCACTCCCGGTAGGTGACGGTGATGTCTCTCTTCCTTGCACCTGTGTTGACTGATGGTAGCGGTGGATTCCCTCCGGTTACCCGCTCCCCGACTGCAATCTGGGCCGGAGGAGCTCTACACTTTGCCCGCAGGCGCTGGCCCTGGGGAAACTGGTGCCCTGGCGGTGGCGGTGTCTCCCCTGTAATGGTCGGGCTGTTGCCGTCAATCGGGACTTGGTTGCTGGGGGATCTACGTCCCCTTCACTGACGGATTCGGCAAATTTGGCGACTCCTAGCCTTGCCGGGGTCCGAGAGGCCCCTGCCCTGGTGCTGACTGTCCTTCGGAACACTGCTCCAGACCACCGGGCACACAGCCAACGGGGTCCTTCCAGGAACTTCCAAACGGTCCCCCTCCGGACAGTCACCGCCGTCGCTGACCTTGCTGTTCTAGCCCTATACAAAGCTGGGCTCTCAGGCTTCTCTCTGCTCTGTCACCACTTCTTGCTTTCCTCCTTTACTCCTTTTCTTTCCTCCACTTTCACTTCTTGGTTGTTTACTCTAGCCCTTCACTGGACTTCACTCTTCCCCTGCCCGGTGCTATCTGCCTGGTTTTCCCGCCTCCAGAGTCGTGAGCTCCTCGGTGGGCGGAGCCAACTGCCTGGCCCACCCCCTGGTGTGCATCATCAGACTCCTGGAGGAAGGCAACAAGGATTTCTGGTTAGCAGATGTGCCTACCTGGAGTGTGGGGTGTGGTGGTGTTGTGACCGGTGTCCCCTGGCTTGCCCAGGGCGACACACATTGCACCCTCAAGCTCATTTTTACTAAGCCATTAAAATAGCAAAAAATGAGAAAACTTAGTGGCATCCTAAAAGTGGCTGTTGGACATCATTAGTGTACCACTGGTGCCAAGCTATTTCCAGCACCTCTGTATTGCACCCTCAAGCTCATTTTTACTAAGCCATTTTAATAGCAAACACTGAGAAAACTTAGTGGCATCCTAAAAGTGGCTATTGGACATCAATAGTGTCCCACTGGTGCCAAGCTATTTCCAACACTTCTGCATTGCACCCTCAAGCTCATTTTTACTAAGCCATTATAATAGCAAACACTGAAAAAACTTAGTGGCATCCTAAAAGTGGCTGTTGGAAATCATTAGTGTCCCACGGGTGCCAAGCTATTTCCAGCACCTATGCATTGCACCCTTAAGCTCATTTTTACTAAGCCATTATAATAGCAAACAATGTGAAAACTTAGTGGCATCCTAAAAGTGGCTGTTGGACATCATTAGTGTCCCACTGGTGCCAAGCTATTTCCAGCACCTATGCATTGCACCCTCAAGCTCATTTTTACTAAGCCATTATAATAGCAATTACTGAGAAAACTTAGTGGCATCCTCAAAGTAACTGTTGGAAATCATTAGTGTCCCACTGGTGCCAACCTATTTCCAACACCTCTGCATTGCACCCTCAAGCTCATTTTTACTAAGCCATTTTAATAGCAAACACTGAGAAAACTTAGTGGCATCCTAAAAGTGGCTGTTGGAAATCATTAGTGTCCCACGGGTGCCAAGCTGTTTCCAGCACCTATGCATTGCACCCTCAAGCTCATTTTTACAAAGCCATTATAATAGCAAACAATAAGAAAACTTAGTGCCATCCTAAAAGTGGCTGTTGGACATCATTAGTGTCCCACTGGTGCCAAGCTATTTCCAGCACCTCTGTATTGCACCCTCAAGCTCATTTTTACTAAGCCATTTTAATATCAAACACTGAGAAAACTTAGTGGCATCCTAAAAGTAGCTGTTGGACATCATTAGTGTCCCACTGGTGCCAAGCTATTTCCAGCACCTATGCATTGCACCCTCAAGCTCATTTTTACTAAGCCATTATAATAGCAATTACTGAGAAAACTTAGTGGCATCCTCAAAGTAACTGTTGGAAATCATTAGTGTCCCACTGGTGCCAACCTATTTCCAACACCTCTGCATTGCACCCTCAAGCTCATTTTTACTAAGCCATTTTAATAGCAAACACTGAGAAAACTTAGTGGCATCCTAAAAGTGGCTGTTGGAAATCATTAGTGTCCCACGGGTGCCAAGCTATTTCCAGCACCTCTGCATTGCACCCTCAAGCTCATTTTTACAAAGCCATTATAATAGCAAACAATAAGAAAACTTAGTGCCATCCTAAAAGTGGCTGTTGGACATCATTAGTGTCCCACTGGTGCCAAGCTATTTCCAGCACCTCTGTATTGCACCCTCAAGCTCATTTTTACTAAGCCATTTTAATATCAAACACTGAGAAAACTTAGTGGCATCCTAAAAGTAGCTGTTGGACATCATTGTGTCCCACTGGTGCCAAGCTATTTCCAGCACCTCTGCATTGCACCCTCAAGCTCATTTTTACTAAGCCATTATAATAGCAAACTCTGAGAAAACTTAGTGGCATCCTAAAAGTGGCAGTTGGAAATCATTATTGTCCCACTGGTGCCAAGCAATTTCCAGCACCTCTGCATTGCACCCTCAAGCTCATTTTTACTAAGCCATTATAATAGCAAACACTGAGAAAACTTAGTGGCATCCTAAAAGTGGCTGTTGGACATCATTAGTGTCCCACTGGTGCCAAGCTATTTCCAGCACCTCTGCATTGCACCCTCAAGCTCATTATTACTAAGCCATCATAATTGCAAACACTGAGAAAACTTAGTGGCATCCTAAAAGTGGCTGATGGACATCATTAGTGTCCCACTGGTGCCAAGCTATTTCCAGCACCTCTGCATTGCACCCTCAAGCTCATTTTTACTAAGCCATTATAATAGCAAACACTGAGAAAACTTAGTGGCATCCTAAAAGTGGCAGTTGGAAATCATTAGTGTGCCACTGGTGCCAAGCTATTTCCAGCACCTCTGCATTGTACCCTCAAGCTCATTTTTACTAAGCCATTATAATAGCAAACACTGAGAAAACTTAGTGGCATCCTAAAAGTGGCTGTTGGACATCATTAGTGTCCCACTGGTGCCAAGCTATTTCCAGCACCTCTGCATTGCACCCTCAAGCTCATTTTTACTAAGCCATTATAATAGCAATTACTGAGAAAACTTAGTGGCATCCTAAAAGTATCTGTTGGACATCATTAGTGTCCCACTGGTGCCAAACTATTTCCAGCACCTCTGCATTGCACCCTCAAGCTCATTTTTACTAAGCCATTATAATAGCAATTACTGAGAAAACTTAGTGGCATCCTAAAAGTGGCTGTTGGACATCATTAGTGTCCCACTGGTGCCAAGCTATTTCCAGCACCTTTGCATTGCACCCTCAAGCTCATTTTTACTAAGCTATTATAATAGCAATTACTGAGAAAACTTAGTGGCATCTTAAAGTGGCTGTTGGAAATCATTAGTGTCCCACTGGTGCCAAGCTTTTTCCAGCACCTCTGCATTGCACCCTCAAGCTCATTTTTATTAAGCTATTATAATAGCAAACACTGAGAAAACTTAGTGGCATCCTAAAAGTGGCTGTTGGACATCATTAGTGTCCCACTGGTGCCAAGCTATTTCGAGCACCTCTGCATTGCACCCTCAAGCTCATTTTTACTAAGCCATTATAATAGCAAACACTGAGAAAACTTAGTGGCATCCTAAAAGTGACTGTTGGACATCATTAGTGTCCCACTGGTGCCAAGCTATTTCCAGCACCTCTGCATTGCAAACTCAAGCTCATTTTTACTAAGCTATTATAATACCAAACACTGAGAAAACTTAGTGGCATCCTAAAAGTATCTGTTGGACATCATTAGTGTCCCACTGGTACCAAGCTATTTCCAGCACCTCTGCATTGCACCCTCAAGCTCATTTTTACTAAGCTATTATAATAGCAATTACTGAGAAAACTTAGTGGCATCCTAAAAGTGGCTGTTGGAAATCATTAGTGTCCCACTGGTGCCAAGCTATTTCCAGCACCTCTGCATTGCACACTCAAGTTAATTTTTACTAAGCCATTTTAATAGCAAACACTGAGAAAACTTAGTGGCATCCTAAAAGTGGCTGTTGGACATCATTAGTGTCCCACTGGTGCCAAGCTATTTCCTGCACCTCTGCATTGCACCCTCAAGCTCATTTTTATTAAGCTATTATAATAGCAATTACTGAGAAAACTTAGTGGCATCCTAAAAGTATCTGTTGGACATCATTAGTGTCCCACTAGTGCAAGCTATTTCCAGCACCTCAGCATTGCACCCTCAAGCTCATTTTTATTAAGCTATTATAATAGCAATTACTGAGAAAACTTAGTGGCATCCTAAAAGTGGCTGTTGGACATCATTAGTGTCTCACTGGTGCCAAGCTATTTCCAGCACCTCTGCATTGCACCCTCAAGCTCATTTTTACTAAGCCATTTTAATAGCAAACACTGAGAAAACTTAGTGGCATCCTAAAAGTGGCTGATGGACATCATTAGTGTCCCACTGGTGCCAAGCTATTTCCAGCACCTCTGCATTGCACCCTCAAGCTCATTTTTACTAAGCCATTATAATAGCAAACACTGAGAAAACTTAGTGGCATCCTAAAAGTGGCAGTTGGAAATCATTAGTGTGCCACTGGTGCCAAGCTATTTCCAGCACCTCTGCATTGCACCCTCAAGCTCATTTTTACTAATCCATTATAATAGCAAACACTGAGAAAACTTAGTGGCATCCTAAAAGTGGCTGTTGGACATCATTAGTGTCCCACTGGTGCAAAGCTATTTCCAGCACCTCTGCATTGCACCCTCAAGCTCATTTTTACTAAGCCATTATAATAGCAAACACTGAGAAAACTTAGTGGCATCCTAAAAGTGACTATTGGACATCATTAGTGTCCCACTAGTGCCAAGCTATTTCCAGCACCAATGCATTGCACACTCAAGCTCATTTTTACTAAGCTATTATAATAGCAAACACTGAGAAAACTTAGTGGCATCCTAAAAGTATCTGTTGGACATCATTAGTGTCCCACTGGTGCCAAGCTATTTCCAGCACCAATGCATTGCACCCTCAAGCTCATTTTTACTAAGCTTTTATAATAGCAATTACTGAGAAAACTTAGTGGCATCCTAAAGATGGCTGTTGGAAATCATTAGTGTCCCACTGGTGCCAAGCTATTTCCAGCTCCTCTGCATTGCACCCTCAAGCTAATTTTTACGAAGCCATTTTAATAGCAAACACTGAGAAAACTTAGTGGCATCCTAAAAGTGGCTGTTGGACATCATTAGTGTCCCACTGGTGCCAAGCTATTTCCAGCACCTCTGCATTGCACCCTCAAGCTCATTTTTATTAAGCTATTATAATAGCAATTACTGAGAAAACTTAGTGGCATCCTAAAAGTGGCTGTTGGACATCATTAGTGTCCCACTGGTGCCAAGCTATTTCCAGTACCTTTGCATTGCACACTCAAGCTCATTTTTACTAAGCTATTATAATAGCAAACACTGAGAAAACTTAGTGGCATCCTAAAAGTATCTGTTGGACATCATTAGTGTCCCACTGGTGCCAAACTATTTCCAGCACCTCTGCATTGCACCCTCAAGCTCATTTTTACTAAGCTATTATAATAGCAATTACTGAGAAAACTTAATGGAACCTAAAAGTGGCTGTTGGAAATCATTAGTGTGCCACTGGTGCCAAGCTATTTCCAGCACCTCTGCATTGCACCCTCAAGCTCATTTTTACTAATCCATTATAATAGCAAACACTGAGAAAACTTAGTGGCATCCTAAAAGTGGCTGTTGGACATCATTAGTGTCCCACTGGTGCCAAGCTATTTCCAGCACCTCTGCATTGCACACTCAAGCTCATTTTTACTAAGCTATTATAATAGCAAACACTGAGAAAACTTAGTGGCATCCTAAAAGTATCTGTTGGACATCATTAGTGTCCCACTGGTGCCAAGCTATTTCCAGCACCAATGCATTGCACCCTCAAGCTCATTTTTACTAAGCTATTATAATAGCAATTACTGAGAAAACTTAGTGGCATCCTAAAGATGGCTGTTGGAAATCATTAGTGTCCCACTGGTGCCAAGCTATTTCCAGCTCCTCTGCATTGCACCCTCAAGCTAATTTTTACTAAGCCATTTTAATAGCAAACACTGAGAAAACTTAGTGGCATCCTAAAAGTGGCTGTTGGACATCATTAGTGTACCACTGGTGCCAAGCTATTTCCAGCACCTCTGTATTGCACCCTCAAGCTCATTTTTACTAAGCCATTTTAATAGCAAACACTGAGAAAACTTAGTGGCATCCTAAAAGTGGCTGTTGGACATCAATAGTGTCCCACTGGTGCCAAGCTATTTCCAACACTTCTGCATTGCACCCTCAAGCTCATTTTTACTAAGCCATTATAATAGCAAACACTGAAAAAACTTAGTGGCATCCTAAAAGTGGCTGTTGGAAATCATTAGTGTCCCACGGGTGCCAAGCTATTTCCAGCACCTATGCATTGCACCCTTAAGCTCATTTTTACTAAGCCATTATAATAGCAAACAATGTGAAAACTTAGTGGCATCCTAAAAGTGGCTGTTGGACATCATTAGTGTCCCACTGGTGCCAAGCTATTTCCAGCACCTATGCATTGCACCCTCAAGCTCATTTTTACTAAGCCATTATAATAGCAATTACTGAGAAAACTTAGTGGCATCCTCAAAGTAACTGTTGGAAATCATTAGTGTCCCACTGGTGCCAACCTATTTCCAACACCTCTGCATTGCACCCTCAAGCTCATTTTTACTAAGCCATTTTAATAGCAAACACTGAGAAAACTTAGTGGCATCCTAAAAGTGGCTGTTGGAAATCATTAGTGTCCCACGGGTGCCAAGCTGTTTCCAGCACCTATGCATTGCACCCTCAAGCTCATTTTTACAAAGCCATTATAATAGCAAACAATAAGAAAACTTAGTGCCATCCTAAAAGTGGCTGTTGGACATCATTAGTGTCCCACTGGTGCCAAGCTATTTCCAGCACCTCTGTATTGCACCCTCAAGCTCATTTTTACTAAGCCATTTTAATATCAAACACTGAGAAAACTTAGTGGCATCCTAAAAGTAGCTGTTGGACATCATTAGTGTCCCACTGGTGCCAAGCTATTTCCAGCACCTATGCATTGCACCCTCAAGCTCATTTTTACTAAGCCATTATAATAGCAATTACTGAGAAAACTTAGTGGCATCCTCAAAGTAACTGTTGGAAATCATTAGTGTCCCACTGGTGCCAACCTATTTCCAACACCTCTGCATTGCACCCTCAAGCTCATTTTTACTAAGCCATTTTAATAGCAAACACTGAGAAAACTTAGTGGCATCCTAAAAGTGGCTGTTGGAAATCATTAGTGTCCCACGGGTGCCAAGCTGTTTCCAGCACCTATGCATTGCACCCTCAAGCTCATTTTTACAAAGCCATTATAATAGCAAACAATAAGAAAACTTAGTGCCATCCTAAAAGTGGCTGTTGGACATCATTAGTGTCCCACTGGTGCCAAGCTATTTCCAGCACCTCTGTATTGCACCCTCAAGCTCATTTTTACTAAGCCATTTTAATATCAAACACTGAGAAAACTTAGTGGCATCCTAAAAGTAGCTGTTGGACATCATTGTGTCCCACTGGTGCCAAGCTATTTCCAGCACCTCTGCATTGCACCCTCAAGCTCATTTTTACTAAGCCATTATAATAGCAAACTCTGAGAAAACTTAGTGGCATCCTAAAAGTGGCAGTTGGAAATCATTATTGTCCCACTGGTGCCAAGCAATTTCCAGCACCTCTGCATTGCACCCTCAAGCTCATTTTTACTAAGCCATTATAATAGCAAACACTGAGAAAACTTAGTGGCATCCTAAAAGTGGCTGTTGGACATCATTAGTGTCCCACTGGTGCCAAGCTATTTCCAGCACCTCTGCATTGCACCCTCAAGCTCATTATTACTAAGCCATGATAATTGCAAACACTGAGAAAACTTAGTGGCATCCTAAAAGTGGCTGATGGACATCATTAGTGTCCCACTGGTGCCAAGCTATTTCCAGCACCTCTGCATTGCACCCTCAAGCTCATTTTTACTAAGCCATTATAATAGCAAACACTGAGAAAACTTAGTGGCATCCTAAAAGTGGCAGTTGGAAATCATTAGTGTGCCACTGGTGCCAAGCTATTTCCAGCACCTCTGCATTGTACCCTCAAGCTCATTTTTACTAAGCCATTATAATAGCAAACACTGAGAAAACTTAGTGGCATCCTAAAAGTGGCTGTTGGACATCATTAGTGTCCCACTGGTGCCAAGCTATTTCCAGCACCTCTGCATTGCACCCTCAAGCTCATTTTTACTAAGCCATTATAATAGCAAACACTGAGAAAACTTAGTGGCATCCTAAAAGTGACTGTTGGACATCGTTAGTGTCCCACTGGTGCCAAGCTATTTCCAGCACCTCTGCATTGCACACTCAAGCTCATTTTTACTAAGCTATTATAATAGCAAACACTGAGAAAACTTAGTGGCATCCTAAAAGTATCTGTTGGACATCATTAGTGTCCCACTGGTGCCAAGCTATTTCCAGCACCAATGCATTGCACCCTCAAGCTCATTTTTACTAAGCTATTATAATAGCAATTACAGAGAAAACTTAGTGGCATCCTAAAAGTGGCTGTTGGAAATCATTAGTGTCCCACTGGTGCCAAGCTATTTCCAGCACCTCTGCATTGCACCCTCAAGCTAATTTGTACTAAGCCATTTTAATAGCAAACACTGAGAAAACGTATTGGCATCCTAAAAGTGGCTGTTGGACATCATTAGTGTCCCACTGGTGCCAAACTATTTCCAGCACCTCTGCATTGCACCCTCAAGCTCATTTTTACTAAGCCATTATAATAGCAATTACTGAGAAAACTTAGTGGCATCCTAAAAGTGGCTGTTGGACATCATTAGTGTCCCACTGGTGCCAAGCTATTTCCAGCACCTTTGCATTGCACCCTCAAGCTCATTTTTACTAAGCTATTATAATAGCAATTACTGAGAAAACTTAGTGGCATCTTAAAGTGGCTGTTGGAAATCATTAGTGTCCCACTGGTGCCAAGCTTTTTCCAGCACCTCTGCATTGCACCCTCAAGCTCATTTTTATTAAGCTATTATAATAGCAATTACTGAGAAAACTTAGTGGCATCCTAAAAGTGGCTGTTGGACATCATTAGTGTCCCACTGGTGCCAAGCTATTTCCAGCACCTTTGCATTGCACACTCAAGCTCATTTTTACTAAGCTATTATAATAGCAAACACTGAGAAAACTTAGTGGCATCCTTAAAGTGGCAGTTGGAAATCATTAGTGTGCCACTGGTGCCAAGCTATTTCCAGCACCTCTGCATTGTACCCTCAAGCTCATTTTTACTAAGCCATTATAATAGCAAACACTGAGAAAACTTAGTGGCATCCTAAAAGTGGCTGTTGGACATCATTAGTGTCCCACTGGTGCCAAGCTATTTCGAGCACCTCTGCATTGCACCCTCAAGCTCATTTTTACTAAGCCATTATAATAGCAAACACTGAGAAAACTTAGTGGCATCCTAAAAGTGACTGTTGGACATCATTAGTGTCCCACTGGTGCCAAGCTATTTCCAGCACCTCTGCATTGCAAACTCAAGCTCATTTTTACTAAGCTATTATAATACCAAACACTGAGAAAACTTAGTGGCATCCTAAAAGTATCTGTTGGACATCATTAGTGTCCCACTGGTACCAAGCTATTTCCAGCACCTCTGCATTGCACCCTCAAGCTCATTTTTACTAAGCTATTATAATAGCAATTACTGAGAAAACTTAGTGGCATCCTAAAAGTGGCTGTTGGAAATCATTAGTGTCCCACTGGTGCCAAGCTATTTCCAGCACCTCTGCATTGCACACTCAAGCTAATTTTTACTAAGCCATTTTAATAGCAAACACTGAGAAAACTTAGTGGCATCCTAAAAGTGGCTGTTGGACATCATTAGTGTCCCACTGGTGCCAAGCTATTTCCTGCACCTCTGCATTGCACCCTCAAGCTCATTTTTATTAAGCTATTATAATAGCAATTACTGAGAAAACTTAGTGGCATCCTAAAAGTATCTGTTGGACATCATTAGTGTCCCACTAGTGCCAAGCTATTTCCAGCACCTCAGCATTGCACCCTCAAGCTCATTTTTATTAAGCTATTATAATAGCAATTACTGAGAAAACTTAGTGGCATCCTAAAAGTGGCTGTTGGACATCATTAGTGTCCCACTGGTGCCAAGCTATTTCCAGCACCTCTGCATTGCACCCTCAAGCTCATTTTTACTAAGCCATTTTAATAGCAAACACTGAGAAAACTTAGTGGCATCCTAAAAGTGGCTGATGGACATCATTAGTGTCCCACTGGTGCCAAGCTATTTCCAGCACCTCTGCATTGCACCCTCAAGCTCATTTTTACTAAGCCATTATAATAGCAAACACTGAGAAAACTTAGTGGCATCCTAAAAGTGGCAGTTGGAAATCATTAGTGTGCCACTGGTGCCAAGCTATTTCCAGCACCTCTGCATTGCACCCTCAAGCTCATTTTTACTAATCCATTATAATAGCAAACACTGAGAAAACTTAGTGGCATCCTAAAAGTGGCTGTTGGACATCATTAGTGTCCCACTGGTGCAAAGCTATTTCCAGCACCTCTGCATTGCACCCTCAAGCTCATTTTTACTAAGCCATTATAATAGCAAACACTGAGAAAACTTAGTGGCATCCTAAAAGTGACTGTTGGACATCATTAGTGTCCCACTAGTGCCAAGCTATTTCCAGCACCAATGCATTGCACACTCAAGCTCATTTTTACTAAGCTATTATAATAGCAAACACTGAGAAAACTTAGTGGCATCCTAAAAGTATCTGTTGGACATCATTAGTGTCCCACTGGTGCCAAGCTATTTCCAGCACGAATGCATTGCACCCTCAAGCTCATTTTTACTAAGCTATTATAATAGCAATTACTGAGAAAACTTAGTGGCATCCTAAAGATGGCTGTTGGAAATCATTAGTGTCCCACTGGTGCCAAGCTATTTCCAGCTCCTCTGCATTGCACCCTCAAGCTAATTTTTACTAAGCCATTTTAATAGCAAACACTGAGAAAACTTAGTGGCATCCTAAAAGTGGCTGTTGGACATCATTAGTGTCCCACTGGTGCCAAGCTATTTCCAGCACCTCTGCATTGCACCCTCAAGCTCATTTTTATTAAGCTATTATAATAGCAATTACTGAGAAAACTTAGTGGCATCCTAAAAGTGGCTGTTGGACATCATTAGTGTCCCACTGGTGCCAAGCTATTTCCAGTACCTTTGCATTGCACACTCAAGCTCATTTTTACTAAGCTATTATAATAGCAAACACTGAGAAAACTTAGTGGCATCCTAAAAGTATCTGTTGGACATCATTAGTGTCCCACTGGTGCCAAACTATTTCCAGCACCTCTGCATTGCACCCTCAAGCTCATTTTTACTAAGCTATTATAATAGCAATTACTGAGAAAACTTAATGGAACCTAAAAGTGGCTGTTGGAAATCATTAGTGTGCCACTGGTGCCAAGCTATTTCCAGCACCTCTGCATTGCACCCTCAAGCTCATTTTTACTAATCCATTATAATAGCAAACACTGAGAAAACTTAGTGGCATCCTAAAAGTGGCTGTTGGACATCATTAGTGTCCCACTGGTGCCAAGCTATTTCCAGCACCTCTGCATTGCACACTCAAGCTCATTTTTACTAAGCTATTATAATAGCAAACACTGAGAAAACTTAGTGGCATCCTAAAAGTATCTGTTGGACATCATTAGTGTCCCACTGGTGCCAAGCTATTTCCAGCACCAATGCATTGCACCCTCAAGCTCATTTTTACTAAGCTATTATAATAGCAATTACTGAGAAAACTTAGTGGCATCCTAAAGATGGCTGTTGGAAATCATTAGTGTCCCACTGGTGCCAAGCTATTTCCAGCTCCTCTGCATTGCACCCTCAAGCTAATTTTTACTAAGCCATTTTAATAGCAAACACTGAGAAAACTTAGTGGCATCCTAAAAGTGGCTGTTGGACATCATTAGTGTCCCACTGGTGCCAAGCTATTTCCAGCACCTTTGCATTGCACCCTCAAGCTCATTTTTATTAAGCTATTATAATAGCAATTACTGAGAAAACTTAGTGGCATCCTAAAAGTGGCTGTTGGACATCATTAGTGTCCCACTGGTGCCAAGCTATTTCCAGTACCTTTGCATTGCACACTCAAGCTCATTTTTACTAAGCTATTATAATAGCAAACACTGAGAAAACTTAGTGGCATCCTAAAAGTATCTGTTGGACATCATTAGTGTCCCACTGGTGCCAAACTATTTCCAGCACCTCTGCATTGCACCCTCAAGCTCATTTTTACTAAGCTATTATAATAGCAATTACTGAGAAAACTTAATGGAACCTAAAAGTGGCTGTTGGAAATCATTAGTGTGCCACTGGTGCCAAGCTATTTCCAGCACCTCTGCATTGCACCCTCAAGCTCATTTTTACTAATCCATTATAATAGCAAACACTGAGAAAACTTAGTGGCATCCTAAAAGTGGCTGTTGGACATCATTAGTGTCCCACTGGTGCCAAGCTATTTCCAGCACCTCTGCATTGCACACTCAAGCTCATTTTTACTAAGCTATTATAATAGCAAACACTGAGAAAACTTAGTGGCATCCTAAAAGTATCTGTTGGACATCATTAGTGTCCCACTGGTGCCAAGCTATTTCCAGCACCAATGCATTGCACCCTCAAGCTCATTTTTACTAAGCTATTATAATAGCAATTACTGAGAAAACTTAGTGGCATCCTAAAGATGGCTGTTGGAAATCATTAGTGTCCCACTGGTGCCAAGCTATTTCCAGCACCTCTGCATTGCACCCTCAAGCTAATTTTTACTAAGCCATTTTAATAGCAAACACTGAGAAAACTTAGTGGCATCCTAAAAGTGGCTGTTGGACATCATTAGTGTCCCACTGGTGCCAAGCTATTTCCAGCACCTCTGCATTGCACACTCAAGCTCATTTTTACTAAGCTATTATAATAGCAAACACTGAGAAAACTTAGTGGCATCCTAAAAGTATCTGTTGGACATCATTAGTGTCCCACTGGTGCCAAGCTATTTCCAGCACCAATGCATTGCACCCTCAAGCTCATTTTTACTAAGTAATTATAATAGCAATTACTGAGAAAACTTAGTGGCATCCTAAAAGTGGCTGTTGGACATCATTAGTGTCCCACTGGTGCCAAGCTATTTCCAGCACCTCTGCATTGCACCCTCAAGCTCATTTTTATTAAGCTATTATAATAGCAATTACTGAGAAAACTTAGTGGCATCCTAAAAGTGGCTGTTGGACATCATTAGTGTCCCACTGGTGCCAAGCTATTTCCAGTACCTTTGCATTGCACACGCAAGCTCATTTTTACTAAGCTATTATAATAGCAAACACTGAGAAAACTTAGTGGCATCCTAAAAGTATCTGTTGGACATCATTAGTGTCCCACTGGTGCCAAACTATTTCCAGCACCTCTGCATTGCACCCTCAAGCTCATTTTTACTAAGCTATTATAATAGCAATTACTGAGAAAACTTAATGGAACCTAAAAGTGGCTGTTGGAAATCATTAGTGTCCCACTGGTGCCAAGCTATTTCCAGCACCTCTGCATTGCACCCTCAAGCTCATTTTTACTAACCCATTATAATAGCAAACACTGAGAAAACTTAGTGGCATCCTAAAAGTGGCAGTTGGAAATCATTAGTGTGCCACTGGTGCCAAGCTATTTCCAGCACCTCTGCATTGCACCCTCAAGCTCATTTTTACTAAGCCATTATAATAGGAAACACTGAGAAAACTTAGTGGCATCCTAAAAGTGGCTGTTGGACATCATTAGTGTCCCACTGGTGCCAAGCTATTTCCAGCACCTCTGCATTGCACCCTCAAGCTCATTTTTACTAAGCCATTATAATAGCAAACACTGAGAAAACTTAGTGGCATCCTAAAAGTGGCTGTTGGACATCATTAGTGTCCCACTGGTGCCAAGCTATTTCCAGCACCTCTACATTGCACACTCATTTTTACTAAGCTACTATAATAGCAAACACTGAGAAAACTTAGTGGCATCCTAAAAGTATCTGTTGGACATCATTAGTGTCCCACTGGTGCCAAGCTATTTCCAGCACCAATGCATTGCACCCTCAAGCTCATTTTTACTAAGCTATTATAATAGCAATTACTGAGAAAACTTAGTGGCATCCTAAAACTGGCTGTTGGAAATCATTAGTGTCCCACTGGTGCCAAGCTATTTCCAGCACCTCTGCATTGCACCCTCAAGCTAATTTGTACTAAGCCATTTTAATAGCAAACACTGAGAAAACTTAGTGGCATCCTAAAAGTGGCTGTTGGACATCATTAGTGTCCCACTGGTGCCAAGCTATTTCCAGCACCTTTGCATTGCACACTCAAGCTCATTTTTACTAAGCCATTATAATAGCAAACACTGAGAAAACTTAGTGGCATCCTAAAAGTATCTGTTGGACATCATTAGTGTCCCACTGGTGCCAAACTATTTCCAGCACCTCTGCATTACACCCTCAAGCTCATTTTTACTAAGCTATTATAATAGCAATTACTGAGAAAACTTAGTGGCATCCTAAAAGTGGCTGTTGGAAATCATTAGTGTCCCACTGGTACCAAGCTATTTCCAGCACCTCTGCATTGCACCCCCAAGCTCATTTTTACTAAGCCATTATGATAGCAAAACTGAGAAAACTTAGTGGCAACATAAAAGTGGCTGTTGGACATCATTAGTGTCCCACTGGTGTCAAGCTATTTCCAGCACCTCTGCATTGCACCCTCAAGCTCATTTTTATTAAGCTATTATAATAGCAATTAGTGAAAAAACTTAGTGGCATCCTAAAAGTATCTGTTGGACATCAATAGTGTCCCACTGGTGCCAAGCTATTTCCAGCACCTCTGCATTGCACCCTCAAGCTCATTTTTACTAAGCCATTATAATAGCAAACACTGAGAAAACTTAGTGGCATCCTAAAAGTGGCTGTTGGAAATCATTAGTGTCCCATGGGTGCCAAGCTATTTCCAGCACCTATGCATTGCACCCTCAAGCTCATTTTTACTAAGCCATTATAATAGCAAACAATGTGAAAACTTAGTGGCATCCTAAAAGTGGCTGTTGGACATCATTAGTGTCCCACTGGTGCCAAGCTATTTCCAACACCTCTGCATTGCACCCTCAAGCTCATTTTTACTAAGCCATTATAATAGCAAACACTGAAAAAACGTATTGGCATCCTAAAAGTGGCTGTTGGAAATCATTAGTGTCCCACGGGTGCCAAGCTATTTCCAGCACCTATGCATTGCACCCTTAAGCTCATTTTTACTAAGCCATTATAATAGCAAACAATGTGAAAACTTAGTGGCATCCTAAAAGTGGCTGTTGGACATCATTAGTGTCCCACTGGTGCCAAGCTATTTCCAACACCTCTGCATTGCACCCTCAAGCTCATTTTTACTAAGCCATTATAATAGCAAACACTGAAAAAAACTTAGTGGCATTCTAAAAGTGGCTGTTGGACATCATTAGTGTCCCACTGGTGCCAAGCTATTTCCAACACCTCTGCATTGCACCCTCAAGCTCATTTTTACTAAGCCATTATAATAGCAAACACTGAAAAAACTTAGTGGCATCCTAAAAGTGGCTGTTGGAAATCATTAGTGTCCCACGGGTGCCAAGCTATTTCCAGCACCTATGCATTGCACCCTTAAGCTCATTTTTACTAAGCCATTATAATAGCAAACAATGTGAAAACGTATTGGCATCCTAAAAGTGGCTGTTGGACATAATTAGTGTCCCACTGGTGCCAATCTATTTCCAGCACCTATGCATTGCACCCTCAAGCTCATTTTTACTAAGCTATTATAATAGCAAACACTGAGAAAACTTAGTGGCAACCTAAAAGTGGCAGTTGGAAATCAACAGTGTCCCACTGGTGCCAAGCTATTTCCAGCACCTCTGCATTGCACCCTCAAGCTCATTTTTACTAAGCCATTATAATAGCAAACACTGAGAAAACTTAGTGGCATCCTAAAAGTGGCCGTTCGACATCATTAGTGTCCCACTGGTGCCAAGCTATTTCCAACACCTCTGCATTGCACCCTCAAGCTCATTTTTACTAAGCCATTATAATAGCAAATACTGAAAAAACTTAGTGGCATCCTAAAAGTGGCTGTTGGAAATCATTAGTGTCCCACGGGTGCCAAGCGATTTCCAGCACCTATGCATTGCACCCTTAAGCTCATTTTTACTAAGCCATTATAATAGCAAACAATGTGAAAACTTAGTGGCATCCTAAAAGTGGCTGTTGGAAATCATTAGTGTCCCATGGGTGCCAAGCTATTTCCAGCACCTATGCATTGCACCCTCAAGCTCATTTTTTCTAAGCCATTATAATAGCAAACAATATGAAAACTTAGTGGCATCCTAAAAGTGGCTGTTGGACATCATTAGTGTCCCACTGGTGCCAAGCTATTTCCAGCACCTCTGCATTGCACCCTCAAGCTCATTTTTACTAAGCTATTATAAACGCAAACACTGAGAAAACTTAGTGGCATCCTAATAGTGGCAGTTGGAAATCAGTAGTGTCCCACTGGTGCCAAGCTATTTCCAGCACCTCTGCATTGCACCTTCAAGCTCATTTTTACTAAGCTATTATAATAGCAAACACTGAGAAAACTTAGTGGCATCCTAAAAGTGGCTGTTGGACATCATTAGTGTCCCACTGGTGCCAAGCTATTTCCAGCACCTCTGCATTGCACCCTCAAGCTCATTTTTATTAAGCTATTATAATAGCAATTACTGAGAAAACTTAGTGGCATCCTAAAAGTGGCTGTTGGACATCATTAGTGTCCCACTGGTGCCAAGCTATTTCCAGTACCTTTGCATTGCACACTCAAGCTCATTTTTACTAAGCTATTATAATAGCAAACACTGAGAAAACTTAGTGGCATCCTAAAAGTATCTGTTGGACATCATTAGTGTCCCACTGGTGCCAAACTATTTCCAGC
The DNA here is from genome assembly GCF_048569485.1 of Anomaloglossus baeobatrachus. Classification (NCBI taxonomy): domain Eukaryota; kingdom Metazoa; phylum Chordata; class Amphibia; order Anura; family Aromobatidae; genus Anomaloglossus; species Anomaloglossus baeobatrachus. Next base: position 474,484,368 of record NC_134353.1, read on the forward strand.
ACCTCTGCATTGCACCCTCAAGCTCATTTTTACTAAGCTATTATAATAGCAATTACTGAGAAAACTTAATGGAACCTAAAAGTGGCTGTTGGAAATCATTAGTGTGCCACTGGTGCCAAGCTATTTCCAGCACCTCTGCATTGCACCCTCAAGCTCATTTTTACTAATCCATTATAATAGCAAACACTGAGAAAACTTAGTGGCATCCTAAAAGTGGCTGTTGGACATCATTAGTGTCCCACTGGTGCCAAGCTATTTCCAGCACCTCTGCATTGCACACTCAAGCTCATTTTTACTAAGCTATTATAATAGCAAACACTGAGAAAACTTAGTGGCATCCTAAAAGTATCTGTTGGACATCATTAGTGTCCCACTGGTGCCAAGCTATTTCCAGCACCAATGCATTGCACCCTCAAGCTCATTTTTACTAAGCTATTATAATAGCAATTACTGAGAAAACTTAGTGGCATCCTAAAGATGGCTGTTGGAAATCATTAGTGTCCCACTGGTGCCAAGCTATTTCCAGCTCCTCTGCATTGCACCCTCAAGCTAATTTTTACTAAGCCATTTTAATAGCAAACACTGAGAAAACTTAGTGGCATCCTAAAAGTGGCTGTTGGACATCATTAGTGTCCCACTGGTGCCAAGCTATTTCCAGCACCTTTGCATTGCACCCTCAAGCTCATTTTTATTAAGCTATTATAATAGCAATTACTGAGAAAACTTAGTGGCATCCTAAAAGTGGCTGTTGGACATCATTAGTGTCCCACTGGTGCCAAGCTATTTCCAGTACCTTTGCATTGCACACTCAAGCTCATTTTTACTAAGCTATTATAATAGCAAACACTGAGAAAACTTAGTGGCATCCTAAAAGTATCTGTTGGACATCATTAGTGTCCCACTGGTGCCAAACTATTTCCAGCACCTCTGCATTGCACCCTCAAGCTCATTTTTACTAAGCTATTATAATAGCAATTACTGAGAAAACTTAATGGAACCTAAAAGTGGCTGTTGGAAATCATTAGTGTGCCACTGGTGCCAAGCTATTTCCAGCACCTCTGCATTGCACCCTCAAGCTCATTTTTACTAATCCATTATAATAGCAAACACTGAGAAAACTTAGTGGCATCCTAAAAGTGGCTGTTGGACATCATTAGTGTCCCACTGGTGCCAAGCTATTTCCAGCACCTCTGCATTGCACACTCAAGCTCATTTTTACTAAGCTATTATAATAGCAAACACTGAGAAAACTTAGTGGCATCCTAAAAGTATCTGTTGGACATCATTAGTGTCCCACTGGTGCCAAGCTATTTCCAGCACCAATGCATTGCACCCTCAAGCTCATTTTTACTAAGCTATTATAATAGCAATTACTGAGAAAACTTAGTGGCATCCTAAAGATGGCTGTTGGAAATCATTAGTGTCCCACTGGTGCCAAGCTATTTCCAGCACCTCTGCATTGCACCCTCAAGCTAATTTTTACTAAGCCATTTTAATAGCAAACACTGAGAAAACTTAGTGGCATCCTAAAAGTGGCTGTTGGACATCATTAGTGTCCCACTGGTGCCAAGCTATTTCCAGCACCTCTGCATTGCACACTCAAGCTCATTTTTACTAAGCTATTATAATAGCAAACACTGAGAAAACTTAGTGGCATCCTAAAAGTATCTGTTGGACATCATTAGTGTCCCACTGGTGCCAAGCTATTTCCAGCACCAATGCATTGCACCCTCAAGCTCATTTTTACTAAGTAATTATAATAGCAATTACTGAGAAAACTTAGTGGCATCCTAAAAGTGGCTGTTGGACATCATTAGTGTCCCACTGGTGCCAAGCTATTTCCAGCACCTCTGCATTGCACCCTCAAGCTCATTTTTATTAAGCTATTATAATAGCAATTACTGAGAAAACTTAGTGGCATCCTAAAAGTGGCTGTTGGACATCATTAGTGTCCCACTGGTGCCAAGCTATTTCCAGTACCTTTGCATTGCACACGCAAGCTCATTTTTACTAAGCTATTATAATAGCAAACACTGAGAAAACTTAGTGGCATCCTAAAAGTATCTGTTGGACATCATTAGTGTCCCACTGGTGCCAAACTATTTCCAGCACCTCTGCATTGCACCCTCAAGCTCATTTTTACTAAGCTATTATAATAGCAATTACTGAGAAAACTTAATGGAACCTAAAAGTGGCTGTTGGAAATCATTAGTGTCCCACTGGTGCCAAGCTATTTCCAGCACCTCTGCATTGCACCCTCAAGCTCATTTTTACTAACCCATTATAATAGCAAACACTGAGAAAACTTAGTGGCATCCTAAAAGTGGCAGTTGGAAATCATTAGTGTGCCACTGGTGCCAAGCTATTTCCAGCACCTCTGCATTGCACCCTCAAGCTCATTTTTACTAAGCCATTATAATAGGAAACACTGAGAAAACTTAGTGGCATCCTAAAAGTGGCTGTTGGACATCATTAGTGTCCCACTGGTGCCAAGCTATTTCCAGCACCTCTGCATTGCACCCTCAAGCTCATTTTTACTAAGCCATTATAATAGCAAACACTGAGAAAACTTAGTGGCATCCTAAAAGTGGCTGTTGGACATCATTAGTGTCCCACTGGTGCCAAGCTATTTCCAGCACCTCTACATTGCACACTCATTTTTACTAAGCTACTATAATAGCAAACACTGAGAAAACTTAGTGGCATCCTAAAAGTATCTGTTGGACATCATTAGTGTCCCACTGGTGCCAAGCTATTTCCAGCACCAATGCATTGCACCCTCAAGCTCATTTTTACTAAGCTATTATAATAGCAATTACTGAGAAAACTTAGTGGCATCCTAAAACTGGCTGTTGGAAATCATTAGTGTCCCACTGGTGCCAAGCTATTTCCAGCACCTCTGCATTGCACCCTCAAGCTAATTTGTACTAAGCCATTTTAATAGCAAACACTGAGAAAACTTAGTGGCATCCTAAAAGTGGCTGTTGGACATCATTAGTGTCCCACTGGTGCCAAGCTATTTCCAGCACCTTTGCATTGCACACTCAAGCTCATTTTTACTAAGCCATTATAATAGCAAACACTGAGAAAACTTAGTGGCATCCTAAAAGTATCTGTTGGACATCATTAGTGTCCCACTGGTGCCAAACTATTTCCAGCACCTCTGCATTACACCCTCAAGCTCATTTTTACTAAGCTATTATAATAGCAATTACTGAGAAAACTTAGTGGCATCCTAAAAGTGGCTGTTGGAAATCATTAGTGTCCCACTGGTACCAAGCTATTTCCAGCACCTCTGCATTGCACCCCCAAGCTCATTTTTACTAAGCCATTATGATAGCAAAACTGAGAAAACTTAGTGGCAACATAAAAGTGGCTGTTGGACATCATTAGTGTCCCACTGGTGTCAAGCTATTTCCAGCACCTCTGCATTGCACCCTCAAGCTCATTTTTATTAAGCTATTATAATAGCAATTAGTGAAAAAACTTAGTGGCATCCTAAAAGTATCTGTTGGACATCAATAGTGTCCCACTGGTGCCAAGCTATTTCCAGCACCTCTGCATTGCACCCTCAAGCTCATTTTTACTAAGCCATTATAATAGCAAACACTGAGAAAACTTAGTGGCATCCTAAAAGTGGCTGTTGGAAATCATTAGTGTCCCATGGGTGCCAAGCTATTTCCAGCACCTATGCATTGCACCCTCAAGCTCATTTTTACTAAGCCATTATAATAGCAAACAATGTGAAAACTTAGTGGCATCCTAAAAGTGGCTGTTGGACATCATTAGTGTCCCACTGGTGCCAAGCTATTTCCAACACCTCTGCATTGCACCCTCAAGCTCATTTTTACTAAGCCATTATAATAGCAAACACTGAAAAAACGTATTGGCATCCTAAAAGTGGCTGTTGGAAATCATTAGTGTCCCACGGGTGCCAAGCTATTTCCAGCACCTATGCATTGCACCCTTAAGCTCATTTTTACTAAGCCATTATAATAGCAAACAATGTGAAAACTTAGTGGCATCCTAAAAGTGGCTGTTGGACATCATTAGTGTCCCACTGGTGCCAAGCTATTTCCAACACCTCTGCATTGCACCCTCAAGCTCATTTTTACTAAGCCATTATAATAGCAAACACTGAAAAAAACTTAGTGGCATTCTAAAAGTGGCTGTTGGACATCATTAGTGTCCCACTGGTGCCAAGCTATTTCCAACACCTCTGCATTGCACCCTCAAGCTCATTTTTACTAAGCCATTATAATAGCAAACACTGAAAAAACTTAGTGGCATCCTAAAAGTGGCTGTTGGAAATCATTAGTGTCCCACGGGTGCCAAGCTATTTCCAGCACCTATGCATTGCACCCTTAAGCTCATTTTTACTAAGCCATTATAATAGCAAACAATGTGAAAACGTATTGGCATCCTAAAAGTGGCTGTTGGACATAATTAGTGTCCCACTGGTGCCAATCTATTTCCAGCACCTATGCATTGCACCCTCAAGCTCATTTTTACTAAGCTATTATAATAGCAAACACTGAGAAAACTTAGTGGCAACCTAAAAGTGGCAGTTGGAAATCAACAGTGTCCCACTGGTGCCAAGCTATTTCCAGCACCTCTGCATTGCACCCTCAAGCTCATTTTTACTAAGCCATTATAATAGCAAACACTGAGAAAACTTAGTGGCATCCTAAAAGTGGCCGTTCGACATCATTAGTGTCCCACTGGTGCCAAGCTATTTCCAACACCTCTGCATTGCACCCTCAAGCTCATTTTTACTAAGCCATTATAATAGCAAATACTGAAAAAACTTAGTGGCATCCTAAAAGTGGCTGTTGGAAATCATTAGTGTCCCACGGGTGCCAAGCGATTTCCAGCACCTATGCATTGCACCCTTAAGCTCATTTTTACTAAGCCATTATAATAGCAAACAATGTGAAAACTTAGTGGCATCCTAAAAGTGGCTGTTGGAAATCATTAGTGTCCCATGGGTGCCAAGCTATTTCCAGCACCTATGCATTGCACCCTCAAGCTCATTTTTTCTAAGCCATTATAATAGCAAACAATATGAAAACTTAGTGGCATCCTAAAAGTGGCTGTTGGACATCATTAGTGTCCCACTGGTGCCAAGCTATTTCCAGCACCTCTGCATTGCACCCTCAAGCTCATTTTTACTAAGCTATTATAAACGCAAACACTGAGAAAACTTAGTGGCATCCTAATAGTGGCAGTTGGAAATCAGTAGTGTCCCACTGGTGCCAAGCTATTTCCAGCACCTCTGCATTGCACCTTCAAGCTCATTTTTACTAAGCTATTATAATAGCAAACACTGAGAAAACTTAGTGGCATCCTAAAAGTGGCTGTTGGACATCATTAGTGTCCCACTGGTGCCAAGCTATTTCCAACACCTCTGCATTGCACCGTCAAGCTCATTTTTACTAAGCCATTATATTAGCAAACACTGAAAAAAACTTAGTGGCATCCTAAAAGTGGCTGTTGGACATCATTAGTGTCCCACTGGTGCCAAGCTATTTCCAGCACCTCTGCATTGCACCCTCAAGCTCATTTTTACTAAGCCATTATAATAGCAAACACTGAGAAAACTTAGTGGCATCCTAAAAGTGACTGTTGGACATCATTAGTGTCCCACTGGTGCCAAGCTATTTCCAGCACCTCTGCATTGCACACTCAAGCTCATTTTTACTAAGCTATTATAATAGCAAACACTGAGAAAACTTAGTGGCATCCTAAAAGTATCTGTTGGACATCATTAGTGTCCCACTGGTGCCAAGCTATTTCCAGCACCAATGCATTGCACCCTCAAGCTCATTTTTACTAAGCTATTATAATAGCAATTACTGAGAAAACTTAGTGGCATCCTAAAAGTGGCTGTTGGACATCATTAGTGTCCCACTGGTGCCAAGCTATTTCCAGCACCTCTGCATTGCACCCTCAAGCTCATTTTTATTAAGCTATTATAATAGCAATTACTGAGAAAACTTAGTGGCATCCTAAAAGTGGCTGTTGGACATCATTAGTGTCCCACTGGTGCCAAGCTATTTCCAGTACCTTTGCATTGCACACTCAAGCTCATTTTTACTAAGCTATTATAATAGCAAACACTGAGAAAACTTAGTGGCATCCTAAAAGTATCTGTTGGACATCATTAGTGTCCCACTGGTGCCAAGCTTTTTCCAGCACCAATGCATTGCACCCTCAAGCTCATTTTTACTAAGCTATTATAATAGCAATTACTGAGAAAAGTTAGTGGCATCCTAAAAGTGGCTGTTGGAAATCATTAGTGTCCCACTGGTGCCAAGCTATTTCCAGCACCTCTGCATTGCACCCTCAAGCTAATTTGTACTAAGCCATTTTAATAGCAAACACTGAGAAAACTTAGTGGCATCCTAAAAGTGGCTGTTGGACATCATTAGTGTCCCACTGGTGCCAAGCTATTTCCAGCACCTTTGCATTGCACACTCAAGCTCATTTTTACTAAGCCATTATAATAGCAAACACTGAGAAAACTTAGTGGTATCCTAAAAGTATCTGTTGGACATCATTAGTGTCCCACTGGTGCCAAACTATTTCCAGCACCTCTGCATTACACCCTCAAGCTCATTTTTACTAAGCTATTATAATAGCAATTACTGAGAAAACTTAATGGCATCCTAAAAGTGGCTGTTGGAAATCATTAGTGTCCCACTGGTACCAAGCTATTTCCAGCACCTCTGCATTGCACCCCCAAGCTCATTTTTACTAAGCCATTATGATAGCAAACACTGAGAAAACTTAGTGGCAACATAAAAGTGGCTGTTGGACATCATTAGTGTCCCACTGGTGCCAAGCTATTTCCAGCACCTCTGCATTGCACCCTCAAGCTCATTTTTACTAAGCCATTATAATAGCAAACACTGAGAAAACTTAGTGGCATCCTAAAAGTGGCCGTTCGACATAATTAGTGTCCCACTGGTGCCAAGCTATTTCCAACACCTCTGCATTGCACCCTCAAGCTCATTTTTATTAAGCCATTATAATAGCAAACACTGAAAAAACTTAGTGGCATCCTAAAAGTGGCTGTTGGAAATCATTAGTGTCCCAGGGGTGCCAAGCTATTTCCAGCACCTATGCATTGCACCCTTAAGCTCATTTTTACTAAGCCATTATAATAACAAACAATGTGAAAACTTAGTGGCATCCTAAAAGTGGCTGTTGGACATCATTAGTGTCCCACTGGTGCCAAGCTATTTCCAACACCTCTGCATTGCACCCTCAAGTTTATTTTTACTAAGCCATTATAATAGCAAACATTGAGAAAACTTAGTGGCACCCTAAAAGTGGCTGTTGGAAATCATTAGTGTCCCAGGGTTGCCAAGCTATTTCCAGCACCTCTGCATTGCACCCTCAAGCTCATTTTTACTAAGCCATTATAATAGCAAACACTGAAAAAACTTAGTGGCATCCTAAAAGTGGCTGTTGGAAATCATTAGTGTCCCACGGGTGCCAAGCTATTTCCAGCACCTATGCATTGCACCCTTAAGCTCATTTTTACTAAGCCATTATAAAAGCAAACAATGTGAAAACGTAGTGGCATCCTAAAAGTGGCTGTTGGACATAATTAGTGTCCCACTGGTGCCAATCTATTTCCAGCACCTATGCATTGCACCCTCAAGCTCATTTTTACTAAGCTATTATAATAGCAAACACTGAGAAAACTTAGTGGCAACCTAAAAGTGGCAGTTGGAAATCAATAGTGTCCCACTGGTGCCAAGCTATTTCCAGCACCTCTGCATTGCACCCTCAAGCTCATTTTTACTAAGCCATTATAATAGCAAACACTGAGAAAACTTAGTGGCATCCTAAAAGTGGCCGTTCGACATCATTAGTGTCCCACTGGTGCCAAGCTATTTCCAGCACCTCTGCATTGCACCCTCAAGCTCATTTTTACTAAGCTATTATAAACGCAAACACTGAGAAAACTTAGTGGCATCCTAATAGTGGCAGTAGGAAATCAGTAGTGTCCCACTGGTGCCAAGCTATTTCCAGCACCTCTGCATTGCACCTTCAAGCTCATTTTTACTAAGCTATTATAATAGCAAACACTGAGAAAACTTAGTGGCATCCTAAAAGTGGCTGTTGGACATCATTAGTGTCTCACTGGTGCCAAGCTATTTCCAACACCTCTGCATTGCACCGTCAAGCTCATTTTTACTAAGCCATTATATTAGGAAACACTGAAAAAAACTTAGTGGCATCCTAAAAGTGGCTGTTGGACATCATTAGTGTCCCACTGGTGCCAAGCTATTTCCAACACCTCTGTATTGCACCCTCAAGCTCATTTTTACTAACCCATTATAATAGCAAACACTGAAAAAACTTAGTGGCATCCTAAAAGTGGCTGTTGGAAATCATTAGTGTCCCACGGGTGACAAGCTATTTCCAGCACCTATGCATTGCACCCTTAAGCTCATTTTTACTAAGCCATTATAATAGCAAACAATGTGAAAACTTAGTGGCATCCTAAAAGTGGCTGTTGGAAATCATTAGTGTCTCATGGGTGCCAAGCTATTTCCAGCACCTATGCATTGCACCCTCAAGCTCATTTTTTCTAAGCCATTATAATAGAAAACAATATGAAAACTTAGTGGCAAACTAAAAGTGGCTGTTGGACATCATTAGTGTCCCACTGGTGCCAAGCTATTTCCAGCACCTTTGCATTGCACACTCAAGCTCATTTTTACTAAGCCATTATAATAGCAAACACTGAGAAAACTTAGTGGCATCCTAAAAGTATCTGTTGGACATCATTAGTGTCCCACTGGTGCCAAACTATTTCCAGCACCTCTGCATTACACCCTCAAGCTCATTTTTACTAAGCTATTATAATAGCAATTACTGAGAAAACTTAGTGGCATCCTAAAAGTGGCTGTTGGAAATCATTAGTGTCCCACTGGTACCAAGCTATTTCCAGCACCTCTGCATTGCACCCCCAAGCTCATTTTTACTAAGCCATTATGATAGCAAAACTGAGAAAACTTAGTGGCAACATAAAAGTGGCTGTTGGACATCATTAGTGTCCCACTGGTGTTAAGCTATTTCCAGCACCTCTGCATTGCACCCTCAAGCTCATTTTTATTAAGCTATTATAATAGCAATTAGTGAAAAAACTTAGTGGCATCCTAAAAGTATCTGTTGGACATCAATAGTGTCCCACTGGTGCCAAGCTATTTCCAGCACCTCTGCATTGCACCCTCAAGCTCATTTTTACTAAGCCATTATAATAGCAAACACTGAGAAAACTTAGTGGCATCCTAAAAGTGGCTGTTGGAAATCATTAGTGTCCCATGGGTGCCAAGCTATTTCCAGCACCTATGCATTGCACCCTCAAGCTCATTTTTACTAAGCCATTATAATAGCAAACAATGTGAAAACTTAGTGGCATCCTAAAAGTGGCTGTTGGACATCATTAGTGTCCCACTGGTGCCAAGCTATTTCCAACACCTCTGCATTGCACCCTCAAGCTCATTTTTACTAAGCCATTATAATAGCAAACACTGAAAAAACGTATTGGCATCCTAAAAGTGGCTGTTGGAAATCATTAGTGTCCCACGGGTGCCAAGCTATTTCCAGCACCTATGCATTGCACCCTTAAGCTCATTTTTACTAAGCCATTATAATAGCAAACAATGTGAAAACTTAGTGGCATCCTAAAAGTGGCTGTTGGACATCATTAGTGTCCCACTGGTGCCAAGCTATTTCCAACACCTCTGCATTGCACCCTCAAGCTCATTTTTACTAAGCCATTATAATAGCAAACACTGAAAAAAACTTAGTGGCATTCTAAAAGTGGCTGTTGGACATCATTAGTGTCCCACTGGTGCCAAGCTATTTCCAACACCTCTGCATTGCACCCTCAAGCTCATTTTTACTAAGCCATTATAATAGCAAACACTGAAAAAACTTAGTGGCATCCTAAAAGTGGCTGTTGGAAATCATTAGTGTCCCACGGGTGCCAAGCTATTTCCAGCACCTATGCATTGCACCCTTAAGCTCATTTTTACTAAGCCATTATAATAGCAAACAATGTGAAAACGTATTGGCATCCTAAAAGTGGCTGTTGGACATAATTAGTGTCCCACTGGTGCCAATCTATTTCCAGCACCTATGCATTGCACCCTCAAGCTCATTTTTACTAAGCTATTATAATAGCAAACACTGAGAAAACTTAGTGGCAACCTAAAAGTGGCAGTTGGAAATCAACAGTGTCCCACTGGTGCCAAGCTATTTCCAGCACCTCTGCATTGCACCCTCAAGCTCATTTTTACTAAGCCATTATAATAGCAAACACTGAGAAAACTTAGTGGCATCCTAAAAGTGGCCGTTCGACATCATTAGTGTCCCACTGGTGCCAAGCTATTTCCAACACCTCTGCATTGCACCCTCAAGCTCATTTTTACTAAGCCATTATAATAGCAAATACTGAAAAAACTTAGTGGCATCCTAAAAGTGGCTGTTGGAAATCATTAGTGTCCCACGGGTGCCAAGCGATTTCCAGCACCTATGCATTGCACCCTTAAGCTCATTTTTACTAAGCCATTATAATAGCAAACAATGTGAAAACTTAGTGGCATCCTAAAAGTGGCTGTTGGAAATCATTAGTGTCCCATGGGTGCCAAGCTATTTCCAGCACCTATGCATTGCACCCTCAAGCTCATTTTTTCTAAGCCATTATAATAGCAAACAATATGAAAACTTAGTGGCATCCTAAAAGTGGCTGTTGGACATCATTAGTGTCCCACTGGTGCCAAGCTATTTCCAGCACCTCTGCATTGCACCCTCAAGCTCATTTTTACTAAGCTATTATAAACGCAAACACTGAGAAAACTTAGTGGCATCCTAATAGTGGCAGTTGGAAATCAGTAGTGTCCCACTGGTGCCAAGCTATTTCCAGCACCTCTGCATTGCACCTTCAAGCTCATTTTTACTAAGCTATTATAATAGCAAACACTGAGAAAACTTAGTGGCATCCTAAAAGTGGCTGTTGGACATCATTAGTGTCCCACTGGTGCCAAGCTATTTCCAACACCTCTGCATTGCACCGTCAAGCTCATTTTTACTAAGCCATTATATTAGCAAACACTGAAAAAAACTTAGTGGCATCCTAAAAGTGGCTGTTGGACATCATTAGTGTCCCACTGGTGCCAAGCTATTTCCAGCACCTCTGCATTGCACCCTCAAGCTCATTTTTACTAAGCCATTATAATAGCAAACACTGAGAAAACTTAGTGGCATCCTAAAAGTGACTGTTGGACATCATTAGTGTCCCACTGGTGCCAAGCTATTTCCAGCACCTTTGCATTGCACACTCAAGCTCATTTTTACTAAGCTATTATAATAGCAAACACTGAGAAAACTTAGTGGCATCCTAAAAGTATCTGTTGGACATCATTAGTGTCCCACTGGTGCCAAGCTTTTTCCAGCACCAATGCATTGCACCCTCAAGCTCATTTTTACTAAGCTATTATAATAGCAATTACTGAGAAAAGTTAGTGGCATCCTAAAAGTGGCTGTTGGAAATCATTAGTGTCCCACTGGTGCCAAGCTATTTCCAGCACCTCTGCATTGCACCCTCAAGCTAATTTGTACTAAGCCATTTTAATAGCAAACACTGAGAAAACTTAGTGGCATCCTAAAAGTGGCTGTTGGACATCATTAGTGTCCCACTGGTGCCAAGCTATTTCCAGCACCTTTGCATTGCACACTCAAGCTCATTTTTACTAAGCCATTATAATAGCAAACACTGAGAAAACTTAGTGGTATCCTAAAAGTATCTGTTGGACATCATTAGTGTCCCACTGGTGCCAAGCTATTTCCAGCACCTCTGCATTGCACCCTCAAGCTCATTTTTACTAAGCCATTATAATAGCAAACACTGAGAAAACTTAGTGGCATCCTAAAAGTGGCCGTTCGACATAATTAGTGTCCCACTGGTGCCAAGCTATTTCCAACACCTCTGCATTGCACCCTCAAGCTCATTTTTATTAAGCCATTATAATAGCAAACACTGAAAAAACTTAGTGGCATCCTAAAAGTGGCTGTTGGAAATCATTAGTGTCCCAGGGGTGCCAAGCTATTTCCAGCACCTATGCATTGCACCCTTAAGCTCATTTTTACTAAGCCATTATAATAACAAACAATGTGAAAACTTAGTGGCATCCTAAAAGTGGCTGTTGGACATCATTAGTGTCCCACTGGTGCCAAGCTATTTCCAACACCTCTGCATTGCACCCTCAAGTTTATTTTTACTAAGCCATTATAATAGCAAACATTGAGAAAACTTAGTGGCACCCTAAAAGTGGCTGTTGGAAATCATTAGTGTCCCAGGGTTGCCAAGCTATTTCCAGCACCTCTGCATTGCACCCTCAAGCTCATTTTTACTAAGCCATTATAATAGCAAACACTGAAAAAACTTAGTGGCATCCTAAAAGTGGCTGTTGGAAATCATTAGTGTCCCACGGGTGCCAAGCTATTTCCAGCACCTATGCATTGCACCCTTAAGCTCATTTTTACTAAGCCATTATAAAAGCAAACAATGTGAAAACGTAGTGGCATCCTAAAAGTGGCTGTTGGACATAATTAGTGTCCCACTGGTGCCAATCTATTTCCAGCACCTATGCATTGCACCCTCAAGCTCATTTTTACTAAGCTATTATAATAGCAAACACTGAGAAAACTTAGTGGCAACCTAAAAGTGGCAGTTGGAAATCAATAGTGTCCCACTGGTGCCAAGCTATTTCCAGCACCTCTGCATTGCACCCTCAAGCTCATTTTTACTAAGCCATTATAATAGCAAACACTGAGAAAACTTAGTGGCATCCTAAAAGTGGCCGTTCGACATCATTAGTGTCCCACTGGTGCCAAGCTATTTCCAGCACCTCTGCATTGCTCCCTCAAGCTCATTTTTACTAAGCTATTATAAACGCAAACACTGAGAAAACTTAGTGGCATCCTAATAGTGGCAGTAGGAAATCAGTAGTGTCCCACTGGTGCCAAGCTATTTCCAGCACCTCTGCATTGCACCTTCAAGCTCATTTTTACTAAGCTATTATAATAGCAAACACTGAGAAAACTTAGTGGCATCCTAAAAGTGGCTGTTGGACATCATTAGTGTCCCACTGGTGCCAAGCTATTTCCAACACCTCTGCATTGCACCGTCAAGCTCATTTTTACTAAGCCATTATATTAGGAAACACTGAAAAAAACTTAGTGGCATCCTAAAAGTGGCTGTTGGACATCATTAGTGTCCCACTGGTGCCAAGCTATTTCCAACACCTCTGTATTGCACCCTCAAGCTCATTTTTCCTAACCCATTATAATAGCAAACACTGAAAAAACTTAGTGGCATCCTAAAAGTGGCTGTTGGAAATCATTAGTGTCCCACGGGTGCCAAGCTATTTCCAGCACCTATGCATTGCACCCTTAAGCTCATTTTTACTAAGCCATTATAATAGCAAACAATGTGAAAACTTAGTGGCATCCTAAAAGTGGCTGTTGGAAATCATTAGTGTCTCATGGGTGCCAAGCTATTTCCAGCACCTATGCATTGCACCCTCAAGCTCATTTTTTCTAAGCCATTATAATAGAAAACAATATGAAAACTTAGTGGCAAACTAAAAGTGGCTGTTGGACATCATTAGTGTCCCACTGGTGCCAAGCTATTTCCAGCACCTATGCTTTGCACCCTCAAGCTTATTTTTACTAAGCCAATTTAATAGCAAACACTGAGAAAACTTAGTAGCATCCTAAATGTGGCTGTTGGACATCATTAGTGTCCCACTGGTGCCAAGCTATTTCCAGCACCTCTGCATTGCACCCTCAAGCTCATTTTTACTAAGCTATTATAAACGCAAACACTGAGAAAACTTAGTGGCATCCTAATAGTGGCAGTTGGAAATCAATAGTGTCCCACTGGTGCCAAGCTATTTCCAGCACCTCTGCATTGCACCTTCAAGCTCATTTTTACTAAGCCATTATAATAGCAAACACTGAGAAAACTTAGTGGCATCCTAAAAGTGGCTGTTGGACATCACTAGTGTCCCACTGGTGCCAAGCTATTTCCAACACCTCTGCATTGCACCGTCAAGCTCATTTTTACTAAGCCATTATATTAGCAAACACTGAAAAAAACTTAGTGGCATCCTAAAAGTGGCTGTTGGACATCATTAGTGTCCCACTGGTGCCAAGCTATTTCCAACACCTCTGCATTGCACCGTCAAGCTCATTTTTACTAAGCCATTATATTAGCAAACACTGAAAAAAACTTAGTGGCATCCTAAAAGTGGCTGTTGGAAATCATTAGTGTCCCACGGGTGCCAAGCTTTTTCCAGCACCTATGCATTGCACCCTCAAGCTCATTTTTACAAAGCCATTATAATAGCAATTACTGAGAAAACTTAGTGGCATCCTCAAAGTGGCTGTTGGAAATCATTAGTGTCCCACTGGTGCCAAGCTATTTCCAGCATCTCTGCATTGCACCCTCAAGCTCATTTGTACTAAGCCATTATAATAGCAAACACTGAGAAAACTTAGTGGCATCCTAAAAGTGGCTGTTGGAAATTATTAGTGTCCCACGGGTGCCAAGCTATTTCCAGCACCTATGCATTGCACCCTCAAGCTCATTTTTACTAAGCCATTATAATAGCAAACAATGAGAAAACTTAGTGGCATCCTAAAAGTGGCTGTTGGACATCATTAGTGTCCCACTGGTGCCAAGCTATTTCCAGCACCTCTGCATTGCACCCTCAAGCTCATTTTTACTAAGCTATTATAATAGCAAACACTGAGAAAACTTAGTGGCATCCCAAAAGTGGCTGTTGGACATCATTAGTGTCCCACTGGTGCCAAGCTATTTCCAACACCTCTGCATTGTACCCTCAAGCTCATTTTTACTAAGCCATTATAATAGCAAACACTGAAAAAACTTAGTGGCATCCTAAAAGTGGCTGTTGGAAATCATTAGTGTCCCATGGGTGCCAAGCTATTTCCAGCACCTATGCATTGCACCCTCAAGCTCATTTTTACTAAGCCATTATAATAGCAAACACTGAGGAAAATTAGTGGCATCCTAAATGTGGCTGTTGGACATCATTAGTGTCCCACTGGTGCCAAGCTATTTCCAGCACCTCTGCATTGCACCCTCAAGCTCAATTTTACTAAGCTATTATAATAGCCAACACTGAGAAAACTTAGTGGCATCGTAAAAGTGGCTGTTGGACATCATTAGTGTCCCACTGGTGCCAAGCTATTTCCAACACCTCTGCATTGAACCCTTAAGCTCATTTTTACTAAGCCATTATATTAGCAAAAACTGAAAAAAACTTAGTGGCATCCTAAAAGTGGCTGTTGGACATCATTAGCGTCCCACTGGTGCCAAGCTATTTCCAACACCTCTGCATTGCACCCTCAAGCTCATTTTTACTAAGCCATTATAATAGCAAACACTGAAAAAACTTAGTGGCATCCTAAAAGTGGCTGTTGGACATCATTAGTGTCCCACTGGTGCCAAGCTATTTCCAGCATCTCTGCATTGCACCCTGAAGCTCATTTTTACTAAGCTATTATAATAGCAAACACTGAGAAAACTCAGTGGCATCCCAAAAGTGGCAGTTGGAAATCATTAGTGTGCCACTGGTGCCAAGCTATTTCCAGAACCTCTGCATTGCACCCTCAAGCTCATTTTTACTAAGCCATTATAATAGGAAGCACTGAGAAAACTTAGTGGCATCCTAAAAGTGGCTGTTGGACATCATTCGTGTCCCACTGGTGCCAAGCTTTTTCCAACACCTCTGCATTGCACCCTCCAGCTCATTTTTACTAAGCCATTATAATAGCAAACACTGAAAAAACTTAGTGGCATCTTAAAAGTGGCTGTTGGATATCATTAGTGTCCCACGGGTGCCAAGCTATTTCCAGCACCTATTCATTGCACCCTCAAGCTCATTTTTACTAAGCCATTATAAAAGCAAACACTGAAAAAACTTAGTGGCATCCTCAAAGTGGCTGTTGGACATTATTAGTGTCCCACTGGTGCCAAGCTATTTCCAGCACGTCTGCATTGCACCCTCAAGCTCATTTTTACTAAGCCATTTTAATAGAAAACACTGAGAAAACTTAGTGGCATCCTAAATGTGGCTGTTGGACATCATTAGTGTCCCAGTGGTGCCAAGCTATTTCCAGCACCTCTGCATTGCACCCTCAAGCTCATTTTTACTAAGCCATTATAATAGCAAACACTGAGAAAACTTAGTGGCATCCCAAAAGTGGCAGTTGGAAATTATTAGTGTCCCACTGGTGCCAAGCTATTTCCCACACCTCTGCATTGCACCCTCAAGCTCATTTTTACTAAGCCATTATAATAGCAAACACTGAGAAAACTTAGTGGCATCCTAAAAGTCTCAGTTGGACATCATTAGTGTCCCACTGGTGCCAAGCTATTTCTAACACCTCTGTATTGCACCCTCAAGCTCATTTTTACTAAGCCATTATAATAGCAAACACTGAGAAAACTTAGTGGCATCCTAAAAGTGGCCGTTCGACATAATTAGTGTCCCACTGGTGCCAAGCTATTTCCAACACCTCTGCATTGCACCCTCAAGCTCATTTTTATTAAGCCATTATAATAGCAAACACTGAAAAAACTTAGTGGCATCCTAAAAGTGGCTGTTGGAAATCATTAGTGTCCCATGGGTGCCAAGCTATTTCCAGCACCTATGCATTGCACCCTTAAGCTCATTTTTACTAAGCCATTATAATAACAAACAATGTGAAAACTTAGTGGCATCCTAAAAGTGGCTGTTGGACATCATTAGTGTCCCACTGGTGCCAAGCTATTTCCAACACCTCTGCATTGCACCCTCAAGTTTATTTTTACTAAGCCATTATAATAGCAAACATTGAGAAAACTTAGTGGCACCCTAAAAGTGGCTGTTGGAAATCATTAGTGTCCCAGGGTTGCCAAGCTATTTCCAGCACCTCTGCATTGCACCCTCAAGCTCATTTTTACTAAGCCATTATAATAGCAAACACTGAAAAAACTTAGTGGCATCCTAAAAGTGGCTGTTGGAAATCATTAGTGTCCCACGGGTGCCAAGCTATTTCCAGCACCTATGCATTGCACCCTTAAGCTCATTTTTACTAAGCCATTATAAAAGCAAACAATGTGAAAACGTAGTGGCATCCTAAAAGTGGCTGTTGGACATAATTAGTGTCCCACTGGTGCCAATCTATTTCCAGCACCTATGCATTGCACCCTCAAGCTCATTTTTACTAAGCTATTATAATAGCAAACACTGAGAAAACTTAGTGGCAACCTAAAAGTGGCAGTTGGAAATCAATAGTGTCCCACTGGTGCCAAGCTATTTCCAGCACCTCTGCATTGCACCCTCAAGCTCATTTTTACTAAGCCATTATAATAGCAAACACTGAGAAAACTTAGTGGCATCCTAAAAGTGGCCGTTCGACATCATTAGTGTCCCACTGGGGCCAAGCTATTTCCAACACCTCTGCATTCCACCCTCAAGCTCATTTTTACTAAGCCATTATAATAGCAAATACTGAAAAAACTTAGTGGCATCCTAAAAGTGGCTGTTGGAAATCATTAGTGTCCCACGGGTGCCAAGCGATTTCCAGCACCTATGCATTGCACCCTCAAGCTCATTTTTTCTAAGCCATTATAATAGCAAACAATATGAAAACTTAGTGGCATCCTAAAAGTGGCTGTTGGACATCATTAGTGTCCCACTTGTGCCAAGCTATTTCCAGCACCTATGCTTTGCACCCTCAAGCTTATTTTTACTAAGCCATTACAATAGCAAACACTGAGAAAACTTAGTAGCATCCTAAATGTTGCTGTTGGACATCATTAGTGTCCCACTGGTGCCAAGCTATTTCCAGCACCTCTGCATTGCACCCTCAAGCTCATTTTTACTAAGCTATTATAAACGCAAACACTGAGAAAACTTAGTGGCATCCTAATAGTGGCAGTAGGAAATCAGTAGTGTCCCACTGGTGCCAAGCTATTTCCAGCACCTCTGCATTGCACCTTCAAGCTCATTTTTACTAAGCTATTATAATAGCAAACACTGAGAAAACTTAGTGGCATCCTAAAAGTGGCTGTTGGACATCATTAGTGTCCCACTGGTGCCAAGCTATTTCCAACACCTCTGCATTGCACCGTCAAGCTCATTTTTACTAAGCCATTATATTAGGAAACACTGAAAAAAACTTAGTGGCATCCTAAAAGTGGCTGTTGGACATCATTAGTGTCCCACTGGTGCCAAGCTATTTCCAACACCTCTGTATTGCACCCTCAAGCTCATTTTTACTAACCCATTATAATAGAAAACACTGAAAAAACTTAGTGGCATCCTAAAAGTGGCTGTTGGAAATCATTAGTGTCCCACGGGTGCCAAGCTATTTCCAGCACCTATGCATTGCACCCTTAAGCTCATTTTTACTAAGCCATTATAATAGCAAACAATGTGAAAACTTAGTGGCATCCTAAAAGTGGCTGTTGGAAATCATTAGTGTCTCATGGGTGCCAAGCTATTTCCAGCACCTATGCATTGCACCCTCAAGCTCATTTTTTCTAAGCCATTATAATAGAAAACAATATGAAAACTTAGTGGCAAACTAAAAGTGGCTGTTGGACATCATTAGTGTCCCACTGGTGCCAAGCTATTTCCAGCACCTATGCTTTGCACCCTCAAGCTTATTTTTACTAAGCCAATTTAATAGCAAACACTGAGAAAACTTAGTAGCATCCTAAATGTGGCTGTTGGACATCATTAGTGTCCCACTGGTGCCAAGCTATTTCCAGCACCTCTGCATTGCACCCTCAAGCTCATTTTTACTAAGCTATTATAAACGCAAACACTGAGAAAACTTAGTGGCATCCTAATAGTGGCAGTTGGAAATCAATAGTGTCCCACTGGTGCCAAGCTATTTCCAGCACATCTGCATTGCACCTTCAAGCTCATTTTTACTAAGCCATTATAATAGCAAACACTGAGAAAACTTAGTGGCATCCTAAAAGTGGCTGTTGGACATCACTAGTGTCCCACTGGTGCCAAGCTATTTCCAACACCTCTGCATTGCACCGTCAAGCTCATTTTTACTAAGCCATTATATTAGCAAACACTGAAAAAAACTTAGTGGCATCCTAAAAGTGGCTGTTGGACATCATTAGTGTCCCACTGGTGCCAAGCTATTTCCAACACCTCTGCATTGCACCGTCAAGCTCATTTTTACTAAGCCATTATATTAGCAAACACTGAAAAAAACTTAGTGGCATCCTAAAAGTGGCTGTTGGAAATCATTAGTGTCCCACGGGTGCCAAGCTTTTTCCAGCACCTATGCATTGCACCCTCAAGCTCATTTTTACAAAGCCATTATAATAGCAATTACTGAGAAAACTTAGTGGCATCCTCAAAGTGGCTGTTGGAAATCATTAGTGTCCCACTGGTGCCAAGCTATTTCCAGCATCTCTGCATTGCACCCTCAAGCTCATTTGTACTAAGCCATTATAATAGCAAACACTGAGAAAACTTAGTGGCATCCTAAAAGTGGCTGTTGGAAATTATTAGTGTCCCACGGGTGCCAAGCTATTTCCAGCACCTATGCATTGCACCCTCAAGCTCATTTTTACTAAGCCATTATAATAGCAAACAATGAGAAAACTTAGTGGCATCCTAAAAGTGGCTGTTGGACATCATTAGTGTCCCACTGGTGCCAAGCTATTTCCAGCACCTCTGCATTGCACCCTCAAGCTCATTTTTACTAAGCTATTATAATAGCAAACACTGAGAAAACTTAGTGGCATCCCAAAAGTGGCTGTTGGACATCATTAGTGTCCCACTGGTGCCAAGCTATTTCCAACACCTCTGCATTGTACCCTCAAGCTCATTTTTACTAAGCCATTATAATAGCAAACACTGAAAAAACTTAGTGGCATCCTAAAAGTGGCTGTTGGAAATCATTAGTGTCCCATGGGTGCCAAGCTATTTCCAGCACCTATGCATTGCACCCTCAAGCTCATTTTTACTAAGCCATTATAATAGCAAACACTGAGGAAAATTAGTGGCATCCTAAATGTGGCTGTTGGACATCATTAGTGTCCCACTGGTGCCAAGCTATTTCCAGCACCTCTGCATTGCACCCTCAAGCTCAATTTTACTAAGCTATTATAATAGCCAACACTGAGAAAACTTAGTGGCATCGTAAAAGTGGCTGTTGGACATCATTAGTGTCCCACTGGTGCCAAGCTATTTCCAACACCTCTGCATTGAACCCTTAAGCTCATTTTTACTAAGCCATTATATTAGCAAAAACTGAAAAAAACTTAGTGGCATCCTAAAAGTGGCTGTTGGACATCATTAGCGTCCCACTGGTGCCAAGCTATTTCCAACACCTCTGCATTGCACCCTCAAGCTCATTTTTACTAAGCCATTATAATAGCAAACACTGAAAAAACTTAGTGGCATCCTAAAAGTGGCTGTTGGACATCATTAGTGTCCCACTGGTGCCAAGCTATTTCCAGCATCTCTGCATTGCACCCTGAAGCTCATTTTTACTAAGCTATTATAATAGCAAACACTGAGAAAACTCAGTGGCATCCCAAAAGTGGCAGTTGGAAATCATTAGTGTGCCACTGGTGCCAAGCTATTTCCAGAACCTCTGCATTGCACCCTCAAGCTCATTTTTACTAAGCCATTATAATAGGAAGCACTGAGAAAACTTAGTGGCATCCTAAAAGTGGCTGTTGGACATCATTCGTGTCCCTCTGGTGCCAAGCTTTTTCCAACACCTCTGCATTGCACCCTCCAGCTCATTTTTACTAAGCCATTATAATAGCAAACACTGAAAAAACTTAGTGGCATCTTAAAAGTGGCTGTTGGATATCATTAGTGTCCCACGGGTGCCAAGCTATTTCCAGCACCTATTCATTGCACCCTCAAGCTCATTTTTACTAAGCCATTATAAAAGCAAACACTGATAAAACTTAGTGGCATCCTCAAAGTGGCTGTTGGACATTATTAGTGTCCCACTGGTGCCAAGCTATTTCCAGCACGTCTGCATTGCACCCTCAAGCTCATTTTTACTAAGCCATTTTAATAGCAAACACTGAGAAAACTTAGTGGCATCCTAAATGTGGCTGTTGGACATCATTAGTGTCCCAGTGGTGCCAAGCTATTTCCAGCACCTCTGCATTGCACCCTCAAGCTCATTTTTACTAAGCCATTATAATAGCAAACACTGAGAAAACTTAGTGGCATCCCAAAAGTGGCAGGTGGAAATTATTAGTGTCCCACTGGTGCCAAGCTATTTCCCACACCTCTGCATTGCACCCTCAAGCTCATTTTTACTAAGCCATTATAATAGCAAACACTGAGAAAACTTAGTGGCATCCTAAAAGTCTCAGTTGGACATCATTAGTGTCCCACTGGTGCCAAGCTATTTCTAACACCTCTGTATTGCACCCTCAAGCTCATTTTTACTAAGCCATTATAATAGCAACCACTGAAAAACTTAGTGGCATCCTAAAAGTGGCTGTTGGACATCATTCGTGTCCCACTGGTGCCAAGCTATTTCCAGCACCTCTGCATTGCACCCTCAAGCTCATTTTTACTAAGCCATTATAATAGCAAACACTGAGAAAACTTAGTGGCATCCTAAAAGTGGCTAATGGGACATCATTAGTGTCCCACTGGTGCCAAGCTATTTCCAGCACCTCTGCATTGCACCCTTAAGCTCATTTTGACTAAGCTATTTTAATAGCAAACACTGAGAAAACTTAGTGCCATCCTAAAAGTGACAGTTGGAAATCATTAGTGTCCCACTGGTGCCAAGCTATTTCCAGCACTTCTGCATTGCACCCTCAAGCTCATTTTTACTAAGCCATTATAATAGCAAACACTGAGAAAACTTAGTGGCATCCTAAAAGTGGCTGTTGGACATCATTAGTGTCCCACTGGTGCCAAGCTATTTCCAGCACCTCTGCATTGCACCCTCAAGCTCATTTTTACAAGCCATTATAATTGCAAACTTTGCTGCCAGTTTAAGGGCCATAGTTGCATTGTCAAGGATAGTCTGTGTTGTTTCTTCTGCTGCCAATAAAGCTAGACCACCTCTGCAATCTACACCACCTCTCAATTTTTACTACCATATTTTAAGTGGACAATCTTGTCGCAATCAAAATGAGTGGCAAAATGACAGATGCTGGTGGGAAGGGGAACAGGCGTGTTCGAAAAGGAAAAAAAGTTTGTGTCCGTGGGGAAGGTGGCAAAGCTCCATTAACATCTGCTGAAGATAGGCCATCTTCCAGCAAAAGTAAGATGTCTACTACTTTCCGTGGACAATCAGATGTGCTCCCTTTTTTACGGACACGAACAAATGGAACAAAGGTAGATGATGCCCACAAAAAGAACATGCTTGAATGGATCTCAAGTGGTCCAACAAGTGCCCTATCCTCCACCTCAACTACCACATCCAAAAAAAAACAGTCCTCTGAGTTGTCATCCCAATCACACTTGCTTTCTCCCAGCTCTCCAGTCCCCATCCGCCCTGCACAGTATGGTGGAACAGAGATGGCTGAGTCTGCAGATCTGTTCAGTCACACTATTGCCTGGGAATCATAGGTCTGCTCCTAAGCTACAGTGAGTACAGACCAGGAAATGGTCTGCAGTGATGCCCAGAACCTTTATGACTCAGATTCAGGCCGTGATGACCAAGTTTCTGAGCATAATGTTGACCCTTATTCACAAACTGTAACACCTGTTGTTATAGACAATGAGGAACATACTGATGACGATGAGACGCAGATACCAGATTGGGATGACAACTTAAATATTCGGTCAGGGCAGGAAGAGGCTCGGTCTGAGGGTAAGGGGAGTGCAAACACAACGCTTAATGAGGAATTTCTAGATCCCACCTACTGTCAGCCCACAGTCAGGCACTCGAGGAGGTCAACAGAGGCGGTGGAGGAGGATGCAACTGACGACGAAGTTACCTTGCACCTTCCTGTACAGAGGAGGAGTACTGGTAGCACGTCTACAACTGCATCCTCAGCCACCACTCTGCCTCTGAGCACTAGTCGGGGTGGCTCAGTAGGTGGCATGTCCTCTAAGCCTTGCCTAGCCTGGTCCTTTTTTGACCTTGCAAAGGATCGCCCAAATCATGTGATCTGTAAAATTTGTCGGGAATCTGTTAGTAGAGGAAAAAACCTCAGCAGTTTGACAACTTCTTCCATGAATCGTCACATGAATAAATATCATATGTCCCAGTGGGAAGCTCACCGTTCTGCAATGCGGCCTAGCGGAGCGGACCATCCACCGCCTGCCCCTTCCAGTGTATTCGCGTGCTCTTCATCTTCTAGGACTGTGGGGACAGCTGTCACACCTGGTTTTCCACGCACAACTTCCACCACTGTAACCGCAACAGGCAGTTTGCTTGGTAGGTCGTCAGTTGGTTTGGAAGGGGAAGCAGGCGCGTGTGTACAGCTCTCTCAGACATCGATAGCACCAACGTTGGATGAAGGCAACATCATGTCTACGCCTGCACTTTCCTCACAAACCTGCATTTTTCCACGGACACGCTACTCACCACCGTCTACACACAGCAGCCATATCTCTGTCCCTCAGATGTGGACAAATAAAACGCTACTTCCTGCGACCCATGACAAAGCGAAGAGGTTGACTTTATCCCTCTGTAAGCTCTTGGCTACCGAAATGCTGCCTTTCCGCCTGGGGGACACACAGGATTTTCGAGACCTTATGCCTGTCGCTGTGCCCCAGTACCATATGCCCAGTCGCCACTACTTCTCTAAGAAAGGTGTGCCTGCGCTACACCAGCATGTCGCACACAACATCACCGCTTCCTTGAGAAACTCTGTGTGTGAACGGGTGCATTTCACCACCGATACTTGGACCAGTAAGCATGGACAGGGACGTTACATGTCGCTGAATGGGCACTGGGTAACTATGGTGATAGATGGTGAAGGGTCTGCTGCACAAGTCTTGCCGTCCCCACGACTTGTGCGTCAATCCTCTGTCTGTCCAAATTCCGCCACTGCTTCTGCCTCCTCAACCTCGTCTGGGTCCTCCACCTCCACCCCAAGCATGCCTGGTCAGGCCACCAGCGTTGTAACTGGGCAGAAAGAGTCACGCACCCCTCATTACTATGCTGGCAGCAGAGCGCAATGGCATCAGGCGGTCTTTAACTTGAAATGTCTTGGAAATAAGAGTCACACAGCGGCTGAGTTGTGGGCAGCTCTGGAGACTGAGTTTGGTAAATGGTTGTCTCCACTCAACCTGCAGCCTGGTAAGGCCGTGTGCGACAATGCTGCAAACCTGGGAGTGGCCCTTCGCCTGGGCAAGGTGACACACGTGCCTTGTATGGCTCACGTGTTGAACCTTGTTGTCCAGCAATTTTTAACACACTATCCCGGCCTAGATGGCCTTCTGACCAGGGCACGAAAACTGTCTGCTCACTTCCGCTGTTCAACCGCCGCAGCTGAGTGACTTGCATCGCTCCAGAAGTCTTTCGGCCTGCCAGGTTCATCGCCTGAAATGCAATGTGCCGACACGCTGGAATTCGACTCTCCACATGTTACAGCGACTGTGGCAGCACCACCGAGCCCTGGTGCAATACGTCATGACGTATAGCCTGGGCCAACGAGATGCAGAGGTGGGGCAGATCAGCCTGATGGAGTGGTCTCAGATCAAGGACCTATGCACCCTTCTGCACAGTTTTGACATTTCTACGAATATGTTTAGCGCTGACAATGCCATTATCAGCATGACAATTCCAGTCATTTACATGCTGGAGCACACGCTAAACACTATTCGGAGTCAGGGGGTGGGACAACAGGAAGGGGAGGAACTACAGGAGGATTCATATGTGCAAGACACAACAACATCACCAAGGTCCAGACGTTCATCATCACCAACGCGGCAGGCATGGGACCATGGGGGACAGGGATCAACAAGGGCACATGGTAGCAGGCGAAATGTTGAGGAAGGTGCAGGAGAACATGAAGAAATGGAGGACGAACTGTCCATGGACATGGAAGACTCAGCGGATGAGGTAGACCTTGGTCAAATTTCAGTTGAAAGAGGTTGGGGGGAGATGTCAGAGGAAGAAAGAACGGTTAGCACCTCTATGCCACAAACACAGCGTGGACTTGGTCCGCATGGCTGCGCAAGACACATGAGTGCCTTCTTGCTGCACTACCTCCAACATGACCCTCGAATTGTCAAAATTAGAAGTGATGATGACTACTGGCTTGCCACACTATTAGATCCCCGGTACAAGTCCAAATTTTGTACATAATTCCAGCCATAGAAAGGGACGCACGTATGCAGGAGTATCAGCAGAAGCTGTTACTCGATCTTAGCTCGGCTTTTCCACCAAACAACCGTGCAGGTGCAGGGAGTGAATCTCCCAGTTGTAACTTGACAAACATGGGACGGTCTCGTCATCTTCAACAGTCTACCCGTACCAGTAGCACCGTATCTGGTGCTGGTACCAGCAATTTTATTGAATCTTTCCATAATTTTTTTAGACCCTCCTTTGCAAGGCCACCAGAGACAACAAGTCTGACACATAGTCAACGGCTGGAGAGGATGATACAGGAGTATCTCCAAATGAACATCGATGCCATGACTTTGCAAATGGAGCCTTGCTCATTTTGGGCTTTAAATCTTGAAAAATGGTCAGAGCTCTCCACTTACGCCTTGGAGATTTTGTCGTGTCCAGCTGCCAGCGTTGTCTCTGAACGTGTCTTCAGTGCTGCTGGGTGTGTGCTGACAGATAAGCGCACGCGTCTGTCCAGTGACAATGTGGACAGACTAACGTTCATCAAAATGAACAAGTCATGGATCCAAAAGGAATTTACTACCCCTGTGTCATCCTGGGGAGAGTAAATGCTTGTGGATTTGGAATGTGCTTGATGCAAATCAAAACATCCTGTTTACAACTAGGGCACAAGTGCTGCCACTGAAGGGGTGAGTGTCTGTGTGGCCCAATTTTTGGAAAAAAGGGAGATTCCGCTTGGAGTAACCCTTGCTTACATTGTTTCAAAAATGATCCAAGATGAACAGAGCTGGGATCAGGAAAGACTTTGCTACCTACCCCGGGGTCATCCTGGGGACGGTTAAGTATGGCGTATTTTTGAATGTGCTTGATGCAAATCTAGCTGTGAAGTGTACAACTGGGGCACAAGTGCTGCCACTGAAGGGGTGGGTGTGTGTGTGGCCCAATTTTTGGAAAAAAGGGAGACTCCGCTTGGAGTAACCCTTGCTTGCTGTGTTTTTTAAAAGGAGCCAAGATGAACAAGTCATGGTTCAGCAAAGACTTTTCTACCTACCCCGGTGTCATCCTGGGGACGGTTAAGTATGGCGTATTTTTGAATGTGCTTGATGCAAATCTAGCTGTGAAGTGTACAACTGGGGCACAAGTGCTGCCACTGAAGGGGTGGGTGTGTGTGTGTGGCCCAATTTTTGGAAAAAAGGGAGATTACGCTTGGAATAACCCTTGCTTACATTGTTTTTAAAAATGATCCAAGATGAACAGAGCTGGGAATAGGAAAGACTTTGCTACTTACCCCGGTGTCATCCTGGGGACGGTTAAGTATGGCGTATTTTTGAATGTGCTTGATGCAAATCTAGCTGTGAAGTCTACAACTGTGGCGCAAGTGCTGCCACTGAAGGGGTGGGTGTGTGTGTGGCCCAATTTTTGGAAAAAAGGGAGACTCCGCTTGGAGTCACCTTGTGGTGTTTTACATGATTTTAGAAGGGCGTGCTATGCCTATATCTGTGTCTCCTCCTCTTTATCCTTGTCCAGCTCTTTTGTTTTTGCATGAGTATATGTCCTTGTCACTTTCCCATGTGTTTGTGTTGTGAGTTGTTTGTCACCTTTTGGACACCTTTGAGGGTGTTTTCTAGGTGTTTTTATGTGTTTGTGATTGCCTGCCATTGTTTCCTATGCGGTTCGAGTTCAGTCTGTCGAACGTTCGCCGAACCGAACTCGAACGAGACGCCCGTTCGGCGAACCGAACTCGAGCCGAACCGCGACCGGTTGACTTATCTCTAGTAATAGTCCAATTGGCTAGTTGATTGGTCTAAGATAACATCTATCTGTTTCCGTTGAATGAAGAGAGCAGACGTCGTGTGTATTTCTTTAATTTTGCCCTGTTGCTTCTATTATGGCTATAGGATGAAAGGAATTAGGGAAAGCTGTACTGCCCATGTTCCTTCTATGGTCTAGTGGTAAGTTTGTGTCCCTGGCTGTGTTAGCTTGGGAGTTCGAGTCCCACTGGATGCTCCTGGATATTTGCTCTGTCATGGTCCAATTGGCTAGTCGTCTGGTCTAAGATGACACTTATTTGTTTCTATTGAATGGAGAGAGCAAGTGTCGGGTGTATTTCTTTAATTTTGCCCTGTATGATGACATCTATTTGTTTCCTTAGAATGGAAAGAGAGAAGGCGTCATGTGTATCTTTTTAATTTTGCCGTGATGCATCTATTATGGCTATAGGATCAAGGGAAGTAGGGGAAGCTTTCCATTTCATGTCCCTTCCATGGTCTAGTGGTAAGCGTGTGGCCTTGGCTGTGTAAGTTTGGGCGTACGAATCACAATGGACGCTCCTGGATATTTGTTGTGTCTTGGCTCAATCGGCTAGTTGACTCATCTATGAAAACGCCTATCTTTTACCATTGAATGGAGAGAGCAGGCAACGTGTGTATTTCTTTAATATTGCCCTGTTGCGTCTGTTATTGCTATAGGATCAAGGGAAGTAGGGGAAGCTGTGTTTCCCATGTCTCTACCATGGTCTAGTGGTAAGCTTGTGGCCTTGACTGTGTGAGCTAGGGAGTTCAAATCCCAAAGGATGCTACTGGGTATTTCTTGTGTCATTGTCCAATGGGCTAGTTGACTGGTCTATGATAATGCCTTACTGTTTCCATTGAAGGTAGAGCGCAGGCGTCGTGTGGATTTCTTTAATTTTTCCCTGTTGCATCTGTTATGGCTATAGGATCAAGGGAAGTAGGGGAAGCTGTATTACGCATGTCCCTTACATGGTCTAATGGTAAGCTTGTGGCCTTGGATGTGTGAGCTTGAGAGGTCAAATCCCTATGGTTGCTTCTGGAAATTTACTGTGTCATGGTCCAATGAGCAAGTAGACTGGTCTAAGATGATGGTTATCTATTTCCATTGAACGGAGACAGCAGGTGTTAAGCATAGTTATTTCATTTTTCCCTGTTGCGTCTGTTATGGTTATAGGATCAAGGAAAGTAGGGGAAGCTTTATTTCTCATGTTCCTTCCATGGTCTATTGGTAAGCTTGTGAATTTGTATATGTGAACTTGCATGTGTGAGCTTGGGAGATGGAATCCCAGTGGACGCTCCGGGATATTTGCTGTGTCATGGTCCAATGGGCTAGTTGACTGCTCTATAATGACGCATATCTGTTTCCATTGAACGGAGAGAGCAGGCATCATGTTTCTTGCTTTAATTTTGCCCTGCTGCGTATGTTATGGCTATAGGATCAAGGGAAGTTGGGAAACTGTATTTCCCATGTCCTTTCCATGGTCTAGTGGTAAGTTTGTGCCATTGGATATGTGAGTGCGTGCGATCAAATCTCAATGGACGCTTTTGGATATTTGCTGCGTCGTGGTCCTATGGGCTAGTGTACTGGTCTAAAATGACACCTATCTGGTTCCATTGAATGGGGAGAGCAGGCGTCATGTGTATTTCTTTAATTTTTCCCTGTTGCGTCTGTTAGGGCTATAGGATCAAGGGAAGTAGGGGAAGCTGAATTTTCCATGTCCTTTCCATGGTTTAGTGGTAGGTTTGTGGCCTTGGATGTGTGAGCTTGGGTGTACGAATGCCAATGGTCTCTCCTTGACGTTTATTGCGTCATAGTCGAATGGGCTAGTTGACTGGTCTATGATGATGCATATCTGTTTCCATTGAATGGAGAGAGCACGTGTCGTGTGTAGAGCTGATCGAATGGCCAATGATCCGCGGTTGGCGGATCACTAACAGATTTAAAAAAAGAATCCGATCCCCTCTGGAATCCAGTGCCCATATAAGTCAATGGGGACCGGAATCCGGAGGGTAAAAACGATTGTTGGAGGGCTAGGAGCGAGTGCGGCATTCTCACCGGGGTGCTGTCATGGCGGCACACTCATGCTATTTTTTCCGGAACCGACAATTCAATATTCATTGTTTTCCCCGCCCACCGGCACGGGTTGCAGCTAGAATTGCAGCGTGTCTGCTAACTGCAACCAATCATAGGCGCCAGGACGGCCGGTGGGCGGGGAAAACAGTGCACTGTCTGTCAGTTCAGTTCACGGTGGTAAACACTGGGCAGCACAGTTATAGCGCGCGCGGCTGCAGCCCCAGCTGTCGCGCTGTATCTGTGCTGTGTATACAGTGCCCAGAGACACACGTGCGAGGCTGCCGGGTGCTGCCATGGCAGACTCGCGTGAGCCCCTCGCCTTTGTGATTCCGGTGAAAGTAAAAAAAAAAAACAACGTACGGTCCCCCTTATTTTCATCCCTAGCCAAGATAACGCCGGCTGGGGGCTGGTATATCCTCAGCCCGCAGCCGTCCGGTAATGCCGCATCTGTTAGATGCGACCATACCTGTGTGCGCTACCGGCTCTTCCCGGTGGCGTGATGCGGTGCCATCGGGGTAATAGCAGGGATTAGCAGCAGCGCACGGCTGCTGCTAAACGCTAGGTTTGTGTGATGGCATAGGCGTCTATCAGATACCTGCATCACACAAACCTGTAAATGACAGTAAATAAACAAGACACAGAGAAAAATCCTTTATTTGGAATAAAGTACAAAACACACCCTGCTTCACCTCTTTATTAACCCCAAACACTCCGCAGCTCCGACGTAATCCACAGGAGAAGTCCAGTGGCAGAATTATTTTATTTTTTTTTTATTTTTGGGGGCCAAGGGATACAAATTTGATGCTGTGATTTTTACACAATATTCCTGCATCCAATCTACCCCTCCTGGCAAAAAAACGCGGTGTTTTGACGCAAATTTTATGCCGCGGTTTTTGCCGCGATAATTTTTACGCGATTTTTGCCGCGGTTACTTGCCAGGAGGTGCACATTTGGTGCTGAAATCGTTGGCACCAGCTTTCAGCACCAAATTTCCACCTGTGGCAGAATTTTTTTATTTTTTTTTTATTTTTGGGGGCCAAGGGATGCAAATTTGATGCTGTGATTTTTACACCATATTCCTGCATCCAATCTACACTTCCTGGCAAACAACCACGGTGTTTTGACGCAATTTTTATACTGCGGTTTTTGCCATGGTTTTGCCGCTGTAATTTTTCTGCGATTTTTCCGTGTTTTTTTGCCAGGAGGTATAGATTGGGTGCCAGAATATGGTGTAAAAATGTAATAATCACCCAATTTACATCCCTTGGTCCAAAAATTAAAAAGAAACAAACGTTTAGACGCTGTTTTTGTACGGTCTTGTGCCAGGAGGTGCAAATTTGGTGCAGGATTTTGGTGTATTACTTCACCAACAAATTTGCATCTTCTGGCAGAAAACAGTAGGGTTTAAAACATGAGGCTTAAAACACACTGCCGCATAAAAAACGCACGTGTCTCCCGTTCCGTTTTTCGGGTCAGTGTTCCGTTTTTTATGGGCGTTTCTTCGGTACGTGTAACATCCGTGTGATGGCGTATGCTTGCCGTGTGTGCGTGTGGAATGGCTGTGTATGCGTACGTGTAATGTCCGTGTGAAATGATCCATGTGTGATGCTCAATGTCGTTGATACATACCCGCTGACAGCAGACAGATTCGAGCAATGAGATTGAACTTGGGTGAACTTCACCCGACTTCATTGTCATACCGCGGCTCTGTCTGTGTCGCGTACTGATTAGCGGTCACCCATGAAGGACTCAACGGTGACCGCTAATCCCCTGAGTGACTGAAGTGATCAGCGCAATTAGCGCTGCTGTCACTCATGTTACCCGCGGCCAGCTACAGTCCTGCCCCCGAGACTGCAACTCACCTGTGACTTCATCGCTGTCACTCGGGCGACTTGCTATCACTGTTGGAGGATGCAGAGGTGGCCGCGAGTAACCTGAGTGACGTCATCGCTGATCGCGCTACTCACCTCAGTTGCTGCGTGGAGCTGTCTGGAGCTGCGGGGTTCTTCTGCAGCTCCTGTCACCTTCATGTAGCAGAGCTGGAAGCGAGGCGGGACCTACGTGGATTACTCCGGACATGGAGGGCTTTTTCAGGCTTAATAAAGTGGTGAATGAGGGTATTTGTTAGTGTTTATTATTGCAAATAAAGGATTTTTATGGGTGTATGTGTTTATTTACTTTAACTTATAGATTGCTCATGGAAGGTATCTCGGGGAGACGCCTGCAATGAATAATCTTGGAACTATGGGCTGCTGCCATTAACTCCTTATTACCCCAATTGCCAACACACCAGGGCAATTCGGTATGAGCCGGGTACAGTTCCGGAACTGTCGCATCTAATGGATGCGGTAATTCTGGGCGGCTGCTGGCTGATATTTTTAGGCTGCGGGGCTCCCCATAACGTGAAGCTCCCCATCCTGAGAATACCAGCCTTCAGCCGTATGGCTTTACCCTGGCTGGTATCAATATTGGGGGGGACTGCATGTCATTTTTTTTTAATTAATTAATTATTTAACTGCACAGTATAGACCCACTCGCGGCTGTGATAGGTTGCAGTGAGACAGCTGTCACTCAGCGTGTGGGCGTGTCTAACTGCAACCATTCATAGGCGCCTGTGGGCGGGGGAAGCAGGGAATAGTAGATTGATTAATGAGCGGCCGGCATTTTCAAATTAATTGAAGCCGCGTATTTTTGGCACAGCTGTTCCTTGCCGCGCTGATGATCGGGGATCAGTGAGTATGCGATGGGAAGATACAGACCGAGCGCCAAAGGGATGATGACTGAGAACAGCAGAAAAAAAGGTAAGTAGACTGACATTTAACAAAAAAAAAGCCCGACATCGCTCGTTTAAAAGCGCACACGGACAGTACGTGCTGAACACGGACATGCTACGTGTGCCGTCCGTGCAGGCACAGACCATTGACTTTAGTGGGTCCGTGCCTGCGTTCTAACCGCCAAAAACGGAAATGTCGACCGTATGGAAAAACGCACACACGTACTAACCACACAGACACACGTTCTGTGTGATTTTACGTGTGTGTGCCTTTTACCATAGGGTAACATTTTTCAACGTGTCTCCGTGTCTCCGGTACGTGCAAAAACGAACCAAACACGTACCGGAGGCACGGATGTGTGTCGCAGGCCTGAAATGATTTTCATACTGCTGGATTTTGGCTGTTTTTTGCCAGGAGATGCAGATGTGGGATGAAATTTCTACACCAAATTCCTGGGTTACATCTATATCTTCTGGCCAAAAAATAGATAAAAAACAGACGCGGTTTTGTGGGAGGAGATGCAGATTTGGTGCCGCAGTATATGCAACCAAATACTCAACATGCGCATATCCTGTGCCAGAAAATGGAGTTCAATCCTTCCGGGTAATCTGATAACCCAGCACACCATTGAATTGAATAATCCAGTAATCCAGCACCATTGAGATGAATAATCCAGTAATCCAGCACCACTGAACTCAACCATTTGGTTTAATGGTGCCGGCTGGAATACTGACTTCAATGGTGCTGGCTGGGTAAGCCCGATTTCACACATCCGGCTTTTCACTGGATTGCAGGTTCCGGTGCACACCAGTACACTGTATACAGTAGAATGGCAGCGCCGCAACTTCCATGTCACATGCTCCCGTCACATGACAGCATGTGACCGGTGCTTGTCACGCTGCCATTGTACTGTATACACTGTACTGGCGTGCGCCGGAACCGGCAATCCAACGAAAAGCCGGATGTGTGAAATAGGGCTAATCCGTACCTGCAGGGGTGTTTACGGTGGTAAATAAATAAGACAAAAAAGGTGCTTTGTTTGTTTACTTAAACTAAAGCCAATTGACTTAAGAAACTGAATAAAAACACGACACAACAACAGTATTAGAAATACAACCTGTGAAGGGCCAAGTGGACGAGGAAGTGGACATGGTGTGGTAGGTGGAAGTGCATTTTTTTGGGAGTGGGGAAAAGTGTGTGTGTGGGGGGGGGGGGGATATTGGTTGTTTCAAATTTGGGGATGGCCAAAAAGTAAAGTGATGATGAGTCAGTGTAGCCATGGCTGGGTTCGGTTGATCTACTTGTGTGTAGTCATCATTGTCACCGTCACTGTCACTCGTCATCCAAAGGTAGGGAACAGTCACTTGTGATCCACGCACGATTAATTTTAAGGAAGGTGCGTTTGTCCACGTTGGCTGGGAACAGGCAGATGCGCCTATCTGTGATCACCCCACCTGCGGTGCTAAAGACACGCTCGGACATGACACTTGCGGCAGGGCAGGCCAGTGTCCAATTTTGACACCCAAAAGTTACAAGGGTCAGACCCATCAGTTCCTATCAGTATATTTGTGGACATGTAGTCCTGCACCATGTTGTGGAAACGTTTATCCCTGTTTATAGGTGCCATATGACGTGGTGGTGGCAGAAATTGTGGCATGGTCATCCTTTTCCAAACTGAGTCAATGTTAACCGCCCTTAGCGACGTGGTGCTCGTAAACCAGCTATGTTGGTGCCTTGCTCCTCTTCCTCTGCCTTGTGTTTCTACTGAGCCTCCAGTGTCAGGTGGAAACGCCGTCATTAGTAGAGATGAGCGAACCCTGGTTCGGCACGAGCTTGGTTCATCGAACGGAGGTCGCGTTCGAGTTCGGTTCGGCGACCCGGTTCGACGAACCACTCGAACCCCATAGGAAACAATGGGAGGCAATCACAAACACATAAAAACACATTCTAAATGTACACATACAGTTAATAAACATTGCCATAACACTTACCGGTGCACGCGATGCGCCCTGCACTCTGTGTCCTGACGATTTTTCCATCGGTAATCGCTGCGTCCTCCCGGTAACCAGCAGTGATGCAGGACCTATCATGGCGTCAAAATAGCCATGTGACCAGTCACGTGTCTATTATCTCATTGGCTACAGACTGGTCACATGACTATGACGCGTCATGTTGGACCTGTCAGTGCATCTCTCCAGTACACGGTGCAAGTTTGTGTATCGCCGTGTACCGGCGGCATGCTCTGGCACACGGTTGACTCCCCATTCTGCTTCCCCGTTCCGTTAGGGACCGGCTGACACATCCGGTCAATAACAGAGATCACCGTTGCCATAGCAACGCGCCTGTTATGATCGGAGCACCGTTGCTATGGCAACCCGTCTGTCAGTGGTAACGTTACCGCTAACAGCCAGCAGCACTGATCACTCAGGGAGTGAAGCCTGCACGGTGAGCAGCAGCGTCTTTCTCCCGTGCTGTGCTGCTCATGGAGCAGAGCTGCATGGGCTGAAGGAGAAAGAAGACAGAAGACCATGGATCGTGGAGGGATAAGAGGGAGTAATAAACATGGAGTCTCTAAGTGTGTCTGTGCATTTATTTCTATTAAAGTATTTTTTCTCTGTGTGTTGTCTTTTTTTTAACCCTTTATTGGAGACTCTTAATGGCCGGGTCAAACTTGCCTGACATTAAGAATCTCTGACTTACTACTAGTTAGTAAAACAAAGCCAGTATTAACTCATGATGATTACCCAGCAAGCCACCCGGCTCCAGGGCTGTTGGAAGAGTTGGATACAGCGCCAGATGATGGAGCTTCTAGGAGAGTGCCATTTTCTGGGGCGGCTGCGGACTGCAATTCGCAGCAGAGGTGCCCAGAAACCTCGTGCTAACTTGTGCTGTGGATTCCAATCCCCAGCTGCCTAGTTGTACCCGGCTGGACACAAAAATGGGACGAAGCCCACGTCGTTTTTTTTTTTAATTATTTCATGAAATTCATGAAATAATTAAAAAACGGGCTTCCCTATATTTTTAGTTCCCAGCCGGGTACAAATAGGCAGCTGGGGGTTGGGGGCAGCCGTACCTGCCTGCTGTACCTGGCTAGCATACAAAAATATGGCGAAGCTCACGCCATTTTTTTTGTCGTTTTTTGGCAAAAAAATTAAAAAATGCTTCCCTGGATTTTCCATTGCCAGTGAAGGTAACACCAAGCAGTGGGGGTTAGCAGCCAGTAGCTGCTTGGATTACCCTTAGCTAGCAATACAAAAAATGCAGCGGGAGCCCATATATATTTTTTTTTAATTATTTATTTAAATAATTAAAAACAAAAAGAGCTTCCCTGTATTTTGATTGCCTGACATGACAGTGCTGTAAAAATAAATCTTCAAAAAAAATTACGTAGCACTCCGCGGTATTTTTGATTCTTAGCGCAGATAAAGCAGACAGCTATGGGTTGCCACCCTCATCCGCCTGGCGTTACCTTAGCTGGCAATCAAAATACAGGGAAGCCCATTTATTTTTTTATTTAAAAAAATAGTTAAAAAAAAATAACGTTGGGTCCCCCCATTTTTGATAGCCAGCTAGGGTAAAGCAGAAGGCTGTAGCCTGAAAACCACAGCTGGCAGCTTTACCGTGGTTGGGGATCCAATGTGGAGGTCACCCCAGGCTCTTTTTCTATAATTATTTTATAAATATTAATAATTACAAAAAAAAGTACGGTCCCCCCCAAATTGGATCACCAGCCAAGGTAAAGCGGACAGCTGTGGTCTGGTATTCTCAGGGTGGGAAGGTCCATAGTTATTGGCCCTTCACAGCCTAAAAATAGCAGGCCGCAGGCGCCCCAGAAGTGGCGCATCCACTAGATGCGCCAATCCTGGCGCTTCACCCCAGCTCATCCCGTGCCCTGGTGCAGTGGCAAACGGGGTAATAAATGGGGTTGATACTAGCTGTAAAGTCACCTGACATCAAGCCCAGCAATTTGTGATGTCATGGCGTCTATCAGATACCCGACATCACAAACTGTCAGTACTAACAAAAAAATAGACAAAAACAAAATGTATTTGAAAAAATGCTCCCCAAAATATTCCCTCTTTCACCAATGTATTGTAAGGAAAAGAAATAAGGGGGTCACACGATGACTCTGGACTGCCTAGAATATGGGGGGGACATGCTCAGGGAACGTATCCCACATTTTCTAGGAGTGCAGACCCTCCATATGAGGAGTGTGGGTGCAATGAATCTGCACCCACTCTCCCCGGGTCCACAGCAGCAGAGTCCATGTCGTAACTGTTGCTACCAAAGCTGCAATGCCCTGCTCATGAGGTAAGGGCATGTCTAATTAGGAGAACTATTCTACATTTCCAAATATTGGTATTTGCTGATATTATTGCTATTCCACCTACTATATATTGGGGATAGGATCTTGGAGATGGAATACCCCTTTTAGTCCAGTTATCCAGCTGAATGAATACTAAACAACAGATCTCGCTATTTAGACATGTTTTCTTGTGGCATATAATGGACTCTCATGTTTGGTAGTTGTTCAGCAGGGCAACTATAAAATCAAATACCTCCAATTGGAAATGTAGTATAGCTCTCCTGATCAACTATGTTCCTTACCTAATGAGCAGGGCATTGCAGTAGCTTACAGATGCATGGTTACCACCACTCACTGTGTCTGAACACAGGAAGCTGAGCTGACAGCCGCTCTGTGCACGCGGCAGCATCTATTGTGAAGGAGGGGCCACGGTGGATCAATGCTGCACAGGTACCGTGGGACACCGGGGAACACTGGTGGCGTTATAGGGGGGTGACCTGGCAGGGCCTGGGGAGGAGTTTTCTGTCGCATGTGTCATGGCACATGCAACAGAAATCAGAGGATTAGGGTGAATGCGGCTGGCACGCAGCTGTGCGCGTGGCCATCTTGGATTTCCGGGAGAGGGTCGGGGGGGCACTTTGGCGACATCGGGGGACCGGGGAGGAGATTTATCTCCCATCTGACGTTTGTTTATGCCAGATGGGAGATAAATAATTTTTTACCGGCGCTGTCATTACTGTAACGTGATCATCGGTATACGGTGTATACCGGTGATCACGTGAGCGGGGACCAGAAAAACTGGCCTGAATCATGATCTCCAGGGTCTCAGCTACCTCCTGAAACCCCAGAGATTTTCTGACGCTGGGGACGCTATTCACCTATTTCTCCCTGCTGTTTATAAATGGCAGATCAGAATAAGGCTTCATTCACACAACCGATCCGTTTTTGCGATCCGCAAAAAAAGGTCCATTTTTTTTCATGGGTGCATCCGTGTGGCATCCGTTTCCATTCCTTAGACGGTCCGTATGTCATTCGTTTGTCATCCGTGTGCCTTCCATTTTTTTTGCGTACGACAAAAAAACTTAAGGAGGGAAAATACATAAATTTACCCAGGATCCATAGCTTCAACCTACATGAGGCGGTCACATGTTCACTCCAGTGCCATTTTCTACTGCTTTTCACAGCGTAGAGCGCTCTGGTGATTTTCTTGTGCTTGTGCACTTCATATCAGTCTTTTCTGTCATTATAATGGCAGAAAGACACATCATGTAACACTCTCCAGCATTTTGTAATTTTGCACCCTTTGGTGCCTTTCATGTGGCACTAAAGGGTGCTTAGCCTTGTATTTACCAAAAAAAAAAAAATTTAAAATAAAAATGACATGGGGTTCCCCCTATTTTTGATAGCCAGCTAGGGTAAAGCAGACAGCTGCAGCCTGCAGACCACAGCTGGCAGTTCACCTTGGCTGGTAATCCAAAACTGAGGGCACCCCACACTGTTATTTTAAATTAAATAAATAATTAAAAAAAAAACACTTGGGGGTCCCCCCAAAATTGGATCACCAGCCAAGGTGAAGCGGACAGCTGGGGTCTGATATTCTCAGACTAGGGAGGTCCATGGTTACTGGACTCTCCCCAGCCTAAAAACAGCAGGCCGCAGCCACCCCAGAAGTGGCGCATCCATTAGATGCGCCAATCCTGGTGCTTTGCCCCAGCTCATCCAGTGCCCTGGTGCGGTGGCAAACGGGTAATATCCATATATATATCTGGTTAATACCAGATGTGTAATGTCACCTGGCATCAAGCCCTGGGGTTCGTGAGGTCAGGCATCTATCAGATACCCGACATCACCAACCCAGTCAGTAATTAAAAAAAAATGGACGACAAACACATTTTTATTTGAAAAAACACTCCCCAAAATATTCCCTTTTTCACCAATTTATTAGAAAGAAAAACAAATCCAGGTCTGCTGTAATCCAAGGGGTTCCCATGACGATCCATACCATAGTCAATGTCCCAGTCAATGAAGAACAGAATGTTCCCCATTGGCTGGGAGAGCAATGCAGTGACCTGAGCTAACATCAATAGGTCAGCCCAGGTCACTGCAGGGCATGACAAGTATTGCTGTGAGGAGCAAGGTACATTACCTGCGGTGACAATCTCCTGCACTGCTGATAGCAGAGTTGTCACTGACTTCAATGATCGCTGCTTTGAGTGCCACCCTGCTGTGCACACAGTTCCTCATCATCGTCATCCTCCAAAGCTGTTTCCTGTCAGGACACTTATGTACCCATTTGCTGTTGGTACATAAAACCAACCTGTGAGCCATGTGTTGACGACAGGCCCGAAATTGGTGTAAATGGTCTTGGTGCCTCTCTTCCTCCCGTGGCAGCACGTCATGCATCATTTGCTGAAGTGGTTGTTCAAGCAGGCAGATAATTGGTATAGTCAGGCTGATGATGGCATCTTCTGCGCTGACCATCTTGGTGCAGTATTCAAAGCAGTGCAACACAGCACACAAGTCCCACATGGAAGCCCACTCGGTGGTGGTAAAGTGTTGTTGATCCAAGGAGCGATTCTGCCGTGCGTGTTGTAGTTGAAACTCCACAATTGCCGCCTGCTGCTCGCACAATCTCTGCAGCATATGAAAGGTGGAGTTCCATCTTGTAGGCACATCACATATCAGGCGGTGAGTGGGAAGGCCGAAGCGATGTTGCAGCACAGACAGGCGGGCAGCTGCAGGTTGAGAACGCCGAAAATGAGCAGAGACTGCCCGCACTTTCACCAGCAGATTGGATATATCTGGATAATTTTTAATGAAGAAAAAACAAAAAGCCAGCACTAAATGTGCACTTCAGCACTAAACATTCCAAACTGTACTTATTATAAAAATTCACAGCAAATCTCATTTGAGGCAGTCCTACACTAAAATATTTTTATAAAATGTGCCATACGGCCTCACATATGAACAGTAGAACTGCTCTTAGCAGCATTCACCTGGTCTATTTCAATCCCGTGCCCATGGCTGAGTCATGGCTGTGGGCGGGACAGGTCCAAGCAAATGCTGCATGAAGTAAATAGCCTGTGGACAAGGCCTGATGACTTAATGTGAACAGTCACCAACCGCCAAAATCTAGACAGATGGAATACATCCCAAATTGGGGTGCATAGCAAGGTGGAGGTCAACCACCGACCAATTCAATGAAGAAAAAACAAAAAGCCAGCACTAAATGTGCACTTCAGCACTAAACATTCCAAACTGTACTTATTATAAAAATTTTTGAGATTTTTGGCAAAAAATTGCAATTTCTTGAGCTGCCTCGCCACGTCACGGCAAATCTCATTTGAGGCAGTCCTACACTAAAATATTTTTATAAAATGTGCCATACGGCTTCACATATGAACAGTAGAACTGCTCTTAGCAGCACTCACCTGGTCTATTTCAATCCCGTACCCATGACTGAGTCATGGCTGTGGGCGGGACAGGTCCAAGCAAATGCTGCATGAAGTAAATAGCCTGTGGACAAGGCCTGATGACTTAATGTGAACAGTCACCAACCGCCAAAATCTAGACAGATGGAATACATCCCAAATTGGGGTGCATAGCAAGGTGGAGGTCAACCACCGACCAATTCAATGAAGAAAAAACAAAAAGCCAGCACTAAATGTGCACTTCAGCACTAAACATTCCAAACTGTACTTATTATAAAAATTTTTGAGATTTTTGGCAAAAAATTGCAATTTCTTGAGCTGCCTCGCCACGTCACGGCAAATCTCATTTGAGGCAGTCCTACACTAAAATATTTTTATAAAATGTGCCATACGGCCTCACATATGAACAGTAGAACTGCTCTTAGCAGCACTCACCTGGTCTATTTCAATCCCGTACCCATGACTGAGTCATGGCTGTGGGCGGGACAGGTCCAAGCAAATGCTGCATGAAGTAAATAGCCTGTGGACAAGGCCTGATGACTTAATGTGAACAGTCACCAACCGCCAAAATCTAGACAGATGGAATACATCCCAAATTGGGGTGCATAGCAAGGTGGAGGTCAACCACCGACCAATTCAATGAAGAAAAAACAAAAAGCCAGCACTAAATGTGCACTTCAGCACTAAACATTCCAAACTGTACTTATTATAAAAAATTTTGAGATTTTTGCCAAAAAAATTGCAATTTCTTGAGCTGCCTCGCCACGTCACGGCAAATCTCATTTGAGGCAGTCCTACACTAAAATATTTTTATAAAATGTGCCATACGGCCTCACATATGAACAGTAGAACTGCTCTTAGCAGCACTCACCTGGTCTATTTCAATCCCGTACCCATGACTGAGTCATGGCTGTGGGCGGGACAGGTCCAAGCAAATGCTGCATGAAGTAAATAGCCTGTGGACAAGGCCTGATGACTTAATGTGAACAGTCACCAACCGCCAAAATCTAGACAGATGGAATACATCCCAAATTGGGGTGCATAGCAAGGTGGAGGTCAACCACCGACCAATTCAATGAAGAAAAAACAAAAAGCCAGCACTAAATGTGCACTTCAGCACTAAACATTCCAAACTGTACTTATTATAAAAATTTTTGAGATTTTTGGCAAAAAATTGCAATTTCTTGAGCTGCCTCGCCACGTCACGGCAAATCTCATTTGAGGCAGTCCTACACTAAAATATTTTTATAAAATGTGCCATACGGCCTCACATATGAACAGTAGAACTGCTCTTAGCAGCATTCACCTGGTCTATTTCAATCCCGTACCCATGACTGAGTCATGGCTGTGGGCGGGACAGGTCCAAGCAAATGCTGCATGAAGTAAATAGCCTGTGGACAAGGCCTGATGACTTAATGTGAACAGTCACCAACCGCCAAAATCTAGACAGATGGAATACATCCCAAATTGGGGTGCATAGCAAGGTGGAGGTCAACCACCGACCAATTCAATGAAGAAAAAACAAAAAGCCAGCACTAAATGTGCACTTCAGCACTAAACATTCCAAACTGTACTTATTATAAAAATTTTTGAGATTTTTGGCAAAAAATTGCAATTTCTTGAGCTGCCTCGCCACGTCACGGCAAATCTCATTTGAGGCAGTCCTACACTAAAATATTTTTATAAAATGTGCCATACGGCCTCACATATGAACAGTAGAACTGCTCTTAGCAGCACTCACCTGGTCTATTTCAATCCCGTACCCATGACTGAGTCATGACTGTGGGCGGGACAGGTCCAAGCAAATGCTGCATGAAGGAAGCTCTGCACCACCAAATTAAGGACATGCGCCATACAAGGAATGTGCGTCAAACCAGCTACACCCAGAGCTGCTACCAGATTTCGCCCATTATCACACACCACTAGGCCTGGCTTCAGGTTCAGTCGCAACAACCATTTGTCTGTCTGATGTTTAATCCCTGCTCATAACTCTTGTGCGGCTGGGGGCTGGTATATCCTCAGCCCGCAGTCGTCCGGTAGTGCCACATCTGTTAGATGTAACCATACCGGTGTGCGCTACTGGCTCTTCCCGCTGGCGTGATGCGGTGCCAGTCGGGGTAATAGCAGGGGTTCGCAGCAGCGTACGGCTGCTGCTTAACCCTAGTTTTGTGTGATGGCACAGGCGTCTATCAGATACATGCATCACACAAACCTGTAAGTAACAGTAAATAAACATAGACACAGAAAAATCCTTTATTTGAAATAAAGTACAAACTCCTCCTCCTTCACCACTTTATTAAGCCCCAAACAAACCCTGCAGCTCCGATGTAATCCACAGGAAAAGTCCCACTGCGACACATCCGGCTCTGCTACATCTCAGAGCGAGCAGCTATAGAGGACGGCTACCCACTCTGAGTGCAGCCCTCTACTGAGCCGTGATAAGCGATGACCGCGGCAGAGACTGTCAAAGGCTGGGGGGCGCGTCCGCCAGGAACCAATCCCAGCTGAGATGACAGCCGGTGGGCGGGAAAACACGGAAGCTGCGTGATTGCGTGCACCGCACAGGAAGTGAAAGCGCGACTGGGTAGCAGTATGCCACCATGACAGAGTCTCGGTAAGTATGAAACGCTCATTTATTTATTGGGGGTTTTTTTTCATTTTTATTGTTTGCCGATTGTGCAGCCGGAATCCCGCGCCCGGGTCCTGCCCGGGGATAGCGCTGAAACCGCGCGCATCCGGACGTTTACAGTCCGGATCCGCTCAGCACTAGTCGTGTGTATTTTTTAAATTTTGCCCTGTTGCGTCTGTTATGGCTATAGGATCAAGGGAAGTAGGGGAAGCTGTATTTCCCATGTCACTTCCATGGTCTAGTGGTAAGCTTTCCTTGAAAGAGTGAGCTTGGGAGATGAAATCCCAATGGACACTCCTGGATATTTATTGTGTCATGGTCCATTGGGCTAGTTAACTGGTCAATGATGTTGTCTATCTGTTTCCTTTGAATGGAAAGAGCATATGTTTTGTTTATTTCTTTAATTTTGCCCTGTTGCGTCTGTTATGAAGCCTGTTGCGTTTGTTATGAAGCCTGTTGCTTCTGTTATGGCTATAGGATCAAGGGAAGTAGGGGAGCTGCATTTCCCGTGTCCCTTCCATGGTCTAGTTGTAAGTTGGTGGTCTTGTATGTGTGACCTTGGAAGCTCAAATCCCAATAGACACTGCTAGAAATTTGCTTTGTCATGGTTGACTAGTCTATGATGACACCTACTGTATCTGTTTCCTTTAAATGGAAAGAGCAGATGTTTTGTGTATTTCTTTCAATTTGCCCTGTTGCGTCTGTTATGGCTATAGGATCAAAGGAAGTAGGGTAAGCTGCATTTCCCATG
The DNA here is from genome assembly GCF_048569485.1 of Anomaloglossus baeobatrachus. Taxonomy (NCBI): domain Eukaryota; kingdom Metazoa; phylum Chordata; class Amphibia; order Anura; family Aromobatidae; genus Anomaloglossus; species Anomaloglossus baeobatrachus. Next base: position 474,527,491 of record NC_134353.1, read on the forward strand.
TCCCTTCCAAGGTCTAGTAGTAAGTTGGTGGTTTAGGTTTGGTGACCTTGAAAGTTCAAATCCCAATAGATGCTCCTGGAAATTTGCTCAGTTATGGTCCAATAGGCTAGTTGACTGGTCTATGATGGCACCTATCTGGTTCCTTAGAATGGAGAGAGCAGATGTTTTGTGTATTTCTTTAATTTTGCCCTGTTGCATCTGTTATGGCTATAGGATCAAGGGATGTAGGGTAAGATGTGCTTCCCATGTCCCTTCCATGGTCTAGTGGTAAGTTGGTGGGCTTGCATGTGTGACCTTGGCAGCTCCTATCCCAATGGAGGCTCCTGGAAATTTGCTCTGTCATGGTGCAATAGGCTAGTTGACTGGTCTATGATGATGCCTATCTGTTTCCATTGAATAGAGAGCGCAGGTGTTGTGTGTATTTCTTTAATTTTGCCCTGTTGCATCTGTTATCGCTATACGATCAAGGGAAGTAGGAGAAGCTGCATTTCCCATGTCACTTCCATGGTCTAGTGGTAAGTTGGTGGTAAAGGATGTGTGACCTTGAGAGTTCGAGTCCCAATAGATGCTCTTGGAAATTTGCTCAGTTATGGTCCAATAGGCTATTTGACTGGTCTTTAATGACGCCTATCTGCTTCCTTTTATTGCAGAGAGCAGGTGTTGTGTGTATTTCTTAAATGTTGCGTCTGTTATGGCTATAGGATCAAGGGAAGTAGGGGAAGCTGCATTCCTCATGTTGCTTCAATAGTCTAGTGGTAACGTGGTGGTCTTGGATGTGTGATTTTGAAAGATCAGATCCCAATGGACGCTCCTGGAAAATTGCTCTGTCATGGTCCAATAGGTTAGTTGACTGTTTCATGATGTCGCCTGTTGGATTCCTTTGAATGGAGAGAGCAGGTGCTGTGTGTATTTCCTTAATTTTGCCCTGTTGCATCTGTTTTGGCTATAAGATCAAGGGAAGAAGGAGAAGCTGTGTTTCTCATGTCCCTTCCGTGGTCTAGTGGTATGTTGGTGTTCTTGAATGTGTGACTTAGAGAGTTCAAATCCCAATGTATGTTTCTAGAAATTTGCTCTGTCATCATCCTATAGGCTAGTTGACTGGTCTATGATGATGCTTATCTTTTTCCTTTAAATGGAGAGAGCAGGTGTTGTGTGTATTATTTTAATTTTGCCCTGTTGCGTCTGTTATGGCTATAGGATCAAGGAAAGTAGGGTAAGGTAAGTTTCCCATGTCCCTTCCATGGTCTAGTGGTAAGTTGGTCGTCTTGGATATATGACCTTGGGAGTTCAAATCCCAATGGGCAATTCCTGGAAATTTGCTCTGTCATGGTCCAGTAGGCTAGTTGCCGATCTATGATGACGCCAATCTGTTTCCTTTGAATGGAGAGAGCAGGTGTTGTGAGTGTTTCTTTAATTTTGTTCTGTTGCGTCTGTTATGGCTATAGGATCAAGGGAAGTAAGGGAATCAACATTTCCCATGTCCTTTCCATGATCTAGTGGTAAGTTGGTGGTCTTGGATGTATTACCTTGGGAATTCAAACCCCAATGGAGGCTCTTGGAAATTTGCTCTGTCATGGTCTCTAAAGCTGGGTTTACACGCTGCAACATCGCAAAGGACATCGCTGTAACGTCACCGGTTTGGTGACGCAATAGCGATTTCCATAAGTCGCTGCTAAGTCTCTAGTGAGCGTTCAACCCGGCAAACCTGGCCAACAACTTACCAGCGATCCGGACCTGCATAGCGACCTGGCTGGTTGTTGGGGACGTTGATAAGCAACCTTTTGAAAAGGAAGTTGCTAACAAAGTCGCTGAAAAGGATTCACACACTGAAACTTCATGCTGCACAGCGGGAAACAAAGGACCTAGGAATGGTCCTGAACGACTTGTAGTGATCAGCAACTTCCAGCAACTTCACAGCAGGGGCCCGGTCGCTGATAGGATTCACACACTGCAACATCGCAAACAACATCGCTATTGCGTCACAAAACCGGTGACGTTACAGCGATGTCGTTTGCGATGTTGCAGTGTGTAAACCCAGCTTAAGGCTAGTTGATTAATCTATGATGATGCCTATCTGTTTCCTTTGAATGGAGAGAACAGGTGTTGTGTGTATTTCTTTATTTTTGCCCTGTTGCGTCTGTTATGGCTATAGGATCAAGGGAAGTAGGGGAATCTACATTTCCCATGTACCTTCCATTGTGGAGTGGTAAGTTGTGCTTATTGTGGATGTGTGACCTTGGGAGTTCAAGTTCCACTGGAAGCTCTTGGAAATTTACTCTGTCATGGTCTAATAGGCTAATTGACTGGTCTATGATGACGCCTATCTGTTTCCTTTCAATGGAGAGAGCAGGTGTTGTGTGTATTTCTTTAATTTTGCCTTTTTGCGTCTGTTATGGCTATAGGATCAAGGGAAGTAGGGGAAACTGTATTTCCCATGGCTTTCCATGGTCTAGTGGTAAGTTGATGGTCTTGGATGTGTGACCTTGGGGGTTCAAATCCCGATGGATGCTCCTCGAAATTTGTTCTGTCATGGTGCAATAGGCTAGTTGACTGGTCTATGATGATGCTTGCTTCTTTTGAATGGAGAGACTAGTTGTTGTGTGTATTTCTTTAATTTTCCCCTGTTGCGTCTGTTATGGCTATAGGATCAAGGGAAGTAGGGGAAGCTGTGTTTCCCATGTCCCTTCCATGGTCTAGTGGTAAGTAGGTGGTCTTGGATGTGTGACACTGGGAGTTCGAATTCCGATGGAATCTCTTTGAAATTTGCTCAGTCGTGGTCCGATAGGTGTCATCATAGACCAGTCAACTAGCCTATCTGTTTCCTTTGAATGGAGAGAGCAGGTGATCTGTGTATTTCCCTAATTTTGCCCTGTAATGGCTATAGGATCAAGCGAAGTAGGGTAAGCTGCAGTTCCAATGTTCTTTCCATGGTCTAGTGGTAAGTTGGTGGTCTTTGATATGTGACCTTGTGAGTTCAAATCCCGATGTATGCTCCTGGAGATTTGCTAAGTCAAGGTCCAGTAGGCTAGCTGACTGGTCTATGATGACACATATCTGTTTCCATTGAATGGAGAGAGCAGGTGTTGTGTGTATTTCTTTAATTTTGCCCTGTTGCATCTGTTTTCGCTATAGGATCAAGGGAAGTAGGGAAAGCTGTGTTTCCCATGTCCCTACCGTAAACTAGTGGTAAGCAGGTAGTCTTGGATTGTGACCTTGGGAGTTCAAATCCCAATGATTGCTCCTGGAAATTTGCTCTTTCATGGTCCAATTGGCTAGTTGACTAGTCTATGATGATGCCTATCTGTTTCTTTTGAATGCAGAGAGCAGGTGTTGTGTGCAGAGTTGAGTGTGTTTATTCAGTTCGAGGTTCGAGTGATTTTGGGGAGGTCTTCTAGTTTGAACTCGAACTTGAGCTTTTTTCTAAAAGTTCGACAGTTCGAGTTACGTTCGAGAACGGTTCAGTCAACTAAAGCAACAGTGTGCAGGGAGCCATCGCAGGCAGCCTGCGGTAAGCTGGTAACTAAGATAAACATCGGGTATCCAAGCAAAGTGCTTTTGTTAGTAACCCGATATTTAGCCTGGTTACGTGTGCAGGGAGCTGACACTTCCGCACTCAGCTCGCTCCGCCCCCTCCTGCACTCGGCATGTACACACACACACACACTCACACTCACACTAACCTGTCCCCAGCCATGCAATCCCCGGCACTGACGTCCTCAGCTCCACATGGCCCGCTAGGCCCCACCCACTTTGCACTCCGCCACCCGCACACATGACCCCGCTAGGCTCCACCCACTTTGCACTCCTCCGCCCGCACACATCGCCCCGCTAGGCTCCGCCCACCTGGCAATCCGCACACATGGCCCCGCTTGGCTCCACCCACCTGGCACTCTGCACACATGGCCCCGCTTGGCTCCACCCACCTGGCACTCTGCACACTTTACTCTGCTTGGCTCCACCCACCTGGACTCCGCACACATTACCCCGCTTGGCTCCGCCCACCTCACACTCTGCACACATTACCCCCCTTGGCTCCGCCCACCTCACACTCATCACACATGGCCCCGTTCGGCTCCGCCCACCTCGCACTCCGCACACATGGCCCCACGCTGTCACTGTCCTCCATGGCCGCCGCTTGTCACATCTCCTCCACTTGCTGCCGACCAGAGACTGTCACTAGCGGTGACATCACAGGCTCTCGCGATACTTGGCTGTGAAGCTGATTGAAGTCAGTGACAGGTCTGATGTCAGCAGTGCAGGAGATCGTCACCGCAGGTAATGTACCTCGCTCCTGACAGCAGCACTTGTCATGCCCTGCAGTGACCTGGGCTGACCTATTGATGTTAGCTCAGGTCACTGCATTGTTCTCCCAGCCAATGGGGAACATTCTGTTGTTCATTGACTGGGATAGTGACTATGGAATGGATCGTCATGGGAACCGCTTGGATTACAGCAGACCTGGATTTGTTTTTCTTTCTAATAAATTGGTGAAAGAGGGAATGTTTTTGGCAGTGTTTTTTCAAATAAAAATGTGTTTGTCGTCTATTTTTTTTTTATTACTGACTGGGTTGGTGATGTCGGGTATCTGATAGACGCCTGACCTCACCAACCCCAGGGCTTGATGCCAAGTGACATTACACATCTGGTATTAACCCCATATATTACCCCGTTTGCCACCGCACCAGGGCACTGGATGAGCTGGGGCGAAGCACCAGGATTGGCGCATCTATTGAATGCGCCACTTCTGGGGCGGCTGCGGCCTGCTATTTTTAGGCTGGGGAGAGTCCAATAACCATGGACCTCCCTAGTCTGAGAATATCAGACCCCAGCTGTCCGCTTTACCTTGGCTGGTGATCCAATTTTGGGGGAACCCCCACGTGATTTTTTTTTAAATTATTTATTTAACTTAAAATAGCAGCGTGGGGTGCCCTCAGTTTTGGATTACCAGCCAAGGTGAAGCTGCCAGCTGTGGTCTGCAGGCTGCAGTCATCTGCTTTACCCTAGCTGGCTACAAAAATAGGTGGAACCCCGTCATTTTTGTTCATTTTTTTGGCTAAATACAAGCCTAAGCACCCCTTAGTGCCACATGAAAGGCACCAAAGGGTGCAAAATTACAAAATGCAGGAGAGTGGGACATTAGGTGTCTTTCTGCCACTATAATGACAGAAAAGACTGATATGAAGTGTACAAGCAAAAGAAAATTACCAGAGCGCTCTACGCTGTGAAAAGCAGTAGAAATTGGCAATGGAGTGAACATGTGACCGCTTCATGTAGGTTGAAGGTATGGATCTGTACTGCCGTGGGGGATCGGCTGCTCTCCGCCGAGCCGCTCGGATTTGGGCTCGGGTTGTCGGTGGCTCAAGCGCTTCCGGGGCCACGTCGCTCTGGAAAGGGGGAAGTTGGTTGTTTGGTTTGGAGTGGACCGGTTTCACGGCCGGCGCCGCGGTGACCAGTAACAGTTCGTGACGCCACCCATGGGTCATGGAGAGGTGATGGGCACCAACGCTGCGGTGCCTCATCTGGGATCAGTGGTGGGTCACAGCTAGGTGTTGACCCCTCCGTGGGTAGGGGGTTTGTTGGTCCCGGGGCCAGGTGGTAGGAGGCAGGAGCGGGGGGTTGCAGAGCGGTGCCTGATGGCACTGGTGTACTCACGATTAAACCACACAGAGTCAATGGTAAACCAAGTTCAGTGTAGATCGGTGCCCGCATCCGGCTGCGTGTGTCCCCAGTGAGGTTGGTGATGTCGCCTATCTCCTGCACCTTTAAATTTGCTATAGTGACTCCTATGCTTCAGCAACGGTAGTCTGCTCCCCGGCTTTTGGGTACCGGAGGAGCCCTTTTGCCCGCAGGCGCTGGCCCTTTGGATCTCTGGCCCTTGGCGGTGGCTCTTATCCAGAATGGGTGGGCTGTTGCTGTCTATCGGGACTTTGGGTGTGAATGAACCCCTGAGATCCAGACCGCAAACAGTAGATTTGTCTGAGCCCAGTTGCTTCTGGGCTAGAAGGGGGTCTGAGTACTCTGCCTGGTGTTCCGGTAGACTTGTTAGCTCCCTGGTTCGGGTCCAAAGGGTCACCACCCTCTTCTCGATCCCTACGGTTCCACAGTTCAGTCCCTGACTGGACTCCTGTAGACGGCCACCACTGTCTGTCTGCCTGACCGTTCCAAGGGGTCCTAGGCTCCGTCCTAGGCCCCTGACTCTCAGCTCACCACTTTTACTCCTCTCACTACTCCTCTCCCCACTCGACTCACTTGTCCTTTCCCTGCCTCAGGCCAGCAGACTTCTCAGAGGAAGTGCCTCTCCGCCCACCTGGTTTGCCTGGCTAGACCTGAGGGAGGCAGTCAGGACTTGTTGGCTGCTGGTGCCTCACTGGGGTGGGGGTGTGTGTGGTGTTGTGTGTTGTTCCCTGTGACTCCTGGGGGTCCAGGGCATCACATATCCTGGGTAAATGTATGTATTTTCCCTCCTTCTGTTTTTTTTGCAGTACGCAAACAAACGGAAGGCACACGGATGACATATGGACCGTATATGGAACAGAAACGGATGCCACACGGATGCACCCGTAAAAAAAACGAACCATTTTTGCGGACCGCAAAAACGGATCGGTCGTGTGAATGAAGCGTTATTCTGGTCTGCCGTTTATAAACAGCAGGCAGAAATAAGTGAATAGCGCCCCCCAGCGTCAGAAAATCTCCGGTGTTTCAGGGGGTAGCTGAGACCCTGGAGATCATGATTTAGGACAGTTTTTCCGGTCCCCGCTCACGTGATCACAGGTATACACCGTATACCGATGATCACGTTACAGTAAATGACAGCGTCGGTAAAAAATTATTTATCTCCCATCTGGCATGAACAAACATGTCAAATGGGAGATAAATCTCCTCCCCGGTCTCCTCAGGTCCTCCGCTGTCGCCAAAGTGCCCACCCTGACCCCCTCCCGGAAATCCAAGATGGCCGCGCGCACAGCAGCGCGCCGGCCGCATTCACCCTACTCCTCTGACTTCTGTCGCATGTGCCATGACACATGCGACAAAAAACTCTTCCCCAGGCCCTGCCAGGCCACCCACTCTAACCTCACCGGTGTTCCCCGGTGTCCCACGGTACCTGTGCAGCGTTGATCCCCCGCGGCCCTCTCCTTCACAATAGATGCTGCTGCATGCACAGAGCGGCTGTCAGCTCAGCTTCCTGTGTTCAGACACAGTGAGTGGTGGTTATGCATCTGTGAGCTAAACGGGCGGCACGGTGGCTCAGTGGTTAGCACTGCAGTCTTACAACGCTGAGGTCCTGGATTCAATTCCCACCAAGGACCCCATCTGCAAGGAATTTTTATGTTCTCCCCATGTTTGCATGGGTTTCCTCCGAGTTCTCCGGTTTCCTCCCACACTTCAAAGACATACAGATAGGGAACTTAGATTGTGAGCCCCAATGGGGACAGTGTTCCCAATGTATGTAAAGCGCTATAGAATTAATAGCGCTATATAAATGATTAAATTATTATTATTATTACTGCAATGCCCTGCTCATGAGGTAAAGAACATAGTTGATCAGGAGAGCTATACTACATTTCCAAATGGAGGTATGTGCTATTTCTGTTGCCCTGCTGAATGACTACCAAACATGAGAGTCCGTTATACGCCACAAGAAAACACATCTAAATAGCGAGCTCTGTTGTTTAGTATTCATTCGGCTGGATAACTGGACTTAAAGGGGTATTCCATCTGCAAGATCCTATCCCCAATATATAGTAGGTGGAATAGCAATAATATCAGCAAATACCAATATTTGGAAATGTAGAATAGTTCTCCTGATTAGGCATGCCCTTACCTCATGAGCAGGGCATTGCAGCTTTGGTAGCAACAGTTACGACATGGACTCTGCTGCTGTGGACCCGGGGAGAGTGGGTGCAAATTCATTGCACCCACACTCCTCACATGGAGGGTCTGCACTCCTAGAAAATGGGGGATACGTTCCCTGAGCATGCCCCCCCATATTCTTGACGGTCCAGAGTCGTCGTGGGACCCCCTTATTTTTTTTCTTACAATAAATTGGTGAAAGAGGGAATATTTTGGGGAGTATTTTTTCAAATACATTTTTTTTTGTCTATTTTTTTTGTTAGTACTGACAGTTTGTGATGTCGGGTATCTGATAGACGCCATGACATCACAAATTGCTGGGCTTGATGTCAGGTGACTTTACAGCTAGTATCAACCCCATTTATTACCCCGTTTGCCACTGCACCAGGGCACGGGATGAGCTGGGGTGAAGCGCCAGGATTGGCGCATCTAGTGGATGCGCCACTTCTAGGGCCCCTGCAGCCTGCTATTTTTAGGCTGTGAAGGGCCAATAACTATGGACCTTCCCACCCTGAGAATACCAGACCACAACTGTCCGCTTTACCTTGGCTGGTGATCCAATTTGGGGGGGACCCTACTTTTTTTGTAATTATTATTATTTATAAAATAATTATAAAAAAGAGCCTGGGTGACCTCCACATTGGATCCCCAACCACGGTAAAGCTGCCAGCTGTGGTTTTCAGGCTACAGCAGTCTGTTTTACTCTAGCTGGGTATCAAAAATGGTGGGACCCAACGTCAATTGTTTTTTAACAGTTTTTTTAAATAAAAAAATTAATGTGCTTCCCTGTATTTTGATTGCCAGCCAAGGTAACGCCAGGCAGATGGGGGTGGCAACCCGTAGCTGTCTGCTTTAACTGCGCTGAGAATCAACAATACCGCGGGGCGCTACGTCATTTTTTTACTGATTTATTTTTACAGTTCTGTCATGTCAGGAAATCAAAATACAGGGAAGCCCTTTTTGTTTTTAGTTATTTAAATAAATAATTAAAATATATATTATTATTATTTATTTATAGAGCACCATTCATTCCATGGTGCTGTACATGAGAGGGGGTTACATACAGAGTACATCTACAAGTTACAATAGACAGACTAGTACAGAAGGAAGGAAGGAAAGAAGGAAGGCCCTGCCCTTGCAGGCTTACATTCTAAAGGGTTTTGGGGAGGAGACAGTAGGTGGGGTGTAGGTAGACCGGCAGCTCCGCATGGTAGAGCGGCGGCGGCTACGCAGGTTGGTGGGGCGGCAGCACCTCAAGGTGGTGGGGCTGCAGCTCCGCAAGGTGGTGGGATCATATATATGGGCGCTCGCTGCATTTTTTGTATTGCTAGCTAAGGGTAATCCAAGCAGCTACTGGCTGCTAACCCCCACTGCTTGGTGTTACCTTCACTGGCAATGGAAAATGTAGGGAAGCATTTTTGATTTTTTTTTGCCAAAAAACTACAGAAAAAACGACGTGAGCTTCGCCCCATTTTTGTGTCCAGCCGTGTACAACTAGGCAGCTGGGGATTGGAATCCGCAGCACTGGTTAGCCCGAGGTTTGTGGGCGACTCTCCTGCGAATTGCAGTCCGCAGCCGCCCCAGAAAATGGCGCATTCATAGAAGCGCCATCATCTGGCGCTGTATCCAACTCTTCCAGCAGCCCTGAAGCCGGGTGGCTTGCTGGGTAATAAGGGTTAATACTATCTTTGTTTTACTAGCTAGTATTAAGCCAGAGATTCTTAATGTCAGGCAAGTTTGACCCGGCAATTAAGAATCTCCTATAAAGGGTTAAAAAAAAACACCACACAGAAAAAAAATACTTTAATAGAAATAAATACACAGACACACTTTGGGACTCCACGTTTATTACCCCCTCTTACCCCTCCACGATCCATGGTCTTCTGTCTTCTTTTTCAACACATGCAGCTCTGCTACATTAGACAGCATGAGAGAAAGGACGCTGTGTTCCGTGCAGAAATCACCCTGTGAGGGTGACCACAGGCTCCCTGCTGTAGGAGGTGGCATGGGATGCCATAGCAACGCTGCTCCAATCACGTGATTCCGGTGCCGCTCCGTGTGGTAGCGGTGATGTCCCCGTCACCACTACCAAGCGCATTGCTATGACAACGGTGATCTCTTTTCTCCGTTCCGATATGTGTCAGTTGCTCAATAAGGGAACAGGGAGTCGACCGTGTGCTAGAGCATGTCGCCTGTACACGGCGATACACAAACGTACACCGTGTACCAGAGAGATGCAATGACAGGTCCTAGCATGACGCGTCATGTGACCAGTCAGTAGCCAATGAGATAATAGACACATGACTGGTCACATGGCTATTTTGACGTCACGATAGGTCCTGCTTCACGGCTGGTTACCGAGAAGACTCAGCAATTACTGACAGAAAAGCGTCAGGAGACAGAGTGCAGGACGCATCGCAGGGATAGGTAAGTGTTATGGCAATGTTTATTAACTGCATGTGTACATTTATAATGTGTTTTTATGTGTTTGTGGTTGCCTCCTATTGTTTTGAGTGGTTCACCGAACCGAACTCGAACCAGACCTCCGTTCGATGAACTAAGCTTGAGCCGAACTGCAACCGGTTTGCTCATCTCTACTCCCAAGGTCACCCATCCAAGACCACCAACTTACCACTAGACCATGAAAGGAACATGGGTCACGCAGCTTCCCCTACTTCACTTGATCCAATAGCCATAACAGACGCAACAGGGCAAAATTGAAGAAATACACACCTGCTCTCTCCATTCAAAGGAAACTGATATGCGTCATCATTGACCAGTCAACTAGCCTATTGGACCATGACAGAGCAAATTTCCAGGAGCGTCCATTAGGATTTTAACTCCCAAGATCACACATCCAAGAACACACATCCAAGACCACCAACTTACCGCTAGATCATGGAAGGGACATGGGGAATGTAGCTTCCCTACTTCCCTTGATCCTTTAGCCATAACAGATGCAACAGGGCAAAAATAAAGAAATACACACAACACCTACTCTTTCTATTCAAAGGAAACAGATAAGTGTCATCATAGACCAGTCAACCAACCTAAGAGACCATGACGGCACAAATTTCCAGGAGCGTCCATTGGGATTTGAACTCCCAAGGTCACACATCCAAGACCATCAACTTACCACTAGACCATGGAATGGACATGGGAAATGCAACTTCCCCTACTTCCCTTGATCCTAAAGCCATACCAGATGCAAAAGGGCAAAATTAAAGAAATACACACAACACCTGCTCTCTCCATTCAATGGAAACACTTGGCATCATCATAGACCAGTCAACTAGCCTATAGGATCATGACTGAGCAAATTTCAAAGAGCTTTCATTGGGATTTGAACTTCCAGGTTCCCACATCCAAGACCACCAACTTATCACTAGACCATGGAAGGGACATAGGCAACACAACTTCCCCAACTTCCCTTGATCCTATAGCCATAACAGACACAACAGGGCAGAATGAAAGAAATACACACAACACCTGCTCTCTCCATTCAATGTAAACACATAGGGGTCATCATAGACCAGTCAACTAGCCTAATGGACCATGTCAGAGAAAATTTCCAGAAGTATCCATTGGGATTTGAACTCTCAAGGTCACACATCCAAGACCACCAAGTTACTACTAGACTATGGAAGGGACCTGGGAAACACAGCTTTCCCTACTTCCCTTGATCCTATAGCCATAACAGACGCAACAGGGCAAAATAAAAGAAATACACACAACACCTGCTCTCTCCATTCAAAGGAAACAGATAGGAGTCATCATAGACCAGTCAACTAGCTTATTGGATTATGACAGAGGAAATTTCCAGGAGCATCCATTGGGATTTGAACCCCCAATTTCACACATCCAAGACCACTAACTTACCACTGGACCATGAAAGTGCCATGGGAAACACAGCTTCCCCTACTTCCCTTGATCCTATAGCCATAACAGACGCAACAGAGGAAAATTAAAGAAATACACACAACACCTGCTCTCTCCATTCAAAGGAAACAGAAAGGTGTCATCATAGACCAGTCAACTAGCCTATTGAACCATGACAGAGCAAATTTCCAGGAGTGTCCCTTGGGATTTGAACTCCCAAGGTCACATATCCAAGACCAACAACTTACCACTAGACCATGGATGGGACATGAGAACCACAGCTTCCCCTACTTCCCTTGATCCTCTAGCCAAAACAGATGCAACAGGGCAAAATTACAGAAATACACACAAAACCCACTCTCTCCATTTAAAGGAAACAGATTGGCATCATCATAGAATAGTCAACTAGCCTATTGGACCATGACAGTGCAAATTTCCAGGAGTGACCATTGGGATTTGAACTCCCAAGGTCACACATCCAAGACCACCAACTTACCTAGACCATGGAAGGGACATGTGAAATACAGCTTCCCCTACTTTACTTGATCCTATAGCTAAAACAGATGCAACAGGGCAAAATTAAAGAAATACACTCATCACCTGCTCACTCTATTCAAAGGAAACAGATATGCGTCATCATAGCCATCTCAACTAGCCTACGGGACCACGTTATGGCATATTTTCAGTAGCGTCAATTGGGACTTGAATTCCCAAGGTCACACATCCAAGACCACCAACTTACCACTAGACCATCATAGGGACATAGGAAACACAGCTTCCCCTATTTCCCTTGATCCTATAGCCAAAACAGATGCAATTGGGCAAAATTAAATCAATACACACAACACCTGCTCTTTCCATTCAAAGGAAACAGATAGGTGTCATCCTAGACCAGTCAATTAGCCTATTAGACCAGTACAGAGGAAATTTCCTGGAACGTTGTTTGGGCTTTAAATTCCCAAAGTCACACATTCAATTCCATCAACTTACCACCAAACCATGGAAGGGACATGGGAAACACAGCTTCCCCTACTTCCCTTGATCCTTTACCCATAACAGTTGCAACAGGGCAAAATTAAAGAAATACACACAAAACCTGTTCTCTCCATTCAGAGGAAATAGATTTATGTCATCATAGACCAGTCAACTAGCCTATTGGACCAGGATACAGCATTTTCCAGTTGCGTCCATTGAGATTTGATCTCCCAAGGTCACTCATCCAAGACCACCAACTTACCACTAGACCATGGAAAGGGCATGAGAAACGCAGCTTCCCCTACTTCCCTTGATCCTATAGCCATAACAGACGCAACAGGGCAAAATTTAAGAAATACACACAACACCTGTTCTCTCCATTCAAAGGAACAGATTGGTGTCATCATAGACCAGTCAACTAGCCTATTGGACCATGACAGTGTAAATTTACAGGAGCGACCATTGTGATTTGAACTCTCAAGGTCACACATCCAAGACAACAAATTTACCAAGACCATGGAAGGGACATGTAAAATGCAGCTTCCCCTACTTCCCTTGATCCTATAGCCATAACAGACGCAACAGGGCAAAATTAAAGAAATACACACAACACCTGTTCTCTCCACTCAAAAGAAATAGATAGGTGTCATCATAGACCAGTCAACTAGCCTATTGGACCATGTCAGAAAAAATTTCCAGAAGTGTCCATTGTGATTTGAACTCCCAAGGTAACACATTCAAGACCACCAACTTACCACTAGACCATGGAAGGGACATGGGAAATGCAGCTTCCCCTACTTCTCTTGATCCTATAGCCATAACAGACGCAACAGGGCAAAATTAAAGAAATACACACAACACCTGATCTCTCCATTCAAAGGAAACATATATTCGTCATCATAGACCAGTCAGCTAGCCTATTGAACCACAACAGAGAAAATGTCCAGGCGCTTCCATTGGAATTGAACCCCCAATGTCACACGTCCAAGACCACAAACTTTCCACTAGACCATGGTAGGGACATGTGAAACACAGCTTCCCTTACTTCCCTTGATCCTATAGCCAAAACAGATGCAACAAGGCAAAATGAAAGAAATACACACAACCCCCTTACTCTCTATTCAAAGGAAACAGATAGCTGTCATCATAGACCAGTCAACTAGCCTGTTGGACCATGAGAAAGCATCTATACAGGAGTGGCCATTGGGTTTTGAACTCCCAAGGTCACACATCCAAGCCCACCAACTTACCACTAGATTATGCAAGGGCAATGGGAAATGCAGCTTCCCCTACTTCCCTTGATCCTATGGCCATAATAGATGCAACAGGGCAAAATTAAAGAAATACACACAACACCTGCTCTCTCCATTCAAAGGAAACATATAGGCATCATCATAGACCAGTCAACTAGACCATGAGAGAACAAATCTCCAACAACCTCCATTGGGGTTTGAACTCCCAAGGTCACAAATCCAAGACCACCAACTTACCATGAGGCTATGGAAGGCACATAAGAAATGCAGCTTCCCCTACTTCCTTTGATCCTATAGCAGTCGCGGGCGGGGAGGGGACGCCGCTGCGCTCACCACGCTCGGGTCCGGCGCTGCTGCTGCTCGGTGGCTCGAGCGGTGGGCCGGATCCGGGGACTCGAGCGGCGCTCCTCACCTGTGAGTGAAAGGGATGATTTGTTGGTGTTTGGGATGTCGGTTTGTAATGCCACCCACGATGTGTGGTGAGGTTGGGGCACCACCGCTGCTCTGTACGGGGATCCCGGGAGCGATGACAGGGAGCAGCTGAGATGTTTCTCTCCCCTCCGTGGGTAGGGGGATTTTGGTAGTCCCAAGGCCCGGAGTTATTGTCTGTTTGGTGGATGGCGGGGCTTGGCCAGGTGCAGGGTCATGGGGCAGCGCAGTGCCAGGTGGCACGGTGGTACTTACTCAGCCAGTAACGCACACGGAGTCTCTGGTAAAACAAACGGCTGGATGTGGAAGTCCCACAGACGGCTGCGACGGTCACTCCTGGTCGGTTGGCGGTAACGGTCTCTCCCTGCACCGGTGTTATGTTCTCGGCCCCGATGGCTTCCCACCGGTAACCCGCTCCCCAGCGGTGTGTTGGCTAAGGGAGCCCCTCTTTGCCCGCAGGCTCTGGCCCTGGGAGCTCTACACAACTTTGCCTGGCCTGGCGTTACCTTGGCTGGCAATCAAAATACAGGGAAGCCCATTAATTTTTTTTATTTAAAAAAACTGTTAAAAAACAAATGACGTTGGGTCCCACCATTTTTGATACCCAGCTAGAGTAAAACAGACTGCTGTAGCCTGAAAACCACAGCTGGCAGCTTTACCGTGGTTGGGGATCCAATGTGGAGGTCACCCCAGGCTCTTTTTTATAATTATTTTATAAATAATAATAATTACAAAAAAAGTAGGGTCCCTACCAAATTGGATCACCAGCCAAGGTAAAGCGGACAGCTGTGGTCTGGTATTCTCAGGGTGGGAAGGTCCATAGTTATTGGCCCTTCACAGCCTAAAAATAGCAGGCCGTAGGGACCCTAGAAGTGGCGCATCCACTAGATGCGCCAATCCTGGCACTTCACCCCAGCCCATCCCGTGCCCTGGTGCAGTGGCAAACGGGGTAATAAATGGGGTTGATACTAGCTGTAAGGTCAGCAAACATCAAGCCCAGCAGTTTGTGATGTCATGGCATCAATCAGATACCTGACATCACAAACTGTCAGTACTAACAAAAAAAATAGACAAAAAAAATGTATTTGAAAAAACACTCCCCAAAACATTCCCTTTTTCACCAATTTATTGTAAGAAAAAAAATAAGGGGGTCCCACGACGACTCTGGACCGTCTAGAATATGGGGGGGCATGCTCAGGGAACGTATCCCCCATTTTCTAGGAGTGCAGGCCCTCCATGTGAGGAGTGTGGGTGCAATGAATTTGCACCCACTCTCCCCGGGTCCACAGCAGCAGAGTCCATGTCATAACTGTTGCTACCAAAGCTGCAATGCCCTGCTCATGAGGTAAGGGCATGCCCAATCAGGAGAACTATTCTACATTTCCAAATATTGGTATTTGCTGATATTATTGCTATTCCACCTACTATATATTGGGGATAGGATCTTGCAGATGGAATACCCCTTTAAGTCCAGTTATCCAGCTGAATGAATACTAAACAACAGAGCTCGCTATTTAGATGTGTTTTCTTGTGGCGTATAACGGACTCTCATGTTTGGTAGTCATTCAGCAGGGCAACAGAAATAGCACATACCTCCATTTGGAAATATAGTATAGCTCTCCTGATCAACTATGTTCCTTACCTCATGAGCAGGGCATTGCAGTAATAATAATAATAATTTAATCATTTATATAGCGCTATTAATTCCATAGCGATTTACATACATTGGGAACACTTTCCCCATTGGGGCTCACAATCTAAATTCCCTATCTGTATGTCTTTGGAGAGTGGGAGGAAATCGGAGAACCCGGAGGAAACCCATGCAAACATGGGGAGAACATAAAAACTCATTGCAGATGGGGTCCTTGGTGGGAATTGAATCTAGGACCTCAGCGTTGTAAGACTGCAGTGCTAACCACTGAGCCACCGTGCCGCCCATTTAGCTCACAGATGAATAACCACCACTCACTGTGTCTGAACACAGGAAGCTGAGCTGACAGCCGCTCTGTGCATGCGGCAGCATCTATTGTGAAGGAGAGGGCCGCGGGGGATCAACGCTGCACAGGTACCGTGGGACACCGGGGAACACCGGTGAGGTTAGAGGAAGTGGCCTGGCAGGGCCTGGGGAAGAGTTTTCTGTCGCATGTGTCATGGCACATGCGACAGAAGTCAGAGGAGTAGGGTGAATGCGGCCGGCGCGCTGCTGTGCGCGCGGCCATCTTGGATTTCCGGGAGGGGGTCAGGGTGGGCACTTTGGCGACAGCGGAGGACCTGAGGAGACCGGGGAGGAGATTTATCTCCCATCTGACATGTTTGTTCATGCCAGATGGGAGACAAATATTTTTTTACCGACGCTGTCATTTACTGTAACGTGATCATCGGTATACGGTGTATACCTGTGATCACGTGAGCGGGGACCGGAAAAACTGTCCTAAATCATGATCTCCAGGGTCTCAGCTACCCCCTGAAACACCGGAGATTTTCTGACGCTGGGGGGCGCTATTCACTTATTTCTGCCTGCTGTTTATAAACGGCAGACCAGAATAACGCTTCATTCACACGACCGATCCGTTTTTGCGGTCCGCAAAAATGGTTAGTTTTTTTTTACGGGTGCATCCGTGTGGCATCCGTTTCTGTTCCATATACGGTCCATATGTCATCCGTGTGCCTTCCGTTTATTTGCGTACTGCAAAAAAACAGAAGGAGGGAAAATACATAAATTTACCCAGGATATGTGATGTCCTGGACCCCCAGGGGTCACAGGTAACAACACACAACACCACACACACCCCCACCCCAGTGAGGCACCAGCAGCCAACAAGTCCTGACCACCTCCCTCAGGTCTAGCCAGGCACACCAGGTGGGCGGAGCCAGGCATGCCCTCCAAGGAGTCTGCTGGCCTGAGGCAGGGAAAGGACAGGTGAGTCGAGTGGGAAGAGGAGTAAAAGTGGTGAGCTGAGAGTCAGGGGCCTAGGACGGAGCCTAGGACCCCTTGGAACGGTCAGGCAGACAGACGGTGGTGGCCGTCTACAGGAGTCCAGTCAGGGACTGAACTGTGGAACCGTAGGGATCGAGAAGAGGGTGGTGACCCTTCGGACCCGAACCAGGGAGCTAACAAGTCTACCGGAACACCAGGCAGAGTACTCAGACCCCCTTCTAGCCCAGAAGCAACTGGGCTCAGACAAATCTACTGTTTGCGGTCTGGATCTCAGGGGTTCATTCCCACCCAAAGTCCCGATAGACAGCAACAGCCCACCCATTCTGGATAAGAGCCACCGCCAAGGGCCAGAGATCCAAAGGGCCAGCGCCTGCGGGCAAAAGGGCTCCTCCGGTACCCAAAAGCCGGGGAGAAGACTACCGTTGCTGAAGCATAGGAGTCACTATAGCAAATTTAAAGGTGCAAGAGATAGGCGACATCACCAACCTCACTGGGGACACACGCAGCCGGATACGGGCACCGATCTACACTGAACTTGGTTTACCATTGACTCTGTGTGGTTTAATCGTGAGTACACCAGTGCCATCAGGCACCGCGCTGCAACCCCCCGCTCCTGCCTCCTACCACCTGGCCCTGGGACCAACAAACCCCCTACACACGGAGGGGTCAACACCTAGCTGTGACCCACCACCGATCCCGGACGAGCCCCCGCACCCTCACCGCAGCGGTGGTGCCCATCACCTCTCCACGACCCATGGGTGGCCTCACGAACTGTTACTGGTCACCGCGGCTCCGGCCGTGAAACCGGTCCAAACAACCAACTTCCCCCTTTCCAGAGTGACGTGGCCCCGGAGGCGCTCGAGCCACCGACAACCCGAGCCCAAATCCGAGCGGCTCGGCGGAGAGCAGCCGAGCCCCCACGGCGGTACAGATCCATAGCTTCAACCTACATGAAGCGGTCACATGTTCACTCCAGTGCCATTTTCTACTGCTTTTCACAGCGTAGAGCGCTCTGGTAATTTTCTTTTGCTTGTACACTTCATATCAGTCTTTTCTGTCATTATAGTGGCAGAAAAACACATAATGTCCCACTCTCCTGCACTTTGTAATTTTGCACCCTTTGGTGCCTTTCATGTGGCACTAAGGGGTGCTTAGGCTTGTATTTAGCCAAAAAAATGAACAAAAATGACGTGGGGTTCCACCTATTTTTGTAGCCAGCTAGGGTAAAGCAGATGACTGCAGCCTGCAGACCACAGCTGGCAGCTTCACCTTGGCTGGTAATCCAAAACTGAGGGCACCCCACGCTGCTATTTTAAGTTAAATAAATAATTAAAAAAAAAAAAAACACGTGGGGGTCCCCCCAAAATTGGATCACCAGCCAAGGTAAAGCGGACAGCTGGGGTCTGATATTCTCAGACTAGGGAGGTCCATGGTTATTGGACTCTCTCCAGCCTAAAAATAGCAGGCCGCAGCCGCCCCAGAAGTGGCGCATTCATTAGATGCGCCAATCCTGGTGCTTCGCCCCAGCTCATCCCGTGCCCTGGTGCGGTGGCAAACGGGGTAATATATGGGGTTAATACCAGATGTGTAATGTCACTTGGCATCAAGCCCTGGGGTTGGTGAGGTCAGGCGTCTATCAGATACCCAACATTATCAACCCAGTCAGTAATAAAAATAAAATAGACGACAAACACATTTTTATTTGAAAAAACACTGTCCAAAACATTCCCTCTTTCACCAATTTATTAGAAAGAAAAACAAATCCAGGTCTGCTGTAATCCAAGCGGTTCCCATGACGATCCATACCATAGTCAGTATCCCAGTCAATGAACAACAGAATGTTCCCCATTGGCTGGGAGAGCAATGCAGTGACCTGAGCTAACATCAATAGGTCAGCCCAGGTCACTGCAGGGCATGACAAGTGCTGCTGTCAGGAGCGAGGCACATTACCTGCGGTGACGATCTCCTGCACTGCTGACATCAGACCTGTCACTGACTTCAATCAGCTTCACAGCCAAGTATCGCGAGAGCCTGTGATGTCACCGCTAGTGACAGTCTCTGTTCGGCAGCAAGAGGAGGAGATGTGACAAGCGGCGGCCATGGAGGACAGTGACAGCGTGGGGCCATGTGTGCAGAGTGCGAGGTGGGCGGAGCCGAACGGGGCCATGTGTGCAGAGTGCCAGTTGGGCGGAGCCAAGCGGGGCCATGCGTGATGAGTGTGAGGTGGGCGGAGCCAAGCGGGGTAATGTGTGCGGAGTGTGAGGTGGGCGGAGCCAAGCGGGGTAATGTGTGCGGAGTCCAGGTGGGTGGAGCCAAGCAGAGTAAAGTGTGCAGAGTGCCAGGTGGGCGGAGCCAAGCGGGGCCATGTGTGCAGAGTGCCAGGTGGGCGGAGCCAAGCGGGGCCATGTGTGCGGATTGCCAGGTGGGCGGAGCCAAGCGGGGCCATGTGTGTGGAGTTCAAGGTGGGTGGAGCCAAGCGGGGTAATGTGTGCAGAGTCCCAGGTGGGTGGAGTCAAGAGGGGTAATGTGTGCAGAGTGCCAGGTGGGCGGAGCCTAGCTGGGTAATGTGTGCAGAGTACCAGGTGGGCAGAGCCTAGCAGGGCCATGTGTGCAGAGTGCCAGGTGGGCTTAGACTAGTGGGGCCATGTGTGCAGAGTGCCAGGTGGGAAGAGCCTAAAGGGTTAATGTGTGCAGAGTGCCAGGTGGGCGGAGACTAGCGGGGTAATGTGTGCAGAGTGCCAGGTGGGCGGAGCCTAGCAGGGCCATGTGTGCAGAGTGCCAGGTGGGAAGAGCCTAGAGGGTTAATGTGTGCAGAGTGCCAGGTGGGCGGAGCCTAGCAGGGCCATGTGTGCAGAGTGCCAGGTGGGCGGAGCCCAGCGGGGCCATGTGTGCAGAGTGCCAGGTGGGCGGAGCCTACCTGGGTAATGTGTGCAGAGTGCCAGGTGGGCGGAGCCTAGCAGGGCCATGTGTGCAGAGTGCCAGGTGGGCGGAACCTAGCGGAATAATCTGTGCAGAGTGCCAGGTGGGCAGAGCCTAGCGGGGTAATGTGTGCAGAGTGCCAGGTGAACGGAGCCTAGCGGGGCCATGTGTGCAGAGTGCCAGGTGGGCGGAGCCTAGCGGGGCGATGTGTGCGGGCGGAGGAGTGCAAAGTGGGTAGAGCCTAGCGGGGTCACGTGTGCGGGTGGCGGAGTGCAAAGTGGGTGGGGCCGAGCGGGGCCATGTGGAGCTGAGGACGTCAGTGCCGGGGACTGCATGGCTGGGGACAGGTTAGTGTGAGTGTGTGTGTGTGTGTGTGTGTGTACATGCCGAGTGCAGGAGGGGGCGGAGCGAGCTGAGCGTGGAAGTGTCAGCTCCCTGCACACGTAACCAGGCTAAATATCGGGTTACTGACAAAAGCGCTTTGCTTGGATACCCGATGTTTATCTTGGTTACCAGCTAACCGCAGGCTGCCAGCGATGGCTCCCTGCACACTGTAGCTGTAAAAAGCCACGCTTTTGTTGATAGAACCGTTCTCGAACGTAACTCGAACTGTCAAACTTTTAGAAAAAAACTCGAGTTCGAGTTCAAACTAGAAGACCCCCCAAAATCACTCGAACCTTGAACTGGAGAAACACGCTCAACTCTACACACAACACCTGCTCTCTGCATTCAAAGGAAACAAATAGGCATCATCATAGACTAGTCAACTAGCCAATTGGACCATGAAAGAGCAAATTTCCAGGAGCAACCATTGGGATTTGAACTCCCAAGGTCACAATCCAAGACCACCTGCTTACCACTAGTTTACGGTAGGGACATGGGAAATACAGCTTCCCCTACTTCCCTTGATCTTATAGCGAAAACAGATGCAAAAGGGCAAAATTAAAGAAATACACACAACACCTGCTCTCTCCATTCAATGGAAACAGATATGTGTCATCATAGACCAGTCAACTAGCCTACTGGACCATGACTTAGCAAATCTCCAGGAGCATATATCGGGTTTTGAACTCCTAAGGTCACATATCAAAGACCACTAGACCATGGAAAGAACATAGGAACTGCAGCTTACCCTACTTCACTTGATCCTATAGCCATTACAGGGCAAAATTAAGGAAAAACTCAGATGACCTGCTCTCTCCATTCAAAGGAAACAGATAAGTGTCATCATAATCCGGTCAACTAGCCCATCAGACCATGACTAAGCAAATTTCAAATAGATTCCATCGGAATTTGAACTCCCAATGTCACACATCCAAGGCCACCAACTTACCACTAGACCATGTAAGGTACATGGGAAACACAGCTTCCCCTACTTCCCTTGATCCTATAGCCATAACAGACGCAAAAGGGGAAAATTAAAAAAATACACACAACAACTAGTCTCTCCATTCAAAAGAAACAAGCATCATCATAGACCAGTCAACTAGCATATTGCACCATGATAGAGCAAATTTCCAGGAGCTTCCATTGGGATTTGAACTCCCAAGGTCACACATCCAAGACCACCAACTTACCACTAGACCATGGAAAGGCATGGGAAATGCAGTTTCCCCTACTTCCCTTGATCCTATAGCCAAAACAGATTCAACAGGGTAAAATTAAAGGAATACACACAACAACTGCCATCTCCATTCAATGGAAACAGATATGTGTCGTCATAGACCAGTCAACTAGCTTATTGGATTATGACAGAAGCATCCAGTGGGATTAGAACTGCCAAGGTCACACATCCAAGCCCACCAACTCACCACTAGACCATGGAAGGGACATGGGAAACACAGCTTCCCCTACTTTCCTTGATCCTATAGCCATAACATACACAACGGGGCAAAATTAAAGAAATACACACAACACCTGCTCTCTCCATTCAAAGAAAACAGATAGGTGTCATGATAGAAAAGTTAACTAGCCATTAGGACCATGACAGAGCAAACTTCCAGGAGTGTCCACTTTTATTTGAACTCCCAAGGTCACACATCCAAGACCACCATCCTACCACTAAATGATGGAAGGGACATGGGTAACACAGCTTTCCCTACTTCCCTTGATCCTATAGCCATAACAGACGCAACATTAAAGAAATTAACACAACACCAGCTCTCTTCATTCGAACAAAACAGATAGACATCATCATTGATCAGTCAACTAGCCTATTGGACCATGACAGAAGAAATATTCAGGAGCGTCCATTGGGATAGGAACTCCCAAGGTCACACATCTAAGACCACCAATTTACCACTAAACCATGGATGAGACATGGGAAATACAGCTTTCCCTACTTCACTTGATCCTATAGCCATAACAGATGCAGCAGGGCAAAATTAAAGAAATACACACAACACCTGCTCTCTCCATTCAAAGGAAAAAGATAGATGCCATTACAGACCAATCAACTAGCCTAATGGACCATGATTTAGCAAATTTCCAGGAGTGTCCATTGGGATTCTAAACTCCCAATGTCACTCATCTAAGACCACCAAGTTACCACTAGACCATGGAAGGGTCATGGGAAATGCACCTTCCCCTATTTCCCTTGATCCTATAGCCACAACAGACGCAACAGGGCAAAATTAAAGAAATACACACAACACCTGCTCTCTCCATTCAAAAGTAAAAGGCATCATCATAGACCAGTTAACGAGACTATTGAACTATGCCAGAGAAAATGTCCAAGAGCATCCTTTGGCATTTGAACTCCCAAGGGCACAAATGAAAGTCCACCAAATTACCACTAAACCATGGAAGGAACATGGGAAATAAAGCTTCCCCTACTTCCCTTGATCCTATAGCCATAACAGACGCAACAGGGCAAAATTAAAGAAATACACACAACACCAGCTCTCTCCATTCAAAGGAAACAGATAGGTGTCAGCATAGACCAGTCAACTAACCTATTGGACCATGACAGAGCAAATTTCCAGGAGTATCTATTGGGATTTTAACTCCCAAGGTCATACAACCAATACCCCCAACTTACCACTAGACCATAGAAGAAACATGAAAAATGCAGCTTCCCCTACTTCCCTTGATCGTATAGCCATAAAAGACGCAAGAGGGCAAAATTAAAGAAATACACTCAACACCTGCTCTCTCCATTCAAAGAAAACAGTTAGACTTCATCGACCAGTCAACTAGCCTATTGGGCCATGACAGAGCAAATTTCCAAGAGCGTTCATTGAGATATGAGCTCCCAAAGTCACCCATCCAAGACCACCAACTTAACACTAGACCATGGAAGGGACATGGGAAACACAGCTTCCCCTACTACCCTTGATCCTATAGCCATAACAGACGCAACAGGGCAAAATTAAAGAAATACACACACCAGCTCTCTCCATTCAAAGGAAACAGATAATTGTCATCATAGAACAGTCAACTAGCCTATTGGGCCATGAAAGAGCAAACTTCCAGGAGCGTCAATTTGTACATGAACTCACAAGGTCACACATCCAAGACCACCAACTTACCACTAGACCATCGAATGGACATGGGAAATGCAGCTTCCCCTACTTCCCTTGATCCTGACGCAACAGGGCAAAATTAAAGAAATACACGCAACACCTGCTCTCTCCATTCAAAGGAAACAGATAGGCATTACCATAGACTAGTCAACTAGTCTATTAGACCATGACAGAGCAAATTTCCAGGAGCATCCATTTTGATTTTAACTCCGAAGGTCACACATCCAAGACCACCAACATACCACTAGACCATGTAAGGGACATGAGAAACACATATTCCCCTACTTCCCTTGATTCTATTGCCATAACAGATGCAAAAGGCCAAAATAAAAGAAACACACAACAGCTGCTCTCTCCATTCAAAGGAAACAGATAGGCATCATCATAGACCAGTCAACTAGCCTATTGGTCCATGAAAGAGCAAATTACAAGGTGCATCTATTGGGATTTGAACTCACAAAGTCACAAATCCAAGACCACCAACTTACCACTAGACCATGTAAGGGACATGAGAAACACATATTCCCCTACTTCCCTTGATTCTATTGCCATAACAGATGCAAAAGGGCAAAATAAAAGAAACATACACCTGCTCTCTCCATTCAAAGGAAACAGATAGGTGTTATCATAGACCACTCAACTAGCCTAACAAATTATGACAGAGCAAACTTCCAGGAGCATCCATTGGGATTGGAACTCCAAAGCTCACACATCCAAGACCACCAACTTACGACTAGATCATGGAAGGGACATGGGAAACACAGCTTCCCCTACTTCACTTGATCCTATAGCCATAACAGATGCAACAGGGCAAAATTAAAGAAATACACATGATGTCTGCTCTCTCCATTTAAAGGAAAAGAGAAGTGTCATCATAGACCAGTTAACTAGCCTATTGGACCATGAGAGAGCAAATTTCCAGTAGCATCCATTGGAATTTCAACACCCAAGGTCACTCATCCAAGACCACTAACTTACCACTAGATCATAGAAGGGACTTGGAAAATGCAGTTTCCCTTACTTCCCTTGATCCTATAGCCATAAAAGACGCAATAGGGCAAAATTAAATAAATACACACAACACCTGCTCTCTCCATTCAAAGGAAGCAGACAAGTGTCATCATAGACCAGTCAACTAGCTTATTGGACCATGACAGAGCAAATGTCCAGAAGCTTCCATTGGAATTTGAACTCGCAAGATGACACATCCAAGACCACATGCTTAGCACTAGACCATGGAATAGACATGAGAAATATAGCTTCCCCTACTTCTCTTGATCCTATAGCCATAACAGAAGCAACAGGGCAAAATTAAAGAAATACACACGACACCAGCTCTTTCCATTCAAAGGAAAAGAAAGGCATCATCATAGACCAATCAACTAGCCTTTTGGACCATGACAGAGCAAATTTCCAGGAGCGTTTATTAGGATTTGAACTCCCAAGGTCACACATCCAAGATGACCAACTTACCACTAGACCAAGGAAGTGACATGGAAAATGCAGCTTTCCCTACTTCCCTTGATCCTATAGCCATAAAAGACGCAAGAGGGCAAAATTAGGGAAACACACAAATTACCTGCTCTCTCCATTCAAAGGAAACAGATAGGTGTCATCATAGACCAGTCAACTAGCAATGACAAACAAATACCTAGGAGCGTCAATTGGGATTTAAACTCCCAAAGTCACACATCCAAGACCACCAACTTACCACTAGACCATGGAAGGGTTAAGGGAAACACAGCTTGCCCTACTTCCCTTGATACTAAAGCCATAACAGATGCAACAGGGCAAAATTAAAGAAACACACACAACCCCTGCTCTCTCCATTCAAAGAAAACAGATAATGTCATCATCGACCAGTCAACTAGCCTATTGGAACATCAAAGAGCAAATTTCCAGGAGTTTTTATTGGGATTTAAACTCCCGAGGTCACACATCCAAGACCACCAACTTACCACTAGACCAAGGAGGTGACATGGGAAATGCAGCTGCCCCCACTTCCCTTGATCCTATAGCCATAAAAGACGCAAGAGGGCAAAATTAGGGAAACACACATATTACTTGCGCTCTCCATTCAAAGAAAACAGATAGGCGCCATCATAGACAAGTCAACTAGCCTATTGGACCATGACAGAGCAAATATCCTGGAACAACCATTTGGATTTGAACTCCCAAGGTCACAAATCCAAGACCACCAACTTACCACTAGACCATGGAAGGGACATGGGAAACACAGCTAACCCTACTTTCCTTAATCTTATAGCCATAACAGACTCAACAGGGCAAAATTAAAGAAATACACACAACACCTGATCTCTCCATTCAATGGAAACAGATAAGTGTCGTCATAGACCAGTCAACTGGCCTATGACACAGCAAATTTCCCGGAGCGTCCATTGGGATTTGAAGTCCCAAGGTGACACATCCAAGACTTCCAACTTACCACTAGACCATGGAAGGGACATCGGAAAAGCAGCTTCCCCTACTTCCCTTGATCTTATAGCCATAACAGACGCAACAGGGCAAAATTAAAGTAATACACATAACACCTGCTCTCTCCATGCAAAGGAAACAGATAGGCGTCATCATAGTCCAGTAAACTAGCTTAATTGACCATGACGGAGCAACTTTCCTGGAGCGTCAATTGGGATTTCAACTCCCAAGGTCAAACATCCCAGACCACCAACTTACCACTAAAACATGGAAAGGACATGGAAAGGACATGGAAAGGACATGGAAAGGACATGGAAAGGACATGGAAAGGACA
Organism: Anomaloglossus baeobatrachus; assembly: GCF_048569485.1. Lineage (NCBI taxonomy): Eukaryota > Metazoa > Chordata > Amphibia > Anura > Aromobatidae > Anomaloglossus > Anomaloglossus baeobatrachus. The sequence goes on from NC_134353.1 coordinate 474,554,029, forward strand.
TGGAAAGGACATGGAAAGGACATGGAAAGGACATGGAAAGGACATGGAAAACATACCTTTCCCTACTTCCCTTGATCCTATAGCCACAACAGACGCAACAGGGCAAAATTAAAAAACAATACACACAATACCTGCTCTCTCCACTCAAAGGAAACAGATAAGTGTCATCAAAGAGCAGTCAACTAGCCTATTGGACCATGCCAGAGAAAAATTCCAAGACCATCCATTGGGATTTGAACTCCCAAGATCACACATCCAGAACCACCAACTTACCACTAGACCATGGAAGGGACACAGAAATCATAGCTTCCCCTACTTCCCTTGATCCTATAGCCATAACAGACAAAACATTAAAGAAATGCACACAACACCTGCTCTCTCCATTCAAAGGAAACAAATAGGAGTCATCATAGACCAGTCAACTAGCCTATTGAACCATGACAGAGCAAACTCCCAGGAGCATCCATTGGGATCTGAACTCCCAAGGTCAAACATTCAAGAAAACCAACTTACCAATAGACTATAGAACGGACATTGGAAACACAGCTTCCCCTACTTCCCTTGATCTTATAGCCATAGCAGACGCAACAGGGCAAAAATAAAGAAATACACACAACACCTGCTCCCTCCATTCAAAGAAAAAGTATAGATGTCATCATAAACTGGTCAACTAGCCTCTTGGACCATGACAGAGCAAATTTCCAGGAGTGTCCATTGGGATTTGAACTCCCAAGATCACACATCCAAAACCACCAACTTACCACTAGACCATGGAAAGGCCTTGAAATTTGCAGCTTCCCTACTTCCCTTGATCCTATAGCCATAACAGACGCAACAGGGCAAAATTAAAGAAATACACACAACACCTGCTCTATCCATTCAAAGGAAACAGATAGACTTCATCATAGACAAGTCAATTAGCCTATTGGACCATGAAAGAGCAAATTTCCAGGAGCATCCATTTGGATTTGAACTCCCAAGATCACACATCCAAGACCACCAACTTACCACTAGACCGTGGAATGGACGATGGAATCACAGTTTCCCTTACTTCCCTTGATCCTATAGCCATAACAGACGCAAAAGGGCAAAATTAAAGTAATACACACAACACCTGCTCTCTCCATTCAAAAGAAACAGATAAGCATCATCATAGATCAGTCAACTAGCCTATCGGACGAAGACAGAGCAAATTTCCAGGAATGTCTATTGGGACTTGAACTCCCAAGGTTACTCATACAAGACCACCAACTTACCATCAGACCATGAAAGGCACATGGGTTTCCCAGCTTACCCTACTTCCCTAGATTCTATAGCCAAAACAGACGCAACAGTGCAAAATTAAAGAAATAAACACAACACCTGCTCTCTCCATTCAAAGGATAGGTGTCATCAAGACCAGTCAACTAGCCTTTTGGACCATGACAGAGCAATTTTCCAGGAGTGTCGATTGAGATTTGATCTCCCAATACTACACATCCAAGTCCACCAACTTACCACTAGACCATGAAAAAGCCTTGAAAAATGCAGCTTCCCCTACTTCCCTTGATCCTATAGCCATAACAGACGCAACAGGGCAAAATTAAAGAAATACACACAACACCTGCTCTCTCCATTCAAAGGAAAAGAGAGGCATCATCATAGACCAGTCAACTAGCCTATTGGACCATGACAGAGCAAATTTCCAGGAGGGTCCATTAGGATTTGAACTCCCAAGGTCACACATACAAAACCACCTACTTACCACTAGACCATGGAATTGACATGGGAAAAGCAGCTTCCCCTACTTCCCTTGATCCTATAGCCATAACAGACGCAACAGGGCCAATTTAAAGAAATACACACAACACCTGCTATCTCCATTCAAAGGAAACAGATAATCGTCATCATAGACAATTGAACTAGCCTATCAGACCATGACAGAGCAAATTTCCAGGAATGTCCATTGGGATTTTAACTCCCAAGGTCACTCATACAAGACCACCAACTTACCACTAGACCATGGAAGAGATATGGGAAATTCAGCTTCCCCTACTTCCCTTGATCCTTTAGCTACAACAGACGCAACAGGGCGATATTAAACAAATACACACACCTGCTCTCTCCATTCAAAGGAAACAGATAGGCTAGTTAAATGGACTATGATGATGCTTATTAGACCATGACAGAACAAATTTCCAGGAGCGTTCATTGGGATTTGAACTCCCAAGGTCATACATCCAAGACCACCAACTTACCACTAGACCATGGAAGGGATAAGGGGAATGCAGCTTCCCCTACTTCCCTTGATCCTTTAGCTACAACAGACGCAACAGGGCGATATTAAACAAATACACACACCTGCTCTCTCCATTCAAAGGAAACAGATAGGCTAGTTAAATGGACTATGATGATGCTTATTAGACCATGACAGAACAAATTTCCAGGGGCGTTCATTGGGATTTAAACTCCCAAAGTCACACATCCAAGGCCACCAATTTACAACTAGACCATGGAAGGGACATAGGAAATGCAGCTTCCCCTACTTCCCTTGATCCTATAGCCATAACAGACGCAACAGGGAAAAATTAATGAAATACACACAACACCTGCTCTCTCCATTTAAACAAAACAAAAATGCGTTATCATAGACCAGTCAACTAGCCTATTGGACCATGACAGAGCAAATTTCCAGGAGCATCAATTGGGATTTGAACTCCCAAGCTCACACATCCAAGGACACAAGCTTACCACTAGACCATGGAATGGACATGAGATATACAACTTCCCCTACTTCCCTTGATCCTATAGCCATAACAGATGCAACAGGGCAAAATTAAAGAAATTCACACAACGCTTGCTCTCTCCATTCAATGGAAACACAGGCATCATCATAATCTTATCAACTAGCCAATTGGACCATGACACAGCAATTATCCAGGAGCATCCATTAGGATTTGAACTCTCAAGCTCACACATACAATGGCACAAGCCGACCACTAGCCCATGGAAGGGACGCGAGAAATACAGCTTCTCAACTTCACTTGATCCTATATCCATTATAGACGCAACAGGGCAAAATACAAGAAATACAGACGATGCCTGCTCACTCGATTCAATAGAGACAGATAGGCGTTATCACAGACAAGTCAACTAGCCCATTGAACCATGACTCAGCAAATATCCTGGAGTGTCCACTGGGATTCGAACTCCCAAGCTCACACATCCAAGGACACAAGCTTACCACTTTACCATGGAAAGAAGATGGGAAATATGGCTTCCCCTACTTCCCTTGATCCTATAACCATAACAGACGCACTAGGGCAATATTAAAGAAATGCACTCAGAACATGCTCTCTCTAGTCAATGTAAACAGATAGGTGTCATTATAGACTAGTCAACGTAAACAGATAGGTGTCATTAAAGACTAGTCAACCTTTAGATTATGACAAAGCGAATATCCAAGAGCGTCGATTGGGATTCGAATTCTCAAGCTCACACATCCAAGCCCACAAACTTACCACTAGGCCATGGAAGGAAAATATGAAATGCAGCTTCCCCTACTGCCCTTGATTCTAAAGCCATAACAGATGCAACAGTTCAAAGTTAAAGAAATACACACAACGCCTGCTCTCTCTATTCAATGAAAACAGATGTGTCATCTTAGACCAGTCAACTAGCCCAATGGACCATGACACAGTAAATATCGAGGAGCGTTTATTGGGATTCTAATGCCAAAGCTTACATATCTAAGGCCACAAACTTACCACTAGACCATGGAAGGGATATGGGAAATGCAGCTTCCCCTACTTCCCTTGATCCTATAGCCATAACAGATGCAACAGGGCAAAATTAAATAAAAACACACAACGCCTGCTCTCTCTGACTCGCCCACCCCAGGGCTATGGGACACCCGGTGCCGGGTCGGACTAGTCCAGGGGTCGTCAGTGGTGGTGGGGCCCGACTCCGTGGCCCTGGTGAGTGTCAATTAAAGTGGCTGGTGAATAAAGTTTATGGTTGTCGTGACGCCACCTGTGGTTTGCGGCTATTAAGCCGCCGCTGCCGTATGAGGCCTCCGGGGTGATGGAATGGCAGCTATGGTGGTACTGCTCCCCACAGGTGGAGCGGTGCCCCGGGGACACAGTTGGTGCTGGTAAGTGTCTATGCAGTTGCAGTGTAGTGCAGGGCCGACAGGGCGGTGAAAGGACCGGACACAAACAACAATCTCTTTACCTTCTCCTCTTTTACTTTGCAAACAGTCCAGTCCTGGGAGACCATTACAGGTGGTAGAGGGCTCCAGCCGGCCTGGAAGTAACTGAGGTATCTTTTTGGCCAGCTGAGTATGAGGCCTACTCCTGTTCTTTCCTTACTGTTCTAGGACCCTGCTCTCTGGATTAGCAATGGCCCTCTTGCTGCTGGGACCAGTGGTACGTCCCTCTCCCTCTGTGGTAGGCTGCGCAGGCCCTCTCTGGTGCTTCTCTGCTGGAGTCCACACCAGGCCCTGGTGATGCAGCTGTACCTTCAGGCTTTTTATGGGCCAGGTTCTTGCAGCTTTCCTGCCCTTTGGATTCGGCTACCAGGGAATATTTTAGGCCCTGGTGGCCACAGACTCCGATGTCTGAGTCTCTTCTGTGCCTCTCTGCTCCTCCTGCTTCACTGGGCCAAGCTACTCCAGCTCTAGGCCCCAATCCGCAGGACAGCACTACTCTGCATCTGCTCTCTTTGCTTTCTCTCTACAGACTGAACTCTAACTCCTCCCTCAGGTCAGACTTAAGGAATGCTCCCTGGAACTCCAGGTTCAGAGCTCCCCCTGCTGGCCTGAAGGAGAAACTGCGTTGGATGTTCAACTTACTGGCCAATGATTCCCCCAATTACCTCCAGGCTCAGCATTAACCCTTTGGAGGGGCAATGCTGTTGTGGCGACCAGGTCCTGGGGTGCCACATCTCCATTCAATGGAAACAATTAGGCGTCATCATAGACCAGTCAACTATTCCAATGGACCATGACACAGTAAATATCCAGGAGCGTCTATTGGGATTTGAACTCCCAAGCTCAGCTTACCACTAGACCATGGAAGTGACATTGGAAACACAGCTTCCCCTATTTCCCTTGAATCTATAGCCGTAACAGACGCAACAGGGCAAAATTTAAAAAATACACACGACTAGTGCTGAGCGGATCCGGACTGTAAACGTCCGGATCCGCCCGGTTTCAGCGCTATCTCCGGGCGGGACCTGGGCGCGGGATTCCGGATGCACGATCGGCAAACAAAAAAGAAAAAAAAATAGTAAATAAATGAGCGTTTCATACTTACCGAGAGTCTGTCATGGTGGCATACTGCTTCCGGGCTGCGCTATTACTTCCTGTGCTGTGCACGCAATCACACATCTTCCGTGTTTTCCCCGCCCACCGGCTGTCCTCTCAGCTGGGATTGGTTCCTGGCTGACACGCCCCCAGCCTTTGACAGTCTCTGCCGCGGTCATCGCTTAGATGTGTCGCCGCGGGACTTCTCCTGTGGATTACGTCAGAGCTGCAGGATTTGTTTGGGGCTTAATAAAGTGGTGAAGGAGGAGTGTTTTGTACTTTATTTCAAATAAAGGATTTTTCTGTGTCTGTGTTTACTGTTACTTACAGGTTTGTGTGATGCAGGTATCTGATAGATGCCTGTGCCATCACACAAAACTAGGGTTTAGCAGCAGCCGTGCGCCGCTGCTAACCCCTGCTATTACCCTGACTGGCACCGCATCACGCCAGTGGGAAGAGCCAGTAGCGCACACCGGTATGGTCGCATCTAACAGATGTGGCACTACCGGACGACTGCGGGCTGAGGAAATACCAGCCCCTAGCCACACAAGAGTTATGGGCAGGGATTAAACATCAGACAGACAAATGGTTGTTGCTACTGAACCTGAAGCCCAGCCTGGTGGTGTGTGATAATGGGCGAAATCTGGTAGCAGTTCTGGGTGTAGCTGGTTTGACACACATCCCTTGCATGGCGCAGGTCCTTAATTTGGTGGTGCAGAGCTTCCTTAAAAATTATCCAGACATATCCAATCTGCTGGTGAAAGTGCGGGCAGTCTCTGCTCATTTTCGGCGTTCTCAACCTGCAGCTGCCCGCCTGTCTGTGATGCAACGTCGCTTCGGCCTTCCCACTCACCGACTGATATGTGATGTTCCTACAAGATGGAACTCCACCTTCCATATGCTCCAGAGACTGTGCGAGCAGCAGGCAGCAATGGTGGAGTTTCAACTACAACACGCACGGCAGAATCGCTCCTTGGATCAACAACAATTTACCACCACCGAGTGGGCTTCCATGCAGGACTTGTGTGCTGTGTTGCACTGCTTTGAATACTGCACCAAGATGGTCAGTGCAGAAGATGCCATCATCAGCCTGACTATACCAATTATCTGCCTGCTTGAACAACCACTTCAGCAAATGATGCATGACGTGCTGCCACGGGAGGAAGAGGAGCATGAGGCACCAAGACCATTTACACCAATTTCGGGCCTGTCGTCAACACATGGCTCACAGGTTGGTTTTATGTACCAACAGCAAATGGGTACACAAGTGTCCAGACAGATAACAGAGAGTAGTGGAGGAAGGGTCTAATATCCGCGCCAAGGACTCAATGGCTCCAATGAAGAGATTAATGCTTCTTTTAATATCATGCACAGGTCTACGCGTTTCAGGAGACGCAGCTCCCTTCTTCAGGACAACAGGCAGAAAAACATCAAATCTGTTACAATGGGGACTTGTGTGGTTTTACAAAGCATGCATTGACGTCATGGGACCACCCATCACAGAAAAAAACAAATTGCAGGCGGGATCATGATCATTCTAGAATCCTGTGACGTTATAATGAACATTGGAAAATAGGATTGTAATCAAACAAATACGAGAAATCCTAATTAAATACATGCAACTGCTTATCATAGGAACAACGTGCAGAAAAATATATATATATAAATAAAAAATATATATAGTTAAAATATAAATAAATGATAAAAAATGGTGAAACATTCATGTGATGAGAACCTGAAAAAAAGAGAATTGCAGCACAATGCCATAGAAAGGAAGAGAACTAGACCACAGGACCGCTGCCCCGTGTCATAATCAGCCAATATTCTTAGGATGCTTACTGCTAAAAAAGATCTCCTATGGTTTTATTGATAGAACCGCTGACACTATCGAGGAATTCCTAGAACGCCGCGGGTGGCAGAGAGCTAACTACTTTCAAAGAAAAGATATGGAACTAGTGCCAGAAGGGTTCAAAGTTCAAAGACGTGGAAACAAACTAAGTCTGTCTGCACCACCATGATTGAATTGGCTGTGAACAGAAATGTAAAATAAGTTACTATAGAGGTGGGAGAATCCGTGTCTCTAGTTAAAAATAACATTTCAGTAAGGAACGGTCACAAACCAAGCAACATATAAACAGTGTGAAGCGGGACTTATAGCCGCAAAAAAGCTTTACTCCATGTCATGATCTTTTGTTCTGCTGGCGATAACCTGCACATACCAGAAGAAGTTTCTATTAGGTTATATGATTTAGGAACGTAGTAGGGGACAGGAAGCCGCACATTCAAGCGGTTTCCAAACAGGGTTAATTGAAGTTCAATAAAGTACTAGTGCAAGGTGGGTGCGAAAATTCAACAGTGTAGGAAAAATAATAAATAATATATAATATGTATTTCTCTGCACCTGTGCAGTGATATCTTAAGGAGGAAAAGTGATAAATGAGAAACCATATATTAATATATATACAAACCAAAAATATGGAATTATAAAAATATAGAATTATAAATATATATCTAAGGGAGGTCACAATATTGCTAAAAACAGGTGTTTAATATTATAAAACCTGGCATGAAGGGTATAGAATCAAAAAAACCGGGAGGGGGAGGATAGGGGAAAAAAGGAAAGAATTTTATGGGAACATTAAATGATTAAAATGGGATTGAGAAGCGCATTAATCTATATTTATTAAAAAAAACTGACAAGTAAGAGGGTAAAAATTATTAAGTAATTAAAAAAATATATATATTATCATAAATTATAAGAAATATATACTCAATATTAAAATTAATAAAATAAATCGATAAAATAAATCGGTGACCTCATTGAGGCCCAGAGGTTTAAGTGTATGTAGTCTGTAGATCCAATAAGTCTCTTTTTTATTATATCCATACGATTGGGAATATGAGAAGGAATCTGTTCAATTGGGGTGACCCTTAGTTTAGATTTTTTATTGTGTACCAGAGTGACATGCCTTGATAATCCATGTAAAAGAAAGCCTTTTTTGATGTTGTCGCGATGGGAATTTAACCTATTATGTAGTGGTTGTGTCATTCTACCCACATACTGTTTGTCACACTCACATTCGATCAGGTATATGACAAAGTCAGATTGGCACGTTAAATGGGCTCTGATAAAAAAGGAGTCATCACTCAAAAAAGAACAGAATTGTGTCCTCCTGTGCTGGATGGAGTTACAGCAAAGGCAATTCCTCGTGAAACATTTATAGGCACCAGAGGGTTTGATAGTGGGCTGTGAGATTGAAGCCTCCCTAAGTCTGCTGGGGGCTAAAATGTTCTTTAAACTGGACGCCCTCCTGAAGGTGACCCCAGGTTGTGCCGGTAGACAACCCCCATTCAGATGTACCCCCCAGTGTCGGGAGAGAATCTTCCTGATCCGTTCACCATCATTGGTGGCATGACCATTTACACCAATTTCGGGCCTGTCGTCAACACATGGCTCACAGGTTGGTTTTATGTACCAACAGCAAATGGGTACACAAGTGTCCAGACAGGAAACAGCTTTGGAGGATGACGACGATGAGGAACTGTGTGCACAGCAGGGTGGCACTCAAAGCAGTGATCATTGAAGTCAGTGACAGCTCTGCTATCAACAGTGCAGGAGATTGTCACAGCAGGTAATGTACCTTGCTCCTGACAGCAGTACTTGTCATGCCCTGCAGTGACCTGGGCTGACCTATTGATGTTAGCTCAGGTCACTGCATTGCTCTGCCAGCCAATGGGGAACATTCTGTTCTTCATTGACTGGGACATTGACTATGGTATGGATCGTTATGGGAACCCCTTGGATTACAGCAGACCTGGATACCTGAATTTGTTTTTCTTTCTAATAAATTGGTGAAAGAGGGAATATTTTGGGGAGTGTTTTTTCAAATAAAAATGTGTTTGTCGTCCATTTTTTTTTTATTACTGACTGAGTTGGTGATGTCGGGTATCTGATAGATGCCTGACCTCACGAACCCCAGGGCTTGATGCCAGGTGACATTACACATCTGGTATTAACCCGATATATTACCCCGTTTGCCACCGCACAAGGGCACGGGATGAGCTGGGGCGAAGCACCAGGATTGGCGCATCTAATGGATGCGCCACTTCTAGGGCGGCTGCGGCCTGCTGTTTTTAGGCTGGGGAGAGTCCAGTAACCATGGGCCTCCCTAGTCTGAGAATATCAGACCCCAGCTGTCCGCTTTACCTTGGCAAGTGATCCAATTTTGGGGGGACCCCCACGTGTTTTTTTTAAATTATTTATTTAATTTAAAATAACAGTGTGGGGTGCCCTCAGTTTTGGATTACCAGCCAAGGTAAAGCTGCCAGCTGTGGTCTGCAGGCTGCAGCTGTCTGCTTTACCCTAGCTGGCTATCAAAAATAGGGGGAACCCCACGTCATTTTTTTTTTAAATTTATTTATTTTTTTGGTAAATACAAGGCTAGGCACCCCTTAGTGCCACATGAAAGGCACCAAAGGGTGCAAAATTACAAAATGCAGGAGAGTGGGACATGATGTGTCTTTCTGCCATTATAATGACAGAAAACACTGATATGAAGTGCACAAGCACAAGAAAATCACCAGAGTGCTCTACGCTGTGAAAAGCAGTAGAAAATGGCACTGGAGTGAACATGTGACCGCCTCATGTAGGTTGAAGCTATGGATCCTGGGTAAATTTATGTATTTTCTCTCCTTTAGTTTTTTGCAGTACGCAAAAAAAAACTGAAGGCACACGGATGACAAACGAATGACATACAGACCGTCTACGGAACGGAAACGGATGCCACACGGATGCACCCATAAAAAAAATGGACCGGTTTTTTGCGGATCGCAAAAACGGATCGGTTGTGTGAATGAAGCCTTATTCTGATCTGCCATTTATAAACAGCAGGCAAAAATAAGTGAATAGCGCCCCCCAGCGTCAGAAAATCTCTGGGGTTTCAGGAGGTAGCTGAGACCCTGGAGATCATGGTTCAGGCCGGTTTTTCTGGTCCCCGATCACGTGATCACCGGTATACACCGTATACCGATGATCACGTTACAGTAATGACAGCGCTGGTAAAAAATTATTTATCTCCCATCTGGCATGAACAAACATGTCAGATGGGAGATAAATCTCCTCCCCGGCCCCCTCAGGTCCCCCGGTGTTGCCAAAGTGCCCCCACTTACCCACTCCCGGGAATCCAAGATGGCCACGCGCACAGCAGCGTGCCGGCCGCATTCACCCTAATCTTCTGATTTCTGTCGCATGTGCCATGACACATGCGACAGAAAACTCCTCCCCAGGCCCTGCCAGGTCACCCCCTATAACCCCACCAGTGTTCCCCGGTATCCCACGGTACCTGTGCAGCGTTGATCCCCCGCGGCCCCTCCTTCACAATAGATGCTGACGCATGCACAGAGCAGCTGTCAGCTCAGCTTCCTGTGTTCAGACACAGTGAGTGGTGGTAACCATGCATCTGTAAGCAACTGCAATGCCCTGCTCATGAGGTAAGGAACATAGTTGATCTGGAGAGCTATACTACATTTCCAATTGGAGGTATTTGATTTTATAGTTGCCCTGCTGAACGACTACCAAACATGAGAGTCCGTTATATGCTACAAGAAAACATGTCTAAATAGCGAGATCTGTTGTTTAGTATTCATTCAGCTGGATAACTGGACTAAAAGGGGTATTCCATCTCCAAGATCCTATCCCCAATATATAGTAGGTGGAATAGCAATAATATCAGCAAATACCAATATTTGGAAATGTAGAATAGTTCTCCTAATTAGACATGCCCTTACCTCATGAGCAGGGCATTGCAGCTTTGGTAGCAACAGTTACGACATGGACATGGGCATGGACATGGACATGCTGCTGTGGACCCGGGGAGAGTGGGTGCAGATTCATTGCACCCACACTCCTCACATGGAGGGTCTGCACTCCTAGAAAATGGGGGATACGTTCCCTGAGCGTGTCCCCCCATATTCTAGACGGTCCAGAGTCATCGTGGGACCCCCTTATTTCTTTTCATTACAATAAATTGGTGAAAGAGGGAATGTTTTCAAATAAAAAAATTTTTGTCTGTTTTTTTTTGTTAGTACTGACAGTTTATGATGTCGGGTATCTGATAGATGCCATGACATCACAAACTGCTGGGCTTGATGTCAGGTGACTTTACAGCTAGTATCAACCCCATTTATTACCCCGTTTGCCACTGCACCAGGGCACGGGATGAGCTGGGGTGAAGCGCCAGGATTGGCGCATCTAGTGGATGCGCCACTTCTGGGGCGCCTGCGGCCTGCTATTTTTAGGCTGTGAAGGGCCAATAACTATGGACCTTCCCACCCTGAGAATACCAGACCACTGCTGTCCGCTTTACCTTGGCTGGTGATCCAATTTGGGGGGGAACCTACTTTTTTTTTGTAATTACTAATATTTATAAAAATAATTATAGAAAAAGAGCCTGGGGTGACCTCCACATTGGATCCCCAACCATGGTAAAGCTGCCAGCTGTGGTTTTCAGGCTACAGCCTTCTGCTTTACCCTAGCTGGCTATCAAAAATGGGGGGACCCAACGTCATTTTTTTTTAAACTATTTTTTTAAATAAAAAAATAAATGGGCTTCCCTGTATTTTGATTGCCAGCCAAGGTAACGCCAGGCGGATGGGGGTGGCAAACCATAGCTGTCTGCTTTATCTGCGCTGAGAATCAAAAATACCGCGGAGCGCTACGTCATTTTTTTTAAAGATTTATTTTTACAGCACTGTTATGTCAGGCAATCAAAATACAGGGAAACCCTTTTTGTTTTTAATTATTTAAATAAATAATTAAAAAAAATATATATGGGCTCCCGCTGCATTTTTTGTATTGCTAGCTAAGGGTAATCCAAGCAGCTACTGGCTGCTAACACCCACTGCTTGGTGTTACCTTCACTGGCAATGGAAAATCCAGGGAAGCATTTTTTATTTTTTTTGCCAAAAAACGACAAAAAAAAAATGGCGTGAGCTTCGCCATATTTTTGTATGCTAGCCAGGTACAGCAGGCAGGTACGGCTGCCCCCAACCCCCAGCTGCCTATTTGTACCCGGCTGGGAACTAAAAATATAGGGAAGCCCTTTTTTTAATTATTTCATGAATTTCATGAAATAATTAAAAAAAAAAAACGACGTGGGCTTCGCCCCTTTTTTATGTCCAGCCGGGTACAACTAAGCAGCGGGGGATTGGAATCCCGTTAGCCCGATTAGTTAACCCGTTAGTTGGAATCCAGGTTAGCCCGAGGTTTCTGAGCGCCTCTGCTGCGAATTGCAGTCCGCAGTCGCCCCAGAAAATGGCGCTCTCATAGAAGCGCCATCATCTGGCGCTGTATCCAACTCTTCCAACAGCCCTGGAGCCGGGTGGCTTGCTGAGTAATCATAATGAGTTAATACTGGCTTTGTTTTACTAGCTAGTATTAAGTCAGAGATTCTTAATGTCAGGCAAGTTTGACCCGGCCATTAAGAATCTCCAATAAAGGGTTAAAAAAAAGACACCACACAGAGAAAAAATACTTTAATAGAAATAAATACACAGACACACTTAGAGACTCCATGTTTATTACTCCCTCTTATCCCTCCACAATCAATGGTCTTCTGTCTTCTTTCTCCTTCAGCCCATGCAGCTCTGCTCCATGAGCAGCACAGCACGGGAGAAAGACGCTGCTGCTCACCGTGCAGGCTTCACTCCCTGAGTGATCAGTGCTGCTGGCTGTTAGCGGTAACGTTACCGCTGACAGACGGGTTGCCATAGCAACGGTGCTCCGAGCATAACAGGCGCGTTGCTATGGCAACGGTGATCTCCGTTTTTGACCGGCTGTGTCAGCCGGTCCCTAACGGAACGGGGAGGCAGAACTAGTAGTCAACCGTGTGCCAGAGCATGCCGCCGGTACACGGCGATACACAAACTTGCACCGTGTACTGGAGAGATGCACTGACAGGTCCTACATGACGCGTCATAGTCATGTGACCAGTCTGTAGCCAATGAGATAATAGACACGTGACTGGTCACATGGCTATTTTGACGTCACGATAGGTCCTGCTTCACGGCTGGTTACCGGGAGGACGCAGCGATTACCGATGGAAAATCGTCGAAAGACAGAGTGCAGGGTGCATCGCGAGCACCGGTAAGTGTTATGGCAATGTTTATTAACTGTATGTGTACATTTAGAATGTGTTTTTATGTGTTTGTGATTACCTTCCATTGTTTCCTAAGGGGTTTGAGTGGTTCGGCGGACCGGTTCGCCGAACCGAACTCGAACGCGACCTCCGTTCGATGAACCAAGCTCGAGACGAACCGCGACCGGTTTGCTCATCTATACTAATGACGGCGTTTCCACCTGACACTGGAGGCTCAGTAGAAGCACAAGGCAGAGGAAGAGGAGCAAGGCACCAACGTAGCTGGTTCACGAACACCAAGTCGCCCAGGGCGGTTAACATTGACTCAGTTTGGAAAAGGATGACCATGCCGCAATTTCTGCCACCACCATGGCATATGGCACCTATCAACAGGGAGAAACGGTTCCACAACATGGTGCAGGACTACATGTCCACAAATATACTGATAGAAACTGATGGGTCTGACCCTTGTAACTTTTGGGTGTCAAAATTGGACACATGGCCAGAACTTGCCCAATATGCCTTGGAGGTTCTGGCCTGCCCTGCCGCAAGTTTCATGTCCGAGCGTGTCTTTAGCACCGCAGGTAGGGTGATCACAGATAGGCGCATCTGCCTGTCCCCAGCCAACGTGGACAAACTCACCTTTCTTAAAATGAATTGAGCGTGGATCACACGTGACTGTTCCCTACCTTTGGATGACGAGTGACGGTGACGATGATGACTACACACAAGTAGATCAACTGCACCCAGCCATGGCTACACTGACTCATCATCACTTTACTTTTTGGCCATCCCCAAATTTGAAACAACCAATCCCCCCCCACACACACACACACACTTTTCCCCACTCCCAAAAAAATGCACTTCCACCTACCACACCATGTCCACCTACCACAACATGTCCTCCTCCACTTGGCCCTTCACAGGTTGTATTTCTAATATTGTTGTTGTGTTGTGTTTTTATTCTGTTTCTTAAGTCAATTGGCTTTAGTTTAAGAAAACAAAAAAAAACACCTTCTTTGTCTTATTTATTTACCACCATAAACACCCCTGCAGGTACGGATTAGCCCGATTTCACACATCCGACTTTTCGCTGGATTGCCGGTTCTGGCGCACGCCAGTACAGTGTATACAGTACAATGGCAGCGTGACAAGCACCGGTCACATGCTGTCATGTGACGGGAGCATGTGACATGGAAGTTGCGGCGCTACCATTCTACTGTATACAGTGTACTGGCGTGCACCGGAACCTGCAATCCAGTGAAAAGCCGAATGTGTGAAATCGGGCTTACCCAGCCAGCACCATTGAAGTCAGTATTCCATCCAAGGTCAATGGTGCTGGATTACTGTATTAGTCATCTCAATGGTGCTAGATTACTGGATTATTCATCTCAATGGTGCTGGATTACTGGATTATTCATCTCAATAGTGCTGGATTACTGGATTATTCCATTCAATGGTGTGCTGGATTATCAGATTACCCGATTGAACTCCATTTTCTGGTACAGGATATGCGCACGTTGAGTATTTGGTTGCATATACTGCGGCACCAAGTCTGCATCTCATCCCACAAAACCGCGTCTGTTTTTGATCTATTTTTTGGCCAGAAGATGCAGATGTAACCCAGGAATTTGGTGTAGAAATTTTATCCCACATCTGCATCTCCTGGCAAAAAACAGCCAAAAACCAGCAGTATGAAAATCATTTCAGGCCTGCGACACACATCCGTGCCTCCGGTACGTGTTTGGTTCGTTTTTGCACGTATCGGAGACACGGAGACACGTTGACAAATGTTACCCTATGGTAGAAGGCACACACACGTAAAATCACACGGAACGTGTGTCTGTGTGGTTAGTACGTGTGTGCGTTTTTCCAGACGGTCAACATGTCCGTTTTTGGCGGTCAGCATGCAGGCACGGACCCACTAAAGTCAATGGGTCCGTGCCTGCACGGACGGCACACGTAGCATGTCCGTGTTCAGCACGTACCGTCCGTGTGCGCTTTTAAACGAGCGATGTCGGGCTTTTTTTTTTTTTTGTTAAATGTCAGTCTACTTACCTTTTTTTCTGCTGTTCTCAGTCATCATCCCTTTGGCGCTCGGTCTGTATCTTCCCATCGCATACTCACTGATCCCCGATCATCAGCGCGGCAAGGAACAGCTGTGCCAAAGATACGCGACTTCAATTAATTTGAAAATGCCGTCCGCTCATTAATCAATCAACTATTCCCAGCTTCCCCCGCCCACAGGCGCCTATGATTGGTTGCAGTTAGACACGCCCACACGCTGAGTGACAGCTGTCTCACTGCAACCTATCACAGCCGCGAGTGGGTCTATACTGTGCAGTTAAATAAATAATTAATTAAAAAAACCGACATGCAGTCCCCCCCAATTTTGATACCAGCCAGGGTAAAGCCATACGGCTGAAGGCTGGTATTCTCAGGATGGGGAGCTTCCCGTTATGGGGAGCCCCGCAGCCTAAAAATATCAGCCAGCAGCCGCCCAGAATTGCCACATCTATTAGATGCGACAGTTCCGGAACTGTACCCGGCTCATCCCGAATTGCCCTGGTGCATTGGCAATCGGGGTAATAAGGAGTCAATGGCAGCAGCCCATAGCTGCCACTAGTTCCAAGATTATTCATTGCAGGCGTCTCCCCGAGATACTTTCCATGAGTAATCTGTAAGTTAAAGTAAATAAACACTTACACCGATAAAAATCCTTTATTTGCAATAATAAACACTAACAAATACCCTCGTTCACCACTTTATTAAGCCCGAAAAAGCCCTCCATGTCTGGAGTAATCCACGGAGGTCCCGCGTCGCTTCCAGCTCTGCTATATGAAGGTGACAGGAGCTGCAGAAGAACCCCGCAGCTCCAGACAGCTCCACGCAGCAACTGAGGTGAGTAGCGCGATCAGCGATGACGTCACTCAGGTTACTCGCGGCCACCGCTGGATCCTCCAACTGTGACAGCAAGTCGCCCGAGTGATAACAATCAAGTCACAGGTAAGTTGTGGTCTCGGGGGGAGGACTTCAGCTGGCCGCTGGTAACCTGAGTGACAGCAGCGCTAATCGCGCTGATCACTTCAGTCACTCAGGGGATTAGCGGTCACCGGTGAGTCCTTCATGGGTGACCGCTAATCAGTACGTGACGCCGACAGAGCCGCGGTATGACAATGAAGTCGGGTGAAGTTCACCCAAGTTCATTCTCATTGCGCGAATCTGTCTGCTGTCAGTGGGTAGGTATCAACGACAATGAGCATCACACACGGATCATTTCACACGGACATTACACGTACGCATACACAGCCATTCCACATGCACACACGGCAAGCATACGCCATCACACGAATGTCACACGTACTGAAGAAACGCCCATAAAAAAAGGAACACTGACCCGAAAAACGGAACGGGAGACACGTGCGTTTTTTATGCGGAAGTGTGTTTTAAGCCTCATTACCGTTTTCTGCCAGGAGATGCAAATTTGTTGGTGAAGTAATACACCAAAATCCTGCACCAAATTTGCACCTCCTGGCACAAGACTGCACAAAACAGCGTCTAAACGTTTGTTTCTTTTTAATTTTTGGACCAAGGGATGTAAATTGGGTGATTATTTCATTTTTACACCATATTTCGGCACCCAATCTACACCTCCTGGCAAAAAAAAAAAAAATCGCAGAAAAATTACCGCGGCAAAACCCGTGGCATAAAAATTGCGTCAAAACACTGCATTTTTTTGCCAGAAGGTGTAGATTGGATGGAGGAATATGGTGTAAAAACCACAGCATCAAATTTGCATCCCTGGCCCTCAAAAAATAAAAAAAAATAAAAAAAATTCTGTCACAGGTAGAAATTTGGTGTTGAAAGCTGGTGCAGATGATTTCAGCACCAAATGTGCACCTCCTGGCAAGAAACCGCAGCAAAAATCGCGGAAAAATTACCGTGGCAAAAACCGCGGCATAAAATTTGCATAAAAACAATGCGTTTTTTTGCCAGGAGGTGTAGATAGGATGCAGGAATATGGTATAAAAATTTCACCACAAAATCTGCATCTCTTAGCCAAAAAAACTGCGCTTTTTCTGCTAGGAGATACAGGTCTGTGAACTCAGTGACCTCCACCTGAGGTCAGGTTACCTGCGATCACAGATGGAGGACCGTGGGAACCTCCAGCTGTGACTGCAAATGACCTGAGTGACGTCACCGCTCAATGCGCAGCTCATTCATTCTCTGGAGCTCACAGAGAGCGGTCGGTCATGCCACTCTCTGTGATTTTCAGATGTAGCAGAGCTGAAGCAGCGTGGGACTTCTCCTGTGGATTACGTCGGAGCTGCGGGGTGTTTGGGGTTAATAAAGAGGTGAAGCAGGGTGTGTTTTGTACTTTATTCCAAATAAAGGATTTTTCTCTCTGTCTTATTTTGTTACTGTCATTTACAGGTTTGTGTGATGCAGGTATCTGATAGACGCCTGTGCCATCACACAAACCTAGGGTTTAGCAGCAGCCGTGCGCCGCTGCTAACCCCCGCTATTACCCCGATGGCACCGCATCATGCCACCGGGAAGAGACGGTAGCGCACACAGGTATGGTCGCATCTAACAGATGCGGCATTACCGGACGGCTGTGGGGCTGAGGATATATATACCAGTCCCCAGCCGGCGTTATCTTGGCTAGGGATGAAAATAGGGGGAACCGCACGTCGTTTTTTTTTTTTACTTTCACCGGAATCACAGATGCGAGGGGCTCACGCGAGTCTGCCATGGCAGCACCCGGCAGCCTAACACGTGTGACTCTGGGCACTGTATACACAGCACAGATACAGCGCGACGGCTGGGGCTGCAGCCGCGCGCTATAACTGTGCTGCCCAGTGTTTACCACCGTGAACTGAACTGACAGACAGTGCAGTGCTTTCCCCGCCCACCGGCCGTCCTGGCGCCTATGATTGGTTGCAGTTAGCTGACACGCTGCAATTCTAGCTGCAACCCGTGCCGGTGGGCGGGGAAAACCATGAATATTGAATTGGCGGTTCCGGAAGAAAATAGCGTGAGTGTGCCGCCACAACAGCGCCCCGGTGAGTATGCCGCACTCGCTCCTAGCCCCCTAGCACCTCCACAATCATTTTTACCCTCCGGATTCCGGTCCCTATTGACTTATATGGGCACTGGATTCCAGAGCGGATCGGATTCTTTCTTAAATCTGTTAGTGATCCGCCGGCCGCAGATTATTGGCCATTCGATCAGCTCTACACACGACGCGTGCTCTCTCCATTCAATGGAAACAGATAGGTGTCATCATAGAACAATACTCTAGCCCATTGGGATATGACACAATAAACATCAAGGAGAGTCCATTGGGATTCGTACACCCAAGCTCACACATCCAAGGCCACAAACCTTCCACTAGACAATTGAAGGTACATGGGAAATACAGCTTCCCCTACTTCCCTTGATCCTATAGCCCTATTAGACGCAACAGGGCAAAATTAAAGAAATACACATGACGCCTGCTCTCCCCATTCAATGGAAACAGATAGGTGTCATCTTAGACCAGTACTCTAGCCCATTGGACCATGACACAGCAAATATCCAAAAGAGTCCATTGGGATTTGAACTCCCACACTCACATATCCAATGGCACAAACTTACCACTAGACCATGGAAGGGACATGGGAAATACAGCTTCCCAACTTCCCTTGATCCTATAGCCATAACATACGCAGCAGGGCAAAATTAAAGCAAGAAACACAATGCCTGCTCTCTCCATTCAATGGAAACAGATAGGCGTCAATATAGACCAGTCAACTAGCCCATTGGACCATGACACAGCAACTATTCCGGAGTATCCACTGGGATTCCATCTCCAAAGCTCATACATGAAAGTTCACAAGCTCAACAATAGACCATTGAAGGAACATGAGAAATACAGCTTCCCCTACTTCCCTTGATCCTATAGCCATAACAGACGCTACAGAAAAAAATTAAAGAAATACGCATGACGTCTGCTCTCTCCATTCAATGGAAATAGATAACTGTCATCTTAGACTAGCCAACTAGCACATTGGACCATGACAGAGCAAATATCCAGGAACAACCATAGGGATTCGAACTCTCAAGCTCACACATCCAAAGACACAAGCTTACCTCTAGACCATGAACATGGGAAATACAGTTTCCCCTACTTCCTTTGTATATAAGCTGTATATCCTGGTCAGGTGAATCAGTGAACTGGATGTTTCTACTCTTGAACTTGTATCCATAGGCAGACTCTGTGATTATCTGACTGAGGGAGTTCAAGCCTATGCAGAACAGCAATGGGGCATCACCTTGGTATATGCTACATTTGATGGACACTTGTGCTAGTTGCCTTGAGTTGACCTCCAGTGTTGTCCTCCATAGCCCCATTGAGTTGCCATTAATTTCCTGTTGACATTGTTGAGAGCCAAGCATTCACAGATCCATGTGTGTGGCATTGAGTCATAGGCTTTCCTACAGTCAATCCAGGCTGTGCTGAGATTGATCTTGAGTGACTGCTCTATCTACTAGCAGCTGGTGCTTAGAGCCTCTGGTGTTGTTCCCAATGGCTTTCTGAACTGGATTCATTAGTGATGGTTCTGTAGTCTGGTGGCTATGATTCCTGACAGGAGTATGCCGTTGTAAGGCAGGTTACTGGATGGAATTGTTCCTTTACATCCTTCATGATCAGCACTATTCTTCCTTGTGTTAGCCAAGTTGGGTGGTGGCCTGCTTCTAGCAGTTGGTTCACCTGTTTTGCCAGCCCTTCATGTACCACTTAGCCAGTAGGTGTGGATCATGTTTGAGCCAGGTGTTGTCCAGCACGTCATGTGCTCTTGGATGTCTACTTCTGTGATGGTGACTGGTTATTATGTTTCATTCTAAGATCTGCTTTGCAGTCTCTAGGGCTTCAGATAGAGTCAGGCCTTTGTACTTGTTCAGCTTGGTCTTATTCTTGATCTTTACAACCTTCTGTTAATTGGCTGACTCCTCTTCATGTCACCTTGATTTTTGTCTCCATTCTACTTTTCCATGGTGTGCTTCTGTTGTTTTTGTTAGTATAGACAGGGCTGTATTTTGCCTTCATGCTGCCCTAGGCACTTTAAGTGGTCGCGCCCCTTAGTGACAACGTAAAACTGAGTTTTCGCACACGACATCTGTTTAAGGCAGATCTACTCTGTAGCACACTTTAAAAAGTATCAATAAGAAACGAACCCCCCCCCCAATGGGGATCACCACAGGCACATCAAAACATAGCATGAGTATAAAATATTCCCACCACATCGTCCCCACTTATATACTGTGACTGTGACACTGCCCCTAATAAACACCACACTGCCCTCCCTTATAAACTACTGTATATGCACCACACCTTCCTCGATTATGAAATATGATCTGTACATTGTGAGGAGGGAGCAGCATGATGTGAGGACAATGTGCCATGCATGCTGCCCCCTCCTCACAATGTCCCATGCATGCTGCCCCCTCCTCACAATGTCCCATGCATGCTGCCCCCTCCTCACAATGTCCCATGCATGCTGCCTCCTCCTCACAATGTCCCATGCATGCTGCCCCCTCCTCACAATGTCCCATGCATGCTGCCCCCTCCTCACAATGTCCCATGCATGCTGCTCCCTCGTCACAATGTCCCATGCATGCTGCTCCCTCCTCACAATGTCCCATGCTTGCTGCCCCCTCCTCACAATGTCCCATGCATGCTGCCCCCTTCTCACAATGTCCCATGAATGCTTCCCCCTCCTCACAATGTCCCTTGCATGCTGCCCCCTCCTCACAATGTCCCATGCATGCTGCCCCCTCCTCACAATGTCCCTTGCATGCTGCCCCCTTCTCACAATGTCCCATGCTTGCTGCCCCCTCCTCACAGTGTCCCATGCATGCTGCCCCCTCCTCACAATGTCCCATGCATGCTGCCCCCTCCTCACAATGTCCCATGCATGCTGCTCCCTCATCACAATGTCCCTTGCATGCTGCCCCCTCCTCACAATGTCCCTTGCATGCTGCCCCCTCCTCACAATATCCCATGCATGCTGCCCCCTCCTCACAATGTCCCATGCATGCTGCCCCCTCCTCACAATGTCCCATGCATGCTTCCCCCTCCTCACAATGTCCCATGCATGCTGCTCTCTCCTCACAATGTCCCATGCATGCTGCCCCCTCTTCACAATGTCCCATGCATGCTGCTCCCTCCTCACAATGTCCCATGCATGCTGCCCCTCCTCACAATGTCCCATGCATGCTGCTCCCTCCTCACAATGTCCCATGAATGCTGCTCCCTCCTCACAATGTCTCATGCATGCTGCCCCCTCCTCACAATGTCTCATGTATGCTGCTCCCGCCTCACAATGTCCCATGCATGCTGCTCCCTCCTCACAATGTCCCATGCATGCTGCTCCCTCCTCACAATGCCCCATGCATGCTGCTCCCTCCGCACAATGTCTCATGCTTGATGCTCCCTCCTCACAATGTCCCATGCATGCTGCTCCTTCCTCACAATGTCCCATGCATGCTGCTCCCTCCTCACAATGTCTCATGCATGCTTCCCCCTCCTCACAATGTCCCATGCATGCTGCCCCCTCCTCAGTGTCCCATGCATGCTGCCCCCTTCTCACAATGTCCTATGCATGCTGTCCCTCTTCATGAGCTCCTAATGCTGCCTTCCTCTTTTCCATAATGAGACCTTCATGTTGCCCCACTCATGCTAAGACCACCACACTAACGCTTATGCTGAGACCCACCCCCCACACACACTACCCCACTCTTGATATTGACTCCCCTACATTGCTCCACTCCATACTGATCCCACACATGCTGCCCCTTCTTCACAATGAGCTCCCAATGCTGCCCCCTCTTATTCTGAGTCCTTACACTCCCCCCACCCAATCGATTTTGTCATTGCACTATCCCTCATCCCTTGTCCTCTGTCTCTAGCATTAGCCCCTCTCTCCCACTCCCCCAGCATCAGCCTCTCTCCCCCCCAGCATCAGCCTCTATCTTCCCTCAGCATCAGCCTCTCTTCCCCAGTCTCAGCCTTTGCCTCCCCCCAGCCTCAGCCTGCCCCAGTCTCCGCCTCAGCCTCCCTCCAGCCTCCCTCCAGTCTCAGCCTCAGCCTCCCTCAAGTCTCAGCCTCAGCCTCCCTCCAGTCTCAGCCTCAGCCTCCCCCCAGTCTCTGCCTCTGCCTCCCTCCAGCCTCCCCCCAGTCTCAGCCTCTGCCTCCCTCCAGTCTCTGCCTCTGCCTCCCTCCAGCCTCCCCCCAGTCTCTGCCTCTGCCTCCCTCCAGCCTCCCCCCAGTCTCAGCCTCTGCCTCCCTCCAGCCTCCCCCCAGTCTCTGCCTCTGCCTCCCTCCAGCCTCCCCCCAGTCTCTGCCTCTGCCTCCCTCCAGCCTCCCCCCAGTCTCTGCCTCCCTCCAGCCTCCCCCCAGTCTCTGCCTCTGCCTCCCTCCAGCCTCCCCCCAGTCTCAGCCTCTGCCTCTCTCCAGCCTCCCCCCAGTCTCAGCCTCTGCCTCCCTCCAGCCTCCCCCCAGTCTCTGCCTCTGCCTCCCTCCAGCCTCCCCCCAGTCTCTGCCTCTGCCTCCCTCCAGCCTCCCCCAGTCTCTGCCTCTGCCTCCCTCCAGCCTCCCCACAGTCTCAGCCTCTGCCTCCCTCCAGCCTCCCCCCAGTCTCTGCCTCTGCCTCTCTCCAGCCTCCCCCCAGTCTCTGCCTCTGCCTCCCTCCAGCCTCCCCCCAGTCTCTGCCTCTCTCCAGCCTCCCCCCAGTCTCTGCCTCTGCCTCTCTCCAGCCTCCCCCCAGTCTCAGCCTCTGCCTCTCTCCAGCCTCCCCCCAGTCTCAGCCTCTGTCTCCCTCCAGCCTCTTCCCAGTCTCTGCCTCTGCCTCCCTCCAGCCTCCCCCCAGTCTCTGCCTCTGCCTCCCTCCAGCCTCCCCCCAGTCTCAGCCTCTGCCTCCCTCCAGCCTCCCCCCAGTCTCTGCCTCTGCCTCCCCCCAGTCTCTGCCTCTGCCTCCCTCCAGCCTCCCCCCAGTCTCTGCCTCTGCCTCCCTCCAGCCTCCCCCCAGTCTCTGCCTCTGCCTCCCTCCAGCCTCCCCCCAGTCTCAGCCTCTGCCTCTCTCCAGCCTCCCCCCAGTCTCAGCCTCTGCCTCCCTCCAGCCTCCCCCCAGTCTCTGCCTCTGCCTCCCTCCAGCCTCCCCCCAGTCTCTGCCTCTGCCTCCCTCCAGCCTCCCCCAGTCTCTGCCTCTGCCTCCCTCCAGCCTCCCCACAGTCTCAGCCTCTGCCTCCCTCCAGCCTCCCCCCAGTCTCTGCCTCTGCCTCTCTCCAGCCTCCCCCCAGTCTCTGCCTCTGCCTCCCTCCAGCCTCCCCCCAGTCTCTGCCTCTCTCCAGCCTCCCCCCAGTCTCTGCCTCTGCCTCTCTCCAGCCTCCCCCCAGTCTCAGCCTCTGCCTCTCTCCAGCCTCCCCCCAGTCTCAGCCTCTGTCTCCCTCCAGCCTCTTCCCAGTCTCTGCCTCTGCCTCCCTCCAGCCTCCCCCCAGTCTCTGCCTCTGCCTCCCTCCAGCCTCCCCTAGTCTCAGCCTCTGCCTCCCTCCAGCCTCCCCACAGTCTCAGCCTCTGCCTCCCTCCAGTCTCAGCCTCTGCCTCCCTCCAACCTCCCCCCAGTCTCAGCCTCTGCCTCTCTCCAGTCTCAGCCTCTGCCTCCCTCCAGCCTCCCCCCAGTCTCAGCCTCTGCCTCCCTCCAGTCTCAGCCTCTGCCTCCCTCCAGTCTCTGCCTCTGCCTCCCTCCAGTCTCTGCCTCCCTCCAGCCTCCCCCCAGTCTCTGCCTCTGCCTTCCTCCAGCCTCCCCCCAGTCTCAGCCTCTGCCTCCCTCCAGCCTCCCCCCAGTCTCTGCCTCTGCCTCCCTCCAGCCTCCCCCCAGTCTCAGCCTCTACCTCTCTCCAGCCTCCCCCCAGTCTCAGCCTCTGCCTCCCTCCAGCCTCCCCCCAGTCTCTGCCTCTGCCTCCCTCCAGCCTCCCCCAGTCTCAGCCTCTGCCTCCCTCCAGCCTCCCCACAGTCTCAGCCTCTGCCTCCCTCCAGTCTCAGCCTCTGCCTCCCTCCAGCCTCTCCCCAGTCTCAGCCTCTGCCTCTCTCCAGTCTCAGCCTCTGCCTCCCTCCAGCCTCCCCCCAGTCTCAGCCTCTGCCTCCCTCCAGCCTCCCCCCAGTCTCAGCCTCTGCCTCCCTCCAGTATCTGCCTTTGCCGCCTCCCCCCCCCCGCATGCGCAGATCTCCGGTCTGCATTAGAGACACTCCCACGCTCCTTATGAATCCACTTACCTGCTCCAGTGCCCGCCGCCATCTTCCTGGCTCACGTGAGTATCCTCTTCTGACACCGGCTTCCATCACGGCGTCCTCCGCGGCGTCCTGCTGTGAGCTCTGCATGTGACGTCCACACAGCAGTGGACGCAGCACAGAGGAAGGAGCTGATTGGCGCGCGCCTGTGACCCCGGAAGTGCAGGCGCCGGCAGTTCCGGGGTCAATCAGCTCCCTGTGCTCGGCGGCCACAAAAAAAAATGTAAAAAAAAAAAAAAAAAAAAATTTTTTTTTTTTTTTTTGCTGCCAGAAGGTGCCGCCCCTCACAATCTGCCACCCTAGGCACCGGACCACGGGTGCCTAATGGTAAATACGGCCCTGAGTATAGACAAGCATTTCTAGGATTACTGAGGCAGTGGCATAGATCAGTTTATGTTATGGTGGTGGTAGGTATTGATGTCAATGCTCTATTGGCATGTTCTAGCATACTGTCTGGTGGTATTTCTCTGCTGGGCCTCATGGTATTAGCTTCTCTATGATTTTCTGTTTCAGATCAGCTGTTGTTGACTTGAGTTGCAGGATTAGATCAGGATTTTCAGGGGGTTGCACATGTTGTTCTTTCTGTGGTGTGTGGATATGCAGTGCAGTTAATCTATCTCAAGTTATGACAAGACTGTTTCTCAGTCAATGGTCATTTAGGTTTTGTACCCATAGTTTCCTCATATGCTTTATGTATTTTCTCTCATTTGGTCTGCTGTTGTAGTTGCATTTTATCAGATCCAAGTTCTCTAGCCTTGTCCATGTATGGTTTGTTCCAGTAGCCCATTTATCATCAGATTGTCTTAGTTTCTCAACATCTGACATGGACATTGTTAATTCAGGTGATGTCAGAGAATAACTCTCTTTGTTTGTGACACTCTCATGTTTATTGAGGTAGGCATTATCGTGTTAGGAGTCTTGCCTACGGATCCCTACTGTGCACTTAACCAGAAGATGGATATTATAGAATTAGGAAGCTTTTTCCCAAGGTATATGGTAATTGAACCCCAGTCTCCCATGTTGGAGGCGATGCACTTAACCACTACACTATAGCAGTGTATATACCCTGAAGATCAAAATTAGAGAACAAAGTATGATCCCTTGTTTTTTTCAGAAATAATATAACCAACATTGATAAGGTTTTTTTGTAAGGGGTATGTGACGCCCTGGGCAAGCCAGGGGTCACAGGTCACAACACCACCACACCCTACCACACCAGTTAGGAACATCTAGGCTACCAAAATCCTTGTTGTCTTCCTCCAGGGGCTGATGTTCACACCAGGGGGTGGGCCAGGCGGTTGGCTCCGCCCACCGAGGAGTTCACAGCCCTGGAGGCGGGAGGAACCAGGCAGATCGGTTTAGAGGAGTGAAGTAGAAGGAGGTGAAGTGGTAGAGGAGCTGAGGAGCGAAGCTGAAGTAAAGTGAAAAGTGAGAGTAGTAAAGCCTGAAGTTGGTCCGGGTGTGTGCCCCGGACTGTGACAGCAAGGTCAGCAGACGGCGGTGATAGTCTGCAGGGGGACTGCTCGGAGGTTGCTGGAGACCCGGTGGTCTGGAGCAGTATACGAAGAACAGTCAGCACCAGGGCAGGGGCCTTTCGGATCCCGGCAAGGCTAGGAGTCACCATAATTTGCCAAATCCGTCAGTGAAGGGGACGTCTGTCTCCTAACAACCAAGTCCCGATTGAAGGCAACAGTCCAACCGTAACGGAGAGACACCGCCACCGCCAGGGCACCAGTTTCTCAGGGCCAGCGCCTGCGGGCAAAGTAGGGCTCCTCCGGCCCATATCCAAGCCGGGGAGCGGGTTACCGGTGGGAACCCATCGCAACCATTATCATCATAGGTGCAGGACAGAGGGACCGTCACCGTCACCTACTGGGGAAAGCAAGTGCAGCCGTCCGTGGGAACCGTCTTTCCAGCCGTGTGTTTTACCGAGAACTGTGTCATCGTCACAGGCTGAGTGAGTACCACAGTGCCGCAAGGCACAGCGCTGCCCCCGCGTCCCTGCGCCCACCAAGCCCTGCATCACCCACCTCATCACTGGGTCCCGGGATCACCAACCCCTACCCACGGAGGGTCAACACAACAACTGGCTGCTCCATACCATCCTTACCGGGATCCCCATACAGAGCAGCGGTGGTGTCAAAAAATCACCACAACCGTGGGTGGCGTCACGGACAATAAACAATCCCCACACCCAAACACCCCCTTTCACTCACGGGCGAGCAGCGCCGCTCGAGTCCCCGGGATCCAGCCCGTCGCTCGAGTCACCGAGCAGCGGCAGGCCGCAGCAGCCGCAGTGCCAGCCGGACCCGAGCAGTGGGAGAGCGCGGCGTCCCCTCCTCCGCCCGCGACAACTTGGCGTCACGAACAGGATCTTACCGCTCTGCCGTTGGGTAGAGGTGCGCCTTGTGACCGCCGGAGGTATCCGGCCGAAAAATTTCGGAAGTCGCCATCTTTGGCGCGAAAAGTTCCCGCTCGAGCGTCTTCCCGAGTAGCATAGGCGCGAAGGCCAAAACCCCGCCCCAATAGAGGAGGGGCCGGAAAGAAGCTAAAGGGGACGCAAAGGCGGCTGGCTGCATGTGAGCGCAGCTATAAAAGCAGGGACGCCAGGACTCTGCAGTCACCCTGTTCCTGGAAGGAGTTGCCAGCAGAATGTGGATGCCGTCCCGAAGCACCGTAGCCCCCGCGCCGGGAACCGCGGCGTGGGTGGAGATCCGGACCGCGCAGCTCTATCAAAGGCTGCAGGTCACAATGCAGCTCCTCATGGAGGAGTGGGAGGCCGACATGGCGGACGCGATAGCGACCATGCGGAGACGCAAGGAGGAAGCCGAGGAAGGGAGGGTGAGTGACCCACGCCCCGATGCCCTTGAAGGGCCGGTCATCGCGGCTGCGGGACCCGGTCCAAGCCCTCTCGCTCTGTTGCCTCCCTCGCCACCCGTCTCGGAAGCTGTGACCCGCCACTAGGCCCGCTGCCACCGCAACCGGTAGCAATACCCAGCATGCCCGCCCCGGCGGGCCGACCTGTAGCCGGAGCCCGTAGCAAGTCGGAGGTGCTGCCATGGAAGGCCCCGAAGTCTGCACCGGAGGCAGCCCCTGAGAAGTCCCCCGAGCCGGAGCTGATGACCCGTTCCGAGCCAAAGGCCCAGCCGCAGAAAGTCCCTGTGCCCATCCCCCACACCTCGGCTGAGGTGGCGCCGGAGAGACACCGCCACCGCCAGGGCACCAGTTTCTCAGGGCCAGCGCCTGCGGGCAAAGTAGGGCTCCTCCGGCCCAAATCCAAGCCGGGGAGCGGGTTACCGGTGGGAACCCATCATTATCATCATAGGTGCAGGACAGAGGGACCGTCACCGTCACCTACTGGGGAAAGCAAGTGCAGCCGTCCGTGGGAACCATCTTTCCAGCCGTGTGTTTTACCGAGAACTGTGTCATCGTCTCAGGCTGAGTGAGTACCACAGTGCCGCAAGGCACAGCGCTGCCCCCGCGTCCCTGCGCCCACCAAGCCCTGCATCACCCACCTCATCACTGGGCCCCGGGATCACCAACCCCTACCCACGGAGGGGCAACACAACAACTGGCTGCTCCATACCATCCTTCCCGGGATCCCCATACAGAGCAGCGGTGGTGTCAACAAATCACCACAACCGTGGGTGGCGTCACGGACAATAAACAATCCCCACACCCAAACACCCCCTTTCACTCACGGGCGAGGAGCGCCGCTCGAGTCCCCAGGATCCGGCCCGTCGCTCGAGCCACCGAGCAGCGGCAGGCCGCAGCAGCCACAGTGCCAGCCGGACCCGAGCAGTGGGAGAGCGCGGCGTCCCCTCCTCCGCTCGCGACAGGTACACCATGCTATGTGCTTTTGAGTAAATTCAATTTATGAAATAAGGTTAAAATGCTGCTAGTTTACTCATGTTAGGATATAATCACATAGGACGACACAATGACTGCAACATTTAGGAAATTGTGTGTTGTTCTCTAATTTTGATCTCCAGTGTATGTATATAAAAAAAGGTAACAATGTTTTGGACCTTTGACTTTCAGACTCCATATTTCACCATCCACTACAGCTTTGAGCGTGAGACTACCTTCGCTCATTTTGGTTATTTTATACATACATTTGACTTGCAACTATTAAGCATATGATTAGTTATGCAGATTCTTGTCATGTTACTGGATAACTGTTCTGCTCCTGGTGTTAGAATTTTTTTCTTCCTGTGAACTACAAATTTACAACCTTTCCTCACATTCCCTAATAGCTCACTATTTTGTTAGGTTGATTCCCAAGCAAAAGGTCACTGGCTCGAATAGAGGAGCAGCCATGAAGAAGATTTCACAAGAAAAGAGAAACAGCATCATCCAGCTCATTGATTGTGGTCTTTCGGCCACAAAATTGTCAAACTGCATTATATGAGTGTCATATCAGCTGGAAAAATACAAAATGAAGTCTATCTGTTGCGGGCGGGGGCCACTGCCGCTTCTCTGGGCCCGCTCGGGTCTGGGATTCGCTGCTGCGGCTCGAGTGGTGACCGGACCAGGGCTCGCACAGCCGTCCGTCCTCACAACCATGGCCAGCTTTAGGCATGTGCGACTTGTGCGGTCGCACAGGGCGCCAACGTCCATGCTTCAGGGAGGGCGCAGCAGAGAGGTAAGAAGTTGTAAATTTCCTGGCTCCTCCGGTCCCAGCACTGCGTTTTTACTGTAACCGCCGCTGGTTAATTACTTAGCTTTATGTAGCCCCTGGCCAGCCGGCCCCACCATGTTCACTGAGCCCCAGTCACAGCTGCAGCAGAGGGGCCCGGTGGTATTGCTCCAGCCACAACTGCAGTCTGCACATGACTAAAGTGCGTGCGAAGTTCTTCTAGGGCATCGCATGCAAATTAGCCATGTGATGGGGCAGGCACTGTGAATGGAGCAGAGCAGAAAGGTGGCGCGTCATCCCGCAGCCCAATGTGAGGAAGTAATCACTCTGCACCTCATCACAGTGCTGCGGGCAATGCGGAGCTGGTGAGCGCGTGGCATCCGGCAGGGAAAGGTAGGCACTCTATGAGTTGAAGATTGCCGAGGGTAATGGGGGACCCGCTGAATCCAGCCGCGGGGGGCGGGGGGGCGTTGACTCCAGCAGCGGGGGGCAGTGGGGGCGCTAACTCCAGCCACGGGGAACGGGGGGGACGCTGACTCCATCCGCGGGACAAGGGGGGGGTGCTGACTCCAGCCGTGGGGGGCGGGGGGGGCGCTTACTCCAGCCACGGGGAACGGGGGGCTGCTGACTCCAGCTGCGGGGGAAGGGGGGGTGCTGACACCAGCCGCGGCGGGCGGGGGCGCTGACTCCAGCCGCGGGTGGTGGGGGGGCACTGACTGCAGCCCCTGCCTTGCTTTAGCTGGATATGTGGAGGGCACGCATCCAGCTGACATGCATCGCTGCTCAGAGAGGACGCTGCAGGACGTGGGAGCCGGGGAGGGTGAGTAAAATGTTTGGTTTTTATCTTTTTGCAGTAGACAAATATACGAGGAGAGACTCAGGAAAGGCACATATACACAAGAAGGAGGACATACATACCAAGAAGGGGACAAAAACCAGGATGGGGACATATATACCAGAATGTGCCCAGGAGGGGAATACATATACATCAGGAGGAGCCTAGGATGGGGATATATATGCTGGGAAAGGGACAAATAAACCATGATGGGAACATATATACCAGGAGGAGGACATATATACCAAGAAGGGGACAGAAACCAGGATGGGGACATATATACCAGAATGTGCCCAGGAGTGAGATATACATACCAGGTGCCCAGGATTGGACAGATATACCAGGATAGGGACAAATAAACTGGGATGGGGACATGCATACCAGGAGGGTCCCTGGATGGGGACATATATACCTGGAAGAGGACATTTATGCTAGGAAGGGAACAATAAACCAGGATGGGGACATGCATACCAGGAAGGGCCCAGGATGCAGACATATATACCAGGATTTGGACATATATACCATGAGGATATTATACATATGGACAATGTGTGTGGGGGGATAGTATACAGAGGGGTAGTGTGTGTGGGGTGATATACAGAGGAGCATTTTGTGTGTGAGCCTATATAAAGTGGGGCAGCTTGTATGGGGGATAGTGTACAAAAGGGGCAGCATACATGAGGGATATTACACAGAGGGTCATTGTGTGTGTATATTATACAGAGTTGCAGTGTGTGGGGGATATATAGAGGGACAGTGTGTGTGTAGGATGCTACACAGAGGAGCAGTGTGTGGGATATTATACAAATGGGCAGTGTGTGTTGGTATTTACAGAGGAGCAGTGTACGTGTGGGGATATTATACAGAGGAGCAGTGTGTGTAGGGGGATATACAGTCATATGAAAAAGTTTGTGCAACTCTATTAATGTTAACCTTTTTTCTTTATAACAATTTGGGTTTTTTCAACAGCTATTTCAGTTTCATATCTCTATCTCCGGTGCAAAAGTATGGGCACTTGAACATAAAAGTGACATTAATATTTTGTAGATACTCCTTTTGCAAAAATAACTCTAGTCACTTCCTGTAGCTTTTAATGAGTTCCTGGATCCTGGATGAAGGTATATTTGACAATTTCTCTTTACAAAACAATTCCAGTTCAGTTAAGTTTGATGGTCGCCGAGCATGGACAGCACGCTTCAAATCATCCCACAGATTTTCAATGATATTCAGGTCTGGGGACTGGGATGGCCGTTCCAGAATATTGTAATTGTTCCTCTGCATGAATGCCTGAGTAGATTTGGAGCGGTGTTTTGGATCATTGTCTTGCTGAAATATCCATCCCCTGCATAACTTCAACTTCGTCACTGATTCTTGCACATTATTGTCAAGAATCTGCTGATACTGAGTTGAATCTATGCGACTCTCAACTTTAACAAGATTCCTGGTGCCGGTAATGGCCACACATGATGAAACCTCCACCAAATTTTACTGTGGGTAGCCAGTGCTTTTCTTGGAATGCCGTGTTTTTTTGCTTCCATGCATAACGCCTTTTTGTATGACCAAACAACTCAATCTTTGTTTCATCAGTCCACAGGACCTTCTTCCAAAATGTAACTGGCTTGTCTAAATGTGCTTTTGCATACCTCAGGCGACTCTGTTTGTGGCATGCTTGCAGAAACGGCTTCTTTCGCATCACTCTCCCATACAGATTCTCCTTGTGCAACGTGCGCTGTATTGTTGACCGATGCACATTGACACCATCTGCAGCAAGATGAAGCTGCAGGTCTTTGGAGGTGGTCTGTGGATTGTCCTTGACTGTTCTCACCATTCTTCTTCTCTGCCTTTCTGATATTTTTCTTGGCCTGCCACTTTTGGGCTTAACAAGAACTGTACCTGTGTTCTTCCATTTCCTTACTATGTTCCTCACAGTGGAAACTGACAGTTTAAATCTCTGAGACAACTTTTTGTATCCTTCCCCTGAACAACTGTGTTGAATAATCTTTGTTTTCAGATCATTTGAGATATGTTTTAAGGAGCCCATGATGCCACTCTTCATAGCAGATTCAAATAGGAGAACAACTTGCAAGTGGCCACTTTAAATACCTTTTATCATGATTGGATACACCTGCCTTTGAAATTCAAAGCTCAATGAGGTTACAAAACCAATTTAGTGGTTTAGTAAGTCAGTAAAAAGTAGTTAGGAGTGTTCAAATCAAGAAATTGATAAGGGTGCCCATACTTTTGCACCGGTCAAATTTTGTTTAAATGCGGATTGCACATTTTCTGTTTGTACAATAAACTCATTTCAATCCAGAAATATTACTCAGTCCATCAGTTATTAGATATATGAAACTGAAATAGCTGCTGCAAAAACCCCAATTGTTATAAAGAAAAAAGGTTAACATTAATAGGGGTGCCCAAACATTTTCATAGACTGTATTGAGGAGCAGTGTTTGTGGGGAGATATTATACAGAAGAGCAGTGTGTGGTAGGATATTATACAGAGGAGCAGTGTGTGGGAGGATATTATACAGAGCAGCAGTGTGTGTGGGAGGATATTATACAGAGGAACAGTGTGTGTGTGTGTGTGTGTGTGTGTGGGATAATATAGTGATAAACAGTGTGTGGGGGGATACTAAACAGAGGAGCACAGTAAGGGGGATATTATACAGGGGAGCAGTGTGTATGTGGGGATATTATACAGAAGACCAGTGTGTGTGGGGTATTGTGTGTGGGGGATAAAGGGGCATTGTGTGTGGGGGATATTAAACAGAGAAGCAGTGTGTGGGGGGATATTATACTGAGGATCAGTGTGTGTGTGGGGGGATAGTATACTAAGGTGCAGTGTGTGTGTGGGGGATAGTGTACTGAGGTGCAGTGTGTGGGGGGATATTTTACAGAGAAGCAGTGTGGGGGGATATTATACAGAGGCGCAGTGTGTGGGGGATATTACACTGAGGAGCAGTGTGTTTGACAGGATATTATACAGAGGAGCAGTGTGTATGTGAATATTATACACAGGGGCATTGTGTGGGTATATTCTACTGAGGGTCAGTGTTTGTGGGGGATATTATACATGGGGCAGTGTGTGTGGGAGAGATATTATAGAGAGGAGCAGTGTGTGTGTGTGTGTGTGTGTGTGTGTGTGTATGTGGGATATCTTACAGAGGGGCAGTGTGTGGGGATATTATACACAGGGATATCGTGTGGGGGTACACTGAGGGGCAGTGTGTGGGGGAATATTATAAATGGGGCAGTGTGGGAGAGAAATTATGGAAAGGGGCGGTGTAGAGAGTATATTATGGAGAGGGGAAGTGTAGGGGGTGTATTATTAATTTTCTAAGGGAACTTCTTTTTTTTCTGGAACAACTTCAAAGGTGCTAACACTTTTGGCCATGACTGTGTGTGTGTGTATGTGTTTGTATATATTATATATATACACACACACACATAAGTTTTTCCAAGAACGGTGGTGAGTGTGGAGGGCTTGAGGGGTGGAGTCGGAGCTGGGGTGGGGTTAATGTCCATGGATACGGCATAAATGGTTGAAATCGGAAGACCTCTAAAAAAACGAAATCAGACGTGATGGATTTGAGGTGCAGATTCTCCAGCATAAATATTTAATTTATTGTACATTTAAAGAGATCAATTTTCTTAGGATATAAAAAAATGGCCTCCTGTCCTCGTTTGTTTCCTGGGAAACTGGGTAAAAAATCAGTAGGGGGGGCACCAAAGGGCAGTTTTGCACAGGGCGCCATTCAGGCTAAGGCCGTCCCTGCTCACAACCGTCGTAAAAGGGGAGATATTTACAGGGAATTTGTTGTGTCGGTGACGCCACCCATGGGTTGCGGTGAGGGATGGTGACACCGCCGCTGCCTGGTGATGGAGCGCCTGGGGCTGGTGGAGCGGGGCAGCAAGATGGGATCCCCTCCACGGGTAGAGGAGGTGTAGTCCCAGGGCCCGCGGTTGGTACACGGGAGTGATGGCTGCTGAAGGTGGTGCGCCGGATTGGACCGGGGGGCAATGGTGTACTCCCAGTTAAGTAACTTCACACAAGTCCAGTGATAAACCAAGTTGCCAGTGACCAGCTGCCGTTGCAAGGTGTATTCGGGTCCCACACCCGGATTAATAAACAGGTGTCCCTTCATCCTGCATTCTATGTTTTCCCCTCCTGTTGGATGACTTCGCAGGGAACGGAGAAGTGCACTCCCGGTTCTGTGTGTATTTGGGAGCTGTGGCCCATGGAATCTGACCCTTGGGATTTCTGTGGATTCTGACGGACACCCTATCCCCCACATTGGGCTTCCGTGTCGCTCTCTGGGCTCCGGGAGAACAAGGCCTGGAACCTCGTCCTCTGCTGCTTAATTAAAGAGGGGGCATGCAACCTTCCTCGTCCTAGGGTCCAGGCACCCCGTCTGTGCATGGCCTCGGGACCGCCTTCCCGCTGTCGTCACCGGCGGGCTACAACCCTGTCCCGGTCCACTTATGGTTTCCCACAACCGGATATCCGTCTCCTGTGGCCCTGTTCACTGTCTGCCACCTAGCCGGGTAGTCCAAGGGCCCCTACCCCTGACTACACTGCACAGTCTACGCTTCACTTCTACTCAACTGTCAACTTCAACTGTCAAAACTGATCTGTTGTCTTCCCGCCCCTGACACCTCAGGACCCCTAGGTGGGCGTTCCCATCCACCTGATCCTGCCCACTGGTATGTCCTTATTATCATTAGGGGGTGGCTAGGCTTTAAAGGCTGTGTGTTGTACCTGGGTGTGGGTTTTTGGTGGTAACAAGGAGGATGGACACTTTTGTGACTACATGGTTTTGCCAGGGTGTCACATATCCATTCATTCAAAAGCCAAGAGGTGGACGTCCAGGCAATATATTGGAGTCAACAAGTTGGCTCATCACAAGGTCCATCAGTTATGGCAAGAAAAATGTGGAAATGGAGGTGGGTTCTATGCTTCATAATTGTGAGATCACAGATGTTCATGCAAGCACTGAGTGATGCACATTACAGAAGTATGGAAAGGTGTCCTGAAAAAAGGTGAAGAAGCCACAATTTCAATATTGTCATAAAAAGCGTCTGCTCGAGTTTTCAAAAAAGTACAAAAGTTGACAGTAGAAGATTGGAAACGGGAGATTTGGAATACCGAGATGAAAGTCAATAGAATAAGCTCTGATAGGAGCACATGAGTCTAGAAGAAACAAAGTTGAAAGGGGTTAATGGATGGAGAAACTAAAGGAACTTTCAAACTTGGTACAGGAAGCCTAATGATTTGGGGTTGTTTCCTAACCCAAGGCATTGAATACTTGACCAGGATTGTCACACTGGGATGAGAGAATGTCCAGCGTACAGTGTAACACAGAGGAAAAACCAGAGGAGATGATTAAGGAAAGCACTGGTGATAAGGAGAGGGGTCACCAAAAACCAGGGGAGGAGTCCTGCGAGGATAATTTGCATATTCCCAGTGCCTTCTGGGATAAGTGAAGAGTCACCGCGAGCTCAAGGAGAACCAGATTTTGGCCATTACAGCTGGAAGGAAGACATCTGAAAACCAGGGGAGGTGTCCTGCGAGGTTAATTTGCATATTCCCAGTGCCTTCTGGGATAAGTGAAGAGTCACCACGAGCTCAAGGAGAACCGGGTTTTGGCCGTTACAGCCGGAAGGAAGACTTCTGAAAACCAAAGGAGGAGTCCTGCGAGGATAATTTGCATATTCCCAGTGCCTTCTGGGATAAGTGAAGAGTCACCGCGAGCTCAAGGAGAACCGGGTTTTGGCACATCGCTGATCGGGTTGACAGATTACTGGGAGGGGCTGGCGAAGACCCAGCGGTCATTGTACACATTGGCACAAATGACAAAGTTACAAGTAGGTGGAAGGTCTTTAAAGATGATTTCAGGGAATTAGGTTGTAAGCTTAAAGCAAGGACCTCCAAGGTGGTATTTTCGGAAATACTACCTGTTCCGCGAGCCACACCAGAGAGGCAAAGGGAGATCAGGGACGTTAACAGGTGGCTCAGGAATTGGTGTAGGAAAGAGGGTTTTGGGTTCCTGGGGAATTGGGCCGACTTTTCAGTTGGCTACAGATTCTATGCTAGGTATGGGCTGCACCTTAATGGGGAGTGTGCAGCTGTGCTGGAGCAGAAGATGGCTAGAAGGTTGGAGGAGTGTATAAACTAGGAATGGGGGTCGAGGGTATTCACTTTATAGAAGGAAAATGTAGTGCAGATACTGACCAGGGCACAAGTAATGAAATTGGGGGTGGCACGGGGGGAAGGGTTAGGACAGTTAATACAGTAAGCAGGAATAGAGGTACAGAGTCATACGTAACGTGCATGTACACTAATGCCCGAAGCCTCACAAATAAGGTGGAGGAATTAGAATTAATATTGTTGGAAAAAAATTATGATATAGTGGGGAGATCAGAGACATGGCTGGATGAGAGCTATGACTGGACTGGACTGTTAATTTACAGGGTTATAGTCTATTCAGGAATGACCATACAAATAAGCGAGGGGGAGATATGTGTCTATATGTAAAATCATCCTTAAAACCCATCCTGCGTGACAAAATATGTGAGGGTACTGAGAATGTAGAGTCCCTATGGGTGGAGATAAGGGGGGGGGAGAATGAATAATAAAATACTGATAGGGGTGTGTTATAAGACGCCGAATATTATGGAAGAGGTAGAAAATCTGCTCATAAAGCAAATTGATAAAGCAGCGAGTCTCGGAGAGGTAATTATTATGGGGGACTTTAACTATCCTGATATAAATTGGGGAACAGAAACTTGCAGTTCCAGAAAAGGAAATAGATTTTTGATAACAATTAAAGATAATTACCTTTCACAAATGGTACAAGACCCCACAAGAGGGGGAGCACTACTAGACCTTGTACTAACCAATAGGCCAGACCGCATATCAAATATACAAGTTGGGGGTTACTTGGGGAATAGTGATCACAAAATAATAAGTTTTCATGTATTCTTTAGAAGATGTATAGTAGAGGGGCTACAAGGACACTAAACTTCAGTAAAGCAAATTTTAAACGGTTGAGAGATGATCTTAGTGCAATAAACTGGGATGATGTACTAAGTAATAAAAGTACACAAAGCAAATGGGAGACTTATGAGCATCCTGAATAGGGCTTGTGCAGAAAATATACCCTATAGGAACAAACATGCTAGAAATAGGAGGAAACCCCTATGGCTAAATAGAGCTGTAAAGGAAGCAATAAAAGAAAAACAGAAATCCTTAAAAGAATTAAAGAGGGTAGGTAGTGATGAGGCATTATATAATTATAGAAAATTAAATAAAATATGTAAAAAGCAAATTAAGTTAGCTAAGTTTGAGACAGAGAGACTCATTGCGAGAGAAAGTAAAAATAATCCTAAAATATTCTTTAACTACATAAACCGTAAAAAACTGAAAAGCGATAGTGTTGCCCCCTTAAAAATAGTCTTGGTGAAATGGTGGAGGGGGATGAGGGTAAAGCCAATCTGCTGAATGACTTTTTTTCTACGGTTTTTATACAAGAAAATGCCATGGCAGATGACATGACCAGTGATACCATAAATTCACCCTTGAATATTACCTGCTTAACCCAGCAGGAAGTATGCCGCCGCCTCGAAATCACTAAGTATTAATACAAACATTTCCATAGTTCCTACAAAAGGATGTCAAAAGTAGAGTTGAGCGCGGTTCGTGGTTCTTCAGTTCGCGGCTCGAG
This sequence comes from Anomaloglossus baeobatrachus, assembly GCF_048569485.1. Taxonomy (NCBI): domain Eukaryota; kingdom Metazoa; phylum Chordata; class Amphibia; order Anura; family Aromobatidae; genus Anomaloglossus; species Anomaloglossus baeobatrachus. Next base: position 474,591,981 of record NC_134353.1, read on the forward strand.
TGATTTTGGGGGCTGTTCTAGATCGAACTAGAACTCGAGCTTTTTGATAAAGCTCGATAGTTCTAGATACGTTCGAGAACGGTTCAAGCAGCAAAAAAAAACAGCTAAAGCTGGCTTTCCGCTGTAATAGTAAAATATATCTTTGTACCGTGTTAGCCAGTAGAGATAAAAAAATTGTTTAAAAGAACAGAGAGTCCTCAGTGGTTGATACCTTTTAATGGCTAACTGAAAAGATGGTAATAATTGCAAGCTTTCGAGACTACTCAGGTCTCTTCATCAGGCATGGTATAACACAAAATCTGAAGAGTCACGTATTTATACACAACAGGACTAGAAAAATATGTCGCTGTCCAGTTGTGCGCGTTTCTTCAGAAGTGTCTTTAGTTCCATAAAGATGCGGTACATTCTGGTATCCTCCATTTTGATACAAGTAAAATATATCTTTGTACCGTGTTAGCCAGTCCTGTTGTGTATAAATACGTGACTCTTCAGATTTTGTGTTATACCATGCCTGATGAAGAGACCTGAGTAGTCTCGAAAGCTTGCAATTATTACCATCTTTTCAGTTAGCCATTAAAAGGTATCAACCACTGAGGACTCTCCGCTGTAATAGTGTAAGTCACTCTGTGACTCACACTATTATGACATTTCAGTGTATAGTGTGCGGGAACAGCGCATTCAGATCACTGCTGTATGTATTTTTTTTTTTTTCTTTGTCTTCCTTCCCTAAGCGCGCGCGTGTAGTGGGGCGGGCCAGCATCTCAGCCAATCCCAGACACACACACAGCTAAGTGGACTTTTAGCCAGAGAAGCAACGGCATGTGTGATAGGATGTCCATGTCACATGTCCCTCCATTATAAAACCGGACATTTTCCTCCAGCACGCCATTATCTGCCTTCTGCGTCCTTGGTGTCAGACATCACTGGCGCAGCTCCTATCGCCGATACTGCTGTGTACGCTCCATACACAGCGCTGTACAGCATAGGGATAGCACTTTCTATCAGTCCTTTTAAGGGCTCATACCGGCAGGGTCAGAGCCATAGGTGACAGGTCCGTGAAAACAGAGTTTAACAGCTACACAAGATGACAGCGTCTGTGTAGCTAAGGTCAGGGTTTTCCTCGCTGCATTTCCCCATTAGGAGGGATAGAAAGGCAGACTTCCTTTCCTCTACCCAGACCCACAACCCTGCCACTGTACCCTCCTGCCTTTTGCACACTCAAACTCATTGTTACTAAGCCATTATACTAGCAAACACTGAGTGAACCTAGTGGCATCCTAAATGTGGCTATTGGACTTCTGTGTAGTCCCACTAGTGCCAATATATTTGCAGCACGTCTGCCTGCATTGCACACTCAAACTCATTGTAACTAAGCCTTTATACTAGCAAACACTGAGTGAACTTAGTGGCATCCTAAACGTGGCTATTGGACTTCTGTATAGTCCCACTAGTGCAAAGATATTTGCAGCACGTCTGCCTGCATTGCACACTCAAACTCATTGTTACTAAGCCATTATACTAGCAAACACTGAGTGAACTTAGTGGCATCCTAAACGTGGCTATTGGACTTCTCTATAGTCCCACTAGTGCAAAGATATTTGCAGCACGTCTGCCTGCATTGAACACTCAAACTCATTGTTACTAAGCCATTATAATACCAAACACTGTGTGAACTTAGTGGCATTCTAAACGTGGCTATTGGACTTCTGTATAGTCCCACTAGTGCAAAGATATTTGCAGCACGTATGCCTGCATTGCACACTCAAACTCATTGTTACTAAGCCATTATACTAGCAAACACTGAGTGAACTTAGTGGCATCCTAAACGTGGCTATTGGACTTCTATATAGTCCCACTAGTGCAAAGATATTTGCAGCACGTCTGCCTGCATTGCACACTTAAACTCATTGTAACTAAGCCATTATACTAGCAAACACTGAGTGCACTTAGTGGCATCCTAAACGTGGCTATTGGACTTCTGTATAGTCCCACTAGTGCAAAGATATTTGCAGCACGTCTGCCTGCATTGCACACTTAAACTCATTGTAACTAAGCCATTATACTAGCAAACACTGAGTGCACTTAGTGGCATCCTAAACGTGGCTGTTGGACTTCTGTATAGTCCCACTAGTGCAAAGATATTTGCAGCACGTCTGCCTGCATTGCACACTTAAACTCATTGTAACTAAGCCATTATACTAGCAAACACTGACTGAACTTAGTGGCATCCTAAACGTGGCCATTGGACTTCTGTATAGTCCCACTAGTGCAAAGATATTTGCAGCACGTCTACCTGCATTGCACACTCAACTCATTGTTACTAAGCCATTATACTAGCAAACACTGAGTGAACTTAGTGGCATCCTAAACGTGGCTATTGGACTTCTCTATAGTCCCACTAGTGCAAAGATATTTGCAGCACGTCTGCCTGCATTGCACACTCAACTCATTGTAACTAAGCCATTATACTAGCAAACACTGAGTGAACTTAGTGGCATCCTAAACGTGGCTATTGGACTTCTGTATAGTCCCACTAGTGCAAAGATATTTGCAGCACGTCTGCCTGCATTGCACACTCAAACTCATTGTTACTAAGCCATTATAATACCAAACACTGAGTGAACTTAGTGGCATCCTAAACTTGGCTATTGGACTTCTGTATAGTCCCACTAGTGCAAAGATATTTGCAGCACGTCTGCCTGCATTGCACACTCAAACTCATTGTTACTAAGCCATTATACTAGCAAACACTGAGTGAACTTAGTGGCATCCTAAACATGGCTATTGGACTTCTGTATAGTCCCACTAGTGCAAAGATATTTGCAGCACGTCTGCCTGCATTGCACACTCAAACTCATTGTTACTAAGCCATTATACTAGCAAACACTGAGTGAACTTAGTGGCATCCTAAACGTGGATATTGGACTTCTGTATAGTCCCACTAGTGCAAAGATATTTGCAGCACGTCTGCCTGCATTGCACACTCAAACTCATTGTTACTAAGCCATTATACTAGCAATTTATGCTGCCAGTTTAAGGGCTGTAGTTGCATTGTCAGGGATAATTATTCTTTATTATTCTGCTGTTAATAAAGCTAAACCACCAATGCAATCTACACCACCTCTCAATTTTTACTCCCACATTTTAAGTGCACAATCTTGTCGCAATCAACATGAGTGGCAAAATGACAGATGCTGGTGGAAAGGGGAAAAGGCATCTTGGAAAAGGAAAAAAAGGGTTTGTCCGTGGGGAAGGTGGCAAAGCAACATTAACATCTGCTGAAGATAGACCATCTACCAGCAAAAGTAAGATGTCTACTACTTACCGTGGACAATCCGATGTGCTCCCTTTTTTACGGACACGAACAACAGGAACAAAGGTAAATGATGATGGCCAAAAAAGGAAAATGCTTGAATGGATCTCAAGTGGTCCAACAAGTGCCCTCTCAGCCACCTCAACTACCGCATCCAAAAAACACCAGTCCTCTGAGTTGTCATCCCAATCAAACTTGCTTTCTCCCTGCTCTGAAGTCTCCATCCGCCCTGCACAGTATGGTGGAACTGAGATGGCTGAGTCTGCAGAGCTGTTCAGTCACACTATAGCCTGGGAATCAGAGGTCTGCTCCCAAGCTACAGTGAGTACAGACCAGGAAATGGTCTGCAGGGATGTCCAGAACCTTTGTGACTCTGATTCAGGCCGTGAGGACCACGTTTCTGAGCATAATGTTGACCCTTTGTCACAAACTGTAACACCTGTGGTTATAGACAATGAGGAACATACTGATGACGATGAGACGCAGATATCAGATTGTGATGACAACTTAAATATTCGGTCAGGGCAAGAAGAGGCTCGGTCTGAGGGTGAGGGGAGTGCAAACACAACAATTGATGAGGAAGTTCTAGATCCCACCTACTGTCAACCCACAGTCAGGCACTCGAGGAGGTCAACAGAGGCGGTGGAGGAGTATGCAACCGACGACGAAGTTACCTTGCGCCTTTCTGGACAGAGTCGGAGCACTGGTAGCACGTCTACAACTGCATCATCAGCCACCACTCTGCCTCTGAGCACTAGTCGGGGGGGCTCAGCAGGTCGCATGCCCTCTAAGCCTTGCCTAGCCTGGTCCTTTTTTGACATAGAAAAAGATCGCCCAAATTACGTGATGTGTAAAATTTGTCGTGATTCTGTTAGTAGAGGTCAAAACTTCAGCAGTTTGACAACTTCTTCCATGAATCGTCACATGAATAAATATCATAGGTCCCAGTGGGAAGCTCACCGTGCTGCAATGCGGCCTAGCGGAGCGAACCATCCACGGCCTGCCCCTTCCAGTGCATCCGCGCGCTCTTTATCTTCTAGGACTGTGGGGACAGCTGTCACACCTGGTTATCCACGCACAACTTCCACCACTGTAACCGCAACAGGCAGTTTGCTTGGTAGGTCGTCAGTTGGTTTGGAAGGGGAAACAAGTGCGTGTGTACAGCTCTCTCAGACATCGATAGCACCAACGTTGGATGAAGGCAACATCATGTCTCCGCCTGCACTTTCCTCACAAACCTGCATTTTTCCAGGGACACCCTACTCAACACCGTCTACACACAGCAGCCAGATCTCTGTCCCTCAGATGTGGACAAATAAAAGGCCATTTCCTGCGACCCATGACAAAGCTAAGAGGTTAACTTTATCCCTCTGTAAGCTCTTGGCTACCGAAATGCTGCCTTTCCACCTGGTGGACACACAGGATTTTAGAGACCTTATGTCTGTCGCTGTGCCCCAGTACCAGATGCCCAGTCGCCACTACTTCTCTAAGAAAGGTGTGCCCGCGCTACACCAGCATGTCGCACACAACATCACCGCTTCCTTGAGAAACTCTGTGTGTGAACGGGTGCATTTCACCACCGATATTTGGACCAGTAAGCATGGACAGGGACGTTACATGTCGCTGACTGGACACTGGGTAACTATGGTGATAGATGGTGAAGGGTCTGCTGCACAAGTCTTGCCGTCCCCACGACTTATGTGTCAATCCTCTGTCTGTCCAAGTTCCGCCACTGCTTCTGCCTCCTCAACCTCATCTGTGTCCTCCACCTCCGCCCCAAGCCTGCCTGGTCAGGCCACCAGTTCTCACTGCGCAGAAGGAATCACGCACCCCTCATTACTATGTTGGCAGCAGAGTGCAACGTCATCAGGCGGTCTTTAGCTTGACATGTCTTGGGAATAAGAGTCACACAGCTGAGGAGTTGTGGTCAGCTCTGCGGTCCGAGTTTAATAAATGGTTGTCTCCACTCAACCCGCAGCCTGGTAAGGCCGTGTGCGACAATGCTGCAAACCTGGGTACGGCCCTTCGCCTGGACAAGGTGACACACGTACCTTGTATGGCTCACGTGTTGAACCTTGTTGTCCAGCAATTTTTAATACACTATCCCGGCCTAGATGGCCTTCTGACCAGGGCACGAAAACTGTCTGCTCACTTCCGCCGTTCAAGCGCCACAGCTGGGCGACTTGCATCGCTCCAGAAGTCTTTCGGCCTGCCGGTTCATCGCCTGAAATGCGATGTGGCGACACGCTGGAATTCGACTCTCCACATGTTACAGCGACTGTGGCAGCACCGCCGAGCCCTGGTGCAATACGTCATGACGTATAGCCTGGGCCAACGAGATGCAGAGGTGGGGCAGATCACCCTGATGGAGTGGTCTTAGATCAAGGACCTATGCACCCTTCTGCACAGTTTCGACATGGCGACGAATACGTTTAGCGCTGACAATGCCATTATCAGCATGACAATTCCAGTCATTTATGTGCTGGAGCACACGCTAAACACTAAATCGGAGTCAGGGGGTGGGACAACAGGAAGGGGAGGAACCACAGGAGGATTCATATGCGCAAGACACAACAACATCTCCAAGGTCCAGACGTTCATCATCACCAACGCGGCAGGCATGGGACCATGGGGGACAGGGATCAACAAGAGCGCATGGTAGCAGGCGAAATGTTGAGGAAAGTGTAGGAGAACATGAAGAAATGGAGGACGAACTGTCCATAGACATGGAAGACTCAGCGGATGAGGGAGACCTTGGTCAAATTTCAGTTGAAAGAGGTTGGGGGGAGATGTCAGAGGAAGCAAGAACGGTTAGCACCTCTATGCCACAAACACAGCGTGGACTTGGTCCGCATGGCTGCGCAAGACACATGAGTGCTTTCTTGCTGCACTACCTCCAACATAACCCTCGTATTGTCAAAATTAGAAGTGATGATGACTACTGGCTTGCCACACTATTAGATCCCCGGTACAAGTCCAAATTTTGTGACATAATTCCAGCCATAGAAAGGGATGCACGTATGCAGGAGTATCAGCAGAAGCTGTTACTCGATCTTAGCTCGGCTTTTCCACCAAACAACCGTGCAGGTGCAGGGAGTGAATCTCCCAGTTGTAACTTCACAAACATGGGACGGTCTCGTCATCTTCAACAGTCTACCCGTACCAGTAGCACCATATCTGGTGCTGGTAACAGCAATTTTATAGAATCTTTTCATAATTTTTTTAGACCCTCCTTAGGCCAACAGAGACAACAAGTCTAACACATAGTCAACGGCTGGAGAGGATGATACAGGAGTATCTCCAAATGAACATCGATGCCATGACTTTGCAAATGGAGCCTTGCTCATTTTGGGCTTCAAATCTTGAAAAATGGCCAGAGATCTCCACTTACGCCTTGGAGATTTTGTCGTGTCCAGCTGCCAGCGTTGTCTCTGAATGTGTCTTCAGTGCTGCTGGGTGTGTGCTGACAGATAAGCTCACACGTCTGTCCAGTGACAATGTGGACAGTCTAAAGTTCATCAAAATGAACAAGTCATGGATCCACAAGGAATTTACTACCCCTGTGTCATCCTGGGGAGAGTAAATGCTTGTGGATTTGGAATGTGCTTGATGCAAATCAAAACATCCTGTTTGCAACTAGGGCACAAGTGCTGCCACTGATGGGGTGTCTGTGTGGCCCAATTTTTTGAAAAAAGGAGACTACGCTTGGAGTAACCCTTACTTACATTGTTTTTAAAAGGAGCCAAGATGAACAAGTCATGGTTCAGCAAAGACTTTGCTACCTACCCCGGTGTCATCCTGGGGACGGTTAAGTATGGCATATTTTTGAATGTGCTTGATGCAAATCTAGCTGTGAAGTGTACAACTAGTGCACAAGTGCTGCCACTGAATGGGTGGGTGTGTGTGGGGCACAATTTTTGGAAAAAAAGGGAGACTCCGCTTGGAGTAACCCTTGCTTGCTGTGTTTTTTAAAAATGAGCCAAGATGAACAAGTCATGGTTCAGCAAAGACTTTGCTACCTACCCCGGTGTCATCCTGGGGACGGTTAAGTATGGCATATTTTTGAATGTGCTTGATGCAAATCTAGCTGTGAAGTGTACAACTAGGGCACAAGTGCTGCCACTGAATGGGTGGGTGTGTGTGGGCCCCAATTTTTGGAAAAAAAAGGGAGACTCCGCTTGGAGTAACCCTTGTTTGCTGTGTTTTTTAAAAATGATCCAAGATGAACAGAGCTGGGATCAGGAAAGACTTTGCTACCTACCCCGGTGTCATCCTGGGGACGGTTAAGTAAGGCGTATTTTTGAATGTGCTTGATGCAAATCTAGCTGTGAAGTGTACAACTAGGACACAAGTGCTGCCACTGAATGGGTGGGTGTGTGTGGGGCACAATTTTTGGAAAAAAAGGGAGACTCCGCTTGGAGTAACCCTTGCTTGCTGTGTTTTTTAAAAATGAGCCAAGATGAACAAGTCATGGTTCAGCAAAGACTTTGCTACCTACCCCGGTGTCATCCTGGGGACGGTTAAGTATGGCGTATTTTTGAATGTGCTTGATGCAAATCTAGCTGGGAAGTGTACAACTAGGGCACAAGTGCTGCCACTGAATGGGTGGGTGTGTGTGGGGCACAATTTTTTGAAAAAAAGGGAGACTCCGCTTGGAGTAACCCTTGCTTGCTGTGTTTTTTAAAAATGAGCCAAGATGAACAAGTCATGGTTCAGCAAAGACTTTGCTACCTACCCCGGTGTCATCCTGGGGACGGTTAAGTATGGCATATTTTTGAATGTGCTTGATGCAAATCTAGCTGTGAAGTGTACAACTAGGGCACAAGTGCTGCCACTGAATGGGTGGGTGTGTGTGGGGCACAATTTTTGGGAAAAAAGGGAGACTCCGCTTGGAGTAAACCTTGCTTGCTGTGTTTTTTAAAAATGATCCAAGATGAACAGAGCTGGGATCAGGAAAGACTTTGCTACCTACCCTGGTGTCATCCTGGGGACGGTTAAGTATGGCGTATTTTTTAATGTGCTTGATGCAAATCTAGCTGTGAAGTGTACAACTAGGGCACAAGTGCTGCCACTGAATGGGTGGGTGTGTGTGGGGCACAATTTTTTGAAAAAAAGGGAGACTCCGCTTGGAGTAACCCTTACTTACATTGTTTTTAAAAGGAGCCAAGATGAACAAGTCATGGTTCAGCAAAGACTTTGCTACCTACCCCGGTGTCATCCTGGGGACGGTTAAGTATGCATATTTTTGAATGTGCTTGATGCAAATCTAGCTGTGAAGTGTACAACTAGGGCACAAGTGCTGCCACTGAATGGGTGGGTGTGTGTGGGGCACAATTTTTGGAAAAAAAGGGAGACTCCACTTGGAGTAACCCTTGCTTGCTGTGTTTTTTAAAAATGAGCCAAGATGAACAAGTCATGGTTCAGCAAAGACTTTGCTACCTACCCCGGTGTCATCCTGGGGACGGTTAAGTATGGCATATTTTTGAATGTGCTTGATGCAAATCTAGCTGTGAAGTGTATAACTAGGGCACAAGTGCTGCCACTGAATGGGTGGGTGTGTGTGGGGCACAATTTTTTGAAAAAAAGGGAGACTCCGCTTGGAGTAACCCTTACTTACATTGTTTTTAAAAGGAGCCAAGATGAACAAGTCATGGTTCAGCAAAGACTTTGCTACCTACCCCGGTGTCATCCTGGGGACGGTTAAGTATGCATATTTTTGAATGTGCTTGATGCAAATCTAGCTGTGAAGTGTACAACTAGGGCACAAGTGCTGCCACTGAATGGGTGGGTGTGTGTGGGGCACAATTTTTGGGAAAAAAGGGAGACTCCGCTTGGAGTAACCCTTGCTTGCTGTGTTTTTTAAAAATGATCCAAGATGAACAGAGCTGGGATCAGGAAAGACTTTGCTACCTACCCCGGTGTCATCCTGGGGACGGTTAAGTATGGCATATTTTTGAATGTGCTTGATGCAAATCTAGCTGTGAAGTGTACAACTAGGGCACAAGTGCTGCCACTGAATGGGTGGGTGTGTGTGGGGCACAATTTTTGGAAAAAAAAGGGAGACTCCGCTTGGAGTAACCCTTGTTTGCTGTGTTTTTTAAAAATGATCCAAGATGAACAGAGCTGGGATCAGGAAAGACTTTGCTACCTACCCCGGTGTCATCCTGGGGACGGTTAAGTAAGGCGTATTTTTGAATGTGCTTGATGCAAATCTAGCTGTGAAGTGTACAACTAGGACACAAGTGCTGCCACTGAATGGGTGGGTGTGTGTGGGGCACAATTTTTGGAAAAAAAGGGAGACTCCGCTTGGAGTAACCCTTGCTTGCTGTGTTTTTTAAAAATGAGCCAAGATGAACAAGTCATGGTTCAGCAAAGACTTTGCTACCTACCCCGGTGTCATCCTGGGGACGGTTAAGTATGGCGTATTTTTGAATGTGCTTGATGCAAATCTAGCTGGGAAGTGTACAACTAGGGCACAAGTGCTGCCACTGAATGGGTGGGTGTGTGTGGGGCACAATTTTTTGAAAAAAAGGGAGACTCCGCTTGGAGTAACCCTTACTTACATTGTTTTTAAAAGGAGCCAAGATGAACAAGTCATGGTTCAGCAAAGACTTTGCTACCTACCCCGGTGTCATCCTGGGGACGGTTAAGTATGCATATTTTTGAATGTGCTTGATGCAAATCTAGCTGTGAAGTGTACAACTAGGGCACAAGTGCTGCCACTGAATGGGTGGGTGTGTGTGGGGCACAATTTTTGGAAAAAAAGGGAGACTCCACTTGGAGTAACCCTTGCTTGCTGTGTTTTTTAAAAATGAGCCAAGATGAACAAGTCATGGTTCAGCAAAGACTTTGCTACCTACCCCGGTGTCATCCTGGGGACGGTTAAGTATGCATATTTTTGAATGTGCTTGATGCAAATCTAGCTGTGAAGTGTACAACTAGGGCACAAGTGCTGCCACTGAATGGGTGGGTGTGTGTGGGGCACAATTTTTGGGAAAAAAGGGAGACTCCGCTTGGAGTAACCCTTGCTTGCTGTGTTTTTTAAAAATGATCCAAGATGAACAGAGCTGGGATCAGGAAAGACTTTGCTACCTACCCCGGTGTCATCCTGGGGACGGTTAAGTATGGTGTATTTTTGAATGTGCTTGATGCAAATCTAGCTGTGAAGTGTACAACTAGGGCACAAGTGCTGCCACTGAATGGGTAGGTGTGTGTGGGGCACATTTTTTGGAAAAAAAGGGAGACTCCGCTTGGAGTAACCCTTGCTTGCTGTGTTTTTTAAAAATGAGCCAAGATGAACAAGTCATGGTTCAGCAAAGACTTTGCTACCTACTCCGGTGTCATCCTGGGGACGGTTAAGTATGGCATATTTTTGAATGTGCTTGATGCAAATCTAGCTGTGAAGTGTACAACTAGGGCACAAGTGCTGCCACTGAATGGGTGGGTGTGTGTGGGGCACAATTTTTGGAAAAAAGGGAGACTCCGCTTGGAGTCACCTTGTGGTGTTTTACATGATTTTAGAAGGGCGTGCCGTGCCTATATCTGTGTCTCGTCCTCTTTTTCCTCGTTACGCTCTTTTGTTTTCGCATGAGAATTTCTTCTTGTCACTTTCCCATGTGTTTGTGTTGTGTTGTGAGTTGTTTGTCACCTTTTGGACACCTTTGAGGGTGTTTTCTAGGTGTTTTTATGTGTTTGTGATTGCCTGCCATTGTTTCCTATGCAGTTCGAGTTCGGTTCGACGAACGTTCGACGAACCGAACTCGAACGGGTCGCTCATCTCTAGTCAAAAGACATTATAGACTACTCCAAAAGGACTACATGAACAGCAAAGAAAAATGGAGTTCCCAAGTCAATTAAAATTGTAAATTTTATTTTATCACATAATAAATTGAATAAATTAATAACAAAAGATCATATACAAAATACATTACAGAAAAAAAGTGAGGCAAAAGAAGGGGAGGAAAATACCCCCAGGCAAGGTGATATAGCTACAATTACATGTGGGGGTTAAATATTAACCTTTTCCAAGAAGGGTACAATCCAATTACAACTGCATTCCTATCAGCAGTGGATTAGTCACAATGGACATTAGTAAACTGCAGTTATTTGCTTACTCATTTAAATTCATAGTTGTCCCCACAGGAGGTTAATATGCCCACCAGAATATAATAGAACCCTCCATTTCTTTGCTGTTCTCGAAATCACTAAGGTTGACAAATCTCTGGGCCGGGATGGCATACACCCCAGGGTACTACAGAAATTGAGTTCTGTGATTGCTAGACCATTATTTTTAATCTGCACAGATTCCTTTATAACAGGGTTGGTACCGCAGGACTGGCGCATAGCAAATGTGGTGCCAATATTCAAAAAGTGGACAAAAACTGAGCCGGGAAATTATAGGCCGGTAAGTGTAACCTCTACGATTATTAAAATCCTTGAGGGTTTCTTGAGAGATGCTATACTGGAGTATCTCAAGAAAAATAACCTTATGACAGAGTATCAACATGGGTTTATGAGGGATCGATCCTGTCAAACTAATTTGATAAGCTTCTATGAAGAGTAGAGTTGAGTGCGGTTCATGGTTCTCCAGTTCGCGGTTCGAGTGATTTTGGAGGGTGTTCTAGATCGAACTAGAACTCGAGCTTTTTGCTAAAACTTCATTAGCTCGAGTTATGTTCGAGAACGGTTCTATCAGCGAAAAGCCAAGCTAATTACTAGCTGGCTTTTCACTGTAATAGTGTCACTCTGTGACTCACACTTTTATCAAATTTCAGCGTATAGTGTGCGGGTGCTGCGCGTTCAGATCACTGCTGCTGGGATAATGGCGATCGCCATTTTTTTTTCTTCTTCTTCCTTCCCTAAGCGCGCGTGTAGTGGGGCGGGCCAGCATGTCAGCCAATCCCAGACACACACACAGCTAAGTGGACTTTTTTGCCAGACAAGCAAGGGCATGTGTCATAGGCTGTCCATGTCACATGTCCTTGCATTATAAATACGGCAATTTTCCCGTCTGGTCGCCATTCTCTGCCTTCTGCATCTGGGTGACAGTCACCGCAGACGCAGCTCCTGCCGCCGATCCTGCTGTGTACGCTCTACACACAGCGAAATACAGAATAGGGATAGAAGTTTCTCTCAGCCCTTTTAAGGGCTAATTCCAGCTGGCTCAGAGCCATAGGTGACAGTCAGGTCCATGGAAACAGTTTTTAATAGCTACAGATAACAGCGTCTGTGTAGCTAAGCTCAGGGACTTCCTTGCTGCATTTCACCAATATGAGGGATAGAAAATGAGGCTTCCTTTCCTCTACACTGACCCACAACCCGGCTACTGTACCCTCCTGCCTTTTTTAGCAAAGCCATTTTAATTGCGAGTGCTGCCAGTTAGTGCCATCCAAAGAGTGGCTGCTATCCTCCATTATTGTGGCACTTGTGCCAAGCAAGTCCCACCACCTCTGCATTCTCCCCTCCTACACATTTTTGCAAAGCCATTTTAGTTGAAAAGAGTGCTGCCAGTTAGTGGCATGCAAAAAGTGGCTGTTGGACATCATTACTGTCCCACTGGTGACAAGCTATTTCCAGCACCTCTGCATTGCACCCTCAAGCTCATTTTTACTAAGCCATTATAATAGCAAACACTGAGAAAACTTAGTGGCATCCTTAAAGTGGCTGTTAGAAAGCATTAGTGTCCCACTGGTGCCAAGCTATTTCCAGCACCTCTGCATTGCACCCTCAAGCTCATTTTTACTAAGCCATTATAATAGCAAACACTGAGTAAACTTAGCGGCATCCTAAAAGTGGCTGTTGGACATCATTAGTGTCCCACTGGTGCCAAGCTATTTCCAGCACCTCTGCATTGCACCCTCAAGCTCATTTTTACTAAGCCATTATAATAGCAAACACTGAGAAAACTTAGTGGCATCCTAAAAAAGGCTGTTGGACATCATTAGTGTCCCACTGGTGCCTAGCTATTTCCAGCACCTCTGCATTGCACCCTCAAGCTCATTTTTACTAAGCTATTATAATAGCAAACACTGAGAAAACTTAGTGGCATCCTAAAAGTCGCTGTTTGAAGTCATTAGTGTCCCACTGGTGCCAAGCTATTTCCAGCACCTCTGCATTCCACCCTCAAACTCATTTTTACTAAGTCATTATAATAGCAAACACTGAGAAAACTTAGTGGCATCCTAAAAGTGGCTGTTGGACATCATTAGTGTCCCACGGGTGCCAAGCTATTTCCAGCACCTCTGCATTGCACCCTCAAGCTCATTTTTACTAAGCCATTATAATAGCAAACACTGAGAATACTTAGTGGCAGCCTAAAAGTGGCTGTTGGACATCATTAGTGTCCCACTGGTGCAAAGCTATTTCCAGCACGTCTGTATTGCACCCTCAAGCTCATTTTTACTAAGCCATTATAATAGCAAACACTGAGAAAACTTAGTGGCATCCTAAAAGTGGCTGTTGGACATCATTAGTGTCCCACTGGTGCCAAGCTATTTCCAGCACCTCTGCATTGCACCCTCAAGCTCATTTTTACTAAGCCATTATAATAGCAAACACTGAGAAAACTTAGTGGCATCCTAAAAGTGGCTGTTGGAAATCATTAGTGTGCCACGGGTGCCAAGCTATTTCCAGCACCTATGCATTGCACCCTCAAGCTCATTTTTACTAAGCCATTATAATAGAAAACAATGAGAAAACTTAGTGGCATCCTAAAAGTGGCTGTTGGACATTATTAGTGTCCCACTGGCGCCAATCTATTTCCAGCACCTCTGCATTGCACCCTCAAGCTCATTTTTACTAGGCCATTTTAATAGCAAACACTGAGAAAACTTAGTGGCATCCTAAAAGTGGCTGTTGGACATCATTAGTGTCCCACTGGTGCCAAGCTATTTCCACCACCTCTGCATTGCACCCTCAAGCTAATTTTTACTAAGCTATTATAATAGCAAACACTGAGAAAACTTAGTGGCATCCTAAAAGTGGCTGTTGGAAATCATTAGTGTCCCACTGGTGCCAAGCTATTTCCAGCACCTCTGCATTGCACCCTCAAGCTCATTCTTACTAAGCCATTATAATAGCAAACACTGAGAAAACTTAGTGGCATCCTAAAAGTGGCTGTTGGACATCATTAGTGTCCCACGGGTGCCAAGCTATTTCCAGCACCTATGCATTGCACCCTCAAGCTCATTTTTACTAAGCCATTATAATAGCAAACAATGAGAAAACTTAGTGGCATCCTAAAAGTGGCTGTTGGACATCATTAGTGTCCCACAGGTGCCAAGCTATTTCCAGCACCTCTGCATTGCACCCTAAAGCTCATTTTTACTAAGCCATTTTAATAGCAAACACTGAGAAAACTTAGTGGCATCCTAAAAGTGGCTGTTGGACATCATTAGTGTCCCACTGGTGCCAAGCTATTTCCAGCACCTCTGCATTGCACCCTCAAGCTAATTTTTACTAAGCTATTATAAAAGCAAACACTGAGAAAACTTAGTGGCATCCTAAAAGTGGCTGTTGGAAATCATTAGTGTCCCACTGGTGCCAAGCTATTTCCAGCACCTCTGCATTGCACCCTCAAGCTCATTTTTACTAAGCCATTATAATAGCAAACACTGAGAAAACTTAGTGGCATCCTAAAAGTGGCTGTTGGACATCATTAGTGTCCCACGGGTGCCAAGCTATTTCCAGCACCTATGCATTGCACCCTCAAGCTCATTTTTACTAAGCCATTATAATAGCAAACAATGAGAAAACTTAGTGGCATCCTAAAAGTGGCTGTTGGACATCATTAGTGTCCCACAGGTGCCAAGCTATTTCCAGCACCTCTGCATTGCACCCTCAAGCTCATTTTTACTAAGCCATTTTAATAGCAAACACTGAGAAAACTTAGTGGCATCCTAAAAGTGGCAGTTGGAAATCATTAGTGTCACACTGGTGCCAAGTTATTTCCAGCACCTCTACATTGCACCCTCAAGCTCATTTTTACTAAGCCATTATAATAGCAAACACTGAGAAAACTTAGTGGCATCCTAAAAGTGGCTGTTGGACATCATTAGTGTCCCACGGGTGCCAAGCTATTTCCAGCACCTATGCATTGCACCCTCAAGCTCATTTTTACTAAGCCATTATAATAGCAAACAATGAGAAAACTTAGTGGCATCCTAAAAGTGGCTGTTGGACATCATTAGTGTCCCACAGGTGCCAAGCTATTTCCAGCACCTCTGCATTGCACCCTCAAGCTCATTTTTACTAAGCCTTTAATAGCAAACACTGAGAAAACTTAGTGGCATCCTAAAAGTGGCAGTTGGAAATCATTAGTGTCCCACTGGTGCCAAGCTATTTTCAGCACTTCTGAATCGAACCCTCAAGCTCATTTTTACTAAGCTATTATAATAGCAAACACTGAGAAAACTTAGTGCCATCCTAAAAGTGGCTGTTGGAAATCATTAGTGTCCCACTGGTGCGCAAAAAATTTCCAGCTCCTCTGCATTGCCCCTTCAAGCTCATTTTTACTAAGCCATTATAATTGCAAACTTTGCTGCCAGTTTAAGGGCCATAGTTGCATTGTCAGGGATAGTCTGTGTTGTTTCTTCTGCTGTCAATAAAGCTAGACCACCTCTGCAAGCTACACCACCTCTCAATTTTTACTACCACATTTTAAGTGGACAATCTTGTCGCAATCAAAATGAGTGGCAAAATGACAGATGCTGGTGGGAAGGGGAACAGGCGTGTTGGAAAAGGAAAAAAAGTTTGTGTCCATGATGAAGGTGGCAAAGCTCCATTAACATCTGCTGAAGATAGGCCATCTTCCAGAAAAAGTAAGATGTCTACTACTTTCCGTGGACAATCAGATGTGCTCCCTTTTTTACGGACACGAACAACTGGAACAAAGGTAGATGATGCCCACAAAAAGAACATGCTTGAATGGATCTCAAGTGGTTCAACAAGTGCCCTCTCCTCCACCTCAACTACCACATCCAAAAAAAACCAGTCCTCTGAGTTGTCATCCCAATCACACTTGCTTTCTCCCAGCTCTCAAGTCTCCATACGCCCTGCACAGTATGGTGGAACAGAGATGGCTGAGTCTGCAGAGCTGTTCAGTCACACTATAGCCTGGGAATCATAGGTCTGCTCCTAAGCTACAGTGAGTGCAGACCAGAAAATGGTCTGCAGTGATGCCCAGAACCTTTGTGACTCAGATTCAGGCAGTGAGGACCAAGTTTCTGAGCATAATGTTGATCCTTATTCACAAACTGTAACACCTGTTGTTATAGACAATGAGGAACATACTGATGACGATGAGATGCAGATACCAGATTGGGATGACAACTTAAATATTCGGTCAGGGCAGGAAGAGGCTCGGTCTGAGGGTGAGGGAAGTGCAAACACTAGAGTTGAGCGCGGTTCGCGGTTCGTGGTTCTCCAGTTCGAGGCTCGAGTGATTTTTGGGGGTGTTCTAGATCGAACTAGAACTCGAGCTTTTTTGCAAAAGCTCGATAGTTCTAGAAACGTTCGAGAACGGTTCTAGCAGCAAAAAGCAGGGCTTTTTACAGCTACAGTGTGCAGGAGCCATCGCTGGCAGCCTGCCACAAGCTGGTAACCAAGATAAACATCGGGTATCCAAGCAAAGCGCTTTGGTTAGTAACCCGATGTTTATCCTAGTTACGTGCAGGAAGCCCACACTTCCCCGCTCAGCTCACTCCTCCCCCCTCCTGCCCGCGGCATGTATTGTACACATACATACATACACACACACACACACACACACACACACTCTGCACACATGGTCCCGCTCGGCTTACCTGCGGTGATGAAGTCCCGCCATCCCGACCTCAGTGCTGTCACTGTCCTCCATGGCCGCCGCTTGTCACACACCACCTCTCGCTTCCGACCCGAGACTGACTAGCGGTGACGTCACGGGCCTCTCGCGAGACTTGGTGTGAAGGCTCCGGTCATTGAACTCAGTGATAGGTGCTGTCAGCAGTGCAGGAGATCAGCGCAGGTAATGTACCTCGCTCCTGACAGCAGCACTTGTCATCCCCCTGCAGTGACCTGGGCTGACCCATTGATGTTAGCTCAGGTCACTGCACTGCTCTCCCAGCCAATGGGGAACATCCTGCTCTTCATTGACTGGGACAGTGTGGATCGTCATGGCAACCCTTTGGATTACACCAGACCTGGATTTGTTTTTTTTTTTCTAATAAATTGGTTAAAGAGGGAATGTTTTGGGGAGTGTTTTTTCAAATAAAAATGTGTTTGTCGTCTATTTTTTTTTATTACTGACTGGGTTGGTGATGTCGGGTATCTGATAGACGCCTGACCCTCACCAACCCCAGGGCTTGATGCCAGGTGACTTACACATCTGGTATTAACCCCATATATTACCCCGTTTGCCACCCGCACCAGGGCGCGGGATGAGCTGGGGCGAAGCACCAGGATTGGCGCATCTAATGGATGCGCCACTTCTGGGGCGGCTGCGGCCTGCTATTTTTAGGCTGGGGAGAGTCCAATAACCATGGACCTCCCTAGTCTGAGAATATCAGGCCCCAGCTGTCTGCTTTTACCTTGGCTGGTGATCCAATTTTGGGGGGACCCCTACGTGTTTTTTTTTTAAATTATTTATTTAATTTAAAATAACAGCGTGGGGTGCCCTCAGTTTTGGATTACCAGCCAAGGTGAGGTTGCCAGCTGTGGTCTGCAGGCTGCAGCCGTCTGCTTTACCCTAGCTGGCTACAAAACTAGGGGGAATCCTACGTCATTTTTTTTTGGCTAAATACAAAGCTAAGCACCCCTTAGTGTCACATGAAAGGCACCAAAGGATGCTCCACTTTTTCTCCACTTATTCTCCATTTTTTTCTCCACTTTTTCTCCACTTTTTCTCCACTTTTTCTCCACTTTTTCTCCACTTTTTCTACATTTTTTCTCCACTTTTTCTCTACTTTTTCTATGGTCGGTCTACCCATTATAGAATATAGAAATGTGGCACTCCTTCTATAGTCGCTGGTGCTTGGATAGGGTCCACACCCCAGATCAAAAAATTGAAAAAAATCCAGCACTCAAAGCATTCAACTGGAATTGTTTTATATTTTATTCATTGTTCCTGTGTAATTATTAAAGACGTTTCGGTCATCCGACCTTCATCAGTTTACACACATTATAATGCATGAACCATAAACTATGATATACAAAAAAATGTCAACAAAAAGACAAAAATGAAGAATCTGTCAGTTGAGCCGCTTCACTAGCAGATATACTGTCCACCAGAAAGGGCTCTGTAGAAATATATGGAAAAGCTGGACCAGAGGAAAGTACCCTAAGAAACTGGGACTTAGGTATAGAATTCTTCATGGCTTTGGGATGACAACTATCATATGCGAGTAAGTTATTCCTGTCCGTCGACTTTATGTACAAATCGGTTTGTAAATGTCCATTCTCTAATTTCGTAACAGTGACATCTAAAAAATTGATATGATGTAAATCATATTGTATAACAAATTGAAGTTCAGACCAAATGCTGTTAATGTAATTATGGAACTCCATGATGGAATCCAACGGGCCAACCCATATGCAAAAAACGTCGTCAATAAATCTCTTCCAACACTTGCAGTGCTCCTGGAATCCCTTATGTGGATATATGAATGTATCTTCAAAGTAAGACATGTACGTATTTGCATACGGGGGGGCGCTACGTTGGACCCCATCGCGGTCCCCTGTTTTTGAATATAATAGATGTCCTGAAACAAAAAGAAATTTTCAGTTAACACTATTTGTAATAAGTCTAGACAGAAATCACTTGTATCACTCGAAAAGTTATGTTGTAACAATAACTCACGAACTGCTGACATGCCCTTCTGATGTACAATAGACGTATATAAACTTGTCACATCCCAAGTCACGAGAAAAGCATCAAATGGAATAGTATCAAGTCCACGAATCACCTCTAGGAAGTGACCAGTATCCAACAGGAAAGAAGGAATGTTTTTAGTCAAAGGAGTAATAATCTTCTCAAGTAAAATGGCTAAAGGGGAAAGGATAGAATCTGTGCCCGCCACTATAGGTCTACCAGGAGGGTTCACCAAGGTCTTATGAATTTTGGGGAGTACATAAAAGACAGGAATGATTGGATTCTGCTTTTGTAAGAAATCAAATGTCTTCTGATCTATTACTCCCTTCTGTAGATAGTGGCCGGTCACAGATCTAATCCTATCTCGAATCCTATTCGTCGGGTTACTTGCCAATATTCCATAGACATTACTGTCCCCCAATTGTCTCAGTATTTCCTGTAAATACATGGATTTGTCCATAACTACCAAAGCTCCGCCTTTATCGGCTTGTTTGATAATTATGTCTTTATCCTGCATAAGAGATGCCAACGCATTTTTATCCTTATCTGAAAAATTGGAAGGACAGTGTAATGATTTATTAGACACATCTTTGAAAAATGACGTAATGTCATGTTCCAATAAACCTATGAACGTTTCCACTGGAGGGTTACTTTTGGGAGGCATGAAAGTGCTCTTAGTTTTGAGTCCCAATCCTTGGATATTGATAGGAGCAATAGAGGTAGATTGTGTCGATGGTCTCAGACCTATATCAGATAATGATGAAAAATGGGCCTTAATACGTAAATTTCGATAAAATCTTAGTAAGTCCATTTGTAACTGGAATGTATTGAATTTGTAGGAAGGACAAAAAGATAAACCCTTCTGAAGAAGACTAATTTGATCCGGTAACAAATTCTTAGAAGAAATGTTAACTACAATGGTATCCGGCGTACCTGGGATCTGGTGACCATCGTTGTTCTTGCAGGTTCGGTGGCGTTGTCCCCCCCGCCTAGGTTTCCTCTTTGACCTCTGCGGCTTCTTTAACCTAAAAAATGTGGTTTTGGTCGTCTGGTAAAGGAAAATTCCGAATCCGAAGCCGAATCACCACTAGAGGAATATTGGAAACGTCTTGGAAACACTCTGGAGGATGTATCACGCCACCGATAAACTCTATTATTTTTATAGTCCTCAGTATCCCGTAGGAATTTTTCTCTTTTAATTTTTTGACTTTCAATTTTATGGATTTGTAAATCTCTTGTGACTTGATCTTTGATTTTCGCCAGATCCTCAGCCGAAGAGGTGGAATTTAATTGTTGCTCAATCACGACAATCTCTTCACGTTTGGTAATGATCGCTTGATTTAAATAATCCAAAGTCAAAGTCATTAAGTCAAAAGAGCATTTGTTAAGAATCTGTTCAAAACGATTACAAAAATCAGGGTTGTCACTGAAGATGGTTGGTCTTACACCAACCCGTAGTCCTCTTGGAATTCTTTGAACACGTACGTATTCTGCAATAGTGGCACAGTGCAATTCCAAATTTTGTAATTTTCTAGATTCCTTCTGAAAATCACGGGTTCGAAGCTCAGAAGTAGGAATATGCAAAAAATCACTCTGCACTGTGGTACGGCTCATAATATTCTACAGAGCCCTTTCTGGTGGACAGTATATCTGCTAGTGAAGCGGCTCAACTGACAGATTCTTCATTTTTGTCTTTTTGTTGACATTTTTTGTATATCATAGTTTATGGTTCATGCATTATAATGTGTGTAAACTGATGAAGGTCGGATGACCGAAACGTCTTTAATAATTACACAGAACAATGAATAAAATATAAAACAATTCCAGTTGAATGCTTTGAGTGCTGGATTTTTTTCAATTTTTTGATCTGGGGTGGGACCCTATCCAAGCACCAGCGACTATAGAAGGAGTGCCACATTTCTATATTCTATATAGTATATCCTTTAGTGTGTGCACCCTCATTTTTTCTTATAATGGCCAATGTGGCGTTTTCTTATACTGCGGATGAAATGGCAGATATTATGAGCCGTACCACAGTGCAGAGTGATTTTTTGCATATTCCTACTTCTGAGCTTCGAACCCGTGATTTTCAGAAGGAATCTAGAAAATTACAAAATTTGGAATTGCACTGTGCCACTATTGCAGAATACGTACGTGTTCAAAGAATTCCAAGAGGACTACGGGTTGGTGTAAGACCAACCATCTTCAGTGACAACCCTGATTTTTGTAATCGTTTTGAACAGATTCTTAACAAATGCTCTTTTGACTTAATGACTTTGACTTTGGATTATTTAAATCAAGCGATCATTACCAAACGTGAAGAGATTGTCGTGATTGAGCAACAATTAAATTCCACCTCTTCGGCTGAGGATCTGGCGAAAATCAAAGATCAAGTCACAAGAGATTTACAAATCCATAAAATTGAAAGTCAAAAAATTAAAAGAGAAAAATTCCTACGGGATACTGAGGACTATAAAAATAATCGAGTTTATCGGTGGCGTGAAACATCCTCCAGAGTGTTTCCAAGACGTTTCCAATATTCCTCTAGTGGTGATTCGGCTTCGGATTCGGAATTTTCCTTTACCAGACGACCAAAACCACATTTTTTAGGTTAAAGAAGCCGCAGAGGTCAAAGAGGAAACCTAGGCGGGGGGGACAACGCCACCGAACCTGCAAGAACAACGATGGTCACCAGATCCCAGGTACGCCGGATACCATTGTAGTTAACATTTCTTCTAAGAATTTGTTACCGGATCAAATTAGTCTTCTTCAGAAGGGTTTATCTTTTTGTCCTTCCTACAAATTCAATACATTCCAGTTACAAATGGACTTACTAAGATTTTATCGAAATTTACGTATTAAGGCCCATTTTTCATCATTATCTGATATAGGTCTGAGACCATCGACACAATCTACCTCTATTGCTCCTATCAATATCCAAGGATTGGGACTCAAAACTAAGAGCACTTTCATGCCTCCCAAAAGTAACCCTCCAGTGGAAACGTTCATAGGTTTATTGGAACATGACATTACGTCATTTTTCAAAGATGTGTCTAATAAATCATTACACTGTCCTTCCAATTTTTCAGATAAGGATAAAAATGCGTTGGCATCTCTTATGCAGGATAAAGACATAATTATCAAACAAGCCGATAAAGGCGGAGCTTTGGTAGTTATGGACAAATCCATGTATTTACAGGAAATACTGAGACAATTGGGGGACAGTAATGTCTATGGAATATTGGCAAGTAACCCGACGAATAGGATTCGAGATAGGATTAGATCTGTGACCGGCCACTATCTACAGAAGGGAGTAATAGATCAGAAGACATTTGATTTCTTACAAAAGCAGAATCCAATCATTCCTGTCTTTTATGTACTCCCCAAAATTCATAAGACCTTGGTGAACCCTCCTGGTAGACCTATAGTGGCGGGCACAGATTCTATCCTTTCCCCTTTAGCCATTTTACTTGAGAAGATTATTACTCCTTTGACTAAAAACATTCCTTCTTTCCTGTTGGATACTGGTCACTTCCTAGAGGTGATTCGTGGACTTGATACTATTCCATTTGATGCTTTTCTCGTGACTTGGGATGTGACAAGTTTATATACGTCTATTGTACATCAGAAGGGCATGTCAGCAGTTCGTGAGTTATTGTTACAACATAACTTTTCGAGTGATACAAGTGATTTCTGTCTAGACTTATTACAAATAGTGTTAACTGAAAATTTCTTTTTGTTTCAGGACATCTATTATATTCAAAAACAGGGGACCGCGATGGGGTCCAACGTAGCGCCCCCGTATGCAAATACGTACATGTCTTACTTTGAAGATACATTCATATATCCACATAAGGGATTCCAGGAGCACTGCAAGTGTTGGAAGAGATTTATTGACGACGTTTTTTGCATATGGGTTGGCCCGTTGGATTCCATCATGGAGTTCCATAATTACATTAACAGCATTTGGTCTGAACTTCAATTTGTTATACAATATGATTTACATCATATCAATTTTTTAGATGTCACTGTTACGAAATTAGAGAATGGACATTTACAAACCGATTTGTACATAAAGTCGACGGACAGGAATAACTTACTCGCATATGATAGTTGTCATCCCAAAGCCATGAAGAATTCTATACCTAAGTCCCAGTTTCTTAGGGTACTTTCCTCTGGTCCAGCTTTTCCATATATTTCTACAGAGCCCTTTCTGGTGGACAGTATATCTGCTAGTGAAGCGGCTCAACTGACAGATTCTTCATTTTTGTCTTTTTGTTGACATTTTTTGTATATCATAGTTTATGGTTCATGCATTATAATGTGTGTAAACTGATGAAGGTCGGATGACCGAAACGTCTTTAATAATTACACAGAACAATGAATAAAATATAAAACAATTCCAGTTGAATGCTTTGAGTGCTGGATTTTTTTCAATTTTTTGATCTGGGGTGGGACCCTATCCAAGCACCAGCGACTATAGAAGGAGTGCCACATTTCTATATTCTATATAGTATATCCTTTAGTGTGTGCACCCTCATTTTTTCTTATAATGGCCAATGTGGCGTTTTCTTATACTGCGGATGAAATGGCAGATATTATGAGCCGTACAGAGTGATTTTTTGCATATTCCTACTTCTGAGCTTCGAACCCGTGATTTTCAGAAGGAATCTAGAAAATTACAAAATTTGGAATTGCACTGTGCCACTATTGCAGAATACGTACGTGTTCAAAGAATTCCAAGAGGACTACGGGTTGGTGTAAGACCAACCATCTTCAGTGACAACCCTGATTTTTGTAATCGTTTTGAACAGATTCTTAACAAATGCTCTTTTGACTTAATGACTTTGACTTTGGATTATTTAAATCAAGCGATCATTACCAAACGTGAAGAGATTGTCGTGATTGAGCAACAATTAAATTCCACCTCTTCGGCTGAGGATCTGGCGAAAATCAAAGATCAAGTCACAAGAGATTTACAAATCCATAAAATTGAAAGTCAAAAAATTAAAAGAGAAAAATTCCTACGGGATACTGAGGACTATAAAAATAATCGAGTTTATCGGTGGCGTGAAACATCCTCCAGAGTGTTTCCAAGACGTTTCCAATATTCCTCTAGTGGTGATTCGGCTTCGGATTCGGAATTTTCCTTTACCAGACGACCAAAACCACATTTTTTAGGTTAAAGAAGCCGCAGAGGTCAAAGAGGAAACCTAGGCGGGGGGGACAACGCCACCGAACCTGCAAGAACAACGATGGTCACCAGATCCCAGGTACGCCGGATACCATTGTAGTTAACATTTCTTCTAAGAATTTGTTACCGGATCAAATTAGTCTTCTTCAGAAGGGTTTATCTTTTTGTCCTTCCTACAAATTCAATACATTCCAGTTACAAATGGACTTACTAAGATTTTATCGAAATTTACGTATTAAGGCCCATTTTTCATCATTATCTGATATAGGTCTGAGACCATCGACACAATCTACCTCTATTGCTCCTATCAATATCCAAGGATTGGGACTCAAAACTAAGAGCACTTTCATGCCTCCCAAAAGTAACCCTCCAGTGGAAACGTTCATAGGTTTATTGGAACATGACATTACGTCATTTTTCAAAGATGTGTCTAATAAATCATTACACTGTCCTTCCAATTTTTCAGATAAGGATAAAAATGCGTTGGCATCTCTTATGCAGGATAAAGACATAATTATCAAACAAGCCGATAAAGGCGGAGCTTTGGTAGTTATGGACAAATCCATGTATTTACAGGAAATACTGAGACAATTGGGGGACAGTAATGTCTATGGAATATTGGCAAGTAACCCGACGAATAGGATTCGAGATAGGATTAGATCTGTGACCGGCCACTATCTACAGAAGGGAGTAATAGATCAGAAGACATTTGATTTCTTACAAAAGCAGAATCCAATCATTCCTGTCTTTTATGTACTCCCCAAAATTCATAAGACCTTGGTGAACCCTCCTGGTAGACCTATAGTGGCGGGCACAGATTCTATCCTTTCCCCTTTAGCCATTTTACTTGAGAAGATTATTACTCCTTTGACTAAAAACATTCCTTCTTTCCTGTTGGATACTGGTCACTTCCTAGAGGTGATTCGTGGACTTGATACTATTCCATTTGATGCTTTTCTCGTGACTTGGGATGTGACAAGTTTATATACGTCTATTGTACATCAGAAGGGCATGTCAGCAGTTCGTGAGTTATTGTTACAACATAACTTTTCGAGTGATACAAGTGATTTCTGTCTAGACTTATTACAAATAGTGTTAACTGAAAATTTCTTTTTGTTTCAGGACATCTATTATATTCAAAAACAGGGGACCGCGATGGGGTCCAACGTAGCGCCCCCGTATGCAAATACGTACATGTCTTACTTTGAAGATACATTCATATATCCACATAAGGGATTCCAGGAGCTCTGCAAGTGTTGGAAGAGATTTATTGACGACGTTTTTTGCATATGGGTTGGCCCGTTGGATTCCATCATGGAGTTCCATAATTACATTAACAGCATTTGGTCTGAACTTCAATTTGTTATACAATATGATTTACATCATATCAATTTTTTAGATGTCACTGTTACGAAATTAGAGAATGGACATTTACAAACCGATTTGTACATAAAGTCGACGGACAGGAATAACTTACTCGCATATGATAGTTGTCATCCCAAAGCCATGAAGAATTCTATACCTAAGTCCCAGTTTCTTAGGGTACTTTCCTCTGGTCCAGCTTTTCCATATATTTCTACAGAGCCCTTTCTGGTGGACAGTATATCTGCTAGTGAAGCGGCTCAACTGACAGATTCTTCATTTTTGTCTTTTTGTTGACATTTTTTGTATATCATAGTTTATGGTTCATGCATTATAATGTGTGTAAACTGATGAAGGTCGGATGACCGAAACGTCTTTAATAATTACACAGAACAATGAATAAAATATAAAACAATTCCAGTTGAATGCTTTGAGTGCTGGATTTTTTTCAATTTTTTGATCTGGGGTGGGACCCTATCCAAGCACCAGTGACTATAGAAGGAGTGCCACATTTCTATATTCTATATAGTATATCCTTTAGTGTGTGCACCCTCATTTTTTCTTATAATGGCCAATGTGGCGTTTTCTTATACTGCGGATGAAATGGCAGATATTATGAGCCGTACCACAGTGCAGAGTGATTTTTTGCATATTCCTACTTCTGAGCTTCGAACCCGTGATTTTCAGAAGGAATCTAGAAAATTACAAAATTTGGAATTGCACTGTGCCACTATTGCAGAATACGTACGTGTTCAAAGAATTCCAAGAGGACTACGGGTTGGTGTAAGACCAACCATCTTCAGTGACAACCCTGATTTTTGTAATCGTTTTGAACAGATTCTTAACAAATGCTCTTTTGACTTAATGACTTTGACTTTGGATTATTTAAATCAAGCGATCATTACCAAACGTGAAGAGATTGTCGTGATTGAGCAACAATTAAATTCCACCTCTTCGGCTGAGGATCTGGCGAAAATCAAAGATCAAGTCACAAGAGATTTACAAATCCATAAAATTGAAAGTCAAAAAATTAAAAGAGAAAAATTCCTACGGGATACTGAGGACTATAAAAATAATCGAGTTTATCGGTGGCGTGATACATCCTCCAGAGTGTTTCCAAGACGTTTCCAATATTCCTCTAGTGGTGATTCGGCTTCGGATTCGGAATTTTCCTTTACCAGACGACCAAAACCACATTTTTTTAGGTTAAAGAAGCCGCAGAGGTCAAAGAGGAAACCTAGGCGGGGGGGACAACGCCACCGAACCTGCAAGAACAACGATGGTCACCAGATCCCAGGTACGCCGGATACCATTGTAGTTAACATTTCTTCTAAGAATTTGTTACCGGATCAAATTAGTCTTCTTCAGAAGGGTTTATCTTTTTGTCCTTCCTACAAATTCAATACATTCCAGTTACAAATGGACTTACTAAGATTTTATCGAAATTTACGTATTAAGGCCCATTTTTCATCATTATCTGATATAGGTCTGAGACCATCGACACAATCTACCTCTATTGCTCCTATCAATATCCAAGGATTGGGACTCAAAACTAAGAGCACTTTCATGCCTCCCAAAAGTAACCCTCCAGTGGAAACGTTCATAGGTTTATTGGAACATGACATTACGTCATTTTTCAAAGATGTGTCTAATAAATCATTACACTGTCCTTCCAATTTTTCAGATAAGGATAAAAATGCGTTGGCATCTCTTATGCAGGATAAAGACATAATTATCAAACAAGCCGATAAAGGCGGAGCTTTGGTAGTTATGGACAAATCCATGTATTTACAGGAAATACTGAGACAATTGGGGGACAGTAATGTCTATGGAATATTGGCAAGTAACCCGACGAATAGGATTCGAGATAGGATTAGATCTGTGACCGGCCACTATCTACAGAAGGGAGTAATAGATCAGAAGACATTTGATTTCTTACAAAAGCAGAATCCAATCATTCCTGTCTTTTATGTACTCCCCAAAATTCATAAGACCTTGGTGAACCCTCCTGGTAGACCTATAGTGGCGGGCACAGATTCTATCCTTTCCCCTTTAGCCATTTTACTTGAGAAGATTATTACTCCTTTGACTAAAAACATTCCTTCTTTCCTGTTGGATACTGGTCACTTCCTAGAGGTGATTCGTGGACTTGATACTATTCCATTTGATGCTTTTCTCGTGACTTGGGATGTGACAAGTTTATATACGTCTATTGTACATCAGAAGGGCATGTCAGCAGTTCGTGAGTTATTGTTACAACATAACTTTTCGAGTGATACAAGTGATTTCTGTCTAGACTTATTACAAATAGTGTTAACTGAAAATTTCTTTTTGTTTCAGGACATCTATTATATTCAAAAACAGGGGACCGCGATGGGGTCCAACGTAGCGCCCCCGTATGCAAATACGTACATGTCTTACTTTGAAGATACATTCATATATCCACATAAGGGATTCCAGGAGCACTGCAAGTGTTGGAAGAGATTTATTGACGACGTTTTTTGCATATGGGTTGGCCCGTTGGATTCCATCATGGAGTTCCATAATTACATTAACAGCATTTGGTCTGAACTTCAATTTGTTATACAATATGATTTACATCATATCAATTTTTTAGATGTCACTGTTACGAAATTAGAGAATGGACATTTACAAACCGATTTGTACATAAAGTCGACGGACAGGAATAACTTACTCGCATATGATAGTTGTCATCCCAAAGCCATGAAGAATTCTATACCTAAGTCCCAGTTTCTTAGGGTACTTTCCTCTGGTCCAGCTTTTCCATATATTTCTACAGAGCCCTTTCTGGTGGACAGTATATCTGCTAGTGAAGCGGCTCAACTGACAGATTCTTCATTTTTGTCTTTTTGTTGACATTTTTTGTATATCATAGTTTATGGTTCATGCATTATAATGTGTGTAAACTGATGAAGGTCGGATGACCGAAACGTCTTTAATAATTACACAGAACAATGAATAAAATATAAAACAATTCCGGTCTACCCATTAGCTCTGCCATGCATACTGTAGCTCTACACCTACTGCACATGTTACTTTATGATTGACATCTCTTTCGTACCAGAGCTGTCTAAGCCTACTCTGACCCCATATTTGTCATTACTATATTGTCCTTGTACTGTATTATGACATTTGTATCATGTGTTTCATTCCTTGCTGTGTTGCAATTTTTTTGCTGCATCCCAATTGTACCTCTACATTGTTCGAGTTTATGTTATTGTTCTCTCACTCTTATGTGATACTGATTATTGTCATTTTTCATGATTACATGCAGATAAGTCCAATCTGACGAAGGCTCAGGCCGAAACGTCATTTGTAACTTGTTTTGGACAAAAACATATATGCTTATGAAAAATTTTTTTTCTTAATACCGACCAATAAAGAGTGATTTTGCATTACTATCCGTTGTGACTTACTGACTTAGTCTGGGAGATTTAGAGTGCCGAGGTTAATCACTAATTTTATCTATTATTTCCTCTGAGCACCTATATACCAGTGAGCAGAGCTTCCTCTACAGTAGTTCTCCTGATTAGGCATGCCCTTACCTCATGAGCAGGGCATTGCAGCTTTGGTAGCAACCATTACGACATGGACTCTGCTGCTGTGGACCCGAGAAGAGTGAGTGCAGATTCATTGCACCCACACTCCTCACATGAAGGGTCCGCACTCCTAGAAAATGGGGGATACGTTCCCTGAGTGTCTCCCCCCCATATTCTAGACGGTCCAGAGTCGTCGTGGGACCCCTTTATTTTTTTTCTTACAATAAATTGGTGAAAGAGGAAATGTTTTGGGGACTGTTTTTTCAAATAAATTTCTTTTGTCGATTTTTTTTTTTTTTTGTTAGTACTGACAGTTTATGATGTTGGGTATCTAATAGACGCCATGACATCACAAACTGCTGGGCTTGATCTCAGGTGACTTTACAGCTAGTATCAACCCGATTTATTACCCCGTTTGCCACTGCACCAGGGCACAGGATGAGCTGGGGTGAAGCGCCAGGATTGGCGCATCTAGTGGATGCGCCACGTCTGGGGTGCCTGCGGCCTGCTATTTTTAGGCTGTGAAGGCCCAATAACTATGGACCTTCCCACCCTGAGAATACCAGACCACAGCTGTCCGCTTTACCTTGGCTGGTGATCCAATTTGGGGGGGACCCTACTTTTATTGTGTAATTATTAATATTTATAAAATAATTATAAAAAAGAGCCTGAGGGGACCTCCACATTGGATCCCCAACCACGGTAAAGCTGCCAGCTGTGGTTTTCAGGCTACAGCCGTCTGCTTTACCCTAGCTGGCTGTCAAAAATGGGGGACCCAACGTCATTTTTTTTTTTAACTATTTTTTAAATAGAAAAAATTAATGGGCTTCCCTGTATTTTGATTGCCAACCAAGGTAACGGCAGGCAGATGGGGGTGGCAACCCATAGCTGTCTGCTTTATCTGCGCTGAGAATCAAAAATACAGCGGAGCGCTACGTCATTTTTTTAAAGATTTATTTTTACAGCACTGTGATGTCCAGCAATCAAAATACAGGGAAGCCCATTTTGTTTTTAGTTATTTAAATAAATAATTAAAAAAAATATATATGGGCTCCTGCTGCATTTTTTGTATTGCTAGCTAAGGGTAATCCAAGCAGCTACTGGCTGCTAACCCCCACTGCTTGATGTTACCTTCAATGGCAATGGAAAATCCAGGGAAGAATTTTTTATTTTTTTTGCCAAAAAACTACAAAAAAAGGACTTGAGCTTCGCCATATTTTTGTATGCTAGCCAGGTATAGCAGGCAGGTGCTGGAAGAGTTGGATACAGTGCCAGAAGATGGCGCTTCTATGAAAATGCCATTTTCTGAGGCGGCTGCAGACTGCAATTCGCAGCAGTGGGGCCCAGAAAGCTCAGGCCAACCTGTGCTGCGGATTCCAATCCCCAGCTGCCTAGTTGTGAAATTCATGAAATAATAAAAAAAGGGCTTCCCTTTATTTTTGGTTCTCAGCCGGGTACAAATAGACAACTGGGGGTTGGGGGCAGCCGTACCTGCCTGCTGTACCTGGCTAGCATACAAAAATATGGCGAAGCCCACATAATTTTTTCAGGGGGCAAAAAACTTCTGCATACAGTCCTGGATGGAGTACGCTGAGCCTTGTAGTTCTGCAGCTGCTGTCTGTCTGGAGAAGAGCAGACAGCAGCTGCAGAACTACAAGGCTCAGCATACTCCATCCAGGACTGTATGCAGAATTTTTTTGCCCACCAAAAAAATGACGTGGGCTTCGCCATATTTTTGTATGCTAGCCAGGTACAGCAGGCAGCCACGGGCTGCCTCCAACCCCCAGTTGCCTATTTGTACCCGGCTGGGAACCAAAAATATAGGGAAACCCGTTTTTTTTTAATTATTTCACTTATTTCATGAAATAATTAAAAAACAAATGACGTGGGCTTCGCCCCATTTTTGTGTCCAGCCGGGTACAACTAGGCAGCTGGGGATTGGAATCCGCAGCACAGGCTAACCCGAGGTTTCTGGGCGCCTCTGCTGCGGATTTCAGTCCGCAGCCGTCCCAGAAAATGGCGCTCTGATAGAAGCGCCATCATCTGGCGCTGTATCCAACTCTTCCAACAGCCCTGGAGCCGGGTGGCTTGTTGGGTAATCATGAGTTAATACTGGCTTTGTTTTACTAGCCAGTATTAAGCCAGAGATTCTTAATGTCAGGCACGTTTGACCCGGCCATTAAGAATCTCCAATAAAGGGTTAAAAAAAACACCACACAGAGAAAAAATACTTTAATAGAAATAAATTCACAGACACACTTAGAGACGCCATCTTTATTACCCCCTGTCAGCCCTCCACGATCCTGCTCTTCTGTCTTCTTTCTAGTGTAGTAGTAGTGACGATTGTAGTGAGGAAGGATGAGGTTCACCAGCTCATCACTTGGGGCTGGGGAACCTCATCCTCACTACAATGCTCACTACAATCGTGCAGCCTTCACTCCGTGAGTGAACAGTGCTGGCTGTCAGCGGTAACAGCGGTACCGCTGACAGACGCGTTACCATAGCAATGGTGCTCTCGGAGCCGCGGTTAGCGGTGACGTCACCGCTAACTGCGTTGCTATGGCAACGGTGATCTCCGTTAATGACCGGCTGTGTCAGCCGGTCCCTAACGGAACGGGGAGTCGACCGTGTGGTAGAGCATGTCGCCGGTACACGGCGATACACATATGTGCACCGTGTACCGGAGAGATGCACTCGCAGGTCCTACATGACGTGTCATAGTCATGTGACCAGTCTGTAGCCAATGAGATAATAGCCACGTGACTGGTCACATGGCTATTTTGACGTCACGATAGGTCCTGCATCTCTGCTGGCAGTGCCGGTCGCCGGGAGGATTCAGCGATCATCGGATGGAATAGCGGCAGGAGACAGAGTGCAGAAGGGATCGCGGGGACCGGTAAGTGTTATGGCAATGTTTATTAACTGTTTGTGTACATTTATCATGCATTTTTATGTGTTTTTTATTGCCTCCCATTATAGCCTATACGTTCGAGTTCGGTTCGTCGAACGTTCGACGAACTGAACTCGAACGGGACCTCCGTTCGGCGAACCGCCTCGAGCCGAACCGGGACCAGTTCGCTCATCTCTAGCAAACACAACGCTTGATGAGTAAGTTCTAGATCCCACCTACTGTCAGCCTACAGTCAGGCACTCGAGGAGGTCAACAGAGGCGCTGGAGGAGGATGCAACTGACGACGAAGTTACCTTGCACCTTCCTGGACAGAGGAGGATTACTGGTAGCACGTCTACAACTGCATCCTCAGCCACCACTCTGCCTCTGAGCACTAGTCGGGGTGGCTCAGCAGGTCGCATGTCCTCTAAGCCTTGCCTAGCCTGGTCCTTTTTTGACCTTGCAAAGGATTGCCCAAATCACGTGATCTGTAAAATTTGTCGGGAATCTGTTAGTAGAGGAAAAAAACCTCAGCAGTTTGACAACTTCTTCCATGAATTGTCACATGAATAAATATCATATGTCCCAGTGGGAAGCTCACCGTGCTGCAATGCGGCCTAGCGGAGCGGACCATCCACCGCCTGCCCCTTCCAGTGCATCCGCGTGCTCTTCATCTTCTAGGACTGTGGGGACAGCTGTCACACCTGGTTTTCCACGCACAACTTCCACCACTGTAACCGCAACAGACAGTTTGCTTGGTAGGTCGTCAGTTGGTTTGGAAGGGGAACCAAGCGCGTGTGTACAGCTCTCTTAGACATCGATAGCACCAACGTTGGATGAAGGCAACATCATGTCTACGCCTGCACTTTCCTCACAAACCTGCATTTTTCCAGGGACACGCTACTCACCACCGTCTACACACAGCAGCCAGATCTCTGTCCCTCAGATGTGGACAAATAAAAGGCCATTTCCGGCGACCCATGACAAAGCTAAGAGCTTGACTTTATCCCTCTGTAAGCTCTTGGCTACAGAAATATTGCCTTTCCGCCTGGTGGACACACAGGATTTTTGAGACCTTATGTCTGTCGCTGTGCCCCAGTACCAGATGCCCAGTCGCCACTACTTCTCTAAGAAAGGTGTGCCTGCGCTACACCAGCATGTCGCACACAACATCACCGCTTCCTTGAGAAACTCTGGGTGTGAACAGGTGCATTTCACCACCGATACTTGGACCAGTAAGCATGGACAGGGACTTTTACATGTCGCTGAATGGGCACTGGGTAACTATGGTGATAGATGGTGAAGGGTCTGCTGCACAAGTCTTGCCGTCCCCATGACTTGTGCGTCAATCCTCTGTCTGTCCAAGTTCCGCCACTGCTTCTGCCTCCTCAACCTCGTCTGGGTCCTCCACCTCCACCCCAAGCCTGCCTGGTCAGGCCACCAGCGTTGTAACTGTAGCAGAAGGAGTCACGCACTCCTCATTACTATGCTGGCAGCAGAGCGCAACGGCATCAGGCGGTCTTTAACGTGAAATGTCTTGGAAATAAGAGTCACACAGCGGCTGAGTTGTGGGCAGCTCTGGAGACTGAGTTTGGTAAATGGTTGTCTCCACTCAACCTGCAGCCTGGTAAGGCCGTGTGCGACAATGCTGCAAACCTGGGTGCAGCCCTTCGCCTGGGCAAGGTGACACATGTGCCTTGTATGGCTCACGTGTTGAACCTTGTTGTCCAGCAATTTTTAACACACTATCCCGGCCTAGATGGCCTTCTGAACAGGGCACGAAAACTGTCTGCTCACTTCCGCCGTTTAACCGCCGCAGCTGAGCGACTTGCATCGCTACAGAAGACTTTCGGCCTGCCGGTTGATCGCCTGAAATGCAATGTGCCGACACGCTGCAATTCGACTCTCCACATGTTTCAGCGACTGTGGCAGCACCACTGAGCCCTAGTGCAATACGTCATGACGTATAGCCTGGGCCAACGAGATGCAGAGGTGGGGCAGATCACCCTGATGGAGTGGTCTCAGATCAAGGACATATGCACCCTTCTGCACAGTTTCGACATGGCGACGAATATGTTTAGCGCTGACAATGCCATTATCAGCATGACAATTCCAGTCATTTACATGCTGGAGCACACGCTAAACACTATTCGGACTCAGGGGGTGGGAAAACAGGAAGGGGAGGAACTACAGGAGGATTCATATGCGCAAGAGACAACAACATCACCAAGGTGCAGACGTTCATCATCACCAAGGCAGCAGGCATGGGACCATGGGGGACAGGGATCAACAAGGGCGCATGGTAGTAGGCGAAATGTTGAGGAAGGTGCAGGAGAACATGAAGAAATGGAGGACGAACTGTCCATGGACATGGAAGACTCAGCGGATGAGGGAGACCTTGGTCAAATTTCAGTTGAAAGAGGTTGGGGGGAGATGTCAGAGGAAGAAAGATCGGTTAGCACCTCTATGCCACCAACACAGCATGGACTTGGTCTGCATGGCTGCGCAAGACACATGAGCGCCTTCTTGCTGCACTACCTCCAACATGACCCTCGTATTGTCAAAATTAGAAGTGATGATGAGTACTGTCTTGACACACTATTAGATCCCCGGTACAAGTCCAAATTTTGTGACATAATTCCAGCCATAGAAAGGGACGCACGTATGCAGGAGTATCAGCAGAAGCTGTTACTCGATCTTAGCTCGGCTTTTCCACCAAACAACCGTGGTGCAGGGAGTGATTCTCCCAGTTGTAACTTCACAAACATGGGACGGTCTCGTCATCTTCAACAGTCTGCCCGTACCAGCAGCACCGTATGTGGTTCTGGTAACAGCAATTTTATTGAATCTATTCATAATTTTTTTAGACCATCCTTTGCAAGGCCACCAGAGACAACAAGTCTGACACATAGTCAACGGCTGGAGAGGATGATACAGGAGTATCTCCAAATGAACATCGATGCCATGACTTTGCAAATGGAGCCTTGCTCATTTTGGGCTTCAAATCTTGAAAAATGGCCAGAGCTCTCCACTTACGCCTTGGAGATCTTGTCGTGTCCAGCTGCCAGCGTTGTCTCTGAACGTTTCTTCAGGGCTGCTGGGTGTGTGCTGACAGATAAGCGCACGCATCTGTCCAGTGACAATGTGGACAGACTAACGTTCATCAAAATGAACAAGTCATGGATCCACAAGGAATTTACTACCCCTGTGTCATCCTGGGGAGAGTAAATGCTTGTGTATTTTGAATGTGCTTGATGCAAATCTACCTGTGAAGTGTATGACTGGGGCACAAGTGCTGCCACTGAAAGGGTGTCTGTGTAGCCCAATTTTTGGAAAAAAGGGAGACTCTGCTTGGAGTAACCATTGCTTGCAGTGTTTCTAAAAATGATCCAAGATGAACAGATCTGGGATCAGCAAAGACTTTGCTACCTACCCCGGTGTCATCCTGGGGACGGTTAAGGATGGCGTATTTTTGAATGTGCTTGATGCAAATCTACCTGTGAAGTATACAACTGGGGCACAAGTGCTGCCACTGATGGGGTGTCTGTATTGCCCAATTTTTGGAAAAAAGGGAGACTCTGCTTGGAGTAACCCTTGCTGTGTTTTTTAAAAGAAGCCAAGATGAACAAGTCATGGTTCAGCAAAGACTTTGCTACCTACCCCGGTGTCATCCTGGGGACGGTCAAGTATGGCATATTTTTGAATGTGCTTGATGCAAATCTACCTGTGAAGTGTACAACTGGGGCACAAGTGCTGCCACTGAAGGGGTGTCTGTGTAGCCCAATTTTTGGAAAAAAGGGAGACTCCGCTTGAAGTCAACTTGCGGTGTTTTACATGATTTTAGAAGGGCATGCCATGTCTATATCTGTG
Source organism: Anomaloglossus baeobatrachus (assembly GCF_048569485.1). Classification (NCBI taxonomy): domain Eukaryota; kingdom Metazoa; phylum Chordata; class Amphibia; order Anura; family Aromobatidae; genus Anomaloglossus; species Anomaloglossus baeobatrachus. Next base: position 474,628,014 of record NC_134353.1, read on the forward strand.
TCTCGTCCTCTTTTTCCTCGTAATGCTGTTTTGTTTTCGCATGAGAATTTGTTCTTGTCACTTTCCCATGTGTTTGTGTTGTGTTGTGAGTTATTTGTCACCTTTTGGACACCTTTGAGGGTGTTTTCTAGGTGTTTTTATGTGTTTGTGATTGCCTCCCATTGATTCCTATGGGTTCGAGTGGTTCGCCGAACCAAACTCGAACTAGACCTCCGTTTGACGAACCAAGCTCGAGCCGAACCGCGACCGGTTCGCTCATCTCTAATGAAGAGGCAATTTTAAGCCTGGACCAGGGAAATGCAGTGGATGTTGTGTATATGGACTTTTCAAAAGCTTTTGATACGGTGCCACACAAAAGTTTGGTACATAAAATGAGAATAATGGGGATAGGGGAAAATATGTGTAACTGGGTTAAACACTGGCTCAGTGATAGGAAACAAAGGGTGGTTATTAATGGTACGTACTCGGACTGGGTCTCAGTTCATAGTGGGGTACCACAGGGGTCAGTATTGTGCCCGCTTCTTTTCAACATATTTATTAATAACCTTGTTGGGGGCATGCGGAATAGAATTTCAATATTTGCATATGATACTAAACTCTGCAGGGTAATCAATACAGAGGAGGATAATTTTATATTACAGGGAGATTTATGTACCGTATTTTTCGCTTTATAAGACGCACTTTTGTTCCCCCAAATTTTGGGGGAAAGTAGGGGGTGCGTCTTATAAGCCGAATATACGGGGGGGGGGAGGGGGGGGTGGTATATATATATGTACCCTGCAGCGTCCAGGGGAGGTGGGGGCAGCAGCTCTGGAGCACAGTGGAACGCTGCGGGCTGCTGCCTTTGATCTCCTGCACCCGCTCATATAATATGCACAGCCGCTGTCCATCTCCAATGGTGCTGAAATCGCACGCAGTGAGGGGCTGGTGAGCGGTGCATATTATATGAGCCTGCGTCCCAGTGTGATCGCACATGCCCACCCCTGTGTTAGATTTGGCCCCCAGGCTGCTGCTCATTCTAAAATAAAAAATCTTTACTCACCCTGCAGCGTTTCTCCTCGTGCCCCTGCTTCCAGTGTGATCAGGCAAGCAGAGATCTCAGCCTGCTGTGCCGATCACATGACCGCACTGACAACCAGGAAGTAAGGAAGAACAGAAGCACGGAGCAGACAGGAGGGAGCTCAGCACTGCAGGAGATAAGGAAAGAGGGGTTTATTTTACTTTGGGCAGCAGCCTAGGGGCCATATCTGACACAGGGGGACTTGTGCGATCTATAGGGGCCCATGGGCAGCACTATGGGGGCGATATCTGACACAGGGGGACTTGTGCGATCTATAGGGGCCCATGGGCAGCACTATGGGGGAGATATCTGACACAGGGGGACTTGTGCGATCTATATAGGGGCCATGGGCAGCACTATGGGGGCGATATCTGACACAGGGGGACTTGTGCGATCTATAGGGGCCATGGGCAGCACTATGGGGGCGATATCTGACACAGGGGGACTTGTGCGATCTATATAGGGGCCATGGGCAGCACTATGGGGGCGATATCTGACACAGGGGGACTTGTGCGATCTATAGGGGCCATGGGCAGCACTATGGGGGCGATATCTGACACAGGGGGACTTGTGCGATCTATATAGGGGCCATGGGCAGCACTATGGGGGCGATATCTGACACAGGGGGACTTGTGCGATCTATATAGGGGCCATGGGCAGCACTATGGGGGCGATATCTGACACAGGGGGACTTGTGCGATCTATAGGGGCCATGGGCAGCACTATGGGGGCGATATCTGACACAGGGGGACTTGTGCGATCTATAGGGGCCATGGGCAGCACTATGGGGGCAATATCTAACACAGGGGGACTTGTGCGATCTATAGGGGCCATGGGCAGCAGCATGGGGGCGTTATCTAACACGGGAACGTGTGCAATCCATAGGGGACCATAGGCAGCACAGGGGAACGTGTGCCATCACAAGGGGGCTATATTCAATATAAGGGGGCCATATCCAGATTAAGGGGGCTAATTTTAGGATGGGGGGCTATGAGGGACATATACCCTATATGATTTGTTAGAGGGACACTGGCATTATAAGATGGACCCCATTTACCATTAAAAAAAAAAATTCTCTTTTCCTTCACCAAATTTGGGGGTGCGTCTTATAATCAGGTGCGTCTTATAAAGCGAAAAATACGGTAAATTGGAGGATTGGGCTGAGAAGTGGCAATTGAAGTTTAATGTAGATAAATGTATGGTCATGCACTTGGGTAGAGGAAATAACATTTATGATTATGTACTTAATTGTAGAACACTGGGTAAAACAGACAAAGAAAAAGACTTGGGTGTATGGGTGGATGGAAAACTTAACTTTAGTGGACAGTGTCAGGCAACTGCTGCCAGGGCTAATAAAATAATGGGATGTATTAAAAGAGGTATAAGTGTTCATGAAAAAAATATAGTTCTACCTCTGTACAAGTCACTAGTGCGACCGCACTTAGAATACTGTGTACAATTCTGGTCACCGATATATAAGAAGGACATAGCTGAACTGGAGAGGGTGCAGAGAAGAGCGACCAAGATTATTAGAGGAATGGGTGGGCTGCAATACCAAGACAGGTTATTAAACTTGGGGTTATTTAGTTTGGAAAAATGAAGGCTTAGGGGGGATCTAATCACAATGTATAAATATATGAGGGGACAGTACAGAGACCTTTCCAAAGATCTTTTTACACCTAGGCCTGTGACTGGAACACGGGGGCATCCACTATGTCTTGAGGAAAGAAGGTTTAATCATAATCACAGACGAGGATTCTTTACTGTACGAGCAGTGAGACTATGGAACTCTCTGCCGCATGATGTTGTAATGAGTGATTCACTACTAACATTTAAGCAGAGCCTGGATGCCTTTCTTGAAAAATTGAATATTACCAGTTATGTATATTAGATTTTATAACAGGGTGTTGATCCAGGGAACTAGTCTGATTGCCGTATGTGGAGTCAGGAAGGAATTTTTTTCCTCATTGGAACTTGTTTGCCACATTGGGGGTTTTTTGCCTTCCACTGGACCACATCACGCTCACTACAACAATAAGACAACACAAGGAAGGTAAGGCTAGTTTCACACTTGCGTTGTTTTTCTTCAGTCGCAATTCGCAGTTTTGGAAAACAGCGGAATCCGTTAACGGATTCCGCTGCTTCCCATAGACTTGTATGGATGACGGATTGCGACTAATGGACCTGCGTTGCTTCCGCCGGGTGAAAGGAATGCAGCATGTAACGTTTTTTGAGCAGCGGAATCTTTAGGATTTCTCTGCGCATGCTCTCTCTGGCTACCTGCACCCATAACCAGGGTACACATCGGGATACTAAGCAAAGCGTTTTGCTTAGTAACCCGATATTTACCCTGGCTATATGTGCAAGGAGCCAGCGCTAAGCGGTGTACGCTGGTAACCAAGGTAAATATCAGGTAACCAAGCAAAGTGCTTTGCTTATTTACCCGATATTTACCCTGGCTACGTGTGCAGGGAGCCCGACACTTTCCCGCTTGGCTCCACCCCCTCCCGGACTCCACTACGCATGTACACACACACACACACACTCACCTGTCCCCAGCCAAGCATGTCCCCGCAACACTGACGTCCTCATCGCCATGGTCCAGCTCGGCTCCACCCACCCCACACTCCGCCCCCCCGCACACATTCTCGGCGGCCAAATGATCAGCTGATCACCTGGCGGGCGGCTGCTGTGAGAGATCAGCTGATCACCCGGCAACTGGCTGCTGTGAGCGATCAGCTGATCACCCGGCGACCGGTTGCTGTGAGCAATCAGTTGATCACCCGGCGACCGGCTGCTGTGAGCCATCAGCTGATCACCCGGCGACCGGCTGCTGTGAGCCATCAGCTGATCACCCGGCGACCGGCTGCTGTGAGCGATCGGCTGATCATTCACAATAGTCTGCCGCCGGTAAAACTGTAAAGAAAAAAAAAAGCAGATTCCGTTATTTTGTACGATCCGTTGCATCCGTTGTGCCACTATATGCAACATATCCGTTGCATCCGTCACACAAGGCAATGCAACAGATGCCGTTCAACGCAAGTGTGAAACTAGCCTTAGACAAACAGATGGTCAAAGACACAACAAATAGCAATCCTATTTGTTGTGTCTTTCATCATCTGTTTGTCACACCAACTCATTCTCACCTGTGGCTGATCCCTAATGTTACCTTTTTTTTATATACATACACTGAAGATCAAAATTAGAGAACAACACACAATTTCCTAAATGTTGCAGTCATTGCGTCGTCCTGCTAGTAAACTAGCAGCATTTTAAGCTTATTTCATAAATTGAATTTATTCAAAAGCACATGGCATGGTGTACCCCTTACAAAAAAACCTTATCAATGTTGATTATATTGTTTCTGGAAAAAAGCAAGGGATCATACATTGTTCTCTAATTTTGGTCTTCAGAATATATACACTGGTATACTGTAGTGGTTAAGTGCAATGTCTCCAACATGGGAGACTGGGGTTCAAATCCTGGCCCTGCCATGTGGAAAAAAGAAATAAAAATAAGTTACCATATACCTTGGGAAAAAGCTTCCTAATTCTGTAATACCTACCTTCTGGTTAAATGCACATCCACCAGTATACCAGTAGGGATCCTTAGGCAAGACTCTTAGCACTATAATGCCTACAACAATAAACATGAGAGTGTCACAAACAAAGAGAGTCATGCTCTGACATCACCTGAATTAACAAGGCCCATGTCAGATGTTGAGGAACCAAGACAATCTGATGATAAATACTGGGCTACTGGAACAAACCATACATGGACAAGGCAAGAGAACCTGGATCTGATAAAATGCTACTACAACAGCAGACCAAATGAGAGACGATACATAAAGCATATGAGGAAACTATGGATACAAGACTTGCATGTCCATTGACTGAGAAACAATTAGTCATCCAACACTTGTCATAACTTGAGATAGATCAACTGCACTACATATCCACACACCACAGGAAGAACATGTGCAACCTCCTGAAAATCCTGATCCAATCCTGCAACTAGAGGCTACAACAGCTGATCTGAAACAGAAAATCATCAAGAAACTAAATACCATAAGATCCAGCAGAGAAATACCACCAGACAGTATGCTAGAAGATGCCAATAGAGCACTGACATTAATACCTACCACAAACTAATAAACTGATCTATGCCACTGCCTCATTAATCCGGGAAATGCTTGGCTATGCTAGCAAGAACAACAGAAGCATGTGCCCACCATGGAAAAGAAGACTGGAGACAAAAATCACGGTGACACGAAGAGAAGTCAGCCAACTAACAGAAGGGTGTAAAGATCAAGAATAAGACCAAGCTGAACAAGTACAAAGGCCTGACTCCATCTGAAGCCCTAGAGACTGCAAAACAGAGGCTAACAGCACTGGCTGCAAGACTAGATAGCAACACTAGAGAAGCTGAGGCCAAAAGACAAAATGCCCTGTTCTCCAAAGAACCATCCAAGTGTATTGTATACTGGAGGGACATATTGTAGAAGGAAAAAACACACATCACTGGTGCAAAGTGGCTAAAAGATCTGAGAATGAAACACAAGAACAAGTCACCATCACAGAAGTAGACATCCAAAAACATGAAGAGCTGGACAACACCTGGCCCAGACATGATCCACACCTAGTGGCTAAAGAAATTAACAGCAGCACATGAATGGCTGGCAAAACAGGTGAATCAACTGCTAGAAGCAGGCCACCACCCAGCTTGGCTAACACAAGGAAGAACAGTGCTGATCATGAAGGATGTAAAGGAACAATTCCATCCAATAACCTTACAACAACATACTCCTGTCAGGAATCATAGCCACCAGACTACAGAACCATCAGTAATGAATCCAGTTCAGAAAGGCATTGGGAACAACACCAGAGGCTCTAAGCACCAGCTGCTAGTAGATAGAGCAGTCACTCAAGATCAATCTCAGCACAGCCTGGATTGACTGTAGGAAAGCCTATGACTCAATGCCACACATGGATCTGTGAATGCTTGGCTCTCAACAATGTCAACAGGAAATTAATGGCAACTCAATGGGGCTATGGAGGACAACACTGGAGGTCAACTCAAGGCAACTAGCACAAGTGTCCATCAAATGTGGCATATACTAAGGTGATGCCCCATTGCTGTTCTGCATAGGCTTGAACTCCCTCAGTCAGATAATCACAGAGTCTGCCTATGGATACAAGTTCAAGAGTAGAAACATCAAGTTCACTGATCCACCTAACCAGGATATACAGACATCGGGGTGTCCTTCGGACAGGAGAAGTGTGGCCAGCTGCTCAAAAAGAGAGGCAAGGAAGTAAAGACTGATGGCAGGGCACATAGCAGATGTACAAACCTGCTACAAGGCATCCTACAGGGATACAGTAACCATGATGCAAGGAAAGCAGCAACATCCAGATACCATCAAAGGTCCTAAAGAGCCAGCTCAATGGAAAGAATAAGATAAAATGGGATCAATACATATGCTCTGCCAGTCATCAGATACCCTGCTGGCATCATGTGCTAACCAAAAGAAGAAATGGAAGCTGCAGATGTGAAGACCCGGAAGCTCCTGACAAAGATTGTATACCAACAGAAAGGAGGGTGGTCGAGGCTTGATAGGTGTCCAAAGCACCATCATGGATGAAACAAGAAGTATCCAGGAATACATCAGAAAAATGGCACCAAAAGATGAGATGCTGAGGGAGAAGGTTTACATTTCCGTTGTTTTGCATCAGTCACATGCGTTGCTTGACACTTGTGACTGATGCATTGTACAACGGATGACAAGAATTGAATTCATTGTCGGACTCCGTTGTAAAACCGGCCGCTGGGTGATCAGCTGATCGTTCGGCCGCCGAGAATGTGTGCGGGGTGCAGGGTAAGTGGGGCCGTCAGTGCCGGTGACTGCATGGTTGGGGACAGGTGAGTGTGAGTGTACATATATATATATATATATATATGTGTGTGTGTATGCGTGTGTAGATGCGGAATGCGGGAGGGGGCGAGGCCGAGCGGGGAAGTGTCGGGCTCCCTGCACACGTAACCAAGGTAAATATCGGGTAACCAAGCAAAGTGCTTTGCTTAGTTACCCGATATTTACCCCACGTGTGCAGGGAGCCAGAGAGAGCATGCGCAGCAAAATCCTACGGATTGCGCTGCTCAAAAAACGTTACAAGCTGCGTTCCTCCCGCCCGGCGGTCAGTCGTTTCACGACTTATCAGCTGGGCGGAGGATGCAACGCAGCATCATCAGTCACAACCCGCCGCTCATACAAGTCTATGGGAACAACGGAGTCCGCCAAACGGATTCCGTTGTTTAACACAGCAGCGGATTGTGACTGATAGAAATTGACTGAAATGTGAACCTAGCCTAAGACAGCAGCAGCAACAACAATAGTCTGGGAAGGAAGAACAAGAACATGAAGTGCCATGGCAAGACAAGCTGCATCATGGGATGTACCATAGACAGATAATGGAGGTGGCTGACATGGGGAAATCCTACCAATGGCTGAAGAAAGATGGCCTCCAGGACAACAGTCGGATGGCACTAATCATAGCAGCACAAGAGCAGGCGCTAAGTACCAGATCCATAGAAGCAGGGATCTACCACACAAGACAAGACCCAAGGTGCAGACTATGTAAAGAAACCCTGGAACCAATCCACCATATAGTGGCAGGATGCAAAATGCAAGTAGGAACAGCGTACACCGAATGCCACAACCAAGTAGCGGGAATTGTATACAGGAATATCTGTACAGCGTATGGGCTAAGTCCCCCTACGTCCAGGTGGGAGACCCAAGAAAAAGTGGTGGAGAATGAAAGGATTTTAGAATCCTGTGGGACTTCAAGATCCAGATGGATAAGCAAGTGGTAGCTAACCAACCAGATATTGTGTTAGTAGACAAGGATCAGAAGACAGCAATGATAATAGATGTGGCAGTGCCTAATGACAGTAACTTCAGAAAGAAGCACTATGAGAAGCTGGAGAAATACCAGGGGCTTAAAGATCAACTGGAGAAGATGTGGAAGGTGAAGGTAACAGTGATTCCAGTGGTGATAGGAGCACTTGGAGCAGTAACCCCTAAGTTGGAAAAACGGCTGCAACAGATTCCAGGAGCAATATCTGATCTCTCTGTCCAGAAAAGAAAACAACTAAGATCATGCGCAAAATCCTCAAACTCCCAGACCTCCGGTAGAGGACCCGAGAATGAGGAAGGACCAAATGACCACCCACAGAGGGTGAGAAGGTAGTTTTTTTTTTGTTTATATTATTTTTTTTATTTATTTTAAATGAAATAATTGAGATGCAATTGAAGTGTAGACTTTTAGGTTTAATTACAGGAGTTGAACAAATTTTTCCTGTGAAACATTAGGAAACAGGGGCGCAACTACCCTGGTCGCAGAGGTCACGAATGCGACCAGGCCCGGCAGCTTAGGGTACCGCGGCCGACCGTCAGATCAGCAGCAAGCTTCTTTCTGTAAGACGAGCTGCGCTGATCTAGCACAGACCACGCGGCCGCTGTATGACCCGGTGCCGCCACCGCTGACACCGGGCTCACCCGTCATCGTGCACAGCAACAATTAACGGCCAGTGCAGCTCGACGCTCCATCATTCCCCCCCCCGTGCCTGTGCGGTAATGTCACTTCTGTGCGTCAGCTGTGCTCAGAGCACAGGGCGGGAGGATGCCAACGGCAGCAGCAGGTGAGCGGAGGGGAGCTGAGGACGGAACAGCACTGGAATGAGGAGAGAGGTGAGAAGAGATTGTTTTTTTTATTTATTTATTAAAATCAGTGTATACACGGTGGCCAGAGGCCATGGGGGATTGCATTATACATGGAGCATGGGGCAGCTTGCATTGTACATGGAGCAAGGGCCGCATTATATATGGAACATGAGGGGGCAGCTTGCATTAGACATGGAACATGGGGGAGCAGCTTGTATTATAAATGGAGCATGGGGCGGCAGCTTGCATTATACATGGAGCATGGGGGGGCACTTTGTATTATACATGGAACATGAGGGGGCAGCTTGCATTATACATGGGGCAGCTTGCATTATACATGGGGCAGCTTGCATTGCACATAGAGCATGGAGGCCTGTATTATACATGGAGCATGGGGGCAGCTTGCATTATACATGGAACATAGGGGGGCAGCTTGCATTATACATGAAGCATGGGGGGGGCAGCTTGCATTATACATGGAACATGAGGGGGCAGCTTGCATTATACATGGAGCATGGGGGGGCAGCTTGCATTATACATGGAACATGGGGGGGCAGCTTGCATTATACATGGGGCAGCTTGCATTGTACATGGAGCATGGAGGCCTGCATTATACATGGAGCATGGGGGGCAGCTTGCATTATACATGGAGCATGGGGGGGACAGTTTGTATTATACATGGAACATGAGGGGGCAGCTTGCATTATACATGGGGCAGCTTACATTGTACATGGAGCATGGAGGCCTGCATTATACATGGAGCATGGGGGCAGCTTGCATTATACATGGAACATGGGGGGCAGCTTGCATTATACATGGAGCATGGGGGCAGCTTGCAGTATACATGGAACATAGGGGGGCAGCTTGCATTATACATGAAGCATGGGGGGGGCAGCTTGCATTATACATGGAACATGAGGGGGCAGCTTGCATTATACATGGAGCATGGGGGGGCAGCTTGCATTATACATGGAACATGGGGAGGCAGCTTGCATTATACATGGGGCAGCTTGCATTGTACATGGAGCATGGAGGCCTGCATTATACATGGAGCATGGGGGGCAGCTTGCATTATACATGGAGCATGGGGGGGACAGTTTGTATTATACATGGAACATGGGGGGGCAGCTTGCATTATACATGGGGCAGCTTACATTGTACATGGAGCATGGAGGCCTGCATTATACATGGAGCATGGGGGCAGCTTGCATTATACATGGAACATGGGGGGCAGCTTGCATTATACATGGAGCATGGGGGCAGCTTGCAGTATACATGGAACATGGGGGACAGCTTGCATTGTACATGGAGCATGGATGCAGCTTGCATTATACATGGAGCATGGGGGGCTGGCTTCAATATATATGGAGCATGGGCTGGCTGCATTATACATGGAGCATTGGGGGCTGCATTATGCAACATGAAGGACATCTTATACATGGAATATAGTGGTGCATTATACATGGAGGCGTTTGGGGCTGCATAACACAATATGAAGGTATTATGCGGCTGCGTTATAATACATATAAGACTATGGAAGCTACATTATAGTATATGGAGCACTATGAAGGCTAACTTATACATGGACTATGGGGGTGCATTTTAAAACATGGAGGACTATGTGGTGCAGTATAATATATGAAGCACTATGGGGTGCATTCTAATATATGGAGAACTATAGAGTGAATTATAATATGTGGAGAACTACTGTATGGGGTGAATTATAATACATGGAGATCTTTGGTAAATTCATTATAATAATTGTAGGGCTATGAGGGCTACTTTATACATGGAGGACTATGGGGTGAATTATAATATATGGTGGACTATGGGGTGAATTATAATACATGGAGAACTATGGTAAATGCATTATAATACATGGAGGACTATGTAGCAGCATTCTAATATATTAAGGGTTATGTGGGACCCTTTATACTATATGGAAGGCTATGCAGGGGCCATTATTGTATTTGGAGAACTATATACAATGGGGACAAAGATACAAGCATGGGATGGAAACGTTTTGTGCTGAGGGAAAAAGGCTCTTTCCCTCAGCACCCAGCTTTCCCATACTCTGCTGTACATCTCTCAGCACCCAGCTTTCCCATGCTCTGGGTGCTGAGGGAAAGATGTATAGCAGAGCATGGGGAAGCTTGGTGCCAAGGACGAGATGGATATCAGAACATAGGAAAGCTGGGTGCTGATAGAGGGATTTCAGATCATGGGAAATCTGTATGCTGAGGGTAAGAGCCAAGTGTCAGCGTCATTATCCCGTACCCCGAGTGTCAGTGTCATTGTCCCATGCCCTATGTGTCGGTGTATGTGGAGGGGGGGCCCAGGTCCAAACTGTGCACCAGGGCCCATCAAACTCTAGTTACGCCACTGTTAGGAAACATTCAGGAATTGCAACCATTTTGCTACAAAGCTTCCTCATTTCAGGGGCTCCAAAGTAAATGGGCAAAAACACTGCTGATGATCAGCACAAGAATCAGGGAGTGAGGAACAGCTGGGGGTTGTTGTCTCTCTCCTGCAAGGGGATCCCTAGATCTAGATGTGATGCCCTGGCCTATCAGGTCGTCACAGGGTATTGTGCAATCTGCCCTTCTGCACAGTATCCACTCATCCTTGGTTATGGGTCCTGGTCCTTTGGTGTTGCTAATAGCTGAGCCAATCAAAATCCTAGGAACACTTGACACTGTACCCACCAGACACACCATTGGGGGGCCTGAAGGGAATGGGGCCGCCCATATGGCGGGTTGGTGAGGGAAAGTGGAAAAGGTGACAGTTGAGCAGAGGAGACTGTGGAGCAAGGGAGAGAGAAGGGAGCTGAGGTGACTCTCTGAGAGGGAGAGGTCACCTGCCTGGAGAAGGGCTCCTGTAGTATTAGGTAGCAGACGTTGGTCTGAGCCTAGTAGGACCTGGAACCCCGGTCGCAGGGGATTGTGTCAAGGGGCACGGACTGCCGAGGAGGGCAGCCGGCGGCCTTGAGCAGTCACCGAACAGGGGCCAGGGCCCGACGGGGTACGTGGACCCTAGGCCGGGAAGTAGCTTAACGCGTCCCGGTAATTTACCCGATGGAGGTGAAGACTTCAAGATTCATCCCCAACCCGCTCCAAAATCGGGGTACTAGCACAGCAATGGGATAGGACTTTCCCAATACAATCCAAAGAAATCCTACGCGTGAATCCTGAGAGCAAGCTCACTCCATTAGCCATATTGGTGAGTGGGACCCGAAGAGTTTCAGACTTGAGGGTCCAAAGAGAAACACAGGTGCCAAGGAAAGAGCCACGGACTAACCACAACACCAAGGGCATGGATCCAAGCGTGCTCCCTCTAAGCTGCAGTGGTGCTCAGAAGTCTGGTTTATAAGCTGTCGGTGTTGTTATTGCTGGACTGAGTGAGTACACTGAAAACCCCTTTTCCTATCCCCAACGGGACCCTAAGCACCAACCATCCAACGGGCCCTGGGACACAAACCCCCTACCCAGGTGGGGTTAAAAATCCATCACCGGTCTCCCCAACAGCAGCGGTGGTCTCCCAAATTAACACGCACCGTGGGTGGCATCACGAACTTTTAACCCCCCTGTACATAGACCCCCCCCTTACATCGAGTGGCCGCGCGACCCCCGGGTCCGGAGACCCCTCGAGCCACCACGGATCCGGATCCGATCAGCCTGGCTGCTGGCACGGGGGCGGCACACCTCGATCTCTCTGGCGTCACAAACAGGATACGAGCAGGACTCACTTACCTGGGTGACGTGCGCCTTGAGAGTCGAAAACCGCAAGTCAAAATTCTGTTTCCCCACAATTCCGCCCTTTTTCGCACCAAAACACCGTCTTCTCCAAGAAAGTACGCGAAGAGTAGGCCCCGCCCTTCATCTTCCTAGAACTTCCAAAAAATTCAAAATGACCCAGACTCCCATGAAACATTACATTCTTTATTTTTCATTAGACATACAAACAAACATCATTAAAAAGATGGATAATGATATAAAAATATCCTGGGCTCAACAAGTGTTGATTTTTCTTTTTTCAAGTTATACATAATGAATTCATGCAGGTTCACAATGCAAACAACTCTTAGAAAAAATATATATATATTTTTATAAAGTTGGTCTCCTGAAAAAGTATTCAACCCCTAATAAGTCTGTATGAAGAGGTCCATTAGAAAAATCTATAGTATATAGGAAAGTGCTAGTGCATTAATATAAAGCTATAAATGGATAAATAAATTAAGAGACCAGAATTATATATATAACAGACAATGAGGGGTTGAATAATTTTGTTTCAAAGTTGGATTTATATTAAACAATTAAATTTGCTCATTATAATAAGTCTATGCAGAGGATTTTAATTATATTTCTGTGAGGGTCTTCAACTAATAAATATCCTTATGCCCGGCCGCCGGCAAGTCACAGCGCTCAGCTGAGCGCCCGCCCGCTGGCATGCCCGGCCGCCGGCAAGTGACAGCGCTCAGCTGATCACCCGGCGGTCGGCTGCAGGGAGCGATCAGCTGATCACCCGGCGGCCGGCTACTGGGAGCGATCAGCTGATCACCGGGCGGCCGGGAGTGATCAGCTGATCACCCGGCGGCCGGCTACTGGGAGCGATCAGCTGATCACCCGGCGGCCGGCGGCCGGGAGCGATCAGCTGATCACCCGGCGGCCGGGAGCGATCAGCTGATCACCCGGCGGCCGGCTACTGGGAGCGATCAGCTGATCACCCGGCGGCCGGCTGCAGGGAGCGATGAGCTGATCGTTCACAATAGTCTGCCGCTGGTGAAACTGTAAAAAAAATTAAAAAAAAAAATCAAAATGAATTGCGTTGTTTTGCAGCATCCGTTGCATCCGTTGTGCCACTATATGCAACACATCCGTTGCATCCGTTACACAACGCAATGCAACGGATACCGTTCAACGCAAGTGTGAATCTAGCCTAACAGAGATTGTAGTTGTGAAAATTGAGATTATTTTTGTCCTTTTGGATAGTGGGGCAAGGGCAAATATGGTACCAGGGCCTCTGCTGGATGGTTAGGCACAATCTGGTGGTTGATTAGTAGTACAGGGAGATTATTAGGTGGAATGAATTCTATAAGAATAATTGTCTGAATAGTCTTCTCTCTACTGTCTTAACTGGCACCCAAACTTCTTTTCTGTCTGTTTTTTAAGAGGTGTTTCCTGAACAAGAATATCAATATTTGCCTCCCTTTTGCCTATGATTGCCCCATTAACTTGCTCCGTGGAGCAAAACTATCCAAAACCAGATTATGTAGTCTTTCTAGCCCTGAAACGCAGGCTATGAAAAATAATATCTCTGAAAGCCTTGCTTCTCCTGAGGCTGCAAGGTGTTTCTTTGTTAAGAAAAAAAATGTGAGTCTGCGTCCTTGTTTAGACTTTTGTGAGTTTAATCAGATTGCCAACCGGGACCCTTTCCCATTTCCACTCATTTTTTATAAATTTAATCAGATTGTTGGTGCTAAATGGTTCTTCAAGTTGGACCTTAAGGAGGCTTTATACGCAACGACATCGCTAATGAGATGTCGTTGGGGGTAACGGAATTCGTGACGCACATCTGGCCTCGTTAGCGACGTCGTTGCGTGTGAAACGCAGGATCGACCCTTAGCGATCAAAATTACTCACCTAATCGTTGATCGTTGACACGTCGTTCTAATCCCAAATATCGTTGCTGTTGCAGGACGCAGGCTGTTTGTCGTTCCTGCGGCAGCACACATCGCAATGTGTGACCCTACAGGAACAAGGAACAACATCGTACATGCGGACGCCGGCAATGAGGAAGGAGGTGGGCGGGATGTTACAACCGCTCATCTCCGCCGCTCCGCTTCAATTAGGCGGCCGCTTAGTGATGCCGCTGTGATGCCGCACGAACTGCTTCTTTAGAAAGGAGGCAGTTCGCCGGCTACAGCGACGTCGCTAGGCAAGTAAGTCCATGTGATGGGTCCTAGCGATGTTGTGCGCCACGGGCAGTGATTTGCCCGTGACGCACAACTGACGGGGGCGGGTCTTTTCACAAGCGACATCGCTAGTGATGTCGCTGAGTGTAAAGCAGCCTTTAGAGGGGGCATATAATCATCTGATCAGAATCAAGTAAGGGGATGACTGGAAAATGGCTTTTGATACTCCTGAAGGGCATTGAAAATCTGGTCATGACATTTGGTCTGAGCAATGCTACCCCTGCTTTGCAACATTTCATCAGTGATATTTTTAGTCATTTTGTGGGCAGGTCTATGGTAGTTTTTCTTGTCAATATTTTCATTTACTTGCCCGATTTTGAGTCACATCAGGTACATAACAGGCTGGAATTACAGATATTACAAACTAATAAACTGTATGCTAAACTTAAACAATGTGTGTTTGCCGTACAGGAAGTGCACGTTTTAGGGTACTTGGTGTCATCTTCAGGTTTCTGGACCCTGATAAAGTCCACACTGTATCACGGGTGCTATTACTCCAGAGTCTCCCTAGGGGAAAAAGTTCTGATGATACTGTACTTATTTTGCAAAGTGGGTGCTCTTTTCCACTGTGTGCTCTGATCCTGATAGTGAGGTGTTAAAGGTTTGAGGTTACGTACCTGCTGTGAAATTTCAGGGGGACGGACCTGCTGCCAAGGTCTGGGGGGATGCTCCAGCTACCATGCCCATGTTGCCTGTCCTACTGGGAAATTATGTGTGCCTTTAAGTTTACATCCTAAAACCTTAGGCAAACATCATAAATCAGTTTTTTTGGGTCAGTCAAGTAGTAAAGCGCCTTTGGACTGCCATTCTCATGGTTTCTGGTTGCAAGGGTTGCATCCAGATATAGTTAATTTTGTGCACTTTATAAGACTTCACTTACTCGTCCTTCCAAGCCTTTCATACCTTTCAAATGCTACTTTCTCCAATACTTGATGCACTGGAAGGGTTATGGACTGGAAGAAAAGATGTTGGCACCAGCCATGATTACATTAGAAAGGGTATTTAAGTAGAAAGAAGGAGGGTGCTCACTGTTTATCATATGCACCATCCCAGGGAGGCATGCGCTGCTATATGTGCAGCTGAAATGATGTTGTGGTATGTATGGACTTAAATATATAACACTGGTCACGCTATGTTGGTTGAGAATTGGGTTCTTAACTTATCTATCTGTTCCACAGGTGACTGAGCCGTAACTCTGTCTTCTGACGAAACCCAATGTATAAGTGGGGAGAAACGCGTCGACACTTTGATACTGACTATTGATGTGAATAAGGACTATGGAAAGCCTGGGAATTACTGGACACCAGAGAGAAATAGTAGCACAAGGGTGTTCCCTTGAAAACGTCTGAGATAAGTACCTTTATATAATTCCTTGGTATTATATACTATTATCCCATCTACCTGTGACTTAATAAGAAGGGAGATATAGGGACAGGTACCAAGGGATAGCTGCCGAGGAATGGGGGCACCAATTTACCTTTAGGGTGCGTGTAACGTAAGTTATATCTCCATTGATTGGTAGTGGAGAGAATTAGCTAGGGTATATCCAGAATACACCTTTATTTCTGTTTATCAAATAATGTTCGTTTATTATCTCAACTGAATACTTGTAATTTAATTGCTAACGGCTCTTTATGGTCCTGTTCATATTGTGTTATGTGTTCACGGTGTGGAATTGTATGTGACTTTTAATGAGTTTAGAAATAAAGATGTGTTTTTAGATATATTAATTGAGGTAGTCTCTGGGTAAAAAGTTGAATTAACTGCCTTACATTGATCTTTTCTGGTTGAAATGGTCTCTCTATGCCCAGATGACATGACAAGGGTAATGGGCACCGTCTGGTGGTGAATGACCTCGGGCAAAAAGGACCCATCCACCACACAGACTCTCACTGGCCTTGGCATTTGCACCAGCGGGACGGTATGCTGCTGGGCAAAAGAGGAGGAGATAAAGCTATCCCCAGCCCCTGTGTCCACATGTGCCCTTGTAGAACAGGTTGTCCCCTTAAAGGAAATTAACACAGGAAACGTCACCCTAATGGATGACGCCTGGTCCAGTCTACCACCAGCTATGGTCACCGATTGTGGTCGCTTAACCTGACGCTTTGGGTAACGGTTGGCATAATGACCATACTGCCCACAAGCGAAACAGGAATTACCCTAGCGACTCGATGACCTAGCAGCACCAACCCTAGAGATGTCCATAGGAACAGAGACGTCTTCTAAGGGATGTGCAGTGGGAGAGACCTCTACAGTGGCTGAATGACCCTCTGACCTGCGCTCCAGCTCACTTTCGGAGGTCCGCTGGTCAATGCTAGTAGCCAGAGTCATGAGGCCCTCAAGGGTAGTTGCTAACGAGTCCTTCACATGCGAGGCCAACCCCTTCCAAAAAAGTGGAATGAGGGTGCTCTCTGGCCACCCCAGTTCTGCAGCAAGTGTCCTGAAACTCACAGCATATTGATTCGAGGAGGTACGCCCCTGCTCCAAAGTCAGTAGCTGTAGAGCCGAGTCATGAGTGACCTGAGACCCCAGGAACACTTGCCACATGGACTCCAAGAACTCATCGGAGTCCTGAACTATGGGGTCATTCCTCTCTCACAATGGTGTGGCCCACTCCAGTGCTCTATCAGAGAGCAAGGAGAAGATAACCTTCGACCTCTCTGTAGGAAACCGTGCAGCCAGCAGCTGCAGATGGACTGAGCACTGGTTCACAAATCACCTACATGCTTTGCTGTCCCCTGAAAACTTGTTGGGCAGCAAGAGGTGAGGGAGGGGTGGAGTGGGCTTGGTGGCAGACACCATTGCGGCCGCTCGAGCCTCCACATCATTTATATCAGCAGCAAGGGCAAACTGCTCCAGAGACCTAACTTTGGCCTCAAGCTGCTGTATGAACTGACGTAGCTGTTGTATCTCTGCCACGCCAGCCAGACCCTGGCGCAGTCTTACTGTTACGGGGGCTACATAAGCAAGGATGGTTGACCTTAAGGAGATCAACATCCAACACCATGGAGACACCATCACGTGTTTCTCAACGCAGTGATTCTAGAGCAATGCCCCCTGGGAAATATTCAAAGCAAGAATGCCTGCGGAGACACCATCACATGTTTCTCAACGCTGGCAGGAAACTAGCCAGGTCTTTCACCGGGAAGGAACAACCACGGGAAGGGCAGTCTCCAGTCAAGGATACGACCTATGCCAAACATGGTATCCATCCACAGACAGCTGTTTCGGGGTATTTGCCCCTCATCAGTGTGGAGTAGGAAACTGGCTAGTGGGAGCATTGCCTAGTAGAAGACTACATAAGCAAGGATGGTTGACCTTAGGGAGATCAACATCCAACACCGCCGAGCCACCATCACGTGTTTCTCAACACAGTGATTCTAGAGCCATGCCCCCTGGGAAATTGGTGGCAGACACCATTGCGGCCGCTCGAGCCACCACATCATCCATATCAGCAGCAAGGGCAAACTGCTCCAGAGACCTAACTTTGGCCTCAAGCTGCTGTATGAACTGACATAGCTGCTGTATTTCCGCCATGCCAGCCAGACCCTGACGCAGTCTTACTGTTACGGGGGGACTGGCAGATCAGGATAAGGTGGGAAATATCCCAATCGCCAGTTGAGGCCCACCATGCTCCAGATGACAAAGGAGCTGCTGTCAACCCGAAGGTTAGGCGGAGAATACAGAGCTGGGTAGCTCTATGCAGGGAACATGTCATGCCGGGTGGTGACCAGGTAACGTTGACCGGAAGACCACCGCAAAAGCGCCCTGTTGGCCACGTGTGTATGACATGTCAGACCGAGCGGTCCCCCGATAAGCGTTTCTGGCCACTAGGGCTCTCAACTGGCCAAGTGTGTACAGGACACGTCAGGCCAGGTGGTCACACTGGTAGCATTGATCGGGAAGCTGATACGAGGGGAACGGAGTCCACACACCCAGCCCAGGAACTCCCTGTTAACGCCACAGGGGTCCTGGGGTATGCTGTCCGTGTGCGTAGGGGGCACAACCGGACAGGTGGCGCAGCATCCGCAGCCCAGTTAACTCCACTGGGCTGCACAAGCAGGACTGGATGGTAGAAGGTGGAAGCCCGGCGCCTGACCCTAATGTGCTGAGCCACGGGTGTCTTGGCGTAACAAACACCGGACGCCTAACCCTACCTACCACTTCATTGACGCCCCTGGACTATCAGGTCGTCACAGGGTATTGCACAATCTACCCTTCCATGCAGTATTCCACCTCTCTTTTGGTTATGGGTCCCCAACTAATGGTGTTGCCTTCATCAGCCAATCAAATCCTAGATACACCCTGCACCACACCCACCAGATACACCAGTGGACGGCTTGAGTGGAATAGAGTCGCCCACCTGGGTGGTCAGGGCGGGGAGGTGAGGTGTGTAGTCAGTTAGTTAGTTGTGAGTAAGTGAGTTGATCAGTAAGAGAGTGGAGGTGTCCCTAGAGCTGTGAAGAGCTTAGAGGAGGTCGGAAGCTCCTGAAAAGTCTTTCTAGGTAGCAGATGGTGGTCTGGGCCTAGAGGAGTTGGAACCCGGTCGTAAAGGATCATGGCAAGGGGCATGGATCTGTCGAGGAGGACAGCCAGCGGCCTTGCACCATCACCGGTCCGGGACCGAGGCATGACGAGGTAAGTGGACCCTAGGTCGGGGAGTAGCTTCAGGCTACCCGATATTTTACCCGAGGACAACAGAGCCTCCAAAATCCATTCCCAACCACTCCAAAATCGGGTCACTAGCGCAACGAGGGGGATAGGACTTTTCAACCAAAAACGGTCCAGAAAATCTCAAGCGTGAGCCCTGAGAGCAAGCTACCACACTTAGCCATAGTGAGGAGTGGGACCCAGCAAGATCCACATTATCGGGACCACCAGAGAAGTAAACTTAGTGCCAGGAGGCAGACGGATCACCAGGCAGCACCATTGGGGACGGGACCTGAACTAGCTCCCCTCAGCGGCAGCAGCGTCCACAGACTTGTTTTACTAGTTGTCGGTGTTTGCTTAATGGAATGACTGAGTACCAGAGTGACCCCCCCTGCATCCCACTGCAACCTCCCACGAACACCGAGACCCGGCGCCTTCCCCCCTACCCATGGAGGGTTATAACACCTTGCTGCCCGACTTCATCACCCCGGGCACTCCCAGCGGCAGTGGAGGTACTTCCCAAATTACCATACACCACAGGTGGCATCACAAACTCTTTAATCACTTGTAAATATGAGTGGCTACACGACCCCCGTGTCCAGAGACCCTCGAGCCACTGAGAACCCGGATCCGAGCAGCTCGGCTGCTTTCACGGGATGGCACACTTCCAAAGAAAGGATTATGCCACAATGGGCTCTATACATGGAGGTGTGCTCAAAACAAGCATATGAGCACTCCTCAATGTTGTCTCCAGCCCCTTTTATAACCTGGGTCCGCCCCAAACCCAGGGAGGACCACAATGGCACCTCCAGGGTCCAATAGCGGAGTGCCATGTCATAAGTGACATCACTAGCGGCCTATCCGGAATCACTACGTCACTGATGACCTCATGGCTGCCACATCCCAAACACCTCACCAGTCATCGTCTGATGACCAATGGTGAGGTGCCATGTCATAGGGGTGGACCTCAGCGAGCCTGTCCGGAGTGGCCACATCATCAGGATACCTGATGTGTGTCGGCCTATCAGTGAGGTCCTTACCGTACCTAGTCTCTGATGCACTAAGTGCCTGAGCATGCTCAGTAGCCTGAACAAGAGTCTCAGAAATCAGACTATGTGCCTGAGCATGCTCAGTAGGCACAACACAGGACTTAGACACGGAACAATGTCCAAGTACCTGTGCAAAGAGGCTTTTCGCACTAAGTGTAGGAGCATGCTCAGTAGCCTGAACCGAGGACTTAGCCTCAGAAATGGCACTATCAGGCTGAGCATCTTCACTAGGCGAAATACTGGACTTAGGCTCTGGCTGGGGTAAATCGGTGCATGCATGCACACTAGCTGCCTCTCCACACTTAGACGTGGAGAAGGAAGCAGCCAGTGGGACGACCCGAGGCACGGCCAAAAACGGCATCCGGCGCCTGGGCGCAACAGAAACCACAGCAGGCTGCTTGCTGCTATGGCAGCACCGATTCGTAACACTATCTTTGGACACAGTATGTGTTGAGAGAGGATGGGGGGATGATGTATGGTGAGAGAGAGGATGATTGATGGTGTATGGGGAGAGAGAGGATGAGGGATGGTGTATGGGAAGAGAGAAGATGAGGGGTCATGTATGGAGAGAGAGAGGATGAAGGGTGATATATGGGGATAGAGAGGATGAGGGTTGATGTATGGGGATAGAGAGGATGACGGGTGATGTATGGGGGGAGAGAGGGTGAGGGGTGATGTATACAAACAAAGTATAGGGAGCAAGGGTGAGAAGGGAATGTATACAGACATAGTATGTGGAGCGACTGGGGGAAAATATACGGACATGGTTTGGGGAGCAAACGTGAAAGAAATTTTGAGGACACAGAATAAAGAGTGACATGGTATGAGGAGTAAGTGGGCAGGATGGGGAGTGAGGTGGAAAAGTATATGGACACGCAGGAGAGACTGCAGAGACAATAACGGATGAGAAAAATGTGAGGGGGGAAGAATAGAGACTGGGTAGTGGAGGGAGGCGGTATGGAGAGGGGGTAGAATGGGAGGACAGTGTGAAGCCATAGTGAGGAGGGGTGTGATGAGAGAGCACAGTATAAAAACTTGGTAGTAGAGATAAGCGAACCGATCGCAGTTCAGCTCAAGCTTGGTTCGTCGAACAGAGGTCTAGTTCGAGTTCGGTTCGGCGAACCGGTTCAGCAAACTGCTCAAACCAATAGAAAACAATGGGAGGCAATCACAAACACATATAGACACCTAGAAAACACCCTCAAAGGTGTCCAAAAGGTGACAAACAACTCACAACACAAACACATGGGAAAGTGACAAGGACAAATACTCATGCGAAAACAAAAGAGCTGGACAAGGAAAAAGAGGAGGAGCCACAGATATGAGTATATACAAACAAACATTGATGCCATTACTGTGCAACTTGAGCCCTGCTCATGCTCAGAACAAGTTTCCAGGAGTGTCTATTGGGATTTGAACTCCCAAAGTCACACATCCAAGACCACCAACTTACCACTAGACCATGAAAGGGCCATGGGAAATGCAGCTTCCCCTACTTCCCTTGATCTTATAGCCATATCAGACGCAACAGGGCAAAATTAAAGAAATACACACAACACCTGCTCTCTCCATTCAAAGGAAACAAACAGGCAGCATCATAGACCAGTCAACTAGCCCATGACAGAGCAAATTTCCAGGGGTGTCCATTGGGATTTGAACTCCCAAAATCACACATTCAAGACCACCAACTTACCTCTAGACCATGGAAGGGACATAAAAAAATGCAGCTTCCCCTACTTCCCTTGATCCTATAGCCATAAAAGACACAACATTAGAGAAATACACACAACACCTGCTCTCTCCATTCAAATGAAACAGATAGGTGTCATCATAGACTAGTCAACTAGCCTATTGGCCCATGACAGAGCAAATTTCCAGGAGCAACCATTGGGATTTGAACTCCCAAGGTCACAAATAAAAGACCACCAACTTACCACTAGGCCATGGAAGTGATACGTTCAGTAATGCTTCCCCTACTTCACTTGATCCTATAGCGATAACAGACGCAACAGGGCAAAATTAAAGAAATACACACAACACCTGCTCTCTCCATTCAAAGGAAACAAACAGGCGGCATCATAGACAAGTCAACTAGCCTATTGGACCATGAAAGAGCAAATTTCCAGGAGTGTTTAATGGGATTTAAACTCCCAAGGTCACACATCCAAAACCACCAACTTACCACTATACCATTGAAGGGACATGAAAAATGCTGCTTCCCATACTTCCCTTGATCCTATAGCCATATCAGACGCAACAGGGCAAAATTAAAGAAATACAAACACATGCTCTTTCCATTCAAAGGAAACAGATAGGCGTCATCATAGACCAGTCAACTAGCACATTGGACCATGAAGGAGCAAATTTCCAGGAGAGTCCGTTGCAATTTGAACTCCCAAGGTCACATATCAAAAACCACCACCTTACCACTAGACCATGGAAGGGACATGGGAAACACAGTTTTACCTACTTCCCTTGATCCTATAGCCATAACAAATGCAACAGGGCAAAATTAAAGAAATACACATGATGCCTGCTCTCTCCATTCAAAGGAAAAGAGAGGTGTCATCACAGACGTGTCAACTAGCCTATTGGACCACGACAGAGCAAATTTCCAGGAGTGTCCATTGGGATTTGAACTCCTAAGGTCACATATCCAAGACCACAAACTTAACACTAGACCATGGAAGGGAAATGGGAAACACAGCTTCCCCTACTTCCCTTGATCTTGTAGCCGTAATAGACGCAACAGGGCAAAATTAAAGAAATACACACAACACCTACTCTCACCATTCAAAGGAAACAGATAGGTGTTATAATAGACCAGTCAACTAGCCTATTGGACCATAACAGAGCAAATTTCCAGGAGTATACAATAAACATTGAACTCCGAAAGTCACAGATCCAAGACCACCAACTTACCACTAGACCATCTAAGGGCCATGGGAAATGCAGCTTTCCCTACTTCCCTTGATCCTATAGCCATAACAGACGCAACAGGGAAAAATTAAAAAAATACACACAACACCTGCTCTCTTCATTCAAAAGAAACAGATAGATGTCATTAATAACCAGTCAACTAGCCAATTGGACTATGACAGAGCAAATTTCCAGGAACTTCCATTGGGATTTGAATTCCCAAGGTCACACATCCAAGACCACCAACTTACCACTAGACCATGGAAGGGCCTTGATAAATGCAGCTTCCCCTACTTCCCTTGATCCTATAGCCATAACAGACGCAACAAGGCAAAATTAAACAAATACACACAACACCTGCTCTCTCCATTCAAAGGAAACAGATAGGCATTGTTATAGCCAAGTCAACTAGCCTATTGGACTAAGTCAGAGAAAATTTCCAGGAGCATCCATTGGGATTTCTACTCCCAAGGTCAGACATCCAAGACCACCAACTCACCACTAGACCATGGAAGGGACATGGGAACTGCAGCTTCCCCTACTTCACTTGATCCTATACCCATAAAAGACGAAAGAGGGCAAAATTAAAGAAATACTGACGACGCCTGCTCTCTCCATTCAAAGGAAAAGAGATGCGTCATCATAGTCCAGTCATCTAACCTATTGGACCACAACAGACACAATTTCCAGGAGCATCCATTGGGATATGAACACCTAAGGTCACACATCCAAGACCACCAACTTAGCACTAAACCATGGAAGGGACATGGGAAACACAGCTTCCCCTACTTCCCTTGATCTTATAGCAATAACAGACGCAACAGGGCAAAATTAAAGAAATACACACAACTCCTGCTCTCTCCATTCAAAGAAAACATATTGGCGTCGTTAAAGACCCGTCAACTAGCCTATTGGACCATGAAAAAGCATATTTCCATAAGCATACATTTGGATATGAACTCCCAAGGTCACACATCAGAGACCACCAACTTACCACTATACCATGGAAGGGACATGGAAAACGCAGCTTCCCCTACTTTCCTTGATCCTATAGCAATAACATATGCAACAGGGCAAAATAAAACAAATACACACAACACCTGCTCTCTCTATTCAAAGGAAACAGAAAAGCATCATCATAGACCAGTCAACTAGCCTATGGGACCATGACTGAGCAAATTTCCAGGAGCGTCCATTGGGATTTGAACTCCCAATGTCACACATCGAAGACCACCAACTTACCACTAAACCAATAAAGGGACATGGGAAACCCAGCTTCCCCTACTTCCTTTGATTTTATAGCAAAAACAGACACAACAGGGAAAAATTAAAGCAATACACACAACACCTGCTCTTTCCATTCAAAGGAAACAGATAGGCGTCATCATAGACCAGGCAACTAGCCTATTGGACCATGACAGGGTAAATTTCCAGGAGCCTCCATTGGGATTTGAACTCCTAAGGTTACACATCCAAGACAACCAACTTACCACTAGACCATGGAAGGGACATGGGAAACGTAGCTTCCCCTACTTCCCTTGATCCTATAGCCATAAAAGACGCAACAGGGCAAAATCAAAGAAACACACACAACACCTTCTCTCTCCATTCAAGGGAAACAGATACGCATTATCAAAGACCAGTCAACTAGCCTATTGAACCATGACATAGCAATTTTCCAGAAGCATCCTTTGGGATTTGAACTCCCAAGGTAACACATCCAAGACCATCAACCTTCCCTCTAGACCATGGAAGGGACATGTGTAACAAAGCTTCCCCTACTTCCCTTGATCCTATAGCCATATCAGACGCAACAGGGCAAAATTAAAGAAAAATACACAACACCTGCTCTCTCCATTCAAATGAAACAGGTAGGCGTCATCATAGACCAGTCAACTAGCCTATTAGACCATGATAGAGCAAATTTCCAGGGGCGTCCATTGGGATATGAACTCTCAAAGTCACATATGCAAGACAACCAACTTAAATCTAGACCATGGAAGGGACATGGTAAACACGGCTTCCCCTACTTCCCTTGATCCTAGAGCCATAACAGACCCAACAGGGCAAAATTAAAGAAAAGCACAAAACACCTGCTCTCTCTAATCAAAAGAAACAGAGAAGTGTCATCATAGACCAGTCAACTAGTCATTTGGACCATAACAGAGAAAATTTCTAGGAGCACTCTATTGGAATTTGAACTCCCAAGGTCACACATCCAAGACCACCAACTTACCACTAGACCATGAAAGGGATATGAGAAACACAGCTTCCCCTACTTCCCTTGATCCTATAGCCATAACAGACGCAACAGGGCAAAATGAAAGAAATACACACAACACCTGCTCTCTCCATTCAAAAGAAACAGATAGGTGTCATCATAGACCAGTCAACTAGCCTATTGGACCATGGCAGAGAAAACTTCCAGGAGCGTCCATTGGTATTTGAACTACCAAGGTCACACATCCAAGACCAACAACCTACCACTAGACCATGGAAGGGACATGAGAAATGCAGCTTCCCTTACTTCCCTTGATCCTATAGCCATATCAGATGCAACAGGGCAAAATTAAAGAAATACACACAACACCTGCTCTCTCCATTCAAACGAAGCAGATACACATTATCATAGACTAGTCACCTAGGTCAATGGACAATGACAGAGCAAATTTCCCGAAGCTTCCATTGGGATTTGAACTCCCAAGGTCACACATACATGACCACCAACTTCCCACTAGACCATGGAAGGGACACGGGAAACACAGCTTCCCCTACTTCCCTTGATCCTATAGCCATATCAGACGCACCAGGGCAAAATTAAAGAAATACACACAACTCCTGCTCTCTCCATTCAAAGAAAACAGAGAGGCGTCATCATAGACCAGTCAACTAGCCTATTGGACCATGACAGAGCAAATTTCCAGGAGCATCCATTGGGGTTTGAACTCCCAAGGTTACACATCCAAGACCACCAACTTACCACTAGACCATGGAAGGGACATGGGAAACACAACTTTCCCTACTTCCCTTGATCCTATAGCCATAACAGACGCAACAGGGTAAAATTAAAGAATTACAAACACAACCTGCTCTCTCTATTTAAAAGAAACAGATAGGCGTCATCATAGACCAGTCAACTAGCCTATTAGGCCATGACAGAGCAAATTTTCACAAGCGTCCTTTGGGATTTGAATTCCCAAGGTCACACTTCCGAGAACACCAACTTACCACTAGATCTTGGAAGAGACATGGGAAACACAACTTCCCCCACTTCCCTTGATCCTATAGCCATAACTGACACAACAGGGCAAAATTTTAAGAAATACACACAACACCTGCTCTCTCCATTCAAAAGAAACAGATAGGTGTCATCATAGACCAGTCAACTAGCCTATTGGACCATGGCAGAGAAAACTTCCAGGAGCGTCCATTGGTATTTGAACTACCAAGGTCACACATCCAAGACCAACAACCTACCACTAGACCATGGAAGGGACATGAGAAATGCAGCTTCCCTTACTTCCCTTGATCCTATAGCCATATCAGATGCAACAGGGCAAAATTAAAGAAATACACACAACACCTGCTCTCTCCATTCAAACGAAGCAGATACACATTATCATAGACTAGTCACCTAGGTCAATGGACAATGACAGAGCAAATTTCCCGAAGCTTCCATTGGGATTTGAACTCCCAAGGTCACACATACATGACCACCAACTTCCCACTAGACCATGGAAGGGACACGGGAAACACAGCTTCCCCTACTTCCCTTGATCCTATAGCCATATCAGACGCACCAGGGCAAAATTAAAGAAATACACACAACTCCTGCTCTCTCCATTCAAAGAAAACAGAGAGGCGTCATCATAGACCAGTCAACTAGCCTATTGGACCATGACAGAGCAAATTTCCAGGAGCATCCATTGGGGTTTGAACTCCCAAGGTTACACATCCAAGACCACCAACTTACCACTAGACCATGGAAGGGACATGGGAAACACAACTTTCCCTACTTCCCTTGATCCTATAGCCATAACAGACGCAACAGGGTAAAATTAAAGAATTACAAACACAACCTGCTCTCTCTATTTAAAAGAAACAGATAGGCGTCATCATAGACCAGTCAACTAGCCTATTAGGCCATGACAGAGCAAATTTTCACAAGCGTCCTTTGGGATTTGAATTCCCAAGGTCACACTTCCGAGAACACCAACTTACCACTAGATCTTGGAAGAGACATGGGAAACACAACTTCCCCCACTTCCCTTGATCCTATAGCCATAACTGACACAACAGGGCAAAATTTTAAGAAATACACACAACACCTGCTCTCTCTATTCAAAAGAAACAGATAAGCATCATAATAGACCAGTCAACTAGCCTATTGGACCAAGACAGAGTAAATTCCCAGGAGCTTCCATTGGAATTTTAACTCCCAAGGCCACACATTTAAGACCACCACCTTACCACTAGACCATGGAAGGGACATGGGACACAAATTTTCCCCTACTTCCCTTATTCCCAAAGCCATGTCAGATGCAACAGGGCAAAATTAAATAAATTCACAGAACACCTGCTCTCTCTATTCAAAGGAAACAGATCGGTGTCATCATAGACCAGTCAACCAGCCTATTGAACCATGACTGAGCCAATTTCCAGGAACGTCCATTGGAATTTGATCTCCCAAGGTCATACATCCAAGACAACCATCTTACCACTAGACCATGGAAAAGATATGGGAAATCCAGCTTCCCTTACTTCCCTTGATCCTATAGCCATGACAGACGCAACAGGGCAAAATTAAAGAAATACACAAAACACCTGCTCTCTCCATTCGAAGGAAAAAAACAGGAAGCTTCATAGACCAGTCAACTAGCCTATTGGACCATGACAGAGCAAATTTCCAGGAGCGTCCATTGGGATTTGAACTCCCAAGGTAATACATCCAAGACCACCAACTTACCACTACACCATGGAAGGAACATGGGAAACTCAGCTTCCCCTACTTCCCTTGATCCTATAGCCATATCAGCCGCAACAGGGCAAAATTAAATAAATGATCACAACACCTGCACTCTCCATTTAAAGGAAACAGATAGGTGTCATTATAGATGAGTCAACTAGCCTATTGGACCATGACAGAGCAAATTTCCAGGAGTGTCCATTGGGATTTGAATTCCCAAGGTATCACATCCAAGACCAACAACTTACCACTATATCATAGAATTGACATGGGGAACAAAGCTTTCCCTATTTCCCTTGATTCTATAACCATATCAGACGCAACAGGCAAAATTAAAGAAATGCACATGGCAACTGCTCTCTCCATTCAAAGGAAACAGATTGGCGTCATCATAGACCAGTCACCTAGCCTAGTGGACCATGACAGAGCAAATTTCCAGGAGCGACCATTGGGATTTGACCTCCTTATGGTCACACATCCAAGTCCACCAACTTCCGATTAAACCATGGAAGGGACATAGGAAACACAGCTTCCCCTACTTCCCTTGATCCTATAGCCAAAACAGATGCAACAGGGCAAAATTAAAGAAATAAACACAACACCTGCTCTCTCCATTCAAAGGAAACAGACAGGCGTCACTATAGACCAGTCACCTAGCCTAGTGGACCATGACAGAGCAAATTTCCATGAGCGTCCACTGGGATTTGAACTCCCTAGGTCACACCGCCAAGACCACCAACTTACCACTAGACCATGGAAGGGACAGAGGAAACACAGCTTCCCCTACTTCCCTTGATCCTATAGCCATAACAGACGCAAAATTAAAGAAATGCACCTGCTCTCTTTCTTCAAAGGAAACAGATAGGCGTCATCATAGACCAGTCAACTAGCCTATAGGACCATGACAGAGCAAACTTCCAGGCGTGTCCATTGGGATTTGAACTCCCAAGGTCACACATCCAAGACCACCAACTTACCACTAGACCATGGAAGGGACATGGTAAACACAGCTTCCCCTACTTCCCTTGATCCTGTAGCCATAACAGACGCAAAATTAAAGAAATACACACAACACCTGCTCTCTCCATTCAAAGGAAACAGATAAGCGTCATCATAGACCAGTCAACTAACCTATTGGACCATGACAGAGCAAATTTCCAGGAAAGTCCTTTGGAATTTGAACTCCCAAAGTCACACATCCAAGACCACCAACTTACCATTAGACCACCAACTTACCACTAGACCATGGAAGGGACATGGGAAACAAAACTTCCCCTAATACCCTTGATCCAATAGCCATAACAGACGCAACAGGGCAAAAATAAAGAAATACACACAACACCTGCTCTCTCCATTCAAATGAAACAGATAAGCGTCATCATAGACCAGTTAACTATCCTATTGGACCATGACAGAGCAAATTTCCAGGAGCGTCCATTGGAAATTGAAATCCCAAGGTCACACATCCAAGAACACCAACTTACCACTAGACAATGAAAGTGACAGGGGAAACAATGCTTCCCGTACTTTCCTTGATCCTATAGCCATAACAGACGCAACAGGGCAAAATTAAAGAAATACACACAACACCTGCTCTTTTCATTCAAAGGAAACAGATAGGCATCCTCATAAACCAGTCAACTAGCCTTTTGGACCATGAAAGAGCAAATTTCCATGAGCGTCCCTTGGGATTTAAACTCCCAAAGTCACACATCCAAGACCACCAACTTACCACTAGACCATTCAACTAGCCTATTCGACCATGACAGAGCAATTTTAAAGTAAATAAGAGAATTTACAGGAAGAAAAAAAAAAGAAGATTCAAATACGTGATTACTTCATGTCAACTTACAGAGAAGAGTATAAGCCACATCCTAACTAACAGCTCTTCTCTTACTATCATAAGGCACTTATATGACATGTAACCACTAGTGATGAGCGAGTACTAAAAAGCTCGGGTGCTCGAAGCTCGGGCCGAGCCTCCCAAGATACTCGTGTACTCGGCCCGAGCAACGAGCCCAATGTTACCTATGGGAGACCCGAGTATTTTTGTGAAATGACCCCCCGGCAGCATGGAGAAACCCTAAAAATGTCACAAAAGTCTCAGAAGAGTGCTCAAATGACATGGCAACAGCATGGGGAAGACCCCTTGAAGCATTTATCACTGAAAAGTCACAGCTGTGAACAATTTTGTCCGCGTTTTACGCCATTTTTACGGACTCACCAGAAAACCTTCCAAAATGACCCCAAAATGATTTTTCATGGCGGAAATGTTAAGGGCACATACCCAATAGTGAGATAGAGCTGGTGTATGTTACTTTTTGAGATTAATACATGAAAGATTTTACGTGAAAACATTGTGTGGCACTCCGATGTCCCTGAGAAGAGACGTACATGAAGGCCTCTTGAGTCTAATGTGCCCATTTTGAGGAAGTGAGTCTTTGTAGTATTTTCCTTTGCCAGGGCAGTCCAAAATTGTGAGGTTCACCAATGCCCCTGCATACAGACGTGCATGATGGCCCGTAAACCTGAAGTGCCCATTGTAAGGAAGTGGGTCTATTGTAGTATAGCCCTTAGGCAGGGCAGCCAAAAATTGAGAGGCTCCACGTTGTCCCTGGGTAGAGACGTGCATGAGGGCCTCAAAACATTAAGTGTCCATTGTCAGGAAGTGGGTGTATTATAGTATAGCCCTTAGGCAGGGCAGCCAAAAATTGGGAGGCTCCACATTGTCCCTGGATAGAGACGTGCATGATGGCCTGTAAACCTGAAGTGCCCATTGGAAGGAAGTGGGTCTATTGTAGTATAGCCCTTAGGCAGGGCAGCCAAAAATTGGGAGGCTCCACGTTGTCCCTGGGTAGAGACGTGCATGAGGGCCTCAAAACATTAAGTGTCCATTGTCAGGAAGTGGGTGTATTATAGTATAGCCCTTAGGCAGGGCAGCCAAAAATTGGGAGGCTCCACGTTGTCCCTGGATAGAGACGTGCATGATGGCCTGTAAACCTGAAGTGCCCATTGGAAGGAAGTGGGTCTATTGTAGTATAGCCCTTAGGCAGGGCAGCCAAAAATTGGGAGGCTCCACGTTGTCCCTGGGTAGAGACGTGCATGAGGGCCTCAAAACATTAAGTGTCCATTGTCAGGAAGTGGGTGTATTATAGTATAGCCCTTAGGCAGGGCAGCCAAAAATTGGGAGGCTCCACATTGTCCCTGGGTAGAGACGTGCATGAGGGCCTCAAAACATTAAGTGTCCATTGTCAGGAAGTGGGTGTATTATAGTATAGCCCTTAGGCAGGGCAGCCAAAAATTGGGAGGCTCCACATTGTCCCTGGATAGAGACGTGCATGATGGCCTGTAAACCTGAAGTGCCCATTGGAAGGAAGTGGGTCTATTGTAGTATAGCCCTTAGGCAGGGCAGCCAAAAATTGGGAGGCTCCACGTTGTCCCTGGGTAGAGACGTGCATGAGGGCCTCAAAACATTAAGTGTCCATTGTCAGGAAGTGGGTGTATTATAGTATAGCCCTTAGGCAGGGCAGCCAAAAATTGGGAGGCTCCACGTTGTCCCTGGATAGAGACGTGCATGATGGCCTGTAAACCTGAAGTGCCCATTGGAAGGAAGTGGGTCTATTGTAGTATAGCCCTTAGGCAGGGCAGCCAAAAATTGGGAGGCTCCACGTTGTCCCTGGGTAGAGACGTGCATGAGGGCCTCAAAACATTAAGTGTCCATTGTCAGGAAGTGGGTGTATTATAGTATAGCCCTTAGGCAGGGCAGCCAAAAATTGGGAGGCTCCACGTTGTCCCTGGGTAGAGACGTGCATGAGGGCCTCAAAACATTAAAGTGTCCATTGTCAGGAAGTGGGTGTATTATAGTATAGCCCTTAGGCAGGGCAGCCAAAAATTGGGAGGCTCCACATTGTCCCTGGATAGAGACGTGCATGATGGCCTGTAAACCTGAAGTGCCCATTGTAAGGAAGTGGGTCTATTGTAGTATAGCCCTTAGGCAGGGCAGCCAAAAATTGGGAGGCTCCACGTTGTCCCTGGGTAGAGACGTGCATGAGGGCCTCAAAACATTAAGTGTCCATTGTCAGGAAGTGGGTGTATTATAGTATAGCCCTTAGGCAGGGCAGCCAAAAATTGGGAGGCTCCACATTGTCCCTGGATAGAGACGTGCATGATGGCCTGTAAACCTGAAGTGCCCATTGGAAGGAAGTGGGTCTATTGTAGTATAGCCCTTAGGCAGGGCAGCCAAAAATTGGGAGGCTCCACGTTGTCCCTGGGTAGAGACGTGCATGAGGGCCTCAAAACATTAAGTGTCCATTGTCAGGAAGTGGGTGTATTATAGTATAGCCCTTAGGCAGGGCAGCCAAAAATTGGGAGGCTCCACGTTGTCCCTGGATAGAGACGTGCATGATGGCCTGTAAACCTGAAGTGCCCATTGGAAGGAAGTGGGTCTATTGTAGTATAGCCCTTAGGCAGGGCAGCCAAAAATTGGGAGGCTCCACGTTGTCCCTGGGTAGAGACGTGCATGAGGGCCTCAAAACATTAAGTGTCCATTGTCAGGAAGTGGGTGTATTATAGTATAGCCCTTAGGCAGGGCAGCCAAAAATTGGGAGGCTCCACATTGTCCCTGGGTAGAGACGTGCATGAGGGCCTCAAAACATTAAGTGTCCATTGTCAGGAAGTGGGTGTATTATAGTATAGCCCTTAGGCAGGGCAGCCAAAAATTGGGAGGCTCCACATTGTCCCTGGATAGAGACGTGCATGATGGCCTGTAAACCTGAAGTGCCCATTGGAAGGAAGTGGGTCTATTGTAGTATAGCCCTTAGGCAGGGCAGCCAAAAATTGGGAGGCTCCACGTTGTCCCTGGGTAGAGACGTGCATGAGGGCCTCAAAACATTAAGTGTCCATTGTCAGGAAGTGGGTGTATTATAGTATAGCCCTTAGGCAGGGCAGCCAAAAATTGGGAGGCTCCACGTTGTCCCTGGATAGAGACGTGCATGATGGCCTGTAAACCTGAAGTGCCCATTGGAAGGAAGTGGGTCTATTGTAGTATAGCCCTTAGGCAGGGCAGCCAAAAATTGGGAGGCTCCACGTTGTCCCTGGGTAGAGACGTGCATGAGGGCCTCAAAACATTAAGTGTCCATTGTCAGGAAGTGGGTGTATTATAGTATAGCCCTTAGGCAGGGCAGCCAAAAATTGGGAGGCTCCACGTTGTCCCTGGGTAGAGACGTGCATGAGGGCCTCAAAACATTAAAGTGTCCATTGTCAGGAAGTGGGTGTATTATAGTATAGCCCTTAGGCAGGGCAGCCAAAAATTGGGAGGCTCCACATTGTCCCTGGATAGAGACGTGCATGATGGCCTGTAAACCTGAAGTGCCCATTGTAAGGAAGTGGGTCTATTGTAGTATAGCCCTTAGGCAGGGCAGCCAAAAATTGGGAGGCTCCACGTTGTCCCTGGGTAGAGACGTGCATGAGGGCCTCAAAACATTAAGTGTCCATTGTCAGGAAGTGGGTGTATTATAGTATAGCCCTTAGGCAGGGCAGCCAAAAATTGGGAGGCTCCACGTTGTCCCTGGATAGAGACGTGCATGATGGCCTGTAAACCTGAAGTGCCCATTGGAAGGAAGTGGGTCTATTGTAGTATAGCCCTTAGGCAGGGCAGCCAAAAATTGGGAGGCTCCACGTTGTCCCTGGGTAGAGACGTGCATGAGGGCCTCAAAACATTAAGTGTCCATTGTCAGGAAGTGGGTGTATTATAGTATAGCCCTTAGGCAGGGCAGCCAAAAATTGGGAGGCTCCACGTTGTCCCTGGGTAGAGACGTGCATGAGGGCCTCAAAACATTGTTCCCATTGCAAAGGAGCGGGTCTCCTGTCGTTGTAATGTCCATTCTGCAAAGAATGGGCGAAAAAATTTACCACTGGGGGTATACCTGAAACAAAGGCCTAAGTATTGCAATTTGTAACGGTCATCATCATGGTGGCGCATGAGGAGAAGGAGGAGCAGTCCAGCGATTATCCAAAGTCCAGAAGTGTGTACCCATGGGTGAGTGGAGGTACATGGCAAACTTTAAATTCCGCTCTCATTTGCTGGTGGTGTGGTGAAGTCTGGCCCAATCCAACCCTTGTTCATCTTGATCAGAGTCAGCCTGTCAGCATTTTCAGTTGACAGGCGGGTGCGTTTATCTGTAATGATTCCACCTGCGGCACTAAAAACACGCTCTGACAAAACGCTAGCAGCAGGGCAGGCCAGGACTTCCAAGGCGTAGAGAGCCAATTCATGCCACGTGTCCAGCTTGGATACCCAATAATTGTAAGGCACAGAGGAATGTCGGAGTACAGTTGTTCGATCTGCAAGGTACTCCTTCAGCATCTGGGCAAACTTAGGATTTCTTGTGGCACTACCCCGCACCTCAGGGGCTGTGGTACGTGAGGGGCTGAGAAAACTGTCCCACATCTTAAAGACTGTTCCCCTACCTCTGGCGGATTGGACTTGTGCCTCTCTCGGCTGTACGCCTCGGTTGTCCACTGATTCATGACCTATGCCGCTAGCGTTTTGTGAGGGGAATGCTTTGCCTACTTCCGTGACTATGGCCTTCCGGAACTGCTGCATTTTGGTTGACCTCTCCTCCACGGGAATAAGAGACAAAAAGTTCTCCTTGTAGCGTGGGTCTAACAGTGTTACCAACCAGTAATGATTGTCGGCCAAGATGTTCTTAACGCGAGGGTCACGAGACAGGCAGCTTACCATAAAGTCAGCCATGTGCGCCAGACTCTTAACAGCCAGGACTTCAGTAGCCTGACCAACAAGATGACTGAACATGCTGTCCTCCTCCTCCTCCTCCTCCTCCTCCTCCTCCTCCTCCTCCTCATCTACCCTGTCCTCTGGCCAGCCACGCTGAACCGAGGATATGACTGGTGTGCATGTCATATCCTCAATTTGGCCGGAGAGTTGCTCCATGTCTTCATCCTCCTCCTCGTCATAGTCCTCCACTGCACGTTGTGATGAGACGAGGCTGGGCTGTGTGTTATCATCACCCACACCCACTACTGTTTCTTGCTGCAACTCATCGCGCTCCGCCTGCAATGCATCATGTTTGTTTTTCAGCAGAGACCATTTTAGAAGGCAGAGTAGCGGTATGGTGACGCTAATAATGGCGTCATCACCACTCACCATCTTGGTGGAGTCCTCAAAGTTTTGGAGGATGGTACATAGGTCTGACATCCATCTCCACTCCTCAGGTGTTATGTGTGGAGTTTGACCCATTTCCCGACGGCTTAGGTGATGCAGGTACTCAACAACTGCCCTCTTCTGCTCACATATCCTGACCAACATGTGCAGAGTTGAATTCCAACGCGTGGGGACATCACACACCAGTCTGTGAGCCGGAAGATGCAAACTGCGCTGAAAGCCGGCAAGGCCGGCTGAAGCAGTAGGTGACTTTCGAAAATGTGCAGACAGGCGGCGAACTTTTACCAGCAGATCAGACAGCTCTGGGTATGACTTTAGAAACCGCTGAACCACGAGGTTGAGCACATGGGCCACGCATGGAACATGTGTCAGCTGGCCTCGCCTCAAAGCCGCCACCAGGTTCCGGCCATTGTCACACACGACCTTTCCTGGCTTTAGGTTCAGAGGTGTGAGCCAGTGATCTGCCTGCTGTTTCAGAGCTGTCCACAGCTCTTCTGCATTGTGGGGTTTGTCACCTATGCAGATTAGCTTCAGCACAGCCTGTTGCCGCTTCGCCGAGGCAGTGCTGCAGTGCTTCCAGCTTGTGACTGGTGTGGAGGGTACAGTGGATGAGGATGCGCAGGAGGAGGAGGAGGCTGAAGAGCATGACATTCCGGAGCTGTAGAGTGTGGGTGAAACACTGACTGAGGTAGGGCCTGCAAACCTTGGTGTGGGAAGGACGTGTTCCGTCCCTCGCTCAGACTGGGTCCCAGCTTCCACAATATTAACCCAGTGTGCCGTCAACGAGATGTAGCGGCCTTGCCCACAAGCACTTGTCCACGTGTCTGTGGTTAGGTGGACCTTGGGTGAAACAGCGTTGTTCAGGGCACGTGTGATGTTTTGTGACACGTGGTTATGCAACGCGGGGACGGCACACCGGGAGAAATAGTGGCGGCTGGGGACCGAGTAACGTGGGACAGCTGCCTCCATCAGGTCACGGAATGCTTCTGTCTCCACCAGCCTAAAAGGCAACATTTCCAGCGCAAGCAGTCGCGAAATGTTAGCATTTAGAACTGTGGCATGTGGGGTGTTGGCAGTGTATTTGCGCCTGCGTTCAAAGGTTTGCTGAATGGATAACTGAACGCTGCGCTGGGACAAGGACGTGCTTGATGATGGTGTTCTTTCTGCGTAGGCAACTGCAGGTGCAGGAGTGGAGGAGGCTTGTTCGCAGGCAGCATGGACAGGGGATTGGCTCGCATGCACAACCAGCGAAGACGTAGCAGTGACATCAGCAAGCACTGCTCCTCGACTCTGTTGTACTTCCCACAAAGTCGGGTGCTTGGCTGACATGTGCCTGATCATGCTGGTGGTGGTCAGGCTGCTAGTTTTGGTACCCCTGCTGATGCTGGCACGGCAAGTGTTGCAAATGGCCTTTTTTGAATCATCTGGATCCAACTTAAAAAACTGCCAGACTCGGGAAGACCTAACATTTGTACAGGCACCTTGTGTCGTCGTGTTGTTCCGGGGAACGGTTGCCTGACTTCTGCCTGGGGCCACCACCCTGCTTCTTACTGCCTGTTGTGATGCTACGCCTCCCTCCCCCTGTGTACTGCTGTCCTCGCTCTGCATATCCTCCTGCCAGGTTGGGTCAGTTACTGGATCATCCACCACGTCGTCTTCCTCTTCCGCACCCTGCTCCTCCTCCTGACTTCCTGACAATTGTGTCTCATCATCGTCCACCACTTGTTGAGACACGTTGCCAACTTCGTGAGAACGTGGCTGCTCAAATATTTGGCCATCTGTACAGACGATCTGCTCATGACCCACTTCAATATGAGCTGGCGAGAGGCCAGAATGTGTGAATGGAAACGTGAACAGCTCTTCCGAGTGTCCAAGTGTGGGATCATTAATGTCCGAGGAGGACGTGTACTCAGCCTGGTGGTAGGAAGGAGGATCAGGTTCAGAAATGTGCGGTGCAGTATCACGGCTACTGACACTTGACCGTGTGGAAGACAGAGTGTTTGTGGTGGTGCCAATCTGACTGGAAGCATTATCTGCTATCCAACTAACAACCTGTTGACACTGGTCTTGGTTCAAGAGCGGTGTACTGCTGCGGTCCCCAAGAATTTGGGACAGGACGTGCGAGCGACTAGATGTGGCCCTTTGTTGTGGCGAAATTAGAGCTTGCCCACGACCTCGGCCTCTGCCTGCACCACCATCACGTCCACTTCCTTGTTCCTTGCCAATGCCCTTGCGCATTTTGCAATGCTGTGCACTGCTGACGTGTATATTCACTACTTGTGCGTTATATCAAAGTTTGTGGAAATTGCACACAAGTGCACCTGTACGCTGCCACCAACAGGCACACACGTGCGGTTTTAAAAACCAAGCACGGACGCAATAAGAACCTAACAGGTTTTTTTGGGGAGCGACAATTACAGACAAGTCAGACACTATCTGGACTGTTTTACACTGTGTACACCAGCCCCAGATATGATGAAGGCTGGTATACGGTCACCACTAGGAATGGCTATATATACCCTGCCTGCCTGCCTGCCTGTATACTGGTACAATAGTCCTGACAAGGACTCTTCTGGTCACTAGCCTGTATTCAGACCTGGCTATACCCTGCCTGTATATAGCAACAATAGTCCTGAGAAGGACTCTGCTACTGTACTCCAACCTGGCTATACCCTGCCTGCCTGTATACAACTAGAATAGTCCTGAGAAGGACTTTTGGTCACACTGTTTGCAGCCCTGCAACTGAAAAAGCTATAAAGGGCCGCAAAGCTTTCCCTGAATCAGCGACACTCTCCCTGCACTGACTGTCTGGATAGCTGTGAGCAGAGCACAGCGCGCCGGCCGGTATAAAGGCTCGGTCACGCTGTGCAGGCCGGCCAATCACTGCAATTCCACAACTAACAGGGCTGTGGCATTGCAGTGGTCTGCCAGCCAATCCCTGCATGAGGGCTGGCTCTCAAAAGAGCGCCAACATGCAGAAATGAAGACCACGAGTACAGCACGAGTATCGCGAGATTACTCGGTCCCCGCCGAGCAGCCCGAGTACAGCGATACTCGTGCGAGTACCGAGTAGTTACAAGCATGCTCGCTCATCACTAGTAACCACCTTTTATAATACAGACAATCTCCTTCCAATTGAGAACTACACCTCAAAAAAAGTGAGGCTACTGCCGAAAACAAAAAAGAAAAGGAAAAAAGGAAAAAATTTGAAGATTTAACGAGAACTAGAGAGAAAGGAAAGTAGCAAGGGGCAAAGATAAGGAAAAGAAGAGAAGAAAAAGGGGGAGAGAAGAGCAACAGAAAGAGAGGGAGGGGAGGCATGGTAGGGATTACTTCCCCAGTACTCGGGCCGCTACATTGGACTAACGTAACACGCGTCATGCGTTACCAATAAGGTTCTGAAATGGTAGAGAATCAAGAGCCAGGGTCCAGGGGGTCCAGATCCTAAGAAATTTATCCACTGAGTCATTGGTTTCTGCCGTTAGGGACTCCATCCTGTGGATGATGGCCATCTCCGCAAACCACTCCCTCACAGATGGTACTCCAGTCGATTTCCAGTATCTCGGGATCACCATGCGTGCCGCCGTAAGACAGTATCTCAGAACGCCCGCTTTCTGTGATTTAAGCGATCCCGGGAGAATTGAAAGCAGCGCCATCTGAGCGGAACCCACCAACTGCTCTCCGCAAATTACAGCGTATGCTTTGAACACGGACTTCCAGAAAGGTTGTATCAATGGGCAGTCCCACCAGATATGCAGCATTGTCCCCTTTCCCCTTCCGCACCTCCAGCAGCTATCTGAGACCCCGGGAAATATTGCATGTAGA
This sequence comes from Anomaloglossus baeobatrachus, assembly GCF_048569485.1. Taxonomy (NCBI): domain Eukaryota; kingdom Metazoa; phylum Chordata; class Amphibia; order Anura; family Aromobatidae; genus Anomaloglossus; species Anomaloglossus baeobatrachus. The sequence continues at coordinate 474,667,357 of NC_134353.1, forward strand.
GTATCTGGGCACCTGTACCAACGGGTCAGAATCTTATAATTTTTTTCCTGTGCTGCACAGGCGATGGAAAATTTATGAGTGAGGATAAAGGACTTTTTCCAGTCCTCCTCAGGAATGAAAGTCCCCAAATCTCTATTCCACTTTTCGATATATTTAAGGTCTCCCATGTCCGCCTCTGTAATCAAGAAGGAGTAAACCAAAGACAAGAGATGCCCGGGAGAATCCTCCCGCAAAAACAATTGTTAAAATTTTGTGGGCTGAGCCGCAAAAAGCCCAAGTCTGTTGTCAACCATCAAGAAGGACCTAAGTTGAAGGTATTCCAGCCAAGCCGTTGGATGCCGACCCTCTGGGAGCAAAAGGGCCGAAAAGGGGGGTACTTCCAAACCGTGCAAAGTCTCGGCTATCCGTGTGTCCTCACCCCTCCTCCAACCTAAGAAATGCTCGACTCCCATCCCTGGGGGGAACTCCAGGTTAGAGAAAAGCGGTGAGAGTGGACCAGGACCCCTTGAGAGAGATCCCCGCCTGCACTCAACATCCCAGACCCTCAGGGATGCCCAGAGAAACTCCGCCTCTCCATCTATTCGTCCCCTCCGCAGCGGTGTGATCCACGGGAGGAACCGCAGGGGCGTTTCGGCGCAAACCTGCTCCAGACTCACCCATTGTTTAGTGCTCCTATTAAATTGCCAATCCATTAGTCTCAGCAGAAGAGACGCCTTGTGGTACTTTTTAAATTCTGGCAACCCTGCCCCCCCCCTCTCCCTTACCTCTACTCAAGACTCTCCTCCCCACCCGAGAGCTCCTCCCTCCCCACACAAATTTGTTAATAATTGACTGTATTCTGGTGAAGAAAAATGATGGTAGTGCTATAGGGGCCGTTTGAAAGATATATAGAAAACGAGGGAGAACATCCATCTTGATGACATTAATACGTCCAAACCAGGACAGTTTCTGTCTATCGATTTGTTTAAGATCTCTCATAGTGCGTTCCAACAAAGGGAGGTAATTGAGGTGAAAAATCTTGGTACTGTCCCGTGGTACCGCCACCCCCAGATAAGTCAGGGCCGATGTCTGCCATCTAAAAGGAAAGTTGGATGCAATATGATCTACTTCCCTCCCCGGCAGAGTGAAATTCAAGGCTTCTGATTTATTATAGTTAACTTTAAAGTTGCTTATATGTCCGAAGTTCTCAATTTCCTTAACCAAGGAGGGAAAGGATATGTGGGGCTGTGTAATGTATAGGAGGAGGTCATCTGCATATAAGGCCGCTTTACAATGATGCTCTCCCACCTCTATCCCTTTTACATCTGGGTTCTGTCTAATGGCCAAAGCCAAATGCTCTATTACGAGAACAAATAGGAGGGGGGATAAGGGACAACCCTGTCTGGTACCATTTGTTATGCTAATTGGCACGGACAAGGACCAATTTACCTTTATTCTAGCAGTCGGTGTACTATAAAGGGAGGCCACTCCTCTAAGGAACCTGTCACCTATCCCCACCTGTCTCAACGCTGCCAACATGAAACTCCAGCTGACCCGGTCGAAGGCTTTCTCTGCTTCTATGAAAAGTAAACACATAGGTAGTGCCTTTGCCTTCGCCCGAGCCAGCAGAAGAAACGTCTTATTCGTGTTGTCTCTTGCCTCTCGGCCCCCCACAAAACCCACCTGGTCCGTGTGTATCACTTTTGGAAGCAAAGGTGCCAGTCTATTGGCGAGAGCTTTTGAAAAGAATTTGACATCTATATTAATCAATGATATGGGACGGTAATTGGAGATATTAACCGGGTCCTTCCCTGGCTTCGGAATTACACTTATATGCGCCTCTAGAGACTGAGGAACAAAAGATGCTCCAGCAGGCACCGAGTTAAAGACCCGTGTCTAAAAGGGGACAATTTGTTCCCTAAAAATTCTAAAAATGTAGTTGTAAAACCATCCGGTCCCGGGCTCTTACCTACTGGGGTGTCTCTGATAACCGAAGATACCTCCTGTTCCGTAAAATCTGACTCCAGCGTCTCAATTTCTGATTGCGCTAGCCTAGGCAAGGCAGTCCGCTGGACATAGTCCTCAATCTTATTATTGAGTGCCGTCGGTGACATATCAGTAAACTGACCCTTTAAGTTGTACAGGTCCCCATAAAAGGCACGGAACTCTTCAGCTATTTTAACCGGGTCCTGAATCATATGTCCTCCTCTGTCCTTAATTTTCGGGATATGATTTGTGAGTTTCCTCGGGTGAATAAACCTGGCTAATGCCCTTCCACACTTGTCTGCATGTTCATATAAGTATCTCTGTAAACGTATCCTCTGTGCATAGTATTTTTGATCTAAGAGCCCCCTAAGTTCCTCCCGGGATCCCACCAATTCAGCGTACACCGAGGCCGATAAGGATTTTTTGTGGGATGCCTCCAAGGTCTGTATTCGCTGAACCAAAGAGGTAATCAAAGAGGCCCTCTCCCGTTTAAGTCTTGATCCATGCTTTATTAATATACCCCGCACCACACATTTAAGGGCCTCCCACTGTGTCGGCAAGGCCGTCTGGTCCTGAGCGTGAATTACCAAGAAATCACTCATCACCTGTCGTATTTCTGCTACACATAAGTCGTCTTTAAGTAGATGTTCATTAAGACGCCACGTCCATGGTCGCCGCGAACCGTCTGGGGGAGTGAGTTGGACGAACACCGGTGCATGGTCCGATAGACATATAGACCCTATGGAAGCCTGGGCTCGCCATGGCATGGCGTGTTGGCTAATCCACAACATATCTATATGGCAGTAAGATGAATGAATTGGGGAGAAATAAGAGTAATCCCTTTCCGTGGGATGCAGTGCCCTCCAAATATCAACCAATTGTAATGCTTGCAACTTTTTCCCTAGTGCCAACATTCTTTTTTGTGAAATAAAATGCCGCCCTGAGGAGGTATCAATTGCCGGTTCAAAGGTGAAATTAAAGTCCCCCCCAGCTATTAAAGTCCCTTCTGCAAATTCCGCCAGCCGAGACAGGAGGGAAGAGCATGCCACAGTGGGTCTGGAGTTGGGTAAATACCAGTTAGCTACGGTATATACACCGACACCAATCTGCAGCTTCAGAAATATAAATCTACCCTCAGGATCCACCAAAGAGTCGATCACGGAGAACACCAATGACCTATGGAGAGCAATGGAGACCCCCCCCGGATTTAGCAGTCGGGTTAGGGCTGTAAAACCAAGTTGTGTAAAATCTATCCCTAAGAACTGGGACCTGGCCTGCTTTAAAATGGGTCTCTTGTAATAGTAACACCTGAGTCCTCTGTTTATGCATAGCATAAAATATTTGCGATCTCTTTTGCGGCACATTCAACCCTTTACAATTAAGCGAGCCAAAATTAAGTTACGTCATGCCGAGCACTGGGGTCCCACACCTAAGGATAGGGGTGAAGAAGGGGAAAGAGAGATGACCAGAGTAAGGAGCAAGAAATGCAGCAAGAATCAAGAAAAGATTAGGCTGTGAAATAAAGAAAAGGGAAAACAAAGATTACAAACTGTAAGCCCAACAAATGCGGTAATTCCTGGGTATTGCTTTCAAGCGTCACTCAATCCGCGACGCGTAAACCCAAACCAGGTGTGTACTTTCCAGGACGGAAGCCCCCCCCCCCCTCCCAGGCCTCATTATAAAACCCAAACCACAGACAAACCCCAGCTCAGATGTGCACCCCGCAATCCCCCTCCCCCCACGACCCACCCCCCTCAGGGTAAGGAAGGGAGGGAGAAGAGAGAGGTAGAAAGAGAGAAGAAGGGGGGGGGAAGGAGAGAGAAAAAAAAAAAAAAGGGGGAAAGGAAAAAAGGGGGTGAGGAGAGAAAAGAAAAAAAAAGGGGGGGGAAGGAAAAAAGGGAGGGAGGAAGGGGGGGGGGGAAGGAGAGAAAAAAAAAAAAAGGGGGGGACGGGGACAGGGGGGGACAGAGGGCCACAGGGGGCAAGAAGAAAGGGGGAAGAGAGAGGTCGAGGAGCACGGGCCCGAAAATAGGCGATAAAAGGCCAAAGGAGACACAGAAGGAGGAAGCGGAAGGAAACATGAAAAACGGGGGGGTGTTAATCATAACCATACATGTCCTATATGAAACTGCTAGGAATTCTGTAAAAGCATGAAACTACAAGAATCGGGGGCAGGAGGGCAAAATTGTAGCGGCAGAGAGAGGGAACCATTTCGACTCACGTCAGTTATTATATCTAGCATTAAGCCTCTCCCATGACTTCATTAACTTAAACTTAGCCCCTCAATCAGCCCTCCGCATCCAACCCCCAAATAACAATACTACTCAAGTACAGTATAAAGTGTGAGAAGCATACAAGCCCCGTCTTGACGAACATCATTCCTTGGTAGATGGACGACCTCCTCCTCCCGTCTTCCTCTCCCCACGATTACTTCTTGGAGGACGCTGAGGAAGCCCCCGCGAGAATTCTCTTGGAATAGAAGGCCAGTCCTCGATTTCAACTCTGGGGAGATTCAAGGCCTCCGAAAAGGGTGTCAGATCCTCTGGTGAATGAAGAACGTGCATTCGGCCGCCACTGCGGACTTGAAGGCGAAAAGGGAAGCCCCAGCTGTACACCAAGTCCCGTGACCGAAGGAGCTCCAACAGAGGCCGTACTGCTCTCCTCCTCTGGAGAGTAAGACGAGAGAGGTCGGGTAGGATCTGCAACTTAATCTTTTGGAAAAGGATCGGTACCCCTTCCCGGAGCTTCAGCAGAATAGACTCCTTTTGTAAATAATGGTGGACCCGACAGATCACGTCCCGCGGGAACTCCGAGTCCGCTGGTTTGGGTCCCAAGGATCTGTGTGCTCTATCAAGTTCTATCTCTGTGGCTGGAGGGAGCCCCAATATCTTGTTGAAGATTCTTTGGAGGACATGTGGGAGTTCCCTGGAATCAACGGACTCTGGCAGACCCTGTACTCTTAAGTTGTTGCGTCGTCCTTTGTTCTCTGCATCGTCCAGTGCTTCAGTCAGGTAGTGGAGCTGGCGAGATTGGGTCTCTAGCAACTCTTTATGAGAGGATAAGTCCTTCTGCATTTCTTGTAATTGAGTCTCCTGAGACAGGACCCTTGCATCTATATTCTGCACACTGTAATGCACTTCTGTCAGGTCTGACCTTCACGCCTTCTCCAATCTGGAGATATAGCCTTCCATGTCCTCTCTGGATGGGATGCTGATGATTCTTGCTCTGAGCTCCCTTAGCTCCCTCAGGACACCGGAACCTTCCTGTCCCAGCCCCAGAGTGCTGACATGCTGAGAAATCTGGCTGGTGGAGTGCTCCATACTCTCCATATCTTCTATATTAGCTCTGACCTCTGTGCCTGTCACAGCAGCTGCAGTGCCACTGAGTAGCAAAGGGCTGGAGGTCCAGGGAGCCCCATCCTCCTGTCCCTCCTGGAGCTCCATTGACAGTGAAGGACTCAGGGGCAAAGTCAGATCCCTCTCCCCTCCTCCAGGAGAAGCTGCAGAGTCTGCAAGGCCCAGGCCTCTCACCTGCCGCCCGCCCACCTCCTCTCCCTCTGCCAGGACCTGCTCCCCATGCTGTGAAGACACCAGAGCCTGCTCCCTCCGTGTACCTGGCTCCTCAAACCCCACTTCTCCAGCTGCATAGGATCTGTCACCATCTGGATTCCTGCCTCCACCTTCTGCTCCATGGGCTGTTATCTGCTGTGGGCCTCTGACAGGTACTCTGTTTGCCCCCTCCCTCGCTGCCACTGCTGCATAGCTGACAAGGCCAGCAGCCATCTTACTTCCCTCCTGCTCCATCTGTGCTACTGTTGGTTTAGCCAGAAATCGCTGGATGCTGCCTCGATTCTGCCTGGAAAGGTGTCCCTGAGCTCCCCTCTGCCTCCTTGTGCTCATAGTCCGGGATAGAGGGCCAAAAAAATTAATGTAGTAGCTGATTTCCTTTGAGATAAGGGGGAGCTGAGGCAAAAGCACAACCTCACTCCCTCATGGCCAGGACACGCCTCGACAGAGCAATTTTAAAGGAGCATCTATTGGGATTTGAACTCCCAAGGTCACACATCCAATACCACCAACTTACAACTAGACCATGAAAAGGACATGGGAAAAAAAGCTTCCCCTACTTCCCTTGATCCTATAGCCATAACAGACACAACAGGGCAAAATAAAGAAATACAAACAACACCTGCTCTCTCCATTCGAAAGAAACAGATATGCGTCATCATAGACCAGTTAACTAGCCTATCAGACCATGAGAGAGCAAATTTCCAGTGTCTATTGGGATTTAAAATCTCAAGGTCACACATCCAAGACCACCAACTTACCACTAGACCATGGAAGTGACATGGGAAATGCAGCTTCCCCTACTTCCCTTGATCCTATAGCCATAACAGACGCAACAGGGCAAAATTAAAGAAATACACAAAACACCTGCTCTCTCCATTCAAATTAAACAGATAGTCATCATTATAGACAAGTCAACTAGCCTATTGGACCATGACAGAGCAAATTTCCAGGAGCATCCTTTGGGATTTGAACTCCCAAGGTCACACATCCAAGGACACATGCTTAGTACTAGATCATGGAAGGGACATAAGAAATACAGCTTCCCCTACTTCCCTTGATCCTATAGCCATAAAAGATGCAACAGGGAAAAATTAAAGAAATACACACGACACCTGCTCTCTCCATTCAAAGGAAAAGTGAGGTGTCATCATAGACCAGTTAACTAGCTTATTGAACCATGACAGAGCAAATTTCTAGGAGCGTCTACTGGAATTTGAACTCTCAAGGTTTTACATCCAAGACCAACAACCTACCACTAGACCATGGAAAGGACATGGGAAACACAGCTTCCCTTACTTCCCTTGACTCTATAGCCAAAACAGATGCAACAGGGCAAAATTAAAGAAATACACATGATGCCTGCTCTCTCCATTTAAAGGTAAAGAAAGGTGTCATCATTGACCAATCAACTAGGCTATTGGACCATGACATAGAAAATTCCCAGGAGCGTCCAGTGGGATTTGAACTCCCAAGGTCACACATCCAAGACCACTAACTTACCACTAAACCATAGAATTGACATGGGAAACATAGCTTCCCCTACTTCCCTTGATCCTATAGCCATAACAGACGCAACAGGACAAAATTAAAGAAATACACAACACCTGCTCTCTCCCATTCAAAGGAAACAGATAGGCGTTATCATAGACCAGTCAACTAGCCTATTGGACCATAACAGAGCAAATTTCCAGGAGCGTTTATTGTGATTTGAACTCCCAAGGTCACACATCCAAGGCTACATGCTTAGCAGTAGACCAGTCATGGCAAACCTTTCACAGGCCGAGTGCCCAAACTCTAGCCCTAAACCCATTTTTTTTTCCGAAGTGCCAACCAATCTTATTATGTAAATAATTGATTGTAACCTTACCTTTGCCGTCCTCTCTTCTCTTCAGCAGGGGGCATCTCGCTCACATTGAAACTGAGCCCTTAACAGACACAGCAGTTGGATTGATCTTTCTGGAATAAATTGCAGCATATTAGACAGAGATTTTAGCCTGGAATGCAATCAGAGGTCACCCTGTAATCCACATCTACATTTCAAAGTCTGAAGATCTTGAAATCCCATAAAGACGTACGAGTTGCTCCCCTCCCCTTTCATTGTGTAGTTATGTCTCCCTTCCTGGGCCACTTCCTGGTAAACATGTCACCATCCTGATATATATTTCCTACATTCTGGTATATTTGTCCCCATCATGGCCCCATCCTGGTAAATATACCTCATCCTGGTAAATGTCCTCCATCCTGGTAAATGTACCCCATTCTGGCATGTTCCCCCATGCTGGCAAATGTACCTCATCCTGACACATTGCCCATCCTTGTAAATGTTCCCCCATCCCGGCATGTACCCCATTCCTGGTAAATGTCCTCCATCCTGGTAAATGTTCCCAATCCTGGTTAATTTACCTCCTTCCTGGTAAATGTTCCCCCATCCAGGTAAATGTCCCCCTTCCTAGCATGTACCCCCATCCCAGCATGTACCCCCATCTTGGTAATGTCCACCTTCCTGGCATGTTCCCCTTCCTGGCAAACGTACCCTATCATGGCATGTTTCCTCCATCCTGGTATGCATGTTTCCTCCATCCAGGCATGCATGTTTCCTCCATCCTGGCATGCATGTTTCCTCCATCCTTGCATGCATGTTTCCCCATCCTGGCATGCATGTTTCCTCCATCCTGGCATGCATGTTTCCTCCATCCTGGCATGCATGTTTCCTCCATCCTGGCATGCATGTTTACCCATCCTGGCATGCATGTTTCCTCCATCCTGGCATGCATGTTTCCTCCATCCTGGCATGCATGTTTCCTCCATCCTGGCATGTATGATTCCTCCATCCTTGAATGCATGTTTCCCCATTCTGGCATGCATGTTTCCTCCATCCTTGCATGCATGTTTCCTCCATCCTGGCATGCATGTTTCCCCCATCCTGGCATGTATGTTTCCTCCATTCTGGCATGTATGTTTCCTCCATCTTGGCATGTATGTTTCCTCCATCCTGGTATGCATGTTTTCCCCCCATCCTGGCATGTATGTTTCCTCCATCCTGGGATGCATGTTTCCTCCATCCTGGCATGTATGTTTCCTCCATCCTGGCATGCATGTTTCCTCCATCCTGGCATGTATGCTTTCCTCCATCCTGGCATGTATGTTTCTTCCATCCTGGCATGTATGCTTTCCTCCATCCTGGCATGCATGCATGCTTTCCCCCATCCTGGCATGTATGTTTCCTCCATCCTGGCATGTATGTTTCCCCATCCTGGCATGCATGTTTCCTCCATCCTGGCATGTATGCTTTCCTCCATCCTGGCATGTATGTTTCTTCCATCCTGGCATGTATGCTTTCCTCCATCCTGTCATGCATGCATGCTTTCCCCCATCCTGGCATGTATGTTTCCCCCATCCTGGCATGTATGTTTCCCCATCCTGGCATGTATGTTTCCTCCATTCTGGCATGCATGTTTCCTCCATCCTGGCATGTATGTTTCCTCCATCCTGGCATGTATGTTTCCCCATCCTGGCATGCATGTTTCCTCCATCCTGGCATGCATGTTTCCTCCATCCTGGCATGCATTGTTCCCCATCCTGGCATCCATGTCCCCCCCCATGCTGGCATGTGCGTTCCCCCTCCCCCACCCCACGCTGGCATGTGCGTTCCCCCACCCCATGCTACCATGTGCGTTCCCCCACCCCATGCTAGCGCTGGCCCCCCACCCCATACCCACCTTGGCACAGCCGCACACGAGTTATATACAAAAAAAGCAACGCAAAACTTACCTTCCTGCACACGCTCCCCTGCTGCGCGCTGCTGTGTCCTCAGTTCCCACTTCCCATGCGGCCAGAAGACGTCATTACGCCGGCGCCACTCACTGACGCTCCTCCGTCTCCTAGGCAACACACCTGCGGCCTAGTAGAGGAGGAGTGTCAGAGCGAGGAGAAACGTCTCCTCCGCTCCAACACAGATTTGATCTGCTGGAGCGATCACACCAGCAGATCAAACCTGCAGGATCAGGCGACAGCACGCGTGCCAACAGAATGGGCTCTGCGTGCCCCTGGTGGCACGCGTGCCATAGGTTCGCCATAACTGCACTAGACCATGGAAAGGACAAGAAAAATACAGCTTCCCCTACTTCCCTTGATCCTATAGGCATAACAGACGCAACAGGGCAAAATTAAAGAAATACATATGTGGCGCCCTGGACCAGCCAGGTCGTCACAGAACTACACAAAACACCCCACACCTCGGTTAGGCACACCTAGTCAAACACAAAATCCTTGTTGCCTTCCTCCAGGGGCTGATGTCCACAGCAGGGGGTGGGCCAGGCGGTTGGCCCCGCCCACTGAGGAGTTCACAGTCCTGGAGGCGGGAAAACAGAGCAGATGAGTTCTAGAGTTGAGAGTTGGAAGTGGAAGTAAAGTGGCAGAGGAGCAGTCTGAAGTCGGTCCGGGTGTGTGGCCCGGACGGTACAGCAAGGTTGGCAAACGGTGGTGACCGTCTGCAGGAGAGGCCGATTGGAGCGAACCGAAAGGACCGTGGACGGGCAAAGAGAAGCCAGCACCATCCGGCAGGGCTTACGGACCCCGACAAGGCTAGGAGTCGCCGTTGAATTTGTCAAATCCGTTAGCGAAGCGAACCTCCGGGGTTTCCCAGCAGTCAAGTCCCGATAGAAGGCGACAACTCAAACCGTGAAGGGAAACACAGCCACCGCCAAGGCTACAGTTCCCAGGGCCAGAGCCTGCGGGCAAAAGGGGCTCCCTCAGCATCCATCCAAGCTGGGGAGCGGGTTACCGGTGGGAAGCCATTGGAACCGTAACACAAGACAGGTGCAGGGAAAGGCAGTCACCATCAACCTACCGGGAGCAGAAACCACTGCAGCCGCCAGTGGGCCCCGTCCATCCAGCCGTGTGTTTTACCAAGGACTGTGTCTTCGTCATTGGCTGAGTGAGTACTACCGTGCGGCACAGCGCTGCCCCCGCGACCCCGCACCTCGCCAGGCCCCGTAGCTTGCCTGCCATCCCTAACCCTCACCGGGCCCCGGGACAACCAGCCCCCTACCCACGGAGGGGAGAACCAACATCCAAGCTGCTCCCAGTCATTGCTCCCGGGATCTCTGTCCAGAGCAGCGGTGGTGTCACAATCTCACCACAACCGTGGATGGCGTCACGGACAATCAATCCCCAAAACCAATCCCCTTTTCACTCACGGGCGAGGAGCACCGCTCAAGGACCCGGGAGCGAAGCAGTAGCTGTGCCCAGCACGCCCTCCCTGCCCGCAACACACACAACACTTGCTCTCTCCATTCAAATGAAACAGATAGGATTCATCATAGACCAGTCAACTAGCCTATTGGACCATAACAAAGCAAATTTCTAGGGGCGCCCACTGAGATTTGAACTCCCAAGTTCACACATCCAAGACCACAAACTTACCACTAGACCATGGAAGGGACACAGGAAACACAGCTTCCCCTACTTCCCTTGATCCTATAGCCATAACAGATGAAACAGGGCAAAATTAAAGAAATACTCACAACACCAGCTCTCTCCATTCAAATGAAACAGACAGGCGTCACTATAGACCAGTCAACTAGCCTATTGGACCATGACAGAGGAAATTCCCAAGAGCTTCCATTGCTATTTGAACTCCAAAGGTCACACATCCAAGACCACCAACTTACCACTAGACCATGGATGGGACATGGGAAATGCAGCTTCCCCTCCTTCCCTTGATCCTATAGCCAAAACAGATGCAACATGGTAAAGTAAAGAAAAACACACGACGCCTGCTCTCTCTATTCAATGGAAAAGAGAGGCGTCATCATGAACCAGTCAACCAGCCCATTGGACCATGACACAGCAAATATTGAGGAGCGCCTACTGGGATTTGAACTCTCAATCACACACATCCAAGGACACAAGCTTAGCACTAGACCATGAAAGAGACATGAGAAACACAGCTTCCCCTACTTCCCTTGATCCTATAGCCATAACAGACGCGACAGGGCAAAATTAAAGAAACACGCACAACACCTGCTCTCTCAATTCAAAGGAAACAGATAGGCATCATCATAGACCAGTCAACTAGCCTATTGGCCAATAACAGAACTAATTTCCAGGAGCGTCCATTGGGATTTGAATTCCCAAGTAGAGTTGAGCGCGTTTTGTGGTTCATGGTTCGCGGTTCGAGTGATTTTGGGGGGTGTTCTAGATCGAACTAGAACTCGAGCTTTTTGCTAAAAGCTCGACAGTTCGAGTTACGTTCGAGAACGATTCTATCAGCAAAAGCAGGGCTTTTGACAGCTACAGTGTGCAGGGAGCCATCGCTGGCAGCCTGCGGTAAGCTGGTAACCAAGATAAACATCGGGTATCCAAGCAAAACGCTTTGGTTAGTAACCCGATGTTTACCCTGGTTACGTGTGCAGGGAGCCGACACTTCCCCGCTCAGCTCACTCCGTCCCCTCCTGCACTCGGCATGTACACACACACACTCACACTCACCTGTCCCCAGCCATGCAGTCCCCGTCACTGACGTTCTCAGCTCCACATGGCCCCGCTAGGCTCCACCCACTTCACACTCCGCCGCCCGCACACATGACCCCGCTAGGCTCCGCCCACCTCACACTCCGCGCACTTTATCCTGCTAGGCTCCACCCACCTCACACCCTGCACACAATACCCCGCTTGGCTCCACCCACCTGGCACTCTGCACACATAACCCCGCTAGGCTCCGCCCACCTCACACTCCGCACACATTACCCCGCTAGGCTCCGCCCACCTCGCACTCCGCACACATTACCCCACTAGGCTCTGCCCACCTGGCACTCTGCACACATTACCCCGCTAGGCTCCGCCCACCTGGCACATTGCACACATTACCCCGCTAGGCTCCGCCCACCTGGCACTCCGCACACATTACCCCGCTAGGCTCTGCCCACCTGGCAGTCCACACACATTACCCCGCTAGGCTCCACCCACCTGGCACTCTGCACAATTGGCCCCGCTAGGCTCCACCCACCTCACACTCCGCACACATTACCCTGATAGGCTCCGCCCACTTGGCACTCCGTACACATTACCCCGCTAGGCTCCGCCCACCTGGCACTCCGCACACATTACCCCGCTAGGCCCTGCTTACCTGGCACTCCGCACACATTATCCCGCTAGGCTCCGCCCACCTTGCACTCCGCACACATTACCCTGCTAGTCTCCGCCCACCTGGCACTCCGCACACATTACCCCGCTAGGCTCCACCCACCTGGCACTCTGCACACATTGGCGCCACTCGGCTCTGCCCACCTCACACTCCGCACACATTACCTCGCTAGGCTCCGCCCACCTGGCACTCCGCACACATTACCCCGCTAGGCCCTGCTCACCTGGCACTCCGCACACATTATCCCGCTAGGCTCCGCCCACCTTACACTCCGCACACATTACCCCGCTAGACTCCGTCCACCTGGCACTCCGCACACATTACCCCGCTAGGCTCCACCCACCTGGCACTCTGCACACATTGGCCCCACTCGGCTCCGCCCACCTCACACATTACCCCGCTCGGCTTACCTGCGGTGATAAAGTCCTGCCCTCCCGACCTCAGCGCTGTCACTGTCTTCCATGGCCGCCGCTTCACATGTCTCACTGCGGCCCGAGACTGTCACTAGTAGTAGCTCTCGCGATACTTGGCTGTGAAGTCGGCGGTCATTGAAGTCAGTTACAGCTCTGCTATCAGCAGTGCAGGAGATCGTCACCGCAGGTAATGTACCTTGCTCCTGACAGCAGCACTTGTCATGCCCTGCAGTGACCTGTGCTGACCTATTGATGTTAGCTCAGGTCACTGCACTGCTCTCCCAGCCAATGGGGAACATTCTGTTCTTCATTGACTGGGACAGTGACTATGGTATGGATCGTCATGGGAACGCCTTATTGGATTACAGCAGACCTGGATTTGTTTTTCTTTCTAATAAATTGGTGAAAGAGGGAATGTATTGGGGAGTGTTTTTTCAAATAAAAATGTGTTTGTCGTCTATTTTTTTTTTTTTACTGACTGGGTTGGTGATGTCGGGTATCTGATAGACGCCTGACCTCACCAACCCCAGGGCTTGATGCCAGGTGACATTACACATCTGGTATTAACCCCAAATATATACCCGTTTGCCACCGCACCAGGGCACGGGATGAGCTGGGGCAAAGCACCAGGATTGGCGCATCTAATGGATGCGCCACTTCTGGGGTGGCTGCGGCCTGCTATTTTTAGGCTGGGGAGAGTCCAATAACCATGGACCTCCCTAGTCTGAGAATATCAGACACCAGCTGTCTGCTTTACCTTGGCTGGTGATCCAATTTTGGGGGGACCCCCATGTGTTTTTTTTTTTAATTATTTATTTAATTTAAAATAACAGCGTGGGGTGCTCTCAGTTTTGGATTACCAGCCAAGGTGAAGCTGCCAGCTGTGGTCTGCAGGCTGCAGCCGTCTGCTTTACCCTAGCTGGCTACAAAAATAGGGGGAACCCTCATTTTTTTTTTAAATTTATTTTTTTTTTTTCGTAAATAAAAGGCTAAGCACCCCTTAGTGCCACATGAAAGGCACCAAAGGGTGCAAAATTACAAAATGCAGGAGAGTGAGACATTATGTGTCTTTCTGCCATTATAATGACAGAAAAGACTGATATGAAGTGTACAAGCACAGGAAAATCACCAGAGCGCTCTACGCTGTGAAACGCAGTAGAAAATGGCACTGGAGTGAACATGTGACCGCCTCATGTAGGTTGAAGCTATGGATCCTGGGTAAATTTATGTATTTTCCCTCCTTCAGTTTTTTGGCAGTACGCCAAAAAAAATGGAAGGCACAAGGATGACATACGGATGACATACGAACCGTATACGAGTCACGCTCCCGATGCCTCGGCACCGCTCCTTACCCACTGATCCGGTCGCACCATCCCGGCACCGCTCCTTACCCACTAATCCGGTTGCACCTACACGACACCGCTCCTTACCCACTGATCCGGTCACATCTGCACGGCACCACTCCTTACCCACTGATCCGGTCCACGTGTCCAACGGTCACGGCTGCAGCTCCCGCTCGTGCTTTCCTGTGTCCTGTCCCCAGTCTCATGTGTCTGTATATAAGACTGGCCTTTCCATGTGAATGGGGCCTGATCAACGTGTCTTGTAAGCCTTGTCTTGAAAGCTAGGTGCTCAGGTCCCCCTTGTGCCATGTCCTGTGATCAATACTATTGCCTGACATTCCTACCCGGCACCTGTGCCAGATTCCTGCACTGTCTCCAGGAACTCTGAAGCCCCGGTGACTGTTCTAATCGTCCCCTGTGGGACACAGCCCCTGCCACGCTAGTGCTCCGGCTACCGTGCACTGCACCAGGGCACGGGATGAGCTGGGGTGAAGCGCCAGGATTGGCGCATCTAGTGGATGCGCCACTTCTGGGGCGCCTGCGGCCTGCTATTTTTAGGCTGTGAAGGCCCAATAACTATGGACCTTCCCACCCTGAGAATACCAGACCACAGCTGTCCGCTTTACCTTGGCTGGTGATCCAATTTGAGGGGGACCCTACTTTTTTTTTGTAATTATTAATATTTATAAAATAATTCTAAAAAAGGAGCCTGGGGTGACCTCCACATTGGATCCCCAACCACGGTAAAGCTGCCAGCTGTGGTTTTCAGGCTACAGCCGTCTGCTTTACCCTAGCTGGCTATCCCTGTATTTTGATTGCCAGCCAAGGTAACGGCAGGCAGATTAGGGTGGCAACCCATAGCTGTCTGCTTTATCTGCGATGAGAATCAAAAATACCGCGGAGCGCTAAGTCATTTTTTTTAAAGATTTATTTTTACAGCACTGTGATGTCAGGCAATCAAAATACAGGGAAGCCCTTTTTGTTTTTAGTTATTTAAATAAATAATTAAAAAAAATATGTATGGGCTCCCGCTGCATTTTTTGTATTGCTAGCTAAGGGTAATCCAAGCAGCTACTGGCTGCCAACCCCCACTGCTTGGTGTTACCTTCACTGGCAATGGAAAATCCAGGGAAGCATTTTTTATTTTTTTTGTCAAAAAAACTACAAAAAAAATGACGTGCGCTTCGCCATATTTTTGTATGCTAGCCAGGTACAGCAGGCAGGTACGGGCTGCCCCCAACCCCCAGCTGCCTATTTGTACCCAGCTGGGAACTTAAATATAGGGAAGCCCTTTTTTTACTTAATTCATGAATTTTATGAAGTAATTAAAAAAAAAAAAACGACATAGGATTCGCCCCATTTTTGTGTCCAGCCGGGTACAACTAGGCAGCTGGGGATTGGATCCGCAGCACAGATTAGCCCGAGGTTTCTGGGCCCCTCTGGTGCGAATTGCAGTCCGCAGCCGCCCCAGAAAATGTCGCTCTCATAGAAGCTCCATCATCTGGCACTGTGTCCAACTCTTCCAACAGCCCTGAAGCCGGGTGGCTTGTTGGGTAATCATGAGTTAATACTAGCTTTGTTTTACTAGCTAGTATTAAGCCAGAGATTCTTAATGTCAGGCACGTTTGACCTGGCCATTAAGAATCTCCAATAAAGGGTTAAAAAAACACAACACAGAGAAAAAATACTTTAATAGAAATAAATACACAGACACACTTAGAGACTCCATGTTTATTACCCCCTCTTACCCCTCCACGATCCATACTCTTCTGTCTTCTTTCTCCTTCAACACATGCAGCTCTGTCTGCTCCATCAGACAGCACAGCTGCATATGAGAAAGGACGCTGTGCTCCATGCAGAATGCTCTGTTGTAGTGACCACAGGCTCCCGGCTGTAGGCGGTGGCACGGGTTGCCATAGCAACGCTGCTCCGATCACGTGATTCCATTGCCACTGCGTGCTGGTAGCAGGACGTCACCGTCACTGCTACCAAGCAAGTTGCTATGGCAACGGTGATCTCCGTTATTGACCGGCTGTGTCAGCCGGTCAGGAGCCGGCTTCTGCACACGCTGGTAACTACGGTAAACATTGGGTAACCAAGAAACCCTTTCCTTGGTTACCCGATATTTACCTTCGTTACCAGCGTCCGCCGCTCTCACGCTGTCAGTGTCGGCTCCCTGCTCCCTGCACACATAGCCAGACTACACATCGGGTAAAATTAACCCAATGTGTACTCTGGCTAAGAAGTGCAGGGAGCCAGCGCTAAGCGGTGTGCGCTGGTAACCAAGGTAAATATCGGGTTGGTTACCCAATATTTACCTTAGTTACCAAGCGCAGCATCGCTTCCACGCGTGCTGCTGGCTGGGGGCTGGTTATTGGTTGCTGGTGAGATTTGCCTATGTGACAGCTCACCAGCAACCCGTGTTTCGACGGTTGCTGGTGGGATCGCTGGAGCGTCGCTTAGTGTGACGGTACCTTAATGGAACGGGGAAGCAGAGCGGGGAGTCGACCGTGTGCTAGAGCATGTCGCTGGTACACAGCGATACACAAATGTGCACCGTGTAACAGAGAGATGCAATGAAAGGTCCTAGCATGACACATCATAGTCATGTGACCAGTCTGTAGCCAATGAGATAATAGACACGTGACTAGTCACATGGCTATTTTGACGTCACGATAGGTCCTGCATCACTGCTGGTGTTCCTGGAGGACGCAGCGATTACCGATGGAAAAGCTGTGGGAGACAGAGTGCAGGACGCATCCCGGGGACAGGTAAGTGTTATGGCAATGTTTATTAACTGTATGTGTACATTTATTATGTGTTTTTATGTGTTTGTGATTGCCTCCCATTGTTTCCTATGGGGTTCGAGTCATTCGCCGAACCGGTTCGTTGACCGGAACTCGAACCCGACCTCCGTTCGGTGAACCGAGCTCGAGCCGAACCGCGGCCGGTTCGCTCATCTCTACTCCCAAGTAGAGTTGAGCGCGGTTCATGGTTCATGGTTCTCCAGTTTGCGGTTCGAGTGATTTTGGGGGGTGTTCTAGATCGAACTAGAACTCGAGCTTTTTGCCAAAAGTTCGTTAGCTCGAGTTACGTTCGAGAACGGTTCTATCAGCAAAAAGCCAAGCTAATTACTACCTGGCTTTTCACTGTAATAGTGTGAGTCACTCTGTGACTCACACTTTTATCAAATTTCAGCGTATAGTATGCGGGTGCTACGCGTTCAGCTCACTACTGCTGGAATTTTTTTCTTCTTCCTTCCCTCAGCGCGCGTGTAGTGGGGCGGGCCAGCATGTCAGCCAATCCCAGACACACACAGCTAACTGGACTTTTTGCCAGACAAGCAAGGGCATGTGTCATAGGCTGTCCATGTCACATGTCCTTGCATGATAAATACGGCAATTTTCCCGTCTGGACACCATTCTCTGCCTTCTGCGTCTGGGTACCAGAGAACAATAGAGAGGGGTGTTTGATGCCGCGCCAACAGATCACTCGCTCAGATAGTCAGACCAATGTCACTTTATTTTCATCCAGGTCTACGCGTTTCAGGAGCACCTGCTCCCTTCCTCAGGACCGTCAGTATACAAATAACATCAAAATATTATTATTATTATTATTATTGTTATTATTTTGATGTTATTTGTATACTGACGGTCCTGAGGAAGGGAGCAGGTGCTCCTGAAACGCGTAGACCTGGATGAAAATAAAGTGACATTGGTCTGACTATCTGAGCGAGTGATCTGTTGGCGCGGCATCAAACACCCCTCTCTATTGTTCTCTGGTATCTGCCTCTGGGTGGCTGCAGCCGTGGATCGATTATACATGCTGATACAGTGGTTGTGACTCTCACAACCACATCTGGTGAGTAACATTACTCCCCCCTCCCCACCCTACACTCTTTGGGGTAAGACCCTATTTGCGCTTGTTTGTCCACAGCTTTCTCGTTCTTCTGCGTCTGGGTGACAGTCACCGCAGACGCAGCTCCTGCCGTCGATCCTGCTGTGTACGCTCTACACACAGCACTATACAGAATAGGGATAGAAGTTTCTTTCAGCCCTTTTAAGGGCTAATTCCAGCTGCCTCAGAGCCATAGGTGACAGTCAGGTCCATGGAAACAGTTTTAACAGCTACAGATAACAGCGTCTGTGTAGCTAAGCTCAGGGATTTCCTTGCTGCATTTCACCATTAGGAGGGATAGAAAGTGAGGCTTCCTATCCTCTACACTGACCCACAACCCGGCCACTGTACCCTCCTGCCCTTTATAGCAAAGCCATTTTAATTGCAGAGTGCTGACAGTTAGTGCGATCCAAAGAGTGGCTGCTGTCCTCCATTATTGTGGCACTTGTGCCAAGCAAGTCCCACCACCTCTGCATTCTCCCCTCCTGCACATTTTTGCAAAGCTATTTTAATTGAAAAGAGTGCTGCCAGTTAGTGGCATCCAAAAATTGGCTGTTGGACATCATTACTGTCCCACTGGTGCCAAGCTATTTCCAGCACCTTTGCGTTGCACCCTCAAGCTCATTGTTACTAAGCCATTATACTAGCAAACACAGAGGAAACTTAGTGGCATCCTAAAAGTGGCTGTTGTACTTCATTAGTGTCCCACTGGTGCCAAGCTATTTCCAGCACCTCTGCATTGCACCCTCAAGCTCATTTTTACTAAGCCATTATAATAGCAAACACTGAGAAAACTTAGTGGCATCCTAAAAGTGGCTGTTGGAAATCATTAGCGTCCCACTGGTGCCAAGCTATTTCCAGCACCTCTGCATTGCACCCTCAAGCTCATTTTTACTAAGCCATTATAATAGCAAACACTGAGAAAACTTAGTGGCATCCTAAAAGTGGCTGTTGGACATCATTAGTGTCCCACTGGTGCCAAGCTATTTCCAGCACCTCTGTATTGCACCCTCAAGCTCATTTTTACTAAGCCATTATAATAGCAAATAGGAGAGAAGCTCTGCGTCACCGATATATAGGTGCTCAGGGGAAAAAAACAGACAAAATAGAGTATACCCCGGCACACTATTACTCCCAAAGAAGAAAAAATCATGCGACTGTTCATATGCAAATTTCTTTTTATTGATCAAATTGTGCTGAAATTTATGGAATATGGTTCGTCCAAACAAGTCGACGTTTCGGCTGTAAGCCTTCGTCAGACTGGACTTTATTTTATCTGAACATGATAACAGAAACAAAAAATCAATATCATATATACAAGATTGACAAAATGTGATTACAGTTTCCAACATTAATGGAAGTAAATCAATGACATTATAGAGAATACAGAAAAGGTACAGGCATCTCCCATCATTTTGTAACACACTTCCGTGGTATAATGAAGAAACACTCCACTTGTTTAATACAGAGATTTGTAGAAACATGCACACCTTATAGTAGCATGGATACGCTGAACATTGGACCGGGGATGCGTATAGTTAGTGCTCATGTGACCGTGGTTAGTATAAATGGGAAACCGACCATAGGGAGGAAGTTTGACAAGGAGGCGGGGAAAAAAGACCAGTGGAGAGAAAAGAAAAAACATGTAAACCATAAAGAGATGAAAAAACGAGAAACAAGTATAGAAGGAGGGAGGTAGTCTAACTGGTACTGCCATCACAGAAAGCTCACTGTGCAACTCACCACTGGAAGTATGACAGAATGCACTCACGCCGAGGCGTGAGCCAAGGATTAAAACAGCGGAGGACAATGCGTCAATTATGACATGCGCTATAATAGAGAAGACATGTATTAGGTAAAGTTCATGTAAAAAACATCAACATGGTGTTCTACAGGGACAGACGGTGATAATTAGATACCTGTTATGAATTTTGTGTGAACATGTAGATCAAGGATTATTATGTAAATATACGGAGTGCATGTGTGTCGCCAGGGGTTAAGGAGATACCCAGAACCGGGCCAAGGGGTCGCTTCTGGAAAGGGGATCACGGTGTCGTGACCCGGTCCGTGCTCCCTGGTTCCACAATAAAAAGGGGGGTTATGTTCGTGACGCCACCCGTGGAATGTGATCAGAGATGACCACCGCTGCTGCAGAACCTCCGGGGTGATGGAAGGCAGCTTGAGATGGGACGGCTCCCCACGGGTAGAGCCTTTTCCCCGGGGCAGTATGTTAGTCTATGGGGGGAGTGCAGGACACGAGCACAATAAACAGGCAGACTCACGGTTTTGCAGTTTCTTTGTCCTTTACTGATGATGGTATTCAGCAGAGTACTGTCCACGGAGTCTGTGAGGGGTTCAGGGTTTCTCCCACCCAGCCGGGCCGTTTTGGCTTCCTTGCCTGCACTGTGTGTCTGTGGCCCTGCTGATGTGTGAACTATGCAGCCGGCTCTGCTTCTGCTCTGCTCCTAGGTACCGACCTGACAGGCAACTCGAGTCCTTACTTGTATGTTCCTGAACTCTGCGTTTGTTGCTTGTGTCTGTGGTACAGATAGAGAATGTGGAATCCTCACTTCTCTGGTGTTCACTGTGCAGTATGTAACCTGCAGTCTCGGATCCAGCATCCGTTCTGTGTGCTCCACTGGGATGAACTCAGCAATGCTCTGTCTCCCAGGAATGTTCCTCTGTGTACGCTTTCTCCTTTCCTCAGACCCTCAGCTAGGCCTGGAATTGGTCAGTGGATCCTGAGGTGAGCTAAAGCCAGCTTCCAACCTGCAGATCCTTTCTCCTCAGTGCTCTGCACTGAACTCCCAAACTGAAACTACTGACCATTTCCTCCCCCCCCAGCAGAATGTACAGGGAAGCATCTTGGTCTCCCCCTTCTGGCCAGGAGGTCTTGGTGTTGTGTGTGGGGAGTTAACCCTTTGTGTTGTTACTGTGGCAACCCTGGGGTGCCACATTCCCCCTTAGTGAAGAACAGTACTCCGGGACTGTGAAACAAACAAACAAGTTATGAACAACAAGTGTATATATAAATACAGAGTCTCAAAAGGAAAAAATACAAAAACCTTAAAGCTCAAAAAGAGTCCAAAATGTTCAAAAATATATAAGTTTTCATACAGTATAGTCTCTGTAGGTACTGGGCTTTTGGTCTTAACGTTGCAATTAAATAAACATTTCAATCAACAAACACTTCTTAAAGGTGTCTCTACTCTGGTCATAAGTGCAGTAGGCCTCACGGCCCTCGGGCCACCAACAATGTGATCAAGTTGTAACTCTCCGTGCTGCCACCTTACACCACTCTTCTCTCACCTTTTCTGTACACTAAACTGTTACGGTTTTTCATATAAACATTATAACATATGTACATTTTATATGCAATTACATATTAGTCCTTATATCTTGCTGGTATCTGACCCTGAGTACTACGCTGTGACCTGCGTACTGCTGGTGTACTTGGTGTACTTAGCATAATGGTGTGGGTGGAAGTGTACCTATTTGGTGTTTCTGGTACTTGTGAGGATGGTGGACTGACTGTAGGACTGGCAAGCTCACTGGGACCAGGAATCTGTTCTTCCTCTACGGCTTCGACTTCCAGTTCTTCATGTCTTGGGACTTCTTGTGGTATGGGTTCTGATGTTGGTTCCACCACTTGAGGGAAGGCGATCATTGGGACTACTACTGCTCCATAGTAATTTGGCCATGTTTTTGGGAAATCTCCTAAGACTGTATGGAATACATCTTCTTCCTTCTTGACAGGTTGTACCTGTATGGGTAAGGTGACTTCTGGTGTTTTCAGGGTTTCAGGACACGGTTTGAGTTGATCTCTTGACACGACAGCTGATGTCCTTCCTTCATCCTTACTGATGAGACACACTTTGGGATTATCCATACTGGATGGTAAGACTGTATATGGGGTGGTTTCCCACTGATTATCCAATTTGTTTGTGCGCCGTTTCCTCTTGAGAACTTGGTCACCAGGTTGCAATGGGGTTGCTAGAGCATGCTGGTTGAAGTTTCTCTCCTGTCTTCCCCTAGCTTGTTGGAGACTTTTCTCTACGCACTCTTGTACTTGGCGATACTGCTGCTGACGTAGGGTATCCCAATTGGATTCTTGAACTTCTGCATCTGGCTTCAGAATTCCCATATCTAAATCAATTGGCAGTTTACCGGGCCTTGCACGCATAAGGTAAGCGGGGGTGCAGTTTGTAGAACTCACCGGGACATGATTGTACAAGTCCACCAAGTCTGGCAATTTCTCTGGCCATTGATTTCTTTCTGACTCTGGTAAGGTCTTCAACAGGTCAATCACAATATGGTTCATCTTCTCACATAAGCCATTTGTTTGGGGATGGTATGCTGTTGTGCGAATCTTTTTACAGCCATACATGTTGCAGAATTCTTGGAAGATCTGTGATTCGAAAGCTGGACCTTGATCTGCAAGGACTTTTTCTGGGTAACCATGGGGTCTGCAAAAGTACGTCTGGAATGCTTTAGCTGCTGTTCTAGCTGTAAGGTCTTTCACGGGTACCACCACTAAGAAGCGTGAGTAATGGTCCACGATGGTTAAGGCATAGACATAGCCGGACCGGCTTGGTGACAACTTGACGTGGTCTAATGCGACTAGCTCGAGTGGTTGCTTGGTTACTATGGACTGGAGTGGAGCTCTCTGGTTCTGTTGATCCTTTCTTCTGAGGTTGCACGGTCCGCATTTTCTACACCAATCTTCAATTGATTTTCTCATGCCAACCCAGTAGAATCTTTCTCTTAAGAGCACTTCCAACTTTTTCCAACCAAAATGACCAGCACCGTCGTGGTAAGCTTCCAGAACCATCTTGACGTCTCTCTTGGGCACGATGATCTGCCAGACCAACTCATGTGTTTTTGGATTGGTGTGCCTTCTACAGAGCTTCCCTTGGTACAGGAACAATTTACCTCTCTCTTTCCAGAGATGTTGTGTCTCAGCTGGGGCATTCTGATTAGGGTATGCACCTTGTTGTGTAAGCAGTTCTTTCACTAGCTTCACAGCTGGATCGCTGTCTTGTGTGTCAGCCCATCCGTGGTGCGCTAATGGGTTGAGAGTTGCCTGCTGTTGTTTTTGGTAGACACTCGGTTGATACTGTCCCACCTTAGGACGGTGAAAGGCCGGCAGCTCAATTTCTTCCAGTCCCTCCGGTTCCTCTTCCACGTTCCCCGAGTGTGGCATCCGGGATAAGGCATCTGCATTCCCATTCCCATTCTGCCCTGTACTTGATGACAAAGTTGTAGTTTGACAGTCGGGCTATCCATCGCTGTTCCAGCGCACCTAGTTTTGCAGAGTCCAGGTGGGTCAACGGATTGTTGTCAGTAAAGATGGTAAATTCTGCAGCTGCCAGGTAGTGTTTGAAACGCTCTGTTACAGCCCAAACTACTGCCAGTAGTTCTAACTTGAAGGAGCTGTAATTCTCTGGGTTTCTTTCTGTAGGCCGGAGCTTCCTGCTTGCAAAGGCAATAACTTTCTCCTTGCCTTCCTGCTTTTGAGACAATACTGCTCCCAGTCCTACGTTGCTGGCATCCGTGTACAAAATGAAGGGTTGATGGTAATCTGGATATGCCAGGATCTCTTCTCCTGTCAGTGCCCACTTCAACTTCTTAAAGGACTCTTCTCTCTCATCACTCCACTGGAAAGGAGGATTTCGGGCTGCAGACTTCTTTGACTGTCCTACCAGGATGTCTTGTAGGGGAGCTGCTAGCTTCGTGAACCCTTTTATAAATCTTCTATAGTAGCCCACCAGTCCCAGGAATTGCCTCACCTCTTTCACGCTGGTGGGTCTCGGCCAATCTCTGATCACGGTAACTTTTTCAGGATCTGGTGCTACCCCTTCTGAGCTCACGACATGTCCCAGGTACTGTACCCTTGGCTTTAGAAGGTGACACTTGGATGGCTTGATTTTCATGCCGTATCCGGATAAGGCTTCAAACACTTCTGCCAGGTCTTGTAGATGCTGTTCATAGGTCTTGGAGTAGACTATGACGTCATCCAGGTACAGGAGGACAGTTTCAAAGTTCTTATGTCCTAGGCAGCACTCCATCAGTCGCTGGAAGGTTCCAGGTGCGTTGCAGAGTCCAAACGGCATACAATTGAACTCACAGAGGCCCATCGGCGTGGTGAACGCTGTCTTCTCCTTGTCAGCCTCTGCCACAGGAACTTGCCAATACCCACTAGTCAGATCTAGGGTGGAAAAGTAAGTAGCGGATTTTAATGCAGCCAATGACTCTTCTATCCTAGGTAATGGGTATGCATCCTTGTGTGTAATGCGGTTGATCTGTCGGTAGTCTACACACATCCTCATGGTCCCATCTTTTTTCTTAACTAGCACTAGTGGGGCTGCCCAGGGGCTACAACTGTCTCTTATTACCCCTGCTTCTTTCATTTCTTTGAGCATGTCTTTGGCGCATTGGTAGTGAGCTGGTGGTACTGGTCTATACCTCTCCTTTATTGGTGGATGGTTACCTGTGGGTATAGTGTGCTCTACCCCTTTGATCTGCCCAAAGTCTAATGGGTGTTTGCTGAATATTTGTTCATATTCTTTCACTACCCTGTATACTCCATGCTTTTGATGGGAGGGTGTAGAATCGGTGCCTACATGTAGCTTTTGGCACCAATCCTCCAGCTTTCCCTCTGAGCCATTGTCTTCCGCCTGACTTGACGGCTTCAAGGGCTCAACGGTGGTGATGGCGTTGTTATCAACCGTATATAGCTTAGCCATGGTAGCATACTTTGGTAGGGTGACCTCATCTTCCCCACAATTTAGAAGGCGTATTGGCACTCTCCCCCTGTGTACCTCAACTATTCCTCTGGCCGTCAGTACAGTGGGCCTACTGTCTGAGTACACAGGTTCTACCAGGGCCTGATAGTCTCGCCCTCTGATGCCTATTGCGGCTCTACACCAGACCAGCATTTCAGTTTTGGGAGGAATTACAATAGGTATTGGGTCACTTACCCTTGCACTGCCAATTTCACCTCCTGACATTTCTACCTGCTGCTTCAGCATCAAGGCTTTAATTTCCTTCTGCAGGAGTCTCTGTTGCCCAGGTTTGGCAGTCTCGACGATCTGCTGCAAGACAGTAATTACCTCTGCAAAACAATTTTCAATTACATTCATTCCTAGCAGCATAGTTGGTTCACGTTCTCGTCGGTCAACATCAACAATGATAATACCCTGATTCTGCAATTCTACTCTCCCAATCTTAATGGTCATTTCTCTGAAACCAACCTGTGGTACTAATTCACCATTGCTAGCCCATATATTCAATGCAACATTAGATGGACCACTGCTAACGTCTGAATCAGCCCAGTACCTCTTATAAAGGACATGCGGAATTGATGATATTTGGGAACCAGTGTCCAGCAAGGCGTTGAGCGGAATGCCATCCAGCACGATGGGGATGACTGGACGTCCCCCCACATACTTGTCATGCCAGGGTGAAGGACCTTGAGAGTTCATTCCTGAGGAGCGGCCCGCCTCCCCAGGGGATCCCCATTTAAAGCACATTCACGGGCAAAGTGACCTGGCTCATTGCAACGGCGGCAAATGGGCTGTCCATCCGGCTGGTAGCGGTCGCTGGGTCGTCCTCTCGTCGCTTGGTATCTCCTAGGCCTCACCCATGGGACATCCTCCTTGCTGGTCGCCAGCTCAATCTTGGGTGCAGACTTGGATCCACGCAGCTCCTGGACGATTCTAGCCATGGAAGCAACAGTGTCTGTAAGGGCTTCAAGCTTTTGATGTAGAGCCTCATTAGTGATCGGCTCCAGGTGGTTAGCAGCAGCCGCTGACATGGCCGATGTCACCGGCACTACTGGCTGCTGGGGTGCCACTGTAAGGTGTTGAACAGAGTCTATATCCTGCGGCTCCTCCACCTGCTGGAGGCGGATGGCTCTATCCTTTAGCTGGGCAAATGTTAGTCCTGGATCCTGGATCACCATCATGCTCAGTTGTCCCCGGTGGGAAGGGGATGAGAGTCCATCCAGGAATTGGTCTATCAGCAGCTTATCTGCTCCAGGGGCTAAGGCAGGTTCTGCTACTTTAAGTGCTCTGAGCGCCTCCTGCAAGTTTAAGGCAAAGTCTCTTGCGCTCTCTCTAGGTTTTTGCTTGCATCCAAAAAACCTCATTTTAGCCCGGCTGCCAGCAGTGGATTCAAAAGCTGCTTTTAGTCCAGCTATTATATGCTCTACAGTGTCCTTTGCATCGTCCGGCCAGGATGTAGCCTCCCGCTGGGCATTGCCAGTTAACTGTCCCATAAGCATACCAACACGCTGAGCTTCTGTCAGGGGGTACATGCTGTAGTAGATTTTTAGCTTTCCGATAAAGTCATTAAGTGTGTTGGGCTCACCTGAGTACTGCGGCAGCCACACTGCACCCGGGGTGTACGGCATCAGGAACGGCATGATAGGTGCCGCTGCACCGCCGAGTACAACAGCGTCTCCCTGCTGCGACATCTTTGCGCCCCCTTAGTTAATTTCACCAGTCTTCTTGACAGCAAGCCTGGGACACTTTTCTGCGTTTTCGTTCGGGTCGCAGCACCGAGCGCACCTCCTCTGCAAGCGGTGGGCGGAGTCTTAGTTTAGGCGCGATGTTTTCCCGCGCGTAGCAGGTAATGGCGTGATTAAAGATGGCGCCTGGAAAATTTTACCAATGATGTTTATGGATTTTTCCAGGTATCTTTGCAAAGTTTAAAGTCCGTTCTTTGTTGCAACAATTCACAGTGCAAGTCTTTTATGCGATGCAATAAGTCTTTACAGGCACACGTCACCCGGGTTGCAGCCGGGTCCAGTCCGCATCCTGTTCGTGACGCCAAAGTTGTGTCGCCAGGGGTTAAGGAGATACCCAGAACCGGGCCAAGGGGTCGCTTCTGGAAAGGGGATCACGGTGTCGTGACCCGGTCCGTGCTCCCTGGTTCCACAATAAAAAGGGGGGTTATGTTCGTGACGCCACCCGTGGAATGTGATCAGAGATGACCACCGCTGCTGCAGAACCTCCGGGGTGATGGAAGGCAGCTTGAGATGGGACGGCTCCCCACGGGTAGAGCCTTTTCCCCGGGGCAGTATGTTAGTCTATGGGGGGAGTGCAGGACACGAGCACAATAAACAGGCAGACTCACGGTTTTGCAGTTTCTTTGTCCTTTACTGATGATGGTATTCAGCAGAGTACTATCCACGGAGTCTGTGAGGGGTTCAGGGTTTCTCCCACCCAGCCGGGCCGTTTTGGCTTCCTTGCCCGCCACTGTGTGTCTGTGGCCCTGCTGATGTGTGAACTATGCAGCCGGCTCTGCTTCTGCTCTGCTCCTAGGTACCGACCTGACAGGCAACTCGAGTCCTTACTTGTATGTTCCTGAACTCTGCGTTTGTTGCTTGTGTCTGTGGTACAGATAGAGAATGTGGAATCCTCACTTCTCTGGTGTTCACTGTGCAGTATGTAACCTGCAGTCTCGGATCCAGCATCCGTTCTGTGTGCTCCACTAACTCAGCAATGCTCTGTCCTCCCAGGAATGTTCCTCTGTGTACGCTTTCTCCTTTCCTCAGACCCTCAGCTAGGCCTGGAATTGGTCAGTGGATCCTGAGGTGAGCTAAAGCCAGCTTCCAACCTGCAGATCCTTTCTCCTCAGTGCTCTGCACTGAACTCCCAAACTGAAACTACTGACCATTTCCTCCCCCCCCCAGCAGAATGTACAGGGAAGCATCTTGGTCTCCCCCTTCTGGCCAGGAGGTCTTGGTGTTGTGTGTGGGGAGTAAACCCTTTGTGTTGTTACTGTGGCAACCCTAGGGTGCCACACATGCGTCACGTGCTACGTCAGTAAAGATATCACCCCAGGGGTTAGTAGTAGGTTCCTGGATCTCAATGCAAAAAAAATAATGAATTATAATTGATTTCATAGATGTTATGTCAAAATTGCCCCTATTGTCATACACAGGTATATATGTAAAACATAGGCATATATATAAAAGTTGCGGTGGATACCTAATGTTGATTGTGCAAAAAAAATCACCATCACATGACCCCACTTATCACAGCCGGATTGTTGTGGGATCCATATTCTGAGTAAGGGATAAAGTAGAGGATAAGGTCATGAGAAATGTGAAATGTACAGCTGGTGTTAAACTGTAGACAGGCAGAACCCTTATGTCATGAAGGGGTGTATTATATGTGTACAAAGAAATGACACACCTGCAGGTCAGTGGGAGGGGGTGTGACTGGAGACTGCTGGGGTGCAGACCGATATATGGTAGGTAATATAGATGAATCCTCTATAAGAAAGAGAAGGCAGATACCAGATGGCACGTCAGTAGCTATAAAATGGCAATGCTAGTAGGCAAATGGTATAAAGATGTTACCTATGTTCCGGTTAATTACATATAATGTCGCCGGTAGGACCGGAAACATCAGAGGCCGTCACCTTAAGGTTAGAGAAGGCAATAAAAAGGTTGCAGGTAGCATAAGAAAGTCATATATAGCTGATGGAGACGAAGCTAAGTGAGTTCCATAAGATACCTGATATTATATTAACGGCAAAATAGTGTTGCTGACCAGTAAGGGATACCAGGGCCGTTTTTGTGCAATATCACCGGTAGGACCGAAATCAACAGAGGCCGTTTCCTTAGGGTCATGAAAAGAGGAAAATAAGGAAAATTGCAAGCAGCATGATAGAATCCTATAAAGCAGGACAAGAAGGAGGTCCGCTACCATTACTTACCACACTGGTGCTGGACGTGCGGTCTGTGAGTGGAGGATCCTGCACTGTGTGTGGTTACAGCGTGCAGTCGTTTTAAAAGGAAGTGTGGGCGTGTACTACAGTTACCACTTCCTGTCAATGGAATACAGGAAGCCGGGCCCGTGGAACGCAAACCGCGCATGCGCAGTATGCGTCACCGGCCCGGCCCCCTGCTGGTGCGTCACAGGAGCCCGGTATCAAGTGCTTGGATGTTTACTAGTATAGATAACCACTGATCACGTGCATTGGCGTGGGTGAGAGACATAATCCTAGTCCAGAGTGCCAATGGAGATATGGGAGAAGGTGTATTTATCCAGGAGTGCTGGCTAGTGCTCATTATCAGGACATATTAGCGTTTCTGTAAAAAAGAGAGATACATGTCAGTGTGACAATAATAAACATTTATAATGGTCATGCATAAAAAATGGTCATGCATAAAAAACGGACATGTGCTAAAGGAGACATTAACCCATATCCATGGGTGACAAATTGATATATACGTTATAACATAGATAAGATGCTAGATAATATCGATGTCATGCATTATAGCAAATGGCCATAACCCTGCAACAGTATTTAGACCCACTGATGACATATAATAGTACATTAGAATGAAGTCTCATATTTTCGGTTCAGCCCATGCGGTTCAAGTCTTCCTAGGGTATGGATCCACCTTGCCTCCCTATCACGGAGGCGTTTAACCCTATCGCCTCCCCTGCGTATAACATCTACGTGGTCAATTACTTGAAATTTGAGTTGGGATATTCGGTGACCAACTGTCAAGAAATGATTAGGTATAGGCAGGAGGGTGTTACCACACCGGATGTCTGATTTATGTTGACTGATGCGGTCTCGGATATGCTGAGTAGTTTCCCCAACATACCCGAGACCCGCAGGGACACTTAATGTAGTATACCACAAACGTGCTGTCACATGTGTGGAAACCTTTAATCCAAAATTTTTTTCCTGTTCTGGCATGTGTAAAAGTATCACCTTTGGTAACATTGGCACACTGCGCACATCCCAAACATGGGAATGTGCCTCTCTGTTGTGTGTCCAAAAACGTCTGACGTGATACCATTTTCGTGGAACCTATATCTGCACGTACTAATTGGTTCCTCAGGTTAGGTGATCTACTCTTTTGTTATGTATAAATACATGTGTGGTCAATATAAAGGACTGGCACATGACTTATTTCTTCCAAAGACAGTACTAAGGACCAGGGGGCACTCACTGCGAGTGGAAGAAAAGCGATTCCAACAGCTAAATAGGAAAGGGTTCTTTACAGTTAGAGCAGTCAGACTGTGGAATGCCCTACCACAAGAGGTAGTAATGGCAGATACTATAACAGCTTTTAAAAAAGGGCTGGATGATTTCCTCAGTACACAAAACATTGTTGGTTATAAATGACTTAGTGACTAAATGTAGAACTGGTGGAGGAAGGTTGAACTAGATGGACCTAGGTCTTTTTTCAACCTAAGTAACTATGTAACTATGTAACGATGGCAGAAGAGAGGTAGATTATGAAAAGCCTCAATTTTGGGGTACGCCGTTTTCAGAAGGGGCCAATGCTGGCAAATGATCTTTCTTAATAAGGGTTGAAAGGGATGATAAGTAGTCACGCATGGTACCTGATTGTGCACCGTCCTATCTTGTCTAGTGATGGACCCTTTGTTCTCGGCTATCTCACGCGGATAACCCCTCTGTAGAAATTTTAGGCTCATCTCTTCATGTCGTTTTAATTTTGTCTCTGGTTTGCTAACCAATCTGTCAACCCGTGTGTGTTGCGATATCGGTAATGCTTTTTTAACATGCCTAGGGTGATTACTAGTGTAAAAAAGAAGGCTGTTCCTATCCGTCGGTTTCACAAAAATGTCAGTGACCAAAAGGCCAGTGTCCTCTTTTTATAACCATACAGTCTAAATAATTAATTCGGGTCTGATCTTGGTGGATAGTGAAGGTCAGTCCGGGCATGAATTCATTAAGGTCAGAAAAGAATTCTTGAAGGCTGTTAAGGTCTCCATCCCACACCAAAAAAATATCATTAATGTATCTTCGCCATAGTAAGGCATGTCTATTGATGAGTGGGTTGGAGTGGATGAACTTATCTTCAAAGAAGGCCATAAAGATATTAGCGTAAGGGGGCGCCATGTTAGACCCCATGGCGGTCCCCTTACGCTGCATATAAAATTGATCTTGGAACATGAAATAATTCTTCCCAAGAACTATATCAAGAAGATCAAGACAGAATTGCCTATTGTCAATGGGTAAAGTGGTATGCTCACATAGGAACCAGCGTACCGCATCCATGCCATCCTTGTATGAGATACTCGTATACAGACTGTTAACGTCTAGCGTCACCAAGAATGCAGGGATGGGGATGTAATGTAAGTCCTTAATGATATCAAGGAAATGTGAAGTATCCTTCACGTATGATGGTATGAGGGGTATAAACGGAGATAGTATTTTTTCAATGGTCTTAGCCAGAGGGGAGAGTACTGAGTCTGTCGATGCCACTATGGGTCTGCCTGGTGGATGGGTGAGGTTTTTATGAATTTTAGGTAAAGTGTAAAACACCGGGATGGTGGGATGTAAGTTAATGAGAAAGCTGGCCAATTTCTGTTCTATGACACCTAATTGTAGGTATCGCGAAGAAGTGGCTTTAATGAGGGAAGATATCTGTGATGTTGGATCTCTTGGGATAGGCTCATAGGTGCTTGAGTCGGCCAATTGTCCCTGAATCTCTGAAACATAATAGTCTCGGTCTAAAATGACCGTTTCCCCACCTTTATCGGCTGGCTTAATTATGATGGTCGTGTTATCTCTCAGATTTTGTATGGCTCTGGATTCCTCAATACTCAGGTTATGGTTTAACTGAAATTCACCCTTGTGTATACTCATGTTGAGTTTCTCAACCTCACTGTTGACCAATGAAATAAAAGTCTCTACTGGATGGTAGTGCCGTGGTGGCATGTATGTACTGGCAATAGTCAGGCCAAGGTTTTTAGGGTTAAAACAGACACTACCACTCAGTGGAGGCTCAGGTCTTGTGTTTTCACTACCAAAATGTACCTTCAGTCTAAGAGATCTAAAAAATTGATTAAGCTCCTGTTCTACCTGAAAAGTATCATACCGTGAGGTGGGACTGAAGGATAATCCCTTCTGTAACACTAGATGTTCAGCGGGCGATAGGTTGTAAGAAGAGATGTTGAGGACAAGGTTGGTGTTACCTGGGATCGAGTCCATATTGTGCCCTCTCTGTTGTTGGAATATCGTCCTCTTCCCCCGCCTTGTCTTCTTACTGGTGGTCTGCGTTGTTCTAAAAAACTCGGCTGCTGGCGGGATGTTCCATAGTCGCCTTCTGAATCGCTGGTGGAGGCATACCCTCCATGTCTGTATGAACGCTGGAATCTGAATCCTTCTCCAGACCGCCATCGGTATACAGTGCCCTTGGCGTAGTCTTCTTGGTCACGAAGAAATTTATGTCGTTTTTTTTGTTTCAAGATTACTGCGAACATTGGTTATAAAGTCGTTGGCCTTAGTCTTCAGTTGATCCAAATCTGATGCTGATAAAGATTGTTTGAGTTGTTCTTCTGTGGACTTTATGTTCTCAGTAACTTGCTGAATCTCCTTCTGCAAAAATTCTATCGTTAATGTGATTATATCAATAGAGCACTTGTTTAAAATGGCTTCGAACTTATCACAAAAAAGAGGATTTTCTGAGAAGAGGGTCGGTCTGAGGGATACCCTCAGGCCTCTAGGTATCCTTTTCGTGCGGTGGTATTCCGCTAGAGTCACTAGGTGGAGGTCAAGTGCAGCTTGTCTTTGGAGTTCCTTTTCGTAGTCTCTACCCCGTAGGTCCTCAGGTGGTATCATCAAGAACTTACTGGAGGTAGTAACTTTGGAGACTATATTTGAGGTTTCTTCGTCATTATAAGAAAAAGTTGAAAAATTTGGTTGTGACATTTGAACAAATGTTGGAGAGGGAGATCAGGAGCAAGAGCCAAAAAACTTAGAGCAATTAGGAGAGAAGCTCTGCGTCACCGATATATAGGTGCTCAGGGGAAAAAAACAGACAAAATAGAGTATACCCCGGCACACTATTACTCCCAAAGAAGAAAAAATCATGCGACTGTTCATATGCAAATTTCTTTTTATTGATCAAATTGTGCTGAAATTTATGGAATATGGTTCGTCCAAACAAGTCGACGTTTCGGCTGTAAGCCTTCGTCAGACTGGACTTTATTTTATCTGAACATGATAACAGAAACAAAAAATCAATATCATATATACAAGATTGACAAAATGTGATTACAGTTTCCAAAATTAATGGAAGTAAATCAATGACATTATAGAGAATACAGAAAAGGTAGAGGCATCTCCTATCATTTTGTAACACACTTCCGTGGTATAATGAAGAGACACTCCACTTGTTTAATACAGAGATTTGTAGAAACATGCACACCTTATAGTAGCATGGATACGCTGAACATTGGACCGGGGATGCGTATAGTTAGTGCTCATGTGACCGTGGTTAGTATAAATGAGAAACCGACCATAGGGAGGAAGTTTGACAAGGAGGCGGGGAAAAAAGACCAGTGGAGAGAAAAGAAAGTATATATCAATTTGTCACCCATGGATATGGGTTAATGTCTCCTTTAGCACATGTCCGTTTTTTATGCATGACCATTTTTTATGCATGACCATTATAAATGTTTATTATTGTCACACTGACATGTATCCCTCTTTTTTACAGAAACGCTAATATGTCCTGATAATGAGCACTAGCCAGCACTCCCTGGATAAATACACCTTCTCCCATATCTCCATTGGCACTCTGGACTAGGATTATGTCTCTCACCCACGCCAATGCACGTGATCAGTGGTTATCTATACTAGTAAACATCCAAGCACTTGATACCGGCTCCTGTGACGCACCAGCAGGGGGCCGGGCCGGTGACGCATACTGCGCATGCGCGGTTTGCGTTCCACGGGCCCGGCTTCCTGTATTCCATTGACAGGAAGTGGTAACTGTAGTACACGCCCACACTTCCTTTTAAAACGACTGCACGCTGTAACCACACACAGTGCAGGATCCTCCACTCACAGACCGCACGTCCAGCACCAGTGTGGTAAGTAATGGTAGCGGACCTCCTTCTTGTCCTGCTTTATAGGATTCTATCATGCTGCTTGCAATTTTCCTTATTTTCCTCTTTTCATGACCCTAAGGAAACGGCCTCTGTTGATTCCGGTCCTACCGGTGATATTGCACAAAAACGGCCTGGTATCCCTTACTGGTCAGCAACACTATTTTGCCGCTAAATATAATATCAGGTATCTTATGGAACTCACTTAGCTTCGTCTCTACCAGCTATATATGACTTTCTTATGCTACCTGCAACCTTTTTATTGCCTTCTCTAACCTTAAGGTGACGGCCTCTGATGTTTCCGGTCCTACCGGCGACATTATATGTAATTGACCGGAACATAGGTAACATCTTTATACCATTTGCCTACTAGCATTGCCATTTTATAGCTACTGACGTGCCATCTGGTATCTGCCTTCTCTTTCTTATAGAGGATTCATCTATATTACCTACCATATATCGGTCTGCACCCCAGCAGTCTCCAGTCACACCCCCTCCCACTGACCTGCAGGTGTGTCATTTCTTTGTACACATATAATACACCCTTCATGACATAAGGGTTCTGCCTGTCTACAGTTTAACACCAGCTGTACATTTCACATTTCTCATGACCTTATCCTCTACTTTATCCCTTACTCAGAATATGGATCCCACAACAATCCGGCTGTGATAAGTGGGTCATGTGATGGTGATTTTTTTGCACAATCAACATTAGGTATCCACCGCAACTTTTATATATATGCCTATGTTTTACATATATACCTGTGTATGACAATAGGGGCAATTTTGACATAACATCTATGAAATCAATTATAATTCATTATTTTTTTGCATTGAGATCCAGGAACCTACTACTAACCCCTGGGGTGATATCTTTACTGACGTAGCACGTGACGCATGCACTCCGTATATTTACATAATAATCCTTGATCTACATGTTCACACAAACTTCATAACAGGTATCTAATTATCACCGTCTGTCCCTGTAGAACACCATGTTGATGTTTTTTACATGAACGTTACCTAATACATGTCTTCTCTATTATAGCGCATGTCATAATTGACGCATTGTCCTCCGCTGTTTTAATCCTTGGCTCACGCCTCGGCGTGAGTGCATTCTGTCATACTTCCAGTGGTGAGTGGCACAGTGAGCTTTCCGTGATGGCAGTACCAGTTAGACTACCTCCCTCCTTCTATACTTGTTTCTCGTTTTTTCATCTCTTTATGGTTTACATGTTTTTTCTTTTCTCTCCACTGGTCTTTTTTCCCCGCCTCCTTGTCAAACTTCCTCCCTATGGTCGGTTTCCCATTTATACTAACCACGGTCACATGAGCACTAACTATACGCATCCCCGGTCCAATGTTCAGCGTATCCATGCTACTATAAGGTGTGCATGTTTCTACAAATCTCTGTATTAAACAAGTGGAGTGTTTCTTCATTATACCACGGAAGTGTGTTACAAAATGATGGGAGATGCCTGTACCTTTTCTGTATTCTCTATAATGTCATTGATTTACTTCCATTAATGTTGGAAACTGTAATCACATTTTGTCAATCTTGTATATATGATATTGATTTTTTGTTTCTGTTATCATGTTCAGATAAAATAAAGTCCAGTCTGACGAAGGCTTACAGCCGAAACGTCGACTTGTTTGGACGAACCATATTCCATAAATTTCAGCACAATTTGATCAATAAAAAGAAATTTGCATATGAACAGTCGCATGATTTTTTCTTCTTTGGGAGTAATAGTGTGCCGGGGTATACTCTATTATAATAGCAAACACTGAGAAAACTTAGTGGCATCCTAAAAGTGGCTGCTGGACATAATTAGTGTCCCACTGGTACCAAGCTATTTCCAGCACCTCTGTATTGCACCCTCAAGCTCATTTTTACTAAGCCATTATAATAGCAAACACTGAGAAAACTTAGTGGCATCCTAAAAGTGGCTGTTGGACATCATTAGTGTCCCACTGGTGCCAAGCTATTTCCAGCACCTCTGCATTGCACCGTCAAGCTCATTTTTACTAAGCCATTATAATTGCAAACTGTGCTGCCAGTTTAAGGGCCATAGTTGCATTGTCAGGGATAGTCTGTGTTGTTTCTTCTGTTGCCAATAAAGCTAGACCACCTCTGCAATCTTCACCACCTCTCAATTTTTACTACCACATTTTAAGTGGACAATCTTGTCGCAATCAAAATGAGTGGCAAAATGACAGATGCCGGTGGGAAGGGGAACAGGCGTGTTGGAGAAGGAAAAAAAGTTTGTGTCCGTGGGAAAGGTGGCAAAGCTCCATTAACATCTGCTGAAGATAGGCCATCTTCCAGCAAAAGTAAGATGTCTACTACTTTCCGTGGACAATCAGATGTGCTCCCTTTTTTACGGACACGAACAACTGGAACAAAGGTAGATGATGCCCAAAAAAAGAACATGCTTGAATGGATATCAAGTGCTCCAACATGTGCGCTCACCTCCACCTCAACTACCGCATCCAAAAAAAACAGTCCTCGGAGTTGTCATCCCAATCACACTTGCTTTCTCCCAGCTCTCAAGTCTCCATCCGCCCTGTACAGTATGGTGGAACAGAGATGGCTGAGTCTGCAGAGCTGTTCAGTCACACTATAGCCTGGGAATCAGAGACTGCTGCCTTTCCGCCTGGTGGACACAAAGGATTTTCGAGACCTTATGTCTGTCGCTGTGCCCCAGTACCAGATGCCCAGTCGCCACTACTTCTCTAAGAAAGGTGTGCCTGCGCTACACCAGCATGTCGCACACAACATCACTGCTTCCTTGAAAAATTCTGTGTGTGAACGGGTGCATTTCACCACCGATACTTGGACCAGTAAGCATGGACAGGGTCGTTACATGTCGCTGACTGGGCACTAGGTAAATATGGTGATAGATGGTGAAGGGTCTGCTGCATAAGTCTTGCCGTCCCCACGACTTGTGTGTCAATCCTCTGTCTGTCCAAGTTCCGCCACTGCTTCTGCCTCCTCAACTTCATCTGGGTCCTCCACCTCCGCCCCAAGCCTGCCTGGTCAGGCCACCAGCGTTGTAACTGCGCAGAAGGAATCACGCACTCCTCATTACTATGCTGGCAGCAGAGCGCAACGGCATCAGGCGGTCTTTATCTTGAAATGTCTAGGAAATAAGAGTCACACTGCGGCTGAGTTGTGGGCAGCTCTGGAGACTGAGTTTGGTAAATGGTTGTCTCCACTCAACCTGCAGCCTGGTAAGGCCATGTGCGACAATGCTGCAAACCTGGGTGCGACCCTTCACCTGAGCAAGGTGATACACGTGCCTTGTATGGTTCACGTGTTGAACCTTGTTGTCCAGCAATTTTTAACACACTACCCTGGCCTAGATGGCCTTCTGAACAGGGCACGAAAATTGTCTGCTCACTTCCGCTGTTCAACTGCCGCAGCTGACCGACTTGCATCGCTACAGAAGTCTTTCGGCCTGCCGGTTCATCGCCTGAAATGCGATGTGCCGACACGCTGGAATTCGACTCTCCACATGTTACAGCCACTGTGGCAACACCGCCGAGCCCTGGTGCAATACGTCATGACGTATAGCCTGGGCCAACGAGATGCAGAGGTGGGGCAGATCACCCTGATGGAGTGGTCTCAGATCAAGGACCTATGCACCCTTCTGCACAGTTTCGACATGGCGACGAATATGTTTAGCGCTGACAATGCCATTATCAGCATGACAATTCCAGTCATTTACTTGCTGGAGCACACGCTAAACACTATTCGGAGTCAGGGGGTGGGACAACAGGAAGGGGAGGAACTACAGGAGGATTCATATGCGCAAGGGACAACAACATCACCAAGGTGCAGACGTTCATCATCACCAAGGCGACAGGCATGGGACCATGGGGGACAGGGATCAACAAGGGCGCATGGTAGCAGGCAAAATGTTGAGGAAGGTGCAGGAGAACATGAAGAAATGGAGGAAGAACTGTCCATGGACATGGAAGACTCATCGGATGAGGGAGACCTTGGTCAAATTTCAGTTGAAAGAAGTCGACGGGAGATGTCAGAGGAAGAAAGAACGGTTAGCACCTCTATGCCACAAACACAGCGTGTACTTGGTCCGCATGGCTGCGCAAGACACATGAGCGCCTTCTTGCTGCACTACCTCCAAGATGACCCTCGTATTGTCAAAATTAGAAGTGATGATGAGTACTGGCTTGCCACACTATTAGATCCCCGGTACAAGTTCAAATTTTGTGACATAATTCCAGTCATAGAAAGGGACGCACGTATGCAGGAGTATCAGCAAAAGCTGTTACTCGATCTTGGCTCGGCTTTTCCACCAAACAACCGTGGAGCACGGAGTAAATCTCCCAGTTGTAACTTCACAAACATGGGACGGTCTCGTCATCTTCAACAGTCTACCCGTATCAGCAGCACCGTATGTGGTGCTGGTAACAGCAATTTTATTGAATCTTTTCATAATTTTTTTAGACCATCCTTTGCAAGGCCACCAGAGACAACAAGTCTGACACATAGTCAACGGCTGGAGAGGATGATACAGGAGTATCTCCAAATGAACATCGATGCCATGACTTTGCAAATGGAGCCTTGCTCATTTTGGGCTTCAAATCTTGAAAAATGGCCAGAGCTCTCCACTTACGCCTTGCAAATCTTGTCATGTCCAGCTGCCAGCGTTGTCTCTGAACGTGTCTTCAGTGCTACAGGGTGTGTGCTGACAGATAAGCGCACGCGTCTGTCCAGTGACATTGTGGACAAACTAACGTTCATCAAAATGAACAAGTCATGGATCCACAAGGAATTTACTACCCCTGTGTCATCCTGGGGAGAGTAAATGCTTGTGTATTTTGAATGTGCTTGATGCAAATCTACCTGTGATGTGTACGACTGGGGTACAAGTGCTGCCACTGAAGGGGTGTCTGTGTGGCCCAATTTTTGGAAAAAAGGGAGACTCCACTTGGAGTAACCCTTGCTTGCAGTGTTTCTAAAAAGAATTCAAGATGAACAGATCTGGTATCAGCAAAGACTTTGCTACCTACCCCGGTGCCATCCTGGGGACGGTTAAGGATGGCGTATTTTTGAATGTGCTTGATGCAAATCTACCTGTGAAGTGTACAACTGGGGCACAAGTGCAGCCACTGATGGGGTGTCTGTGTGGCCCAATTTTTAGAAAAAATGGAGACTCTGCTTGGAGTAACCCTTGCTGTGTTTTTTAAAAGAAGCCAAGATGAAGAAGTCATGGTTAAGCAAAGACTTTGCTACCTACCCCGGTGTCATCCTGGGGACGGTTAAAGATGGGGTTTTTTTTAAATGTGCTTGATGCAAATCTACCTGTGAAGTATACAACTGGGGCACAAGTGCTGCCACTGATGGGGTGTCTCTGTGGCCCAATTTTTGGAAAAAAAAGGGAGACTCCGCTTGGAGTAACCCTTGCTTGCAGTGTTTCTAAAAATGATCCAAGATGAACAGATCTGGGATCAGCAAAGACTTTGCTACCTACCCCGGTGTCATCCTGGGGACGGTTAAGGATGGCGTATTTTTGAATGTGCTTGATGCAATTCTACCTGTGAAGTGTACAACTGGGGCACAAGTGCTGCCACTGAATGGGTGGGTGTGTGTGGCCCAATTTTTGGAAAAAAAGGACACTCCGCTTGGAGTAACCCTTACTTGCAGTGTTTCTAAAAATGATCCAAGATGAACAGATCTGGGATCAGCAAAGACTTTGCTACCTATCCTGGTGTCATCCTGGGTACGGTTAAGTATGGCATATTTTTGAATGTGCTTGATGCAAATCTACCTGTGAAGTATACGACTGGGGCACAAATGCTGCCACTGAAGGGGTGGGTGTCTGTGTGGCCCAATCTTTGGAAAAAAAGGGAGACTCCGCTTGGAGTCACCTTGCGGTGTTTTACATGATTTTAGAAGGGCATGCCATGCCTATATCTGTGTCTCGTCCTCTTTTTCCTCGTAACGCTGTTTTGTTTTCGCATGAGAATTTGTTCTTGTCACTTTCCCATGTGTTTGTGTTGTGAGTTGTTTGTCACCTTTTGGACACCTTTGAGGGTTTTTCTAGGTGTTTTTATGTGTTTGTGATTGCCTCCCATTGATTTCTATGGGTTCGGTTCGCCAAACCGGTTCGCCGAACTGAACTCGAACTAGACCTCCGTTCGGAGAACCAAGCTCGAGCCGAACCGCGACCGGTTCGCTCATCTCTAATCACTAGTCTCTCACACTGCTCTGGTGTGATTTTGGTACAATCCTCTTCCAGTTTCTCCCACAATTCTTTGACTTTAGTGGGGTTCTTGATCATAACTTTGTCACCAAGGATTTTCCAGAGGTTTTCTATTGCTTTTAGATCAGTACTCAGGGCTGGCCATTTTATTGTTTCATTGTTTTCTGTTTCAAGGAACTGCTTTACCCGTTTTGCTGTGTGACAATAGGCAGTGTCCTGTATGAAAATTGCTACCTGATTGAGTGATGAAAACAAGTAAGGAACCATGTTTTTTTGAAGAAGATTCTGATACACACTTGCATTCACTCTGCCATGTAGCTGTATAAGAGGCCTAACTCCTGCTGCAGAAAACATTCCCCAAACCATTAAACTTGCTTTCATCACTAAAATGAACTGTGGACCACTTCTCCTCTGTCCACACAACATGCTCCTCACCAAAGGTGAGTCTAGCCTTTTTATTCTTTCTGCTAATGAGAGGTTTGGTCACTGCAGAATGCTCTTAAACGTCATGACACTGTACGGGGCCGGCCTTAACCTGAATGGTGCCCTGTGCAAAACTGCCCTTTGGTGACCCCCCCTACTGATTTTTTACCCAGTTTCCAGGAAACAGAGGCCATTTTTTATATCCTAAGAAAATTGATTTCTTCAAATGTACAATAAAGTCCTCCAGATTTGTGCTGGAGAATCTGCATCTCAAATCCACATTAATTCCACCACATCTGAGATTATTCTTATCGGGGTCTTCTCATCTCATACATGCTGTATGCCTGGATATTACATTATGGATGGTACATATGGATTCCCCCAATTGGGCGCACATGTATCTGGAGAATGAGGCGCTGCCGTTCTTCGTGGAGAGATGTTATAAATTCCTATACACTTAGAGCGGCGCAGGTCGTAGTCCCATTGGTGGGATCCTGAGGATAAATGTACCAGATGATACCAGACAAGGCACCATGGAGTCGGCGGCCGATGCTGTGTGTACTCCGGACCAAAAAGTCCAAAATACAGATGTTAAAAAGGAATGTAAGAAATTAGAAAAAAGCTCTGCATAATACATAATAAAGAGTCCTCAGGTTATATGTGTCACTGTCTCTCAGCTAAAATGACCTGAACAGACTGAGGTGCAGCACCACATACACACCATAAGGACGGGGGCGCTGTATATGTGTCGCTGCCTCTCAGCTAAAATGACCTGAACAGACTGAGCTGCAGTACCACATACACACCATGAGGGAGGGGCACGGTGTATGGAAGAACTACAGCATATATACTGTAATCCCTTTATTAACCAGGCTGGGCTCACCTCATTTGGCAATGCTGCTAAAAATATTGTTGGAAAATTTGTAAGATAAATCCACGCTGAATAATGTAATATTCTGCAGAACTTCATAATGCACACCTCAGA
The DNA here is from genome assembly GCF_048569485.1 of Anomaloglossus baeobatrachus. Classification (NCBI taxonomy): domain Eukaryota; kingdom Metazoa; phylum Chordata; class Amphibia; order Anura; family Aromobatidae; genus Anomaloglossus; species Anomaloglossus baeobatrachus. The sequence goes on from NC_134353.1 coordinate 474,709,225, forward strand.
TGCTACAGAACTTAATCATTAACACCTCAGCTGCTGCAGAATCCCATAATCATACCTCAGATGCTGCAGAACCTCAAAATACACACCTCAGATGCTACAGAACCTCATCATACACATCTCAGCTGCTGCAAAATCTCATAATTCACCTCAGCTGCTGCAGAACCCCATAATACACCTCAGCTGCTGCAGAACCCCATAATCCACCTCAGCTGCTGCAGAACCCCATAATACACATCTCAGCGGCTGAAAGACCTCATCATACACACATCAACTGCTGCAGAATCTCATAATACACCTCAGCTGCTGACGATGCATTACATTGATAGAATGGCCTTCTTAACGTCACTAAGGCTAAGTTCACACAGGACATCTTTTGTTGCATTTTTGAGGTCACGAAGATGCACCAAATGCATGCATTTCCTCCTCCCAGCAAAGTCTTTGGGATTTCAATTTTGCTGTCCACACTGGACATCTTTTGTTGGCTGCATCTTGGCTACGTTTTTCAATATGCAGTGGGTCAGTTCTTTTTGCGTTTTCATTTTTGCACCCTTCCAGTCAATAGATTACACTTAAAAACCGCATTGGGCAAAACGCGGTAAAAACACATCAAAAACACATTGCATTTTTTTATGCGTTTTTGCCGCGGTGCGTTTTTGGTGCATTCTTGGGACAAAAAGGCTGCATATTTGTGGTAAAAAAAAGATGCCCCGTGTGAACATACCCTAAACTATTACATGTGATGTGCAGACGGCAGTGACGCCATGTAACATATGAGACTTCACTATTATTTTGCAACCAGGTCAGGCTGGTTTCACCTCAGCGTTTTCCTGCTGCACTGCCAAGATCCGGCATAAGTGTAGTACAGTTCAATATAGTTCACTGGCAAGCTCCGGGCACATGCGGTCATGTGACCATAACATGTGACACCATGTGACCGGGGCTTGCCGCGCTGCTTGTGAACTGTATTGAACTGTACTACACTTATGCCGGATCTGGCAGTGCGGCAGGAAAACGCTGATGTGAAACCAGCGTTAGGAATCTGACAGCTGATTCCTCCTGCACGACTCCCGAGTGGAAGGAATCAGACACCAGCTCCATTCGTGTATATTTTACTCTGAAGCTTCCACGTTTCAGATAAAACACATTTAATTTCTGGCCGGGGATGATGCCACCAGGCTGAGGAGCTCGGGAGGCTGGTGCCCAATGGCTTCTCCCTGCTCTGCTGCCCTACACTGACTGGTATCTCCCCTGGGTTTGACATTTTGCACATTTTGCTCAGACCAAATGTCATGACCAGATTTTCAAATGCCCTTCAGGAGTAATAATATGGCTTCAAAAGCCATTTTCCAGTCACCCCCTTACTTGATTCTGATCAGATTATATGCCCCCTCTAAGGTCCAACTTGAAGAACCATTTAGCACCAACAATCTGATTAAATTTATAAAAAATAAGTGGAAGGGGGAAAGGGTCCCAGATGGTAATCTGATTAAACTCACAAAAGTCGAAACAAGGACGCAGACTCACATCTTTTTTCTTAATAAAGAAGCACCTTGCAGCCACAGGAGAAGGGGAGGGTCTAATATGTCATTTAGCAAGGCTTTCAGAGATATTATTTTTCACAGCCTGCGTTTCAGGGCTAGAAAGACTAGATAATCTGGTTTTGGATAGTTTTGTTCCAGGGAGCAAGTTAATGGGGCAATCATAGGCAAAAGCGAGGCAAATATTGATACTATTCTTCAGGACATACTGCTTAAAAAACAGACAGAAAATAGGTTTGGGTGCCAGTTAAGACAGTAGAGAGAAGACTATTCAGACAATTATTCTTATATAATTCATTCCACTTAATAAGAATCTGCATAACTAATCATATGCTTAATAGTTGCTAGTCAAATGTATGTATAAAATAACCAAAATGAGTGACGGTAGTCTCACGCTCAAAGCTGTAGTGGATGGTGAAAGATGGAGTCTGAAAGTCAAAGATTCAAAACATTGTTACCTTTTTTTATATACATACACTGGAGATCAAAATTAGAGAACAACGCACAAATTCCTAAATGTTGCAGTCATTGCATCGTCCTATGTGATTATATCCTAACATGAGTAAACTAGCAGCATTTTAAGCTCATTTCATAAATTGAATTTATTCAAAAGTACATGGCATGGTGTACCCCTTACAAAAAACCTTATCAATGTTGATTATATTATTTCTGAAAAAAGCAAGGAAACATACAATGTTCTCTAATTTTGATCTCCAGAGTATGTACACTGGTATAGTGTAGTGGTTAAGTGCATTACCTCCAACATGGGAGACTGGGGTTCAAATCCCGGCCCTGCCATGTGGAAAAAATAAATAGAAATAAGTTACCATATACCTTGGAAAAAAGCCTCCTAATTCTATAATACCTACCTTCTGGTTAAGTGCACATCCACCAGTAAAGATCCATTGGTAAGACTGCTAACACTATAATGCCTACCTCAATAAACATGAGAGTGTCACAAACAAAGATAGTCATGCTTGGATGTTTCCCGGAATAACAAGGTCCACGTCCATGAGAAACCAAGTCAATCTGATGCTAAATGGGCTACTGGAACAAACCATACATGGACAAGGCAAGAGAATCTGGATCTGATCAAATGCTACTACAACCGCAGACCAAATGAAAGAGGATACATAAAGACCTGAATGTCCATTGACTGAGAAACAATTAGTCACTTAATACTTCAATGTCATAACTTGAGATAGATCAACTGCACTGCATATCCACACACCACAGAAAGACCTGGAAGAACATGTGCAACCTCCTGAAAATCCTGATCCAGTCCTGCAACTAGAGGCTACAACAGCTGATCTGAAACAGAAAATCATAGAGAAACTAAATACCATCAGACAGTATGCTAGAAGATGCCAATAGAGCACTTCCATCAATACCTACCAACACAAACTAATTAACTGATCTATGCCACTGCCTCAGTAATCCTGGAAATGCTTGGCTATACTAACAAGAACAACAGAAGCACACCATGGAAAAGAAGACTGGAGACAAAAATCAAGGTGACACGAAGAGAAGTCAGCCAACTAACAGAAGCACAGAAGGGTGTAAAGATCAAGAATAAGACCAAGCTGAACAAGTACAAAGGCCTGATTCCATCTGAAGCCCTAGACATAAAAAACAGAGGCTAACAGCTGCAAGACTAGGGGGAGATACACTAGAGAAGATGAGGCTAAGCTAATAAATGCCCTGTTCTCCAAAGAACCATCCAAGGTGTTTTCCCCAAAACAATACTTGAAGTACATATAGGAGAAGGAAAAAACACACAACACTGGTGCAGAGTGACTGAAAGATCTGAGAATGAAACACAATAACCACGTAGAATAAGAACCAGTCACCATCACAGAAGTAGGCATCCAAGAGCATGTCAAACAGACAGGGAGTGAGGGGTGCTCTATACAGACAAAGTATAGGGTGCAAGGGTGATGGGCAATATATACAGACATAGTATGTGGAGCAATTGGGGGAAGGTATACAGACATGGTTTGGGGAGCAAACAGGAAAGAAATTTTGAGGACACAAAATAAAGAGTGACATGGTATGAGGAGTAAGTGGGCAGGATGGGGAGTGAGGTGGAAAACTATATGGACATGCAGGAGGTAGTGCAGAAGACAGTAAGGGATGAGAAAAATGTGAGGGGGCACAGAATAGAGACTGGGTAGTGGAGAGAGGCAGTATGGAGAGGGGGCAGAATGGGAGGACAGTGTGAAGCCATAGTGAGGAGGGGTGTAATGAGAGAGCACAGTATAAAAACTTTGTAGTGTAAAGGACAGTGTGAAGAGGCTCAGTATGTAAGGAAGAGGGAATGTGGGGGGCATGTACCATAAGAGGGGCAGTGTGGGGTCATATTTTGTGCAGAGAACACAGTGAGGGGCCATTATTTGTATTGGTATTACCATTGGTAAACCATTATTTGTTCTGGGGCACAGTGTAGGGCAGATATTTTTAAATAGGAGTATTCTAATCATTCTGCTATTTTTAGGGGCATCGTGTTAGGATGGGATATGCTGCAGAAGACCATAGAAGAATGAAATCTGCAGTGATAAGATGTGAATTTGAAAGTCATCATGGCGTCAGGACACGGTGAAGAATAGAAAGAAACGACTAGAGAAAACATCCTCTATAAGGTACCTGAATGTAAATGTTTATTTGTGATACTGATTGTGTCTCATTATTAGGCCTCGGTCCCACTTGCGCATTGCTTCTGATGTGAGCACAATGGGACCCCCACTGATCAGCTGATTATGGTGCAGGTGGCTGGAAATGCTTAGTTCTGGATCTGCTTCGTCCTTTGATAGTGTACACACATCTGCCTCATTGATTTTAGTAGGAGGCTACTGCCACTATCAGAAGTCGGAGCAGATCCAAAACTGAGCACTTATGGCCACCTGCCATCACCGGCACGGCACCTAGAACAGGCGTTTGGCTGGCGTGCCAGGTGCTGGACCCTGACCAATCGGACATTGGTGACTTATCCTAAGGAAAGGCCATCAATGTTAAAGTAGAGGACAATCTCTTTAATAAAGTCTTGTGTCGTCTGACAAGTTAATGGTTACTATGTTTTTATGTTGTTAGAGCGTTAAAGGGGTTGTCCAAGTTTGTGATGAGCCTGCAGTCAGTCTGTGTCACTTTATGTGACTGCAGACTTCTGAATTCTCACAGTGCGCACACTGCACGTTATCAAGATTCTCTGGTGCTAGCGGAGAGAGTGGGAGGTTACGAAGCTACAAGGATGCGATTTACATAGATATGGTCACGTATTGAACAGACATGCATGGCCTCACTCAATGAAAATTAATTGACTGAGGCCGGACACATCAAATCAGAATGTGGCCAGAATTACACAAATCTCTTACTTGTGCTCACATGATCGTCCACTCTTGTCACTGGCACCGGAGAATTGTAAAAGTGTGCAGAACATGCATTTAAAGAATTAAGAAGCCTCAAGTCACGAAGAGAGTCACTGCAGACTATCATCTCTAATCTGGATTAGAGTTGAGCGCGGTTCGCGGTTCGAGGTTCTCCAGTTCGTGGCTCGAGTGATTTTGGGGGCTGTTCTAGATCGAACTAGAACTCGAGCTTTTTGCTAAAGCTCGATAGTTCTAGATACGTTCGAGAACGGATCTAGCAGCAAAAAGACCAGCTAATTCCTAGCTGGCTTTCCGCTGTAATAGTGTAAGTCACTCTGTGACTCACACTATTATGACATTTCAGTGTATAGTGTGCATTCAGATCACTGCTGTATAGATAATGGCGATCGCCATTTTTTTTTTCCTTGTCTTACTTCCCTAAGCGCGCGTGTGTAGTGGGGCGGGCCAGCATGTCAGCCAATCCCAGACACACACACAGCTAAGTGGACTTTTAGCCAGAGAAGCAACGGCATGTGTGATAGGATGTCCATGTCACATGTCCCTGCATTATAAAACCGGACATTTTCCTCCAGCACGCCATTATCTGCCTTCTGCGTCCTTGGTGTCAGTCATCACTGGCGCAGCTCCTATCTCCGATACTGCTGTGTACGCTCTATACACAGCGCTGTACAGCATAGGGATAGCACTTTCTATCAGTCTTTTTAAGGGCTCATACCGGCAGGGTCAGAGCCATAGGTGACAGGTCCGTGAAAACAGAGTTTAACAGCTACACAAGATGACAGCGTCTGTGTAGCTAAGGTCAGGGATTTCCTCGCTGCATTTCCCCATTAGGAGGGATAGAAAGGCAGGCTTCCTTTCCTCTACCCAGAGACCCACAACCCTGCCACTGTACCCTCCTTCCCTTTGCACACTCAAACTCATTGTTACTAAGCCATTATACTAGCAAACACTGAGTGAACTTAGTGGCATCCTAAACGTGGCTGTTGGACTTCTGTATTGTCCCACTAGTGCAAAGATATTTGCAGCACGTCTGCCTGCATTGCACACTCAAACTCATTGTTACTAAGCCATTATACTAGCAAACACTGAGTGAACTTAGTGGCATCCTAAACGTGGCTGTTGGACTTCTGTATTGTCCCAGTAGTGCAAAGATATTTGCAGCACGTCTGCCTGCATTGCACACTCAAACTCATTGTTACTAAGCCATTATACTAGCAAACAATGAGTGAACTTAGTGGCATCCTAAACGTGGCTGTTGGACTTCTGTATTGTCCCAGTAGTGCAAAGATATTTGCAGCACGTCTGCCTGCATTGCACACTCAAACTCATTGTTACTAAGCCATTATACTAGCAAACACTGAGTGAACTTAGTGGCATCCTAAACGTGGCTGTTGGACTTCTGTATTGTCCCAGTAGTGCAAAGATATTTGCAGCACGTCTGCCTGCATTGCACACTCAAACTCATTGTTACTAAGCCATTATACTAGCAAACACTGAGTGAACTTAGTGGCATCCTAAACGTGGCTGTTGGACTTCTGTATTGTCCCAGTAGTGCAAAGATATTTGCAGCACGTCTGCCTGCATTGCACACTCAAACTCATTGTTACTAAGCCATTATATTAGCAAACACTGAGTGAACTTAGTGGCATCCTAAACGTGGCTATTGGACTTCTGTATAGCCCCAGTAGTGCAAAGATATTTGCAGCACGTCTGCCTGCATTGCACACTCAAACTCATTGTTACTAAGCCATTATACTAGCAAACACTGAGTGAACTTAGTGGCATCCTAAACGTGGCTATTGGACTTCTGTATAGTCCCACTAGTGCAAAGATATTTGCAGCACGTCTGCCTGCATTGCACACTCAAACTCATTGTTACTAAGCCAATATACTAGCAAACACTGAGTGAACTTAGTGGCATCCTAAACGTGGCAGTTGGACTTCTGTATTGTCCCAGTAGTGCAAAGATATTTGCAGCACGTCTGCCTGCATTGCACACTCAAACTCATTCTTACTAAGCCATTATACTAGCAAACACTGAGTGAACTTAGTGGCATCCTAAACGTGGCTGTTGGACTTCTGTATTGTCCCACTAGTGCAAAGATATTTGCAGCACGTCTGCCTGCATTGCACACTCAAACTCATTGTTACTAAGCCATTATACTAGCAAACACTGAGTGAACTTAGTGGCATCCTAAAAGTGGCTGTTGGACTTACATTAGTGCCCCACTGGTGCCAAGCTATTTCTAGCACCTCTGCATGACACCCTCCTGCTCTGTTTTTAATAAGCTATAATGATAGCAAAAAATGCTGCCATTTAGTGGCATACAAGAACTGGCTGTTGTATTCCATTATTGTCCCACTGGTGCCAAGCTATTTCTAGCACCTCTGCATGACACCCTCCTGCTCTGTTTTTAATAAGCTATAATAATAGCAAAAAATGCTGCCATTTAGTGGCATACAAGAACTGGCTGTTGTATTCCATTATTGTCCCACTGGTGCCAAGCTATTTCTAGCACCTCTGCATGACACCCTCCTGCTCTGTTTTTAATAAGCTATAATAATAATAGCAAAAAATGCTGCCATTTAGTGGCATACAAGAAGTGACTGTTGGACTTCCATTAGTGTCCCACTGGTGCAAATCTATTTGCAGCACCTCTGCATGACACCCTCATGCACATTTTGCTACGCTAATTTTATTGCAAACTCAGGCAATTCCTTGCTGCATTTGATCATTCGGAGGGATAGAAAGTGAGGCTTCCTTTACTGTCCTGGTACCCACAGAACACGGCCACTGTACCCACCTGTCCACTTTTGCCACGCTATTTAATTTGCCCAAAGAGCTGACTCTTTTTCTGCCTTCCTAAAATTGTCTGTAATACTAAGTTAGTGTTCCTTTGCTGCCAAGCAAGGTACAACACATGTGCATTCTACACTCCTTTCCATTTCTGGAATGCAATTATTACCTGCAGGTAGTCCAGCCAATCTGTGACGAAGGTGCAGGCGTGGATATAATGTAGCCTGCATCCAATGTTGGTTTTCTCGATGTCTAACAGCTCAACAATAACATCTGTTTCCACTTCCAAAACAAGTGATGACCTGCCAATCACACTCCTTGTTGCGTGTAAAGGGGTGGAAGTTCAGTGTGAAAAACCATGTGTGACTGCTGTCCCCACAGTCACAGAGGATGAAGAGCACGCAGATGCACTTGATGGGGCAGGCGGTGGTTGCACAGGCACGCTAGGCCGCATTGTAGCACAGTGAAATTCACATTGCGACTTATGCTTCATTTTAAGTCGTGTACAGGGTGGGCTACCCAGTATGCAGCAAAACCAGGCAACAGGAAAAGGACTCTAGGCAGTTGGGTTGATAAATGATTGTTTAACTTTACCAAAACAAACAATAAGAACCATGCATACAATTTAAATAATTGAACAATCTATTCTGTTGCCTACTACCTGCTAATCCCTCTGCGTAGCAGTAATTGTGTGTTTGTGCGTGTGTGTGTGCGAACACGACTTACCAGTGGCGCATCACAAGAGCTTCCCAGTTATCTACGTAAGCATAGACAAAACACATTACCCCCCCTGAATACCCTTGTTAGCTGAAGCCTCACAGATAAGGCAGATGATAACAGTGTGAATGCAAACCACACAGCTCTGCAACACAGTCATGGAAATCTTGAAAATCAACAGTCAATGCAAACATGTGTCGCTGTCCCTCTATGATTTAACCTGTACGTGAGAATTTGACAGTGCAGAGGCAGCAAGTCTTATTGTCTCTAAATAGTTGGCCTACAAAGAACAGATATGTGTTTTGCTAATAAAACAAAGTGTTGCGTGCCCGCATTATTGTCTGGGCACAGCCTACCGTACCCGCGTACTGTGATGTCCAGTTGCCAGAAATACAGACTTTACGCTCCTCTCACGGTAAGCAGTATAGACAGCACCGTAACAATGTTGGTCTGTGGCACAGGATGCTGCTCACTGGCGTTACGGTACTCCTCACCAAACTCCAAAATGACTCCCCTCACAATTGAACGAAGTGTTTCCGCGGTGGCTCCTTGCTGTAACACACACTTTTAGCTTTTCCTTCTGTTCATAGACAGCATCTCCAAGTCCACACCCGAAGAGCAATTTCTCCTCCACGTCTAAGTGTGGAGAGGCAGCTAGTGCGCATGCGTGTGCCGATTTACCCCAGCCGCAGCCTAACTACAGTGTTTCGCCTAGTGAGTATGCTCAGCCTGACTGTGCCATTCCTGAGGCTAAGACTTCATTTCGGGATAGAGCGCATGCTCCCACACTTAGTGCGAAAAGCCTCTTTGCATAGGTACTTGCATTCCGTGCCGGGTCTAAGTCCTGTTTTGTGCCTAGACACCATGCTAAAGCTGATAGTCTTTTTTCAGAGACTGTATTTCATGCTACTGAGCATGCTCAGGCATTTACTGCATCAGAGACTAGGTCCGGTAATGAACTCTTTGGCCCTGCCCCTGATGTGGGGGGCCCATATAGACCACAGGGCATCAGGTGTCCTGACAATGTGGCCAGGCCACTCCCAAATGGCTTGCAGAGGCCCGCCCCTATGACTTGTCACCTCATTATTGATGGTCAGACGATGACTGGTGAGGTGTTTGTGTCGTGGCAGCCATGAGGTCATTATTGAAGTTGCGGTTCCAAATAGGACGCTAGTTATGCCACTCATGACGTGTCACTCTGCTTTTGTCTCCAGGAGGTGCATTGTGGTCCTCCCTGGTTTGGGGCGGACCCAGGTTATAAAACGGGCTGGAGCCAACAAGGAGGTGTGCAGTCTTCTATTATGCTCCGAAAGAGCACACCTCCATGTATTGAACCCATTGCGGCTTTAGGCCAGAGGTAGGCAGGGATAGGGCGTCGATGCAGGCCGCCACCACAGTTGGTAACGCAGAATGGTTAAGACCAGCTCCTGTCCTACCAGTCCTGCTTGTGCAGCCCAGTGGCATTAACAGGCCTACTGCTGCTGATGTGCCTGCTGTCCACAGGTGTGGCCCCAATGCACACGGTCAGCATACTCAATGGCCCCTGTGATGTTAACAGGGAGTTCCTGGGCTGGGTGGGCGTGTTGACCCTGTGACGCTAACAGGGCACCCAGTCTCCAGATCCGAGTGGCGTCTAACTCGGTTCAAGCTACTATTAGTTTCATAGCCACACAGCTCTGTATCCTCCACCTAACCTTCCAGTTGCCAACCTCTACTTTTCCATCTGGGAGCACGGTGGACACTGACTGCTGATGGGGATATATACCTTTCTCTTTCTTTTCTTATTAATTTTAGTTATATAGTGGTAACATAGTATATACCACCTTATCCAAATCTGCCAGTCCCACTGTAACAGATGGTGTTTCTTTAGCAAATGTCACTTTTGCTTAACCACCAAACCCACGGACAAAAACTTTTTTCCCCTTTCCAACACAACTGTTCCCCTTTCCACCAGCATCTGTCCTTTTTCGACTCATTTTGTATATGACCAAAAGTGCAACTCTGCAGGGACACCGTACTCAATGCCATCTCAGCACAGCAGCCAGCCCTCGGTCCCTCAGATGTGGACAAGTAAAAGACCATTTCCTCCTATCCATGACAAAGCATTGAGATTCACTCTGTGCAGCACTGGTGTTTAGTGGAAAAGCAGATCTAAGATTGCGTACCACCTTCTGCAGATACTCCTGTATACGTGCGTCCCTTTCTATGGCAGGAATTATTTCGCCAAATTTTGTCTTGTACCGGGGATCTAACAGTGTGGCAACCCAGTACTTAGCATTACTTCGAATTCGTACAATCCGAGGGTCATGTTGTAGGTAGTGCAGCAAGAAGGCGCTCATGTGTCTTGTGCATCCAGGAGGACCAAGTCCTTGGTGTGTTGGTGGCAGAGAGGTGAGAATCGTGCCTCCTTCCTCTGCCCTCTCCCCCAACCACGCACAACCGAAATGTGAGCAAGCTCTCACTCATCTGCTGAGTCTTCCATGCCCATGGCCAGTTCGTCCTCCATTTCTTCATGGGCTCCTGCACCTTCCTCAACAATTTTTGCTGATACTATGCACCCTTGTTAATCCCTCTCCCCCACCGTCCCTTGACTTCCGCCTAGGTGCCGCTCACCGTCTGGACCTTGTAGATCTTATTATCCCTTCTGCATATGACTCCTCCTGTACTTCCTCCCCTTCCTCTTGGACCAACACCTGACTCCGAATAATGCTTACAGTGTGCTCCATCTTGTAGATGACCAGAATTGTCACGCTGAGAATGGCATCGCCAGTGCTAAACATCTTCGTCGACATTTGTAAACTGTGTAGAAGGGTGCATAGGTCCTTGATCTGACACCACTCCAGCAGCGTGATCTGCACCACCTCTGGATCAAGTTAGCCCAGGGTATACGTCATACCGTATTTCAGCAGGGCTCTGCGGTGCTGCCACAGACGCTGCAACATGTGCAGATTCCAATTCCTGCGTGTCGGAACATCACATTTCCGGCGTTTAACCGCCAGACCCTAAGACTTCAGGAGCGATGAAAGTTGTTGAGCTGCTGGGTGCGAAGGATGAAAGTGAGCACATAGCAGCGTGCCCGCTGCACAAGGCCACGTAGGCCGGGATGGTATTTTAAAAATTGCTGAAGAATCAGATTCAACACGTGAGCCATACAAGGCACGTGTGTCACATTGCCCTGACGAAGGGCCGCAGACAGGTTTGCATCATTGCCGCACACGGCTGTTAAGTCACCAACGTAGTCCACTCAATCAATTTGTACTCCGGTCGCCAGGTGACAACGTGTTCCTTTCGTGCATAGTGCTGATGATGGGAAAGGAGTCGATGCCAGCGGCGCAGGTGGACGCAGGTTATGGTCACCCACTGGGTTGCGTTACCCTGACAGATGCAGAACCACAGGCTGAATGTAGGTGGTGGGTATCTCACAGATGAAGTTCCATCATTAAGCTACAACCTATGGGAATACACCACACCCTTTTTTAGGCCCCTCCTGTCTGCAGACCACTGCCAGACAAAGCTATGAACCTCTTGTTACTGTTACCCTCAGTTCAGTTTTATGATTTTGTGTGCTTGTTACCTGACTACTTTTCCTGCTTGCTGTTTATGTTCCTCGTTGGCCGATCCACATTTCACCTCTGCTTGTTTTCTGATTAAGTCCTGGCCATCCCATTCTGTTCCTCTTCCTCAATTAATGTTTTGACCCTGCATGACTACTATTCTCTGGAACTGCAGCCTTCCACAGGTATTGATCAACTTGGGCCCTGTGTAATTCCAAATCACTGTATAGGGGTTAAAGGGTTTCAGGGTTCTGGGTGTCCAGCTTGGTAAGTGGCTTCCCTCTAGCCTATCCTTTACAGCCCATCTGAGTGTGTCGATCCAGGCAGGCGTTACACCGTGCCCTCTGCAGAAGGCCATGTAGGCCGGGATAGTGTTTTAAAAATTGCTGGACAACCAGGTTCAACACGTGAGCCATACAAGGCACGTGTGTCACATTGCCCTGAAGAAGGGTCACAGACTGGTTTGCATCATTGTCGCACCTGGCCTTCCCTGGCTGCTGGTTGAGTGGAGACAACCATTGATGAAACTCGGTCTCACTCTCCAGAGCTAACCGTCCACAATTCCTCAGCGGTGTCTCACATTTCCCCTACATTTCAAAGTAAACATTTGACCGCCTGATGGCCTTGAGCTCTGCTGCCAGCATAGTAAGGAGGTGTGTGGGATTCCTTGGGCGCAGTTACAAGGAAGGGTGGCCTGACCACACAGGGTTTGGGCCGAGGTGGAGGACCCACACGAGGTTGAGGAGGCAGAAGCAGTGGAGGAACTTGTACATACAGAGGAAGGATTGACACACAAGTCGTGGGAACGGCAATACTTGTACAGTAAACCCTTCTCCATCTCTCACCATAGTTACCCAGTGCCCAGTCAGCAACATGTAACTCCCCTGTCCATGCTTACTGGTCCAAGTATCTGGTGAAATGCACCCTGTCACACACAGAGTTTCTCAAAGAATCGGTGATGTTGTGTGCGACCTGCTGTGGTAGCGCGGGCACGCCTTTCTTGGAGAAGGAGTGGCAACTGGCCATCGGCTCTTGGGGCACTGCAATGCCTCGAAAATCCTCGGTCTCAAAAGGGTGTAAAGGCAGCCTTCCTGTAGCCAACAAGTTGCAGATGCTGAAACTCAACCTCTTAGGCATGTCCTGCCCTTCGAAAATCATGTAAAACACAGCGAGGGGACTCCAACCACAGTCTCCCTCGTTTCCACTAATTGGGCCACACACACCCCACTTGACTGGCATCAGTTGACCCCCCTTTTCAAAATGAAAAAGATGCTTTGCATGAAGCACTCTCAAAAATACGCATGCCTTTCGCGTCCCCTGGATGACCCAGGGGAAGAAAAGTCCTCTGAGAGCCATGACTTGTTCATCTTGGTTCTTTTTTCAAAAGCGAGGGGACTCCAACCACAGTCTCTCTTGTTTCCACTAATTGGGCCACACACACCCCACTTGACTGGCATCAGTTGACAACCCTTTGGAAAAAGAAAATGATGCTTTGCATGAAGCACGCTCAAAAATACGCGTGCCTTTCGCCTCCCCTGGCTGACCCAGGGGAAGAAAAGTCCTCTGAGAGCCATGTCCACATTGTCAGTGGACAGACACGTGTGCTTATCTGCCAGCAGACCCCCAGCAGCACTGAAGACAGGTTCCGAGAGAACGCTGGCTGCAGGACACGACAAGATCCCCAAGGCGTACGTGGCAAGCTCAGGCAATTTATCCAGATTGGAAGCCTAAAATGAGCAGGGCTCAAGTTGCACAGTAATGGCATCGATGTTTCCTTGCATATACTCATATATCTGTGTCTCCTCCTCTTTTTCCTTGTCCAGCTCTTTTGTTTTCGCATGAGTATTTGTCCTTGTCACTTTCCCATGTGTTTGTATTGTGTTGTGAGTTGTTTGTCACCTTTTGGACACCTTTGAGGGTGTTTTCTAGGTGTTTTTATGTGTTTGTGATTGCCTGCCATAGTTTCCTATGCAGTTCGAGTCCTGTTCGTCGAACGTTCGACGAACCGAACTCGAATGGGACCTCCGTTCGGCGAACCTAACTCGAGCCGAACCACGGCCGGTTCGCTCATCTCTAATCTGGACAAGCCCTTTAATTACAAAATTAAGCAGTGTAGTATCCTCAGTTCTAACAGTGTGTCACTGTCACAATTCAGCTCTGCTTGCAGGTTTCAGCAGTCACCATATGGCCAGTCCACTCATACGTGATTTTCATACTTGCATGTGAAAATTAGCTTTCCTTCATACGTTTCTCATTGAACATTGAGAGAATTATGAAGAGAAGCTCGTCATCATGTGACTGTAAGTGTGCAAATCACATATGAATAATTGGTCACATGACAACCACCCAACCATTTGGGCGGGGCGCCAAATTGAATACACCTCTGCATAACCATGTCTGATCAAAGTCAAAAATACAGGTCAACAATATTAGTAACAAATAGAGTGAGAGGACATGGGTCTGCTATGTGCCCTGCCATCAGTCTTTACTTCCTTGCCTCTCTTTTTATGAGCAGCCCAGGACATCCTGATGTCTTTATATCCTGTATATGGCTGTAATATCCTAGTCAGGTGGATCAGTGAACTTGATGTCATCCATGTAGAGCAGGTGATGCTTCTACTCTTGAACTTGTATCCATAGGCAGACTCTGTGATTATCTGACTGAGGGAGTTCAAGCCTATGCAGAACAGCAATGGGGCATCACCTTAGTATATGCTACATTTGATGGACACTTGTGCTAGTTGCCTTGAGTTGACCTCCAGTGTTGTCCTCCATAGCCCCATTTAGTTGCCATTAATCTCCTGTTGACATTGTTGAGAGCCAAGCATTCACAGATCCTTGTGTGTGGCATTGAGTCATAGGCTTTCCTACAGTCAATCCAGGCTGTGCTGAGATTGATCTTGAGTGACTGCTCTATCTACTAGCAGCTGGTGCTTAGAGCCTCTGGTGTTGTTCCCAATGCCTTTCTGAACTGGATTCATTACTGATGGTTCTGTAGTCTGGTGGCTATGATTCCTGACAGGAGTATGTTGTTGTAAGGTTATTGGATGGAATTGTTCCTTTACATCCTTCATGATCAGCACTGTTCTTCCTTGTGTTAGCCAAGCTGGGTGGTGGCCTGCTTCTAGCAGTTGATTCACCTGTTTTGCCAGCCATTCATGTACCACTTAGCCAGTAGGTGTGGATCATGTCTGGGCCAGGTGTTGTCCAGCTCTTCATGTTCTTGGATGTCTACTTCTGTGATGGTGACTAGTTTTTGTTCTGGGTGGTTATGGTGTTTCATTCTCAGATCTTTTAGCCACTTTGCACCAGTGTTGTGTGTTTTTGCCTTCTTCCATATGTCCCACCAGTGTTGTTCAGGGGAATACACCTTGGATTGTTCTTTAGAGAACAGGGCATTTTGTCTTTTGGCCCCAGCTTCTCTAGTGTATCTCCCTAATCTTGCAGCCAGTGCTGTTAGCCTTTGTTTTTCAGTCTCTAGGGCTTCAGATGGAGTCAGGCCTTTGTACTTGTTGAGTTTGGTCTTATTCTTGATCTTTACACCCTTCTGTTAGTTGGCTGACATCTCTTCTTGTGCTCCATTCTTCTTTTCCATGGTGAGCACAGTGTGCTTCAGTTCTTGTTAGTATAGCCAAGCATTTCCACGATTACTGAGGCAGTGGCATACAACAGTTAATTAGTTTGTGTTATGGTGGTAGGTATTGAGTTAAGTGCTCTATTGGCATCTTTGCAACCTCTAATCAGGATTTTCAGGGGGTTGCACATGTTATTCCAGGTCTTCCTGTGGTGTGTGGATATGCAGTGTAGTTGATCTACCTCAAGTTATGACAAGTGTTGGGTGACTAATTGTTTCCTCAGTCAACAGACATTCAGATCTTTATGTATCCTCTCTCATTTGGTCTGCTGTTGAAGTAGCATTTTATCAGATCCAGATTCTCTTGCCTTGTCCAGTTTGTTCCAATAGCCCATTTAGCATCAGATTGTCTTGGTTCTTCGTGGACATGGACCTTGTTATTCCAAGCATGACTATCTTTGTTTATGACACTCTCATGTTTATTGAGGTAGGCATTATAGCGTTAGGAGTCTTGCCTAAGGATCCCTACTGGTATACTTGTGGGTGTGCACTTAACCAGAAGGTAGGTATTATAGAGTTAGGAGGCTTTTTCCCCAAGGTATATGGTAACTTACTTTTATTTATTTTTTCCACATGGCAGGGCTGGGATTTGAACCCCAGTCTCCCATGTTGGAGGCAATGCACTTAACCACTACACTATACCAGTGTATATACTCTGGAGACCAAAATTAGAGAACAATGTATGATTCCTTGCTTTTTTCAGAAATAATATAATCAACATTGATAAGGTTTTTTGTAAGGGGTACACCATGCCATGTGTTTTTGAATAAATTCAATTTATGAAATGAGCTTAAAATACTGCTAGTTTACTCATGTTAGGATATAATCACATAGGACAACGCAATGACTGCAACATTTAGGAATTTATGTGTTGCTCTCTAATTTTGATCTCCAGTGTATGTATATAAAAAAAGGTAACAATGTTTTAAACCTTTGACTTTCAAACTCCATATTTCACCATCCACTACAGCTTTGAGCGTGAGACTACCTTCACTCATTTTGGTTATTTTATACATACATTTGACTTGCAACTATTAAGC
The DNA here is from genome assembly GCF_048569485.1 of Anomaloglossus baeobatrachus. Lineage (NCBI taxonomy): Eukaryota > Metazoa > Chordata > Amphibia > Anura > Aromobatidae > Anomaloglossus > Anomaloglossus baeobatrachus. Next base: position 474,725,888 of record NC_134353.1, read on the forward strand.
ATATGATTAGTTATGCAGACTCTTGTCATGTTACTGCATAACTGTTCTGCTCCTGGTGTTTGAATTTTTTTCTTCCTGTGAAAATATGCCCTGGATATGTATGAAGTGCCTGAGTCTCTAGAGGCCACTATGGCTATAACCATCTAGACTGATCGTTAAGTCCTGAAGAAGAGTATCAATATTTGCCTCGCTTTTGCCTATGATTGCCCCATTAACTTGCTCCCTGGAGCAAAACTATCCAAAACCATATTATCTAGTCTTTCTAGCCCTGAAACGCAGGCTGTGAAAAATAATATCTCTGAAAGCCTTGCTAAATGACATATTAGACCCTCCCCTTCTCCTGTGGCTGCAAGGTGCTTCTTTGTTAAGAAAAAAGATGTGAGTCTGAGTCCTTGTTTTGACCTTTGTGAGTTTAATCAGATTACCATCTGGGACCCTTTCCCGCTTCCACTTATTTTTTATAAATTTACACATGCCACACAGACACATGCCAAAAAACAATTGAAACGTTTTGTTTTTAATTTTAAATATGGCTCTTTGGACCAAATGATAAAAACAATTATAAACAAGAATTGGCATATTATTGGAGGAGTACAGGAACTCAAAGAAATGGCTCTTAATAAACCTCTATTGACATACAGACGATGTAAAAATATTGGGGACCATCTATAGTGCAGAGTGATCAGACAGGATTCATTCCATGCAGAGCCACATCTATGAATCTCAGGAAATTATATTTGGGAATTCAACATAGTTCTGAGGTACCGGGGGAAAGGGCAATTTTGTCTTTAGACGCCGCTAAGGCGTTCGATAGCCTTGAATGGGAATATATGTGGGCTGTACTTCGGAAAATGGGCTTTGGACATAGATTCATAAATTGGGTAAAACTGCTATATGACTCACCGGTGGCGAAGGTTAGGGTTAATGGCAGGGTCTCCGAGTCTTTTCCTCTTGGAAGAGGTACTAGACAGGGGTGCCCGCTTTCACCCTTGCTATTCGCGACTGCAGTGGAGCCGTTGGCAGTGGCTATACGGAAATCCAGGGAGGTAGAGGGATTTCGGTGTGGAGCCGTGGAACAAAAGATATCATTATACGCAGACGATCTACTCTTATATTTAGACAGGGTACGTTCCTCGATTTTGCCGGCAATGAATATCATTCGGGAATTTGGACAGAGGTCTGGTCTACGAATCAACTGGTCCAAATCGGCTTTAATGCCGTTGGACCCCCTTCCGGGGGACTTTTCGGACTTACAGATTCCAGTTCCTGTGGTCCGGGAGTTTAAATATCTGGGAGTAATTGTCAGCCCAATCCCGAAGGATTTCCAGGCCCTAAATCTGGAACCCCTGTTACAGCGATTCAGAGCAAAAGTGCATACCTGGTGCCGTTTCCCGCTATCAAATATCGGCAGATCCAATTTAATTAAAATGGTAATGATGCCACAATTACTATACCTTATACATAACTCTCCAGTGTGGATATGTAGGGAATTTTTCGTAAAAATTAATACAATATTCCGGGAACTTATTTGGAAGAAAAAGCAAGCTAGGATTCGACTGGAAGTGCTACAGCGGGGAAAGGAGGAGGGAGGACTGGCGGTACCAAACCCATATATATACTATATAGCCTCCCAGATGCAACATCTGAGGGGTTGGGGCAAAGAAGGAGGGTATGATACCAGTGGTGATATAGTGAGAGAGGGATCAGTATGGAAGTACCCAGGTTGCCGGTTGGATGTGGGAGAAAGACAGATAAATGGGGCACGATATCCCACACTGGCTATGATATTCCGGGTGTGGGACAGGGGTAAGTCTCTTTTGGGGATAAGCGGACCTACAGAGCTCTGGCCACTGTGGCAGAACCCCGACTTGCCAGAAATTAAAAAATTAGCAGGGTTCAGAGGATGGGAGGATAAAGGGATCCATTTAGTGTCACAAGTACTACAAAATAATACTCTTAAAAGCTTTGAACAACTGAGAACGGAGTTTCACCTTCCGCATGTCTTCTTTTATCAGTATTTGCAGCTGAGACACGCACTGGAAAGACAGGGGAGGACAAACCCGGTAACAGTGACACATAATCAAACATTACATAGGCTGCTTACATCTGAGTCCTCTAAGGGTCTTATTTCGGAACTATATAAAAAATTACTACCTGCCCATCTGGAAACACATCCATTGATTGTTAAAAGCAAATGGGAACGAGACGTCGGTCCCCTGACGGAAGGCCAGTGGTCTGATATATTGGAACAAGTTCCTAAACTGGCGGTATCGGAGTGCCAAAAGCTGTCTCAAATATATCTCATCCACAGGGTATATAAAACTCCCAGTCTACTATTTAAGATGGGACTCAGACCAAACACACAGTGTGTTAGGTGTGGACAGGATGATGCCCATTTGATGCATGTTATGTGGGAGTGTGGACACATTGGTGATTTCTGGAACCAAACCCTGGGACTTATAGATCAAATATATCATATCACAATACAACCGTCGCCCCGCCTGTGCCTGTTGAGTCTGTGGGAAGGAGAAGTGGATCCAGATTCTCCAACAGCTCTGGGAATAGCCCGTATCTTGTACCAAGCAAGAAAGCTAATTGCATATCACTGGTTAGACCCTCTACCACCAACATTACCAGAGCTCAAAAACAAATTAAATAACGTCATAAGATTGGAAAGGGGAGTTTATTTAAAAAGAAAAACATTGAAAAAGTTTTACAGCATTTGGCGGCCATGGATGGAGTTGCCGGGCCTACCCTCTAGTGCACTGGTTCGGGATGCAATGCTGGACTGGATACTGTTGTGCCTGCAGTGATGGCATGTGTGAGATAGGGAATTAAAACTAGTTTTTTCTGTGACGAAGTGGACTTTGAATGAAGAGGTGAGAGAGGACTGGAATGGTTTCATGGATGACTGCACGGAGAGGGAGGGGCGGGAGAGTATAGCAATATGATGTGGAGCTACACGGCTGATGGAGGAGGTGTTCCTGTTAGTCTGAGGCATTATTGCATAATTTATGTTTATTTGTAGAGCCACGAGGTTTGTAGGCTCAAGCTATATAATATAATTATGATTTGAGAACTCTATTATATTTACATATATGCAGAGAAAGAATCTGATTTATAAATCACATGTGTTTATCTGTTTATTGTTATCAGTTATATGAAAAGTGAAATACTCTCTGTATTGATCCCTAATGATTTAATAAAAAAAGATCTGATTTAAAAAAAAAAATATTGGGGACATATTAGTCAAAAAACGCTATATGCCTCCTAGATCTTGGTTACACCGTATTGGTCCTGTAGGTAATTACAGATGTGGCAATTGCTCGTTCTGTGATTTTCACAGAACGGGCAGAGTTCTGGAGATTGGAGGCCATTCACATATGGTAAGACATCTGATTACCTGCAGGACGAAAATGGTGGTGTATGTTATATATTGTCCATGCCATTATTTTTACATCGGCAAAACTATACGACAGTTATTCATCAGGTTTAGAGAGCACAGAAATTCTATTGCGAGTGGAGTGGGATCTATGCGTTTAATCAATCACGTAAAAAATTATCATGAAACTGACTGTAATGTTCTGACTTTTGCAGGTATAGATCTGGTTGAACCTGCAGCTAGAGGTGGTGACACCCATAAGACTTTACTTAGACGGGAGGCAGAATATATTATGAAATTTAATGCCACATGCCCGCTAGGTCTAAATGATAAGAATGATCTGAGTGTGTTCCTAGGATGAATTTTCTGTGATTTTTCTATTGTAGAAATGTATATCTTGTTTAATTCGCTGTTATATTTCCAATGTTTTGGTGAAATGTTATGTTTTTAACCCATTTTAATTACCTGACATCAGCCACATGTTTTATGTGGTTAAAAACGGACATGATGTCACGTTTATCCAGACCAGCTGAAGCACTTTGCAAGTGCGAAACGGCCGTCGTCGGACGTGTTTAGCTCTCCCTCCCCACCTACCCGCCCTGCACATGTAACCTCCAAGCCTGAATAAATACGTTTCCACACAGCATATATCTGGTGAGTGCCATTCCCTCTTGCAAAGGGATTTTATATTGTCTTTTTTCATGTGCACCTCAGAGCTGTACTGATTCATGCCGTCATATACAGGACTTGACAATATATTTGTCTATGGTGCGGAGTAGTGCCCCGGTTTCCTCTTTATACATTGAAGTTCACTCGTCTTGTTCATTGGTGAGCACACCCCACAGAAGCACTACTGAATACATTTTTTTGAAGTGTTTTAATGCTTGAATAATATATGGCTGAATGAGAAATTATGGAGGTCGGTGAATCTAGTGGCAATGGACCTGGAATCCTGGCAGGGAGGGAGGATGCTAACACGTTTTTCTTGGAATGTGACAGCAAAGCTGACACGGACATCCTTAGTGTTAAATAACTGGAACACAGAATTTCTAGTCTAATCTAGCAGAAAAAGAGATTTCTTTATTTTGGTCAGTACAATCCCTACGGTCCTATAAAGATTGCAGAAGAGTCCCGAGAGGGCTCAGAGTAATGAAAGCAATCTCATTCTATCAGGATGATGCTGAGTTCAAACATTTGTGGAACGAAGTTCAGACTGATGCTCTCTTAAATTCCTGGACATAGTACTGCAGAAGAATGAGCAGGAACATGCTAAAATAACAACTGAATTGATCAGATTAAGGAAGGAACTAGAAACACGTCTGTCAAAAGAACAATGGAATCGATTTCTACAGAATTTGGACAAGAAATGAATCCCTTATCAGTCTATTGTCAAAGAGCGAAAAAAAGAAAAATTTTTGCGGGACAAAACAGACTATGATACGAACAATGTCTTTAAATGGAACAAAAATAATGAAAATCCTCCTTTTTTCAAAAGAGACAGATCCAAGACAAAATTTATTAAAACTACAAATAAAAAAACTGCATGGACAACGGATTCTGATTCAAGTGGACAAGAGGAGCCTCCACCCCTAAAAAGAAAATTTAGTGATGACAGTGTGGCGCCCTAGACAAGCCAGGTCGTCACAGAACTACACCAACACACCCCACACCCCGGTTAGGCACACCTAAGTCAAACACAAAATCCTTGTTGCCTTCCTCCAGGGGCTGATGTCCACACCAGGGGGTGGGCCAGGCGGTTGGCCCCGCCCACCGAGAAGTTCACAGTCCTGGAGGCGGGAAAACAGAGTAGATGAGTTCTAGAGTTGAGAGTTGGAAGTGGAAGTGAGAGGAAGTAAAGTGGTAGAGGAGCAGTCTGAAGTCGGTCCGGGTGTGTGGCCCGGACGGTACAGCAAGGTTGGTAGACGGTGGTGACCGTCTGCAGGAGAGGCCGATTGGAGTGAACCGAAAGGACCGTGGACGGGCGGTGGCCCGGCGGTACCGGACCGGCGAGCAAAGAGAAGCCAGCACCATTCGGCAGGGCTTACGGACCCCGACAAGGCTAGGAGTCGCCGTCCAAATTGTCAAATCCGTTAGCGAAGGGAACCTCCGGGGTTTCCCAGCAGTCAAGTCCCGATAGAAGGCGACAGCTCAAACCGTGAGGGGAAACACAGCCACCGCCAAGGCTACAGTTCCCAGGGCCAGAGCCTGCGGGCAAAAGGGGCTCCCTCAGCATCCATCCAAGCTGGGGAGCGGGTTACCGGTGGGAAGCCATTGGAACCGTACACACTAAACAGGTGCAGGGAAAAGCAGTCACCATCAACCTACCGGAAGCAGAAACCACCGCAGCCGCCAGTGGGCCCCGTCCATTCAGCTGTGTGTTTTACCAAGGACTGTGTCTTCATCATTGGCTGAGTGAGTACTACCGTGCCGTGCGGCACAGCGCTGCCCCCGCGACCCTGCACCTTGCCAGGCCCCGTAACCCGCCTGACATCCCCTCACCCTCACTGGGCCCCGGGACATTCAACCCCCTACCCACGGAGGGGAGAACCAACATCCAAGCTGCTCCCTGTCATCGCTCCCGGGATCCCCGTCCAGAGCAGCGGTGGTGTCACAATCTCACCACAACCGTGGGTGGCGTCACGGACAATCAATCCCAAAAACCAATCCCCTTTTCACTCACGGGCGAGGAGCGCCGCTCGAGGCCCCAGGATCCGGCCCACCGCTCGAGCCACCACCGAGCAGCAAGCGAAGCAGTAGCCGTGCCGGACCCGAGCAGTGGGTGAGCGCAGCGCGCCCTCCCCGCCCGCAACAACTTGGCGTCACAAACAGGATCTTACCGCTCTGCCGTCTGGTAGAGGTGCGCCTTGTGACCGCCAGAGGTGTCCGGCCGAAGGTTTGGAGAGGCCGCCATCTTGGGCGCGAGGAATTCCCGCTCGAGCGTCTCCTCGAGCAGTGGTGGCGCGAAGGCCTAAACCCCGCCCCTGTAGAGGAGGAGCCGAAAAGAGACTAAGGGGGACGGAATGGCGGCTGGCCGCATGTGAGAGCGGCTATAAAAGCGGGGACGCCAGGACCCTGCGGCCATCTTGTTGTTCCTGGAAGAGGCCGCCGCAACGATGTATCAGCCGTCCCGCAGCACCGTAGCCCCCGCGCCCGGGACCGCGGCGTGGGTGGAGGTCCGGACCGCTCAGTTGCAACTACGGCTGCAGATCCGGATGCAGCTCCTCTTGGAGGAGTGGGAGGTCGACATGGCGGAGGTGGTGGAAGCCGTACGGAGACGCGAGGAGGAGGGAGTTTTGGACAGGCGGGTAAGTGACCCACGCCCCTGTATCCCTAGCGGGTCGGTCATCGCGGCCGAGGGGCCCGGTCTACGCCCGCTCGCCCTGCTACCTCCCCCGCTACCCGTGCTGGCTGTAGCTGCCCCGTCACTAGGCCCGCTACCATCACCACCAGTAGCGGTGCCCTGCCAATCCGCCCCGGCGGTCCGGTCTGCAGCAGAAGCCCGTGACTGTACGAAACTGTTTCCGTGGAAGAAGCAGAAGCCCAAGCCTGTCGGCGAAGTCGTACCGGAGGTGCCGGTGACCATGCCTGACCCCGTACCGGCTCCGGCAGCCCGTCTCATGCAGGAGGAGACGGAGGCTCAGCGGGAGACGACCCCTATGCCCATCCCCCAAGCCTTGGCTGAGGCCGCGCCGGGTTGCCGCTGCCAAGCAGCACCTCAGGCCATGACACCGTGGGACTTTCTCCCCAGAATGCCAGTCCTGGGCAGTGTGAAGGAGGTCTCGCGGGGCCCGACCCGTGCGCCGGGGCCTGCAGCAGCCCCCTACTGGGACAGGGGACAGACCCCGCTGGGCCAGGAGATCGCAGAGAGGGAGCGAAGGAAGGCAGAGCTGGTGGCCCGTACGATACGGGAGAAAGAAAACCTCCGCCAAGCGACCTTCAGTGTCCGGGGCCCGTTCTATGAGGGGCAGGTGAGGAGGTTTGACGTCCGTCGGGGCTATGGATTTATCTACGGACCGGGCCTGGAGACCGAGATCTTTATCGCCCGACGAGACGTCCACGCCCATCTGCCGGAGGACCATTCGGGCCGCAACCTAATGCCGGGGGACCTGGTCCGATACACCAGGCACTGCGGGGAGCGGGGTTGGTTCGCCCTGGATGCAAGGCTGAGAGGCAGTCAGGAGGCCCAAGCCTTGACCCAACCCCCTCCTCAGGCCGACACCGTAGATGAGCAGTGAAGTCGGCGGTCCTCCGCCTAAAAAGTTGTCCCCGTTGGGACCACCAGCAACGTTGTTTAAAGTTTCCAATGATAAGAATGATTAACGAAGAAGTTCACCTGATTTGCAACTTGATTGAACCGGCCGTTGTCGGCAACTGGTCATCGTTGGGACCCCTTGGAACCGATGCATAGAAACTGCTACGAACAAGCCCGAGAACTAGCAGGGCAACCACGAACTTGTGGTATGTAAATAAATATGTGTTGGCTTAACACCGTGACCGCCTCCGGAGAGGCAGATTGGGGGAAGGGCCCACAGTGGAGTAGGCTGGGGCCTAGCCACCACCGGAACCGGTGGCGATCCTCGGGGGGGTTCAGGGGTCCCCATGGACGTGGGTCCCCTGAAAGGGACAGAATCCGCTCGGGCAACTTGGTGCTGGACTGGGGTCAAGGGGTGTTGCCCGTTTGCTTAGGGGCAGCATCAGGGCCAGGTTGCTTGGGTGGGAGAGAGCGGAAGCCGGAACGTTTTAATAAAAATGTTGTTGGTAACGTTTAAGAAATGTACCTCCCGTTATGGGAAGATTGAAAATGCTTGTTTTACCTGTTCTTATCTTTTTGCAGTTAAAATAAAACCGGTGATGGACGGGCAGCCTGCAGACGGTCTGCATTTTACTAAGGGGGAATGTGGCGCCCTGGACAAGCCAGGTCGTCACAGAACTACACCAACACACCCCACACCCCGGTTAGGCACACCTAAGTCAAACACAAAATCCTTGTTGCCTTCCTCCAGGGGCTGATGTCCACAACAGGGGGTGGGCCAGGCAGTTGGCCCCGCCCACCGAGGAGTTCACAGTCCTGGAGGCGGGAAAACAGAGCAGATGAGTTCTAGAGTTGAGAGTTGGAAGTGGAAGTGAGAGGAAGTAAAGTGGTAGAGGAGCAGTCTGAAGTCGGTCCGGGTGTGTGGCCCGGACGGTACAGAAAGGTTGGCAGACGGTGGTGACTGTCTGCAGGAGAGGCCGATTGGAGCGAACCGAAAGGACCATGGACGGGCGGGCGGTGGCCCGGCGGTACCGGACCGGCGAGCAAAGAGAAGCCAGCACCATTTGGCTAGGAGTCGCCGTCCAATTTGTCAAATCCGTTAGCGAAGGGAACCTCCGGGGTTTCCCAGCAGTCAAGTCCCGATAGAAGGCGACAGCTCAAACCGTGAGGGGAAACACAGCCACCGCCAAGGCTACAGATCCCAGGGCCAGAGCCTGCGGGCAAAAGGGGCTCCCTCAGCATCCATCCAAGCTGGGGAGCGGGTTACCGGTGGGAAGCCATTGGAACCGTAACACAACACAGGTGCAGGGAAAGGCAGTCACCATCAACCTACCGTGAGCAGAAACCACCGCAGCCGCCAGTGGGCCCCGTCCATCCAGCCGTGTGTTTTACCAAGGACTGTGTCTTCGTCATTGGCTGAGTGAGTACTACCGTGCCGTGCGGCACAGCGCTGCCCCCGCGACCCTGCACCTCGCCAGGCCCCGTAACCCGCCTGACATTCCCTCACCCTCACCAGGCCCCGGGACAACCAACCCCCTACCCACGGAGGGGAGAACTAACATCAAAGCTGCTCCCTGTCACCGCTCCCGGGATCCCCGTCTAGAGCAGCGGTGGTGTCACCAATATCACCACAACCGTGGGTGGCGTCACGGACAATATATCAAAATCCCCACAATCAAAACCTCCTTTTCACTCACGGGTGAGGAACGCCGCTCGAGTCCCCGGGATCCGGCCCACCGCTCGAGCCACCACCGAGCAGCAGCAGCAGCAGCCGGACCCAAGCAGTGGGAGAGCGCAGCGTCCCCTCCTCCGCCCGTGACAACTTGGCGTCACGAACAGGATCCTACCGTTCTACCGACTGATGGAAGTGCGCCTTGTGTGACCGCCGGAGGTGTCCGGCCGAAGATTTTGAGAAGCTGTCATCTTGGGCGCGAAGAATTCCCGCTCGAGCGTCTCCTCGAGTAGTGGAGGCGTGAAGGCCAAAACCCCGCCCTATAGAGGAGGAGCCGGAAAGAGGCTAAGGGGGACTGATGGCGTCTGGCCGCATGTAGCTCGCGGCTATACGAACAGGGACGCCGGGACCCTGCGATCTGCTGAGCCCTGCAAAGGATGTCTGCCCCGCCTAGCTCTGCGGAGGCTACCGAGCCGGTGCCCAGAACAGCGACGTGGCTCAGGGCCCGAACGGCGGGGATCTGCCGACGCTACCGGAGTCAGATATGTCTACTAATGGAGCAGTGGACCACAGAGGTTGAAGCGATAGCTGCGTTTGCCCGAGTGTAAGGAATGGAGGCCATGATGGAGGAACTGGTGAGTGAGCCACGCCCCTGTGTCCCCGAGGGACCAGCCACTGCGGCTGAGGGACCCGGTCTACCCCTGGCACCCACGCTGCCTTCGCCTTCCCCGCCCATGCACCCCGCTGATGCCGGTCCGTCTGGCGTGCGCCCCCTCGTAACAGTAACTGAAAGAGTGGCGAGCCCGGAGACTGCGGCAGCTGGCGGCAACCCGCCTGGCGCAGGGACGGATGATAGCGACTCCGGACCGGACACAGAGCCTGTTTCCGAGGAGGACGAAGGAGTCGTCGCCCTGGATGGCATGGAGGCCACTTACATTCCCCGGAGTGGAAATAACGGATACCGGGCGGCCCTTCCTCGTCGCGCCTGCTATGCGCTGGAGGGGCTGGTACCTGTGTTCTTTCACCCAGGGCCGGCAGAGGATGACGAAAGCGACCAGTGATGGCAGCGGAGCCCCGCTGCAGTTGTCCTCGTTGGGACCACCAGAGTGCTGTTTACCGTTTGAAAAAGAATGATAAGTGAATGAAACAGAAGAAAAGTTACCTGATTTGCTACTTGATTTGAAACCGGTCGTTGCCGGCAACTGGTCCCCGTTGGGACCCCCTTTACAATTATGCATAAGGAGCTCCTTATGAACAGGCCCGAGAACTAGCAGGGCAACCACAAACTTGTGGCATGTAAATAAAAATGTTGTTGGCTTTTACCGTTACCGCCTCCGGAGAGGCAGATTGGAGGAAGGGCCCGCAGTGGAGCAGGCTGGGGCCCAGCCACCACCGGAACCGGTGGCGATCCTCTGGAGGGGTTCAGGGGTTCCCCATGGACGTGGGTCCCCTGATAAGGACAGAACCCACTCGGGCAGCTTGTGCAGGACTGGGGTCAAGGGGTACTGCCTGTTTGCTTAGGGGCAGCATCAGGGCCAGGTTGCTTGGGTGGGAAAGAGCGGAAGCCGTAACCGTTAGTAACATTGAAGTAAGAGTACCTCCCGATGTGGGAAGATGTTTTTTTAATTGTAATATGTTACCGTTTTTCTATTTTTTAGTTGTGAAAATAAAACCGGTGATGGACTGGCAGCCCGCGGACGGTCTGCATTTAACTAAGGGGGAATGTGGCGCCCTCGACAAGCCAGGGGCCACAGAGAACAACACCAACACACCCCACACTCCCGGCAGGCACATCAAGGTCAGACACAAAACCCTTGTTGCCTTCCTCCAGGGGCTGATGTCCACACCAGGGGGTGGAGCCAGGCGGTTGGTCTCCGTCCACCGAGGAGTTCACAGTCCTGGAGGTGGGAAAAGAGTTCAGATTAGTTGTGGAGGAGAAAGTGGAAGGAGGGAAAACAGTCAGTCTAGTTGGAGAGGTGAAAGTGAGAGCAAGTGAAGTAGCAGTTGAGCAGTCCGAAGTTGGTCCGGGTGTGTGGCCCGGACGGAGCAGCAAGGTTGGCAGACGGTGGTGACCGTCTGCAGGAGTGGCCTATCGGAGTTTACCGTGAGGACCGTGGACGGGCGGTGTCAAATTCATTAGCGAAGGGAACCTCCTGGGTTTCCCAGCAGCCAAGTCCCGACAGAAGGCAACACTGCAACCAGGAGAGGGAGACACCGCCACCGCCAAGGCAACCGTTTCCCAGGGCCAGCGCCTGCGGGCAAAAGGGGCTCCTCCGGCCCATATCCAAGCCGGGGAGCGGGTTACTGGTGGGAACCCATTGGAACCGTTTACAGTACATAGGTGCAGGTAAATGCAGTCACCACCAACCTGCCGGGAGAAACAACACCGCAGCCGTCTGTGGGACCCGTCCATCCAGCCATGTGTTTTACCGAGAACTGTGTCCTCATCATTGGGTGAGTGAGTACCACCGTGCCGTGCTGCACATCGCTGCGCCCGCGACCCTGCACCTCACCAGGCCCCATAACCCGCCTGGCATCCATCCCTACCTACCCCATCACCGGGCCCCGGGACAACCAACCCCCTACCCACGGAGGGAGAACTAACATCAAAGCTACTCCCTGTCACCGCTCCCGGGATCCCCGTCTAGAGCAGCGGTGGTGTCACCAATATCACCACAACCGTGGGTGGCATCACGGACAATAACTATCCCCAAAACCAATCATCCCCTTTTCACTCACGGGCGAGGAGCGCCGCTCGAGTCCCCGGGATCCGGCCCACCGCTCGAGCCACCACCGAGCAGCAGCAGCCTCAGCAGCAGCGGCCGGACCCGAGCAGTCGGAGAGCGCAGCGTCCCCTCCTCCGCCCGCGACAACTTGGCGTCACGAACAGGATCCTACCGTTCTACCGACTGGTGGAAGTGCGCCTTGTGTGACTCTGGTGAGTGCCATTCCCTCTTGCAAATGGATTTTATATTGTCTTTTTTCATGTGCACCCCAGAGCTGTACTGATTCATGCCGTCATATACAGGACTTGACAATATATTTGTCTATGGTGCGGAGTAGTCCCCCGGTTTCCTCTTTATACATTGAAGCATCTGCAAGCTGTTGGCTACAGAAATGCTGCCTTTCCACCCGATGGAAACAGAGGATTTTCAAGACCTTATGTCCATCGCAGGGCCCCAAGAGCAGATACCCAGTCACCACTACTTCTCCAAGAAAGGCGTGCCTGCGCTACACCGGCATGTCGCACACATCATCACTGTTTCCTTGAGAAATTCTGTGTGTGACAGGGTGCATTTCACCATAGATACTTGGCCCAGTCACCATGGACAGGGGCGTTACATGTCGCTGACTGGGCACTGGGTAACTATGGTGAGAGATGGTGAAGGGTGTGCTGTACAAGTCTTGCCATCCCCACAAGTTGTGTGTTAATCCTTCCTCTGTATGTAGAAGTTCCTCCACTGCTTCTGCCTCCTCAACCTTGTCTTGGTCCTCCATCTACGCTCAAATCCTGTCTGGTAAGGCCAGCCACGTTGTAACTGTGCACAAGGTATCCCGCACACCTCCTTACTATGCTGGCAGCAGAGCTCAACGGCATCAGGCGGTCGGCTCTTTACTTAGAAATGTATAAGAAATGTGAGTCACACCGCTGAGGAGTTGTAGACGGTTAGCTCTGGAGACCGAGATTCATCAATGGTTGTCTCCACTCAACCTGCAGCCAGGGAAGGCTGTGTGCGACAATGATGCAAACCTGGGTGCGTCCCTTCGCCGGGGCAATGTGACACACGTGCCTTGTATGGCTCACGTGTTCAACCTGGTTGTCTAGCAATTTTTAAACCACTATCACAGCCTACATGGGCTTCTGCAGAGGGCATGCTCGCTATGTGCTCACTTCCGCTGTTCACACCCTGCAGCTCAATGACTTGCATCGCTCCAGTAGTGTTTCGGCCTGCCGGTTCACCGCCTGAAATGCGTTGTGCCGACACGCAGTAATTTGATTCTGCACATGTTGCAGCGTCTGTGGCAGCACTGATGAGCCCTGCTGTAATACGTTATGACATATAGCCTGGGCTAACGAGATCCAGAGGTGGTGCAGATCACGCTGCTGGAGTGTTCTCAGATCAAGGACCTATGCCCCCTTCTTCACAGTTTACAAATGTCGACGAAGATGTTTAGCGCTGACGATTAGAGATGAGCGAGGCTCGAGTTCAGTTCGGTTCGTCGAACGGAGGCCGCGTTCGAGTTTGGTTCGGCGAGCCATTCGACGAACCTCTTCAACCCCATGGAAAACAATGGGAGGCAATCACAAACATATAAAAACACATTATAAATGTACACATACAGTTAATAAACATTGCCATTACACTTACCGGTCCCCGCGACGCGTCCTGCACTCTGTCTCCTGCCGCTTTTCCTTCTGATAATCGCTGCGTCCTCCCGGTAACCAGCACTGATGATAGGACCTTCCGTGATGTTAAAATAGCCATGTGACCCGTCACGTGTCTATTATCTCATTGGCTACAGACTGGTCACATGACTATGACGTCATGCTAGGTCCTGTCAGTGCATCTCTCCGGTTTGAGCATGTCCTTTTACCAGCAAGATGCTCTGGCACAGGATGGGTTTCCCCGTCCATGCATGTCGGCGCTCTTTACAGAGTCAGCCCACATGCAGCGACTAGCTGTCACAGCCGGTAAATAGCGGCACCGGGAATCACGTGATCTGAGCACCATTGCTATGGTAACAACAGGCAGCCTCTGGTCACATACTGAGTGATTACTGCACAGAGCAGCAGCGTCTTCTTCCCATGCAGTGCAGTCTGATGTAGCAGAGCTACATGGGTTGAAGGGGAAAGAAGACAGAAGAGCAGGATCGTGGAGGACTGACAGGGAGTAATAAACATGGAGTCTCTAAGTGTGTCTGTGTATTTATTTCTATTAAAGTATTTTTTCTCTGTGTGGTGTCTTTTTTTTTAACCCTTTATTGGAGATTCTTAATGGCCGGGTCAAACTTGTCTGACATTAAGAATCTCTGGCTTAATACTAGCTAGTAAAACAAAGCTAGTATTAACTCATCATTACCCAGCAAGCCACCTGGCTTCAGGGCAGCTGGAAGAGTTGGATACAGCGCCAGATGATGGCGCTTCTATGAAAACGCAATTTTCTGGGGAGGCTTCGGACTGCAATTCACAGCAGAGGCGCCCAGAAAGCTCGGGCTAACCTGTGCTGCGGATTCCAATCCCCAGCTGCCTAGTTGTACCTGGCTGGACACAGAAATGGAGCGAAGCCCATGTCATTTTTTATTTTTTAAATTATTTCATGAAATTCATGAAATAATTAAAAAAAGGGCTTCCCTATATTTTTAGTTCCCAGCCAGGTACAAATAGGCAGCTGGGGGTTGGGGGCAGCCGTACCTGCCTGCTCTACCTGGCTAGCATACAAAAATATGGCAAAGGTCACGTCATTTTTTTTTTTTTTTAGTGTTTTGGCAAAAAAAAATAAAAAATGCTTCCCTGGATTTTTCCACTGTCAGTGAAGGTAACACCAAGCAGTGGGGGTTAGCAGCCAGTAGCTGCTTGGATTACCCTTAGCTAGCAATACAAAAAATGCAGCAGGAGCCCATATATTTTTTTTAATTATTTAACTATCTAAAAAAAAAATGGGCTTCCTTGTATTTTGATTGCCTGACATCACAGTACTGTAAAAATAAATCATTAAAAAAAAAATGACGTAGCTCTCCGAGGTATTTTTGATTCTCAGCGCAGATAAAGCAGACCGCTATGGGTTGCCACCCCCATCTGCCTCGCGTTACCTTGGCTGGCAATCAAAATACAGGGAAGCCCATCATTTTTTTTATTTAAAAAAAATAGTTTAAAAAAAAGGTGGCAGCTTTACCGTGGTTGGTGATCCAATGTGGAGGTCACCCTAGGCTCTTTTTTATAATTATTTTATAAATATTAATTACAAAAAAAAGTAGGGTCCCCCCTAAATTGGATCACTAGCCAAGGTAAAGCGGACAGCTGTGGTCTGGTATTCTCAGGGTGGAAGGTCCATGGTTATTGGACTCTCCCCAGCCTAAAAATAACAGGCTGCAGCCGCCCCAGAAGTGGCGCATCCACTAGATGCGCCAATCCTGGTGTTTCGCCCCAGCTCATCCCGTTGCCCTGGTGCGGTGGCAAACGGGGTAATATATGGAGTTAATACCAGATGTGTAATGTCACCTGGCATCAAGCCCTGGGGTTCGTGATGTCAGGCGTCTATCAGATACCCAACATCACCAACCCAGTCAGTAATAAAAAAAAATAGACGACAAACACATTTTTATTTGAAAGAACACTCCCCAAAACATTCCATTTTTAACCAATTTATTACAAAGGAAAACAAATCCAGGTCTGGTGTAATCCAAGGGGTTCCCTTGACGATCCATACCATAGTCAATGTCCCAATCAATGAAGAACAGAATGTTCCATATTGGCTGGGAGAGCAATGCAGTGACCTGAGCTAACATCAATAGGTCAGCCCAGGTCACTGCAGGGCATGACAAGTGCTGCTGTCAGGAGGATAGCGAGGTACATTACCTGCGGTGATCGCTGCACTCCTGATAGCAGAGCTGTCACTGCAGGGCATGACAAGTGCTGCTGTTAGGAGGTTAGTGAGGTACATTACCTGCGGTGATTGCTGCACTCCTGATAGCAGAGCTGTCACTGAGTTCAATGACCGCCGCCTTCACAACCAAGTATCGCGGGTGCCTGTGACGTCACCGCTAGTCACAGTCTCGGGTCAACAGCGAGAGGAGATGTGACAAGCGGCGGCCACGGAGGACAGTGACAGCACTGATGTCGGGAGGGCAGGACTTCATCACTGCAGATAAGTAACTTCACTAACCTCCTGACAGCGATTGTCATCCCCGCAGCTGCTGGCACTGCAGTGTGGGCAGCTGCGGACACCGTACTGTTGTGAATGTCAGTCATGCTTTTGCTGCTGTGAGGCTCCCTCTTGTGGCCAGGAATGGTTTGGACAGAGACCAGGTGTGTTGAGCAATGGGCGTTTCCATTGCTACCTCTCTGCCTATTTAAACCCTGGTCTGCTGGCAGGCTATGCTGGATGTCAGTTGTTCTTTGTTCACCAGCCTGCTTCATCCTGCTCCAGACCACATCTACCCCAGATAAGTGCTTGGCTCTTTATTTGTTGTTTGGTTCTTTTTCCTCTTATCTGAGTTTGTCATTTGCTGTGGTTATTGTCAGTTTATTTGCATGCAGGGATCTTCCCTCTCAGTTGCTTAGCTGGAAAGCTCCCTGCAGCTTTGTTTGGAGTATTGTTCCTATAAGTCCATATGTTTGTTGCTTTTTGAATTTGTAATGGTTCCTGCTTTCTGTTCATTGGTATGACAAGAGCGCCTGGTATAGGACGGAGTTCAGATCTAGCGATCTGAGGGCCTTTTTGTACTATCAGGTTTTTGGATTTTTGTAGTGTTTTTCTCTGGCCACCATCAGTCCCTTTCCTATCCTGTCCTATTTAGTCAGTAGGGCCTCACCTTTTGCTAATCCTATCATCCATCTGTGTATTGTGTTTTCCTATATCACCGCAGTCTTTCAATGGGGGGCTTGCTATTCTTTATCTATTTTCTGAGGCAGAGAGTTATTCATCTTTCCTTCCTTTAGGATAGCTAGTTCTCCGGCTGGGTCCGCGGTGCACAGGATGTTAGTTCACCCCTCGGTTACTTCTAGTATTGATGGTTAGTAAGGGGATGGCGGCCAGATTAGTTGCCAATGCTCTTGTCACCTTTTACCAATGATTTATGGTGGTCTTCCATGGTTCCGGATCATAACACCATACAGTGTGGGCAGCTGTGGACACTGCTGAGCAGCAGCCGCGGGGCTGGGGCTGGGGCTGGAGCGGGACACAGACTGCAGCAGCATCTGACGGAAGTCACACGGAAGTGCTTCTGTGTGGCTTTCAGGGATTTTTGCACACGTAATCAGGGTAAACATCGGGTTAAGCAAAGCGCTTTGCTTGGATACCCGATATTTACCCTGGTTACCAGCTTACCACAGGCTCCATGCTCCCTGTAGCTGTAAAAAGCCACGCTTTTTGTTGATTGAACTATTCTTGAACGTAACTCGAACTGACGAGCTTTTAGCAAAAAGCTCGAGTTCGAGTTCGATCTCGAGCACCCCCCAAAGTCACTCGAACATGAAATTAGCAAACCTCGAACCTCAAACATTGCTCATCTCTACTGACGATGCCATTATCAGCTTGACAATTCCGGTCATCTACATGCTGGAGCACACACACAGGACGAACTGGTGATTGGCATGGAAGACTCCGCAGATGAGGGAGACCTTAATCACATTTCTGTTGTGCGAGGTTAGGGGGAAAGGGCAGAGGAAGGAAGCATGATTCTCACCTTGCCGCCAACAACACAGCAAGGACTTGGTCCTCCTGGATGCACAAGACACATGAGCGCCTTCTTGCTGCAGTACCTACAACATGACCCTCGGATTTTCAGAATTAGAAGTAATGCTGACTACTGGGTTGCCACACTGTTAGATCCCCGGTACAAAACAAAATTTGGTGAAATAAGTCCTGGCATAGAAAGGGACACGCGTATGCAGGAGTATCAGCAGAAGCTGGTAAGCAATCTTAGATCAGCTTTTCCACCAAACACCAGTGCTGCACAGAGTGAATCTCAACGCTTTGTCATGGCTAGGAGGAAATGGTATAAATGGATAATCTTGCTCACTGTCAAGTAGAGGGGTGCTCAGAGAAAAAAAGACGATACTGAAAAGCGTAGCTCTGGCACACCCATAGGAGGAAATGGTGTTTTACTTGTCCACATCTGAGGGACCGAGGGCTGGCTGCTGTGCTGAGACGGCGTTGAGTAGGGTGTCCCTGCAGAGTTGCAAATTTGGTCATATACAAAATGAGTGGAAAAAGGCCAGATGTTGGTGGAAAGGGGAACAGGTGTGTTGGAAAGGGGAAAAAGGTTGTGTCCATGGGTTTGGTGGTAAAGCAACAGTAACATCTGCTGAAGAAACACCATCTATTACGGGGGGACTGGCAGATTTGGATAAGGTGGTATATATCCCAATCACCAGTCGGGGTCCACCGTGCTCCCAGATGGAAAAGGAGATGCTGGCAACCCGAAGGTTAGGCGGAGGATACAGAGCTGTGTGGCTATGAAACTAATAGTAGCCTGAACCGAGTTAGACGACACTCGGATCTGGAGACTGTGAACCCTATTAGCGTCACAGGGTCCACACACCTAGCCCAGGAACTCCCTGTTAACAACACAGGCGCCATTGGGTACGCTGTCCGTGTGCATAGGAGGCACACCTGTGGACAGCAGGCGCAGCAACAGCAGTCCAGTTAATGCCACTGGGCTGATCTAGCAGGACTGGTAGGACAGGAGCTGGTCTTAACCATTCTGCGTTACCAAGTGTGGTGGCGTCCAGCACTGACGCCCTATCCCCGCCTACCTCTGTCCTAAAGCCGCAATGGGTTCAACACATGGAGGTGTGCTCTCTCTGAGCATAATAGAAGACTGCGCACCTCCATATTGTCTCCAGCCCCTTTAATAATCCTGGATCCGCCCCAACCTAGGGTGGACCACAATGCACCTCCAGGAGGCAATAGCAGAGTGCCACGTCATCAGTGACATAACCTGCCGACTATTCGGAACCTCAACTTCACTGATGACCTCATGGCAGCCACGCTCCAAACACCTCACCATTTATCGTCTGACGATCAATGATGAGGTGCCAAGTCATAGGGGCGGGCCTCTGCGAGCCAGTCCAGAGTGGCCACATCATCAGGACACCTGATGCCCTCTAGCCTATCAGGGCCTGCCACCTCACGGACATGGCCAGTGAGGTCCTTACCGGACCTAGCATCTGATGCACTAAATGCTCAGTAGGCACAACACAGGACTTAGACACGGCACAGAGTCCAAGTAGCTGTGCAAAGAGGCTTTTCGCACTAAGTGTGGGAGCATGCTCAGTAGCCCGAACTGAGGACTTAGCCTCAGGAATGGCACAGTCAGGCTGAGCATGCTCACTAGGCGAAACACTGGACTTAGGCTGTGGCTTGGGTAAATCGGCACACGCATGCACACTAACCGCCTCTCCACACTTAGACGTGGAGGAGGAAGCAGCCAGCTGGATGACCCGATGCACGGCCAAAAATGGCAACTGACGCCTTGGCACAACTGGAACCGCAGCTGGCTGCTTGCGGCTTCGGCGGCACCGATTCGTAACCCAAACTTCCAGCCAAAATAAGATGTCTACTTTTTCCCATGGATAATTTGATATGATCCCTTTGTTTACGGACACGACCATCGCTAACAACTGTAGATGAGGCACCAAAAGAGCAGGTGCTTGAATGTATCTCAAGTGCTCCATCAAGTAACCTCTCCTCCACCTCAACTTCAATATCCCAAATACTCCATTCCTCTGTGGTGTCACCCCAATCGCACTTGCATCCTACCAGCTCTCATGTTTCCACCCGCCCTGCTGAGTATGGGGTAACAGATGGTTGAGTCTGCAGAGCTGTTCAGTCACACTATAGCCTGGGAATCAGAGGTCTTCTCAAAAGCTGCAGTGAGTCCAGACAAGGAAATTATCTGCACTGATGCCCAGAAGCTTTGTGAATCGGATCCAGGCCCCGATGAAGAAGGGTCTGAGCATAATGTAGACCCTCATTCCCAAACTGTAAATCCTCTTGGTGGAGACAATGGGGAACATGCTGATGAGACTCAGATACCTGATTGGAATGACAACTTTACTATTCGGTCAGGGCAGGAACAGGTTGGCTCTGAGGAGTTAGGACGAGGGGAGTGAAAACACACAGGGTGATGATAAGGTTTGAGACCTCACTTACTGTCAAACCACAGTCAGCCAATTGATGAGGTAAGCAGAGGAGGTGGAGGAGGATGCTACTGATGACAAGGTTAGGTTGCGTCTTCATGGACAGAGACAAAGTACTGGAAGCACGTCAACAACTGCATCCTCAGCCACAACTCTGCTTCTGAGCAGAAGTCGTGGTGGCTCTGCAGGTCGCAAGGCTGTAAGCCTTGCCTAGCCTGGGGCTTTTTTGACATCACAAAGGATCACACAACTCATGTCATCTGTAAGATTTGTCACCAATCTCTAAGTAGAGGCCAAAAAAATCACTACTTTGAGTACTTCGTCCATGAACCGTCACATGAATATGAAGTGATAGGGTGATGGTGTATTGATGACCTTTATCCACTGTGAATGTAAGATGCTTATTTGCCGTTCATTGTATGCATTGTTGCTGACTACCCACAAGGGGCTGCTGGGTTGCATCTGCCTTTGACTGTTTGGTCAATATAGCACTATCAAAACGGTCTTCGGCTGTGGACTTGGAGACCAGAGTAGGTGCTGTATGTGAGCTGAAGGAAAAGCGAAAGGTGTGCGGAACAGAAAGGAGCCGCTGCGGAAACACTTTGGTGGATTGTGAGGAGACTCGTGTTGGAGTTTGGTGCAGAGGAACGTAACACCTGTGAGCAGCATCCTGTGACGGAGACCGCCATTCTTCCGTTGCTAGCTACACTGATTACTGTGAGAGGATTGTCAAGTATGTATTTATGGCAACTGGACACCACAGTACTCGGGTACAGTAGGATGGGCCCAGCCAGGACTGCGTGCACCCAACACTTTGATTTGGTAACAAAACACATAGCTGTTCTACTTAGGCCGACTATATAGACAATAAGACTTGCTGCCTCTGCTCTGTCAGTTTGTCAGTTACAGTTAAAATCCTAGAGGGACAGCCACACATGTTTGGATTGACTGTTGCTTTCCAAGATTTCCATGACAGTGTTACTGAGCCTTACCACTTTTATCATCTGCCTTATCTGTGAGGCTTCAACAAACAAGGGTATTCAGGGGCTTAATGGGTTTTTTCTACGTTTAGGTAGATAAGTTGTAAGCTCTTGTGATGTGCCACTTGTAGGTCATGTTCACACACACACACAAACACACACTCACAAACACACACACACACACACACACAATTACTCCTGCTACGCAGAGGGATTCCCAGGTATTAGGCAACTGTTTAGACAGTCCCTTGGTTAGGCAAAAGTTGGTGAGAAAAGGGAATAAATCACCATTACAAGTGTCGTAGGCTAGAGGTGTAGGCTTTTGGACTTGTGAATAGATTGTTCTATTCTTTCAGTTTTATGCATGGTTGTTATTGTTTGTTTTGGTAAAGTTAAACAATCATTTATCAACCCAACTGCCTAGAGTCCTTTTCCTAGTGCGTGGTTTTGCTGTATACTGGGGAGCCCTCCCTGTACACAACTTTAAATGAAGCATAAGTCGCAGTGGGAAGGTTACTGTGCTACAATGCGGCCTAGCGGGGCGGTGTAACCACCATCTGCCCCATCAAGTGCATCAAGTGCTCTTCATCCTCTGTGACTGTGGGGACAGCAGTCACACATACTTTTGGACGCAGACCTTCCACCCCTTTAACTGCAACAGGCAGTGTGATTGGTAGGTCGTCAGTTGTTTTCGAAGTGGAGACAGCTGCTAGTGTTGAGCTCTATCAGACATCTAGAGAACCAGCTTTGGATGAAGGAAACATTAAATCAACGTCTGCACCTTTTTCTCACAGATTGGCTGGACTCCCTGCAGTTTAAAAATGCGTACCAGAAATGGAGAGGTGATGTAGAATGCAGAGGTGGTGTAGCTTTCTTGTCAGCAGAGGAAACCTCACTTACTA
This sequence comes from Anomaloglossus baeobatrachus, assembly GCF_048569485.1. NCBI lineage: Eukaryota > Metazoa > Chordata > Amphibia > Anura > Aromobatidae > Anomaloglossus > Anomaloglossus baeobatrachus. The sequence goes on from NC_134353.1 coordinate 474,747,940, forward strand.
TCCCAGACAATGAAATTATGGCCCTAAAAATGGCAGCACTTTTTGCAATAAAAATTGCGTAGCAAAAATGGAGATGTGGTATACAATGCAGAGGTGGTATAGTAAAATTGTCAGCAGAGGAACGCTAACGTAGTATCCCAGACAATGAAAGTATGGCCCTAGAAATGGCAGCACTTTTTGCAATTAAAATTGCGTAGCAAAAATAGACAGGTGCTGTACAATGCAGAGGTGGTATAGCAAAATTGTCAGCAGAGGAACCCTAACGTAGTATCCCAGACAATGAAAGTATGGCCCTAAAAATGGCAGCACTTTTTGCAATAAAAATTGCGTAGCAAAAATGGAGATGTGGTGTACAATGCAGAGGTGGTATAGCAAAATTGTCAGCAGAGGAACCCTAACGTAGTGTGACGCCCTGGACCCCAGGGGTCACAGAATAACATCACATACACACACACACACCCTCCCCTGGTCAGGAACACCCGTCAAAAAAAAACCCTTGTTGCCTCCCTCCCGGGTCTGATGTCCACAGCAGGTGGGGCGGAGCCAGGCTGTTGGCACCACCCACCGAGGAGTTCACAGGCCTGGAGGCGGGAAAAGTAGTCAGTTAAGTTTTGGAGTAGAAGTGAGAGGAGAGAAACTGTGAGTGTCTGGGTTTGAGCCTAGGCACTGTCAGCAAGGTCGGCAGATGGTGGTGGCCATCTGCAGGAGTTCGTGGAGGTCTGTGGAACCGTAGGACCGGGGTCGGGCGGTGGCCCGCCGGTACCGAAACGGGGAGCGGATCAAAGCCAAGCACCAAGGCAGGGTACTCAGACCCTGACTAGGCTCGGAAGCCGCCGTAACGGTCAAATTCTCTGATTGCGGTCTGGACCTCAGGGGTTCATTACCAACCAAGTCCCGTCAGAGGGCAACAGCCCAACCCGTCCGAATAAGAGCCACTGCCAACGGCCAGAGATCCAAGGGCCAGCGCCTGCGGGCAAAACGGGCTCTCCCGACACGTACACGCCGGGGAGTGGACCACCCGTGGGAATCCATAGGGGTCAAACACTTGCACATAGGTGCAGGGAACGACAGCCACCATCAACCCGTCCGGGGAGAGTGAAGACACCGCAGCCGACTGTGGGCCCCGTCCATCCCGCCGTTTGGTTTACCAGAGACTCTGTTCTTGTCTACCTGAGTGAGTACACCAGTGCCATCCGGCACCGCGCTGCCCCCCGCATCCACGCTGCCTCCCCACATCGGCACCTGCACCTATCCCCTGCTTGCTAACTCCCCAACCGGGGCCCCGGGACCAACAGCCCCTACCCATGGAGGGGCCAACACCTCAGCTACTCTCCGCCATCGCTCCCGGGAAACCCTGTCACCAGCAGCGGTGGTGCCCACCATCACCACAACCCCATGGGTGGCGTCACAACCGACATCCCACCACCAAACCTCCACCTTTTCACTCATGGGAGAGGAGGCGCTGCTCGAGCCTCCGGGTCCGGCCCCGTGCTCGAGCCACCGAGGAACAGAAGCACCGGACCCGAGCGCCAGCGATTCCCAGTCAAGCGGAGTTCCCGACCCCTCCGAACGCGACAGTAGTATCCCAGACAATCAAAGTATGGCCCTACAAATGGCAGCACTTTTTGCAATTAAAATTGCATAACAAAAATGGAGATGTGGTGTACAATGCAGAGGTGGTATAGCAAAATTGTCAGCAGAGGAAACCTAACGTAGTATCCCAGACAATGAAAGTATGCCCCTAAAACTGCCTGCACTTTTTGCAATAAAAATTGCGTTGCAAAAATGGAGATGTGGTGTACAATGCAGAGGTGGTATAGCAAAATTGTCAGCAGAGGAAACCTAACATAGTATCCCAGACAATGAAAGTATGCCCCTAAAACTGCCTGCACTTTTTGCAATAAAAATTGCGTTGCAAAAATGGAGATGTGGTGTACAATGCAGAGGTGGTATAGCAAAATTGTCAGCAGAGGAAACCTAACGCATACCTCCCAACATTTAAAGATGATAAAGAGGGACAAAGTATGTGGCGCGCGTAGCGCGCCGTGGCAATTTTAAGCCACACCCCTAACCACACCCATTTTGCAATCTGCCACGCCCACATCCAATCCTTTTCAGCACTGCTGATCACATTGTTTAAGCCTGCGTGCCCACGATCAGTATTTGCAGCATTTTGGATGTAGCGTGTTTTTGCTGTGTCTAAAATGCTGCATTGTACAGTACAAGCACAGTGGAGGGATTTCTAGAAATCTCGTGCCCACTGTGCTTATTTTTTTTGCAGCAAACACTGACTTGCGGAGCGTCTTTCCAGACTGCAGCATGTCAATTGTTTGCTGCAGTTGCATGCGTCCTCCATAGGGAGAACACAGCAGGAGACCGCAGCGCACTGAATTCTGATCGTGGGCACAGGCAGCTGCGGTCTCCTGTGGAGGAGACATGCAGCCCCACAGGTCAGGACCCGCTGCCTCCAGGACATAGTGAGTCCTGATCGTGGGCACAGGCAGCTGTGGTTTCCTGCGGAGGAGACGTGCAGCCCCGCAGGTCAGGACCCAATGCCTCCAGGACACAGTGAGTCCTGATCGTGGGCACAGGCATACGCACATACACGGTACATATTTGAAGACAAATTCCTTAAAATACATATAAACAGACAAATCTATACACAGTCATCTACACTGAAATACATAGATATATACATCATACATATACATACATTGGAGGTAATAATATGGGGAAGTCGGCAGCAGCCGCACTCACCTACCTCGCTTGTCTCTATCCAGCTCCTCCTCGGCATGTGATCACTTGGCATCACTTTAACAGACCTAGCCATGCACAGTGCACACTGACACCGCTGTGTATGTATCACAAGGGAGGATGGGGGTTTTTATATACTAATCATTATATATATATATATATATATATATATATATATATATATATATATATATAGTCAGGGCCAGAAATATTTGGACAGTGACACAAGTTTTGTTATTTTAGCTGTTTACAAAAACATGTTCAGAAATACAATTATATATATAATATGGGCTGAAAGTGCACACTCCTAGCTGCAATATGAGAGTTTTCACATCCAAATCGGAGAAAGGGTTTAGGAATCATAGCTCTGTAATGCATAGCCTCCTCTTTTTCAAGGGACCAAAAGTAATTGGACAAGGGACTCTAAGGGCTGCAATTAACTCTGAAGGCGTCTCCCTCGTTAACCTGTAATCAATGAAGTAGTTAAAAGGTCTGGGGTTGATTACAGGTGTGTGGTTTTGCATTTGGAAGCTGTTGCTGTGACCAGACAACATGCGGTCTAAGGAACTCTCAATTGAGGTGAAGCAGAACATCCTGAGGCTGAAAAAAAAGAAAAAATCCATCAGAGAGATAGCAGACATGCTTGGAGTAGCAAAATCAACAGTCGGGTACATTCTGAGAAAAAAGGAATTGACTGGTGAGCTTGGGAACTCAAAAAGGCCTGGGCGTCCACGGATGACAGCAGTGGTGGATGATCGCCGCATACTTTCTTTGGTGAAGAAGAACCCGTTCACAACATCAACTGAAGTCCAGAACACTCTCAGTGAAGTAGGTGTATCTGTCTCTAAGTCAACAGTAAAGAGAAGACTCCATGAAAGTAAATACAAAGGGTTCACATCTAGATGCAAACCATTCATCAATTAAAAAAATAGACAGGCCAGAGTTAAATTTGCTGAAAAACACCTCATGAAGCCAGCTCAGTTCTGGAAAAGTATTCTATGGACAGATGAGACAAAGATCAACCTGTACCAGAATGATGGGAAGAAAAAAGTATGGAGAAGAAAGGGAACGGCACATGATCCAAGGCACACCACATCCTCTGTAAAACATGGTGGAGGCAACGTGATGGCATGGGCATGCATGGCTTTCAATGGCACTGGGTCACTTGTGTTTATTGATGACATAACAGCAGACAAGAAGACAAGAGTAGCCGGATGAATTCTGAAGTGTACCGGGATATACTTTCAGCCCAGATTCAGCCAAATGCCGCAAAGTTGATCGGACGACGCTTCATAGTACAGATGGACAATGACCCCAAGCATACAGCCAAAGCTACCCAGGAGTTCATGAGTGCAAAAAAGTGGAACATTCTGCAATGGCCAAGTCAATCACCAGATCTTAACTCAATTGAGCATGCATTTCACTTGCTCAAATCCAGCCTTAAGATGGAAAGACCCACAAACAAGCAAGACCTGAAGGCTGCGGCTGTAAAGGCCTGGCAAAGCATTAAGAAGGAGGAAACCCAGCGTTTGGTGATATCCATGGGTTCCAGACTTAAGGCAGTGATTGCCTCCAAAGGATTCGCAACAAAATATTGAAAATAAAAATATTTTGTTTAGGTTTGGTTTATTTGTCCAATTACTTTTGACCTCCTAAAATGTGGAGTGTTTGTAAAGAAATGTGTACAATTCCTACAATTTCTATCAGATATTTTTGTTCAAACCTTCAAATTAAACGTTACAATCTGCACTTGAATTCTGTTGTAGAGGTTTCATTTCAAATCCAATGTGGTGGCATGCAGAGCCCAACTCGCGAAAATTGTGTCACTGTCCAAATATTTCTGGACCTAACTGTATATATATATATATATATATATATATATATTAGTATATAAAACCCCCATCCTCCCTTGTGATACATACACAGCGTATATATGGGCTACAGTATATACAGCACAGGAGGGGCTGGGGGCTACAGTATATACAGCACAGGAGGGGCTGGGGGTTACAGTATATACAGCACAGGAGGGGCTGGGGGCTACAGTATATACAGCACAGGAGGGGCTGGGGGCTACAGTATATACAGCACAGGAGGGGCTGGGGGCTACAGTATATACAGCACAGGAGGGGCTGGGGGCATAGACAGTACTTGAGGGGGCATACATATTAGGCCTGTTTCAGATGTCAGTGATTCTGGTATGTATGTGCTAGTTTTTCTACGTACCAGAATCACTGACCTATGCAGACCCATTATAATCAATGGGTCTGCACACACATCAGTGATTTTTCACTGACCGTGTCTCCGTGCGGCGTACATGCGTATCCGTAATTGCTGCACAGAAACATGTCCGTTTTTTTCTGGCATCACTGATGTCCCATGGATCACACTATGTTGTGATCCGTGAAACACGTACCAGAAAAACACGGACATTTAAAATAAAAAGCTTTTTCAACTCCCCTTCTCCAGCGATGCTGAATTCGGCAGCTGCTCTCTGCTTCTTCCTGTCTGGCACATTATGGCATGCATATTCATTTATGCAGCCAGAGCCGACCCGGAAGTAGCTGCAGAGGTGAGAGAGCAGTGGCTGGATGCTGAATCGAGGGACTCTTCAGCACCACGGAGAGCAGGAGCAGGGACAGGTGAGTATATGTCCATGTGCAATCATGGAGTACGGATCACGTATCATGGATTGCACATGGACAACCACTGTGTGCCGTGAATCACGGAGTATGAAGGGACATATGCGTGTTTAACACGTCAGTGAAGTGCGTCTGTGTTTTTCACTGAGGGGCATACATGTTACTAAGGGGTATACACATTACTGGGGGAAATACACTTTACTGTGGGGCATACAAATTACTGGTAGCATAGATGTTACTAAGGGGCATATAGCTCTGGTGTTGGGGCTTATACAGCTCTGGGGGCACATACAGCTCCGATGGGGGCACACAGATCTGGTGAGGGGGGAGGAGGCATACAGAGCTGAGGGGTGCTGGGGGGCATATAGATCTGGTGGGGGGCCTGGGGGGCATACAAATCTGGTGTGGGGGCTAAGGGGCATACAAATCTGGTGGGGGGGCTGGGAGGTATACAAATCTGGTGTGGGGGGTGGGGGGCATACAGATCTCATGAGGGGGGGGTGGCTGGAGGCATATAGCTCTGGTGAGGAGAGGGCTTCTGGGGCATACAGATCTGGTGAGGGGGGGCTGGGGGATGCATATCTGGTGGGAGGGGGCTGGAGGCATACAGAGCTGGGGGGTGCTGGGGGGCATATAGATCTGGTGGGGGGGCATACAAATTTGGTGAGGGGGCTATACAGATGTGGTGAGGAGGGGGTTGGAGCATACAGTTCTGAGTAGGTGGGGGGGTCACATACAGTGTTCGTTGTTGTTGCAGCTCCTCTTCCTCCAGCCTCTTCATCTGTGGGTGGAGCTCAGCATGTTGCTCGGTAGCTCCGCCCACAGATGAACTTCCGTACACAAGCAGCCCAACTGAGAGCAGTGAGTGCACGCTAAGCTGCAGGTGCCGATTTAAAACGCCGGCAGCCAGGGAAATGCTGCTGCCGCCCACCCATAACAGCGGCAGCACAGAGCCAGAGCAGTGAAGCAGCGCTCGGCTCTGCTCATGTGCATTAGGAGGGAGAGAAAGTCAGACGGGGAGAGAGCGGGTGGGCAGAGCCACGGGACAAAAGCCTCACGATCGTGACACCGGGACACCCGCTGAAATCCGGTGCAGTCCCGCTGTATCTGAGATGGTTGGGAGGTATGTATACAGCATGTTAGAATCTCGTGCCCGCGGTAATAGGTAACATGGTTCATATGGCCAGCGCTTGCGCATAACAGTGGAGGTAGAGGGAAAAGCGCGGGCACGAGATTATGGGCGGGTACTTGGATGACGCTGCTGATAACAATCACAGCGCCACCCATAATCTTGCGCCTGCGCAATCACCTCAAAAGCGTTCACACTCTGCACAGTTTTCAGTCCCGCGAGAGTATCACTGGGCATGCGCAAAACTTCGGGAGGACAGTTACACGAGGAAGGCATCCTCATGTATGTAATGAGCAATGGGGGACGGCGTACAGCGGCAGGGGTGCAAATAACGGACACCAGACAGCCCGCCCCCGTGACCATAAAAACACATTTGCACACAAAATGGTAAGACTTTATAAAGTATTTTTTTTAGGTCTCAAAGTGGGCACAATAACAACAGGAACCTTTCTACAATGCAGCCCAGGAGCTGCAGAGGGGGAATCTTAGTTTTATTGCGAATTTTCTGCTGACAGGTTCCCTTTAACTGGTAGGGGAGCCAGGATAAAGCAGAGCTGAACCTGTTGGCTAGCTAGGACCCAGCAGCTCCACAGGCAGGAGACCACTGATCAGTAAGCTAATAGAAGTCTGGCAGATGTAACTCTGCTGCATAGATTATTACTGACCACTGCTATCTGCAAGAGAGATAAGTGCTGATTGCACTTTCTCTTTCTCCTCAGCTTCCTGATTCCCGTGGGTATCCAGTAGTGAGAAGCCACACACGGGGAATCAGAGAGAACAGCTGCAGAGAAGCTCCGGGGCTGGGGATGTCCGCTCTGGTGCAGGGGGGGGGTCGGCTCTGCTGCGGGGGGGGGATGTCCGCTCTGGTGCAGGGGGGGTCGGCTCTGCTGCAGGGGGGGGGGGTCCACTCTGGTGCAGGGGGGGGGGGTCGGCTCTGCTGCAGGGGGTGATTCATACCTCAGCAGCAGTCACAGGGGTTTCAAGGTGCGCGCTCGACTCTGTAATGAATAGAAGGCAAGGGAGAAACAGCGAGGCGGGGCTACAGTGGGTGGGCGGAGCACGGGATACATAGGCTCACGGGCGGGACTCGGGATCAAAGGCTCAAAAGCGTGAGAGTCCCGCTGTATCCGGGACGGTTGGGAGGTATGCCTAACGTAGTATCCCAGACAATGAAAGTATGCCCCTAAAACTGCCTGCACTTTTTGCAATAAAAATTGCGTAGCAAAAATGGAGATGTGGTGTACAATGCAGAGGTGGTATAGCAAAATTGTCAGCAGAGGAACCCTAATGTATTATCCCAGACAATGAAAGTATGGCCCTAAAAATGGCAGCACTTTTTGCAATAAAAATTGCGTAGCAAAAATGGAGATGTGGTGTATAATGCAGAGGTGGTGTAGCAAAATTGTCAGCAGAGGAACCCTAACGTAGTATCCCAGACAATGAAAGTATGGCCCTAAAACTGCCTGCACTTTTTGCAAAAAAAAATTGCGTAGCAAAAATGGACAGGTGCTGTACACAGCACAGGTGCTATAGCTTGCTTGTCAGCAGAGGAAGCCTCACTTTCTATCCCTTACAATGAAATTACACCATGTTCCAAATTATTATGCAAATGATATTTTTCTCTGATTTTCCTAAATGGTCGGTACAAATGACAGTAAGTCTAATAAAAGTCATCACCCATTAGAATATACATCTAATTTTATTAAAGAAACTTCCCAATGATAACAGTATAATCTTCAATTTCTTTAAAAAAAAAACAAACCTCAAAATGCACTGTTCCAAATTATTAGGCACAGTAGAGTTTCTAAACATTTTATTTGTTTTAAAGAACTGAAAATGCTCATTTGTGGAATTTGCAGCATTAGGAGGTCACATTCACCGAAATAAAAAGCTATTTCAATCCAAAACATCCTAACAGGCCAAGTTACATGTTAACATAGGAGCCCTTCTTTGATATCAGTTAAACCAAGCTGTCTATAGACAATTGTTAGCGCTTGACCCCAAAACCATTAAATCTGCAGCTAGGTTTATAGGCAAAGTATCCCCCCTAATTTGCCTGGAGTTAGGTAATAAGTTGAGATGAGATTTTTTATATGTCATAAAAAATCCCCAAAAACCAGCGCTGACATGAGGTTTCTTATTTGATTTTTACTACACTTTTATTAAATTGCCATCATTGTTTTAGACAATAATTTTGTCCAACATATTACATACAATAATACAACCAATTATAAACTGATAATTTCGTTACATAAAATTAAAAAATTGAAATATTGGTGCAGCAATCAAAATATCAAATATCTGGTCGCAATGCCCCGGCCGGCGGCAGATGCGGCTATTTACCGGTAAAATACACCAAATGATGTTTCAAGGCATATGTTATATTATTCAGTGCCAATAATTGCTAACGCTGCAGCACAGTTTTCCAACCACCTGGAGGGTTTTTTTTGTGCCAGTCCAGAAGTAAGAATGTTTTTGATAAGGGTTTAAAACATGAGAAGCACTTTCAACGATCCCAATACCCTTATGTGGGTTTGAATATACTGCGTTCCAGGATTGTAGCGGTAATGCTATAGAGCGCTGGCTCATCAAAATGTTCCGATAGTGATTTACCTGCAATCAGTCTCAGGCATCAAACTTCCATGAAGTGGGTGACTACACGATACTTTCTCCTCCTGTAGATTTAGGGTGGTTTTCGTGCAGGAATCCCTTATTTGCGCTCTTGGACCAAGCGGAGCAGAGCCGACAGAGCACTAGTTAGTGCTGACTTCCAAGGCACAATAGTTAGAAGCTGCACGCATTGCCAAACTATTGTGCCTTGGAAGTCAGCACTAACTAGTGCTCTGTCGGCTCTGCTCCGCTTGGTCCAAGAGCGCAAATAAGGGATTCCTGCACGAAAACCACCCTAAATCTACAGGAGGAGAAAGTATCGTGTAGTCACCCACTTCATGGAAGTTTGATGCCTGAGACTGATCGCAGGTAAATCACTATCGGAACATTTTGATGAGCCAGCGCTCTATAGCATTACCGCTACAATCCTGGAACGCAGTATATTCAAACCCACATAAGGGTATTGGGATCGTTGAAAGTGCTGCTCATGTTTTAAACCCTGATCAAAAACATTCTTACTTCTAAACTGGCACAAAAAAAACCCTCCAGGTGGTTGGAAAACTGTGCTGCAGCCAGTGGCGTAACTACCGCGGTCGCAGCGGTCGCGATCGCGACCGGGCCCGGGCGGTTTGGGGCCCGCGGGGACCCGGCAGATCAGCAGCCAGCTCCTCTCAGTGAGAGAGAAGCTGCGCTGATCTATCACAGTGCACGCGCCCACTATATGACCCGCTGCCGCCCCCGACACCGGGCCCTCCTGCCCGATGTCAGCGGCGGCACCGGGGCCCCCCTCCCCCGTCACCGCGCACAGTAATAATGAAGCAAAGAGCGGCCGGCGCCGCTCTGCATCATCATTCTCCCCCTGTGCCTGTGCGGTGACGTCACTCCTGTGCGACTGCTGTGCTGAGTACACAGAGCGCAGGGAGGGAGGACGCCGACCGCAGCACCGGGAGGACGAGCAGCAGTGGAAGGAGGAGAGCAGGGAGTACAGCATCAGTGGAACAAGGAGACGTCAGGACAGAGCAGCAGTGGAAGGAGGAGAGCGGTGAGTACTTGGTTTTTTTTTTTATATATATATGAGTACACGGTGGTCAGAGGCCTGGAGTGGGGAGGCTGCATTATACTGTACATGGAGGCCTGGGGTGGGAAGGCTGGATGATACTGTACATGGAGGCCTGGGGTGGGGAGGCTGCATCTGTACATGGAGGCCTGGGGTGGGGAGGCTGCCTGATACTGTACAAGGAGGCCTGGGGTGGGGAGGCTGCATGATACTGTACATGGAGGCATGGGGTGGGGAGGCTGCCTGATACTGTACATGGAGGCCTGGGGTGGGGAGGCTGCATGATACTGTACATGGAGGCCTGGGGTGGGGAGGCTGCCTGATACTGTACAAGGAGGCCTGGGGTGGGGAGGCTGCCTGATACTGTACAAGGAGGCCTGGGGTGGGGAGGCTGCATGATACTGTACATGGAGGCCTGGGGTGGGGAGGCTGCCTGATACTGTACAAGGAGGCCTGGGGTGGGGAGGCTGCATGATACTGTACATGGAGGCCTGGGGTGGGGAGGCTGCCTGATACTGTACATGGAGGCCTGGGGTGGGGAGGCTGCCTGATACTGTACAAGGAGGCCTGGGGTGGGGAGGCTGCCTGATACTGTACAAGGAGGCCTGGGGTGGGGAGGCTGCATGATACTGTACATGGAGGCCTGGGGTGGGGAGGCTGCCTGATACTGTACAAGGAGGCCTGGGGTGGGGAGGCTGCCTGATACTGTACAAGGAGGCCTGGGGTGGGGAGGCTGCATGATACTGTACATGGAGGCCTGGGGTGGGGAGGCTGCCTGATACTGTACAAGGAGGCCTGGGGTGGGGAGGCTGCATGATACTGTACATGGAGGCCTGGGGTGGGGAGGCTGCCTGATACTGTACATGGAGGCCTGGGGTGGGGAGGCTGCCTGATACTGTACAAGGAGGCCTGGGGTGGGGAGGCTGCATGATACTGTACATGGAGGCCTGGGGTGGGGAGGCTGCCTGATACTGTACATGGAGGCCTGGGGTGGGGAGGCTGCATGATACTGTGCATGGAGGCCTGGGGAGGCTGGCAGCATTATTATACATGGAGGCCTGGGGAGGCTGGCTGCATTATTATACATGGAGGCCTGGGGAGGCTGGCTGCATTATTATACATGGAGGTCTGGGGAGGCTGGCTGCATTATTATACATGGAGGCCTGGGGAGGCTGGCTGCATTATTATACATGGAGGCCTGGGGAGGCTGGCTGCATTATTATACATGGAGGCCTGGGGAGGCTGGCTGCATTATTATACATGGAGGCCTGGGGAGGCTGGCTGCATTATTATACATGGAGGCCTGGGGAGGCTGGCTGCATTATTATACATGGAGGCCTGGGGAGGCTGGCTGCTATATTATACATGGAGGCCTGGGAGGCTGGCTGCTATATTATACATGGAGGCCTGGAGAGGTTGGCTGCATTATTATATATGGAGGCCTGGTGAGGGTGCATAATAAACATGAAGGACACCTTATACATTGAATATAGAGGTGTAATATACATAGAGGTCTATGAGGCTGCATTATACTGGAGGTCTATAGGGCTGCATTAAAATGGAGGTCGGGGGGGGCTGTATAATACAAAATGAAGGGACACCTTATACATGGAATATAGGGGTGAATTATACATGGAGGAGTATGGGGCTGCATAATACCATCTGAAGTTTTATGGGGTTGTGTTATAATACATATAGGACTATGGGGGCTGCATTATAATATATGGAGGACTATGGAGGCTACCTTATACATGGACTATGGAAGTGCATTATAAAACATTGGGGACTATGTGGTGCAGTATAATATATGGAGAACTATGGGGTGAATTTTAATACATGGAGAACTATGGGAAATGCATTATAATTGAAGGGCTACTTTATACATGGAGGATTATGGGGGTGCATTATAATATATGGAGGGCTATGTATCTGCATTCTAATATATGAAGGGTTATGTGAGACCCTTTATACAATTATTTGGAAGGCTATGTGGGGGCTGTTATAGTATTTTGAGAACTTTATACAGGGGGGACAAAGATACAAGTATGGGATGGAAATGTTTTGTGCTGAGGGAAAAAGGCTCTTTCCCTCAGCAGCCAACTTTCCCATGCTCTGCTATACATCTCTCAGCACCCAGCTTTCCCATGTTCTGATATACATCTCTCAGCACCCAGCTTTCCCATGTTCTGATATACATCTCTCAGCACCCAGCTTTCTCATGCTCTGATATGGGAAAGCTTGGTGCTGAGGACAAGATAAATATCAGAACATAGGAAAGCTGGGTGCTGATAGAGGGATTTCAGGGTGCTGTGGGTGAGAGCCAAGTGTCAGCGTCATTATCCTGTACCCCGAGTGTCAGTGTCATTATCCCTTACCCCATACCTCCCAACCGTCCCGGATACAGCGGGACTTTCACGCTTTACGTTGTTTGTCCCGTTGCCACGATCGGGACGGCCGGCTCCCGGGCTCCGCCCACCCACTCTCTCTCCGCCTCCCTGCTTTTCCCTCCTACCATCCCAGTAGACGTGGCATAACAGAGAGGAGCGCTGCCTGTGCTGCTGCTGGTACAGTAAAATCTCCCCAGCGCTGATTTCCCTCCCTCCCCCCCCTCACCCCCGGCCGGAGCCTCTCTGTGCGGTCGGCCGGAGCCTCTCTGTGCGGTCGGCCGGCCGCCTGTCTGTGCGGTCGGCTGGCCGCCTTTCTGTGCGGGCGCCCCCCGGCCGCCTGTCTGTGCGGGCGCCCCCCGGCCGCCTGTCTGTGCGGGCGCCCCTGGCCGCCTGTCTGTGCGGGCGCCCCACTGCCGCCTGTCTGTGCGGGCGCCCCCCTGCCGCCTGTCTGTGCGGGCGCCCCCCTGCCGCCTGTCTGTGAAGGCGACTGGCCACCTCACTGTGTGGGCGACCGGCCGCCTCACTGTGGCTCCCTGCGTGTCCATGCTGGAGGCCCGCTGGCTGCCTGCGTGTCCATGCTGGAGGCCCGCCGGCTGCCTGCGTGTCCATGCTGAATGGGTGTGGATGGGGAGTGGATATGGGCGTGACTGTGAAATGGGTGTGGTTAGGGGGCGTGACCTAAAAATTTGCCGCGGCGCGCTACGCGCACCGCAAACTTTGTCCTTCTTTTCCTTCTTTAAAAGTTGGGAGGTATGCCTTACCCCAAGTGTCTGTGTATGTGGAGGGGGGGCCCAGGTCTAAACTTTGCACCGGGGCCCATCCAACTCTAGTTACGCCACTGGTTGGGGTACAGGCAGGGTGAGATATGTGGGCAGGGTGTGTGTGATATGGGGGTGTATTGTGTGTGATATGGGGGGTGCAGGCTGTATGGGGCGCAGGGTATGGGACATATGGGGGTGTAGTGTGTGAGATCTGTGGGGTGAAGGCTGTATGGGAAGCAGGGTGTGAGAGATATGGGGGTGTAGTGTGTATGTGATATGGGGGGGTGCAGGCTGTATGGGAAGCAGGGTGTGTGAGATATGGGGGTGTAGTGTGTGAGATCTGGGGGGTGCAGGCTGTATGGGGAGCAGTGTGTGGGATATGGGGGGTGCAGGCTGTATGGGGAGCAGTGTGTGTGTGTGTGTGGGATATGGGGGGTGCAGGCTGTATGGGGAGCAGTGTGTGTGTGTGTGGGATATGGGGGGTGCAGGCTGTATGGGAAGCAGTGTGTGTGGGATATGGGGGGTGCAGGCTGTATGGGGAGCAGTGTGTGTGTGTGTGTGGGATATGGGGGATGCAGGCTGTATGGGGAGCAGTGTGTGTGTGGGATATGGGGGGTGCAGGCTGTATGGGAAGCAGTATGTGTGGGATATGGGGGGTGCAGGCTGTATGGGGAGCAGTGTGTGTGTGGGATATGGGGGGGTGCAGGCTGTATGGGAAGCAGTATGTGTGGGATATGGGGGGTGCAGGCTGTATGGGGAGCAGTGTGTGTGTGTGGGATATGGGGGGTGCAGGCTGTATGGGAAGCAGTGTGTGTGGGATATGGGGGGTGCAGGCTGTATGGCAAGCAGTGTGTGTGGGATATGGGGGGTGCAGGCTGTATGGGGAGCAGTGTGTGTGTGTGGGATATGGGGGGTGCAGGCTGTATGGGGAGCAGTGTGTGTGTGTGGGATATGGGGGGTGCAGGCTGTATGGGAATCAGGGTGTGAGATATGGGGGTGTAGTGTGTGTGATATGGGGGTGCAGGCTGTATGGGAAGCAGGGTGTGTGAGATATGGGGGTGTAGTGTGTGTGATATGGGGGTGCAGGGTGTGTGACATATGGGGGCAGGGGCGTAACTACCGCAGTCACAGGGTTGGAAGGAGAAGAGAGGTACTTGTTTTTTATTTTGCTGGCTGCATGACACATGGAGGCCTGGAGGGGCCTGGCTCCATGATACATGGAGGTCTATGGGACTGCATAATAAACATGGAGGACACCTTATACATGGACTAGGGGTGCATTATACATGGAGGAGTATGGGCTGCATAATACAAAATGATGATTTATGGCGCTACATTATAATACATATAGCACTATGGGGGCTACATTATAATAAATGGAGGAATATGGAGGCTACCTTACACATGGTCACACATGGGTGTGCGTTATAAAACATGGAGGACTGTGGTGCAGTATAATATATGGAGTACTATGGGGTGAATTATAATACATGGAGAACTATGGGGGTGCATTATAATATATGACGGGTTATGTGGGACCCTTTATATTATACGGAAGGCTATGTGGGGGCCATTATAGTATTTGGAGATCTATATACAAGGAGGACAAAGATACAAGTATGGGATGGGAATGTTTTGTGCTGAGGGAAAAAGGCTCTTTCCCTCAGCACCCAGCTTTCCCATGCTCTGCTATACATCTCTCAGCACCCAGCTTTACTCTGTTATGGGAAAGCTGGGTGCTGAGGGAAAGATGGATATCAGAACATGGGAAAGCTGGGTACTGATAGAGGGATTTCAGATCATGGGAAACCTGGGTGCTGAGGGTAAGAGCCAAGTGTCAGCGTCATTATCCTGTACCCCGAGTGTCAGTGTCATTATCCCGCACCCTAAGTGTCGGTGTACGTGGAGGGGGGCCCCGATCCAAATTTTGCACCAGGGCCCATCAAACTCTAGTTACGCCACTGGCTGCAGCGTTAGCAATTATTGGCACTGAATAATATAACATATGCCTTGAAACATCATTTGGTGTATTTTACCGGTAAATAGCCGCATCTGCCGCCGGCCGTGGCATTGCGACCAGATATTTGATATTTTGATTGCTGCACCAATATTTCAATTTTTTAATTTTATGTAACGAAATTATCAGTTTATAATTGGTTGTATTATTGTATGTAATATGTTGTACAAAATTATTGTCTAAAACAAGGATGGCAATTTAATAAAAGTGTAATACTATTGTATGTACTGAGGATTTCGATTGCGTTAGGGCAAGGATAACCAGAGACGAGTTCTTGGTGCACAGACGTTTTATAATATGTAACCACAATATGTACACAGAACAGAATATATACAGTAGAACATAAACACAGTAAATACCTGCCGGGTTCGGCGCAAAGGGGAATTCCCGGGACCGCGCACCGGACTCCCCCAGGGAGACCACCAGGAGCGAACCCCTATACAGGGACTGTCTGGCGATCACCCCAGAAGAACTAAATGCGCAGCAGCTGGGACACGAAAGGGCAACAGGTATAGTCCAAAAAATGTCCGTACGTGATGTGAGTCCTAGGGTGGATGTGAAACGGAAGGGACCGGGCAGAAGTGCCGACCAGAGACGGCAGACAGAGTCCGAGCACAGCTTGATGAGACAGGTGAAGTCCAGAGCTGGTGTTAGGTGTTTCAACAGGATCCAAACAGCAATCAGGAGATGAGAGCAGCAGGGCAGGAGTACACAGGAAGCAGTATACTCAGGCAACTAGACTAAGCTTAGGGGCGGACTTTTAAACAGAAGAACAGGAAGTAGGGCAACAGAACAGAAAACTCCATGTTAACAAAGGGCAAGATCCTTCAAAAGAAAACTGGAAATCCCGGAACTCTGACAAAAAGTGTAATAAAAATCAAATAAGAAACCTCATATCAGCGCTGTTTTTTGGGGATTTTTTATGACATATAAAAAATCTCATCTCAATTTATTACTTCTTTGATATCACCTTCACAATTCTTGCATCCATTGAACTTATGAGTTTTTGGAGAGTTTCTGCTTGAATTTCTTTCCATGATGTCAGAATCCCAGATCTGCTGTTTTGATATGATCTGCATCCCACCCTCATAGATCTTTTGCTTCATGATACTCCAAAGGTTCTCTATAGGGTTGAGGTCAGGTGAAGGTGGTGGTCACACCATGAGTTTATCTCCTTTTATGCCCATAGCAGCCAACGACACAGAGGTATTCTTTGCAGCATGATATGGTGCATTGTCATGCATGAAGATGATTTTGCTCCTGAAGGCACATTTCTGCTTTTTGTACCATGGAAGAAAGGTGTCAGTCAGAAACTCTATATACTTTGCAGAGGTCATTTTCACACCTTCAGGAACCCTAAAGGGGCCTACCAGATGTCTCCCCATGATTCCGGCCCAAAACATGACTCCTCCACCTCCTTGCTGACGTCACAGCCTTGTTGGTACACGGTAGCCATCCACCAACCATCCACCACTCCATCCATCTGGACCATCTAGGATTGCTCGACACAGCAGTAAACAAGACTGTTTGAAAATTAGTCTTCAGGTATGTCTGGGCCCACTGCAACTATTTCAGCTTGTGATAACTGGTTAGGGGTGGTCGAATAGTAGGTTTATGCACCACATCTAGCCTTTGAAGGATCCTACGCCTTGAGGTTTGAGGGACTCCAGAGGCACCAGCAGCTTCAACTATCTGTTTGCTGGTTTGTAACGGCTTTTTAGCAGCCGCTCTCTTAATCCGATGAACTTGCCTGCCAGAAACATTCCTCATTCTGACTCTATCAGCACGAACACCTATGTGCTCTGAATCAGCCACAAATCTCTTCACAGTACAATGATCACGCTTACGTTTTCATGAAATATTTAATGTTTTAATCCCCTGTCCAAGGCATTGCATTATTTGATGCTTTTCGGCAGCAGAGAGATCCTTTTTCTTTCCCATGTTACTTGAAAACTGTGGCCTGCTTAATATTGTGGAGCTTCCGGTTTTCCTTTTATTGGGCTTACCTGGCAAACTAATTATCATAGGTTATCTAAGATTGAGTTAAGTGATCCAAAGAACCCTGAGACACAATGCCATCAATGAGTTTCATTGAAAAAAATAAAAAATTAGTCGATATGACACTTGATTACAATTTGCATAATAATTTGGAACATGGTGTATGCCCCAAGGAAGTGCCTGAGCTGATGTAGCCAGACGCTGTGATATAAACCCCTGCAAAGCGCTGGCACAGACCTGCCTAGCAGCAATGGCTATGAACAGCTGTAGTGTAGCCATGAAAAGGGCTGAAATTACAAGTAGTCCCTAATCCCTAAAATGATGTGTAGATTGCACTGTATGTCTATAGCGCACACAGCAGCAGCAGTAGAAGCAGCGGGAGCGGTGACTGTCACCCACCCGCAGCAGAGAGATAATGGCGGCGATGGGGAAATTGGCCGGGTCTTATAGGGCAAAGACATGTGACATGCACAGCCTATGACACATGCCCTTTCTTGTCTGGCAAAAATCCACTTTGCTGTGTGTGTGTCTGTGATTGGCTAACAGCCAGGATCGCACCACTGTATGCGCGGTGAGGAAAAAAAAATGGTGATCGCCAATCTTTCAGCACTCAGCAACAGCACTGATCAAAACTCCGTCCCCCCCGCACGCTATACGCTGAATTTTGATAATATCATTATTAACACTGACTCACAGTATTACAGTGAAAAGCCAGCTAGTAACTAGCTACGCTTTTTGGTGATCGAGTCGTTATCGAACTGTAAATCAAACAGCCGAACTTGAAGCAAATCGTTAGAGTTCGTCGAACACCGACCAAAATCACTCAAATTTGAAATTGGCGAACCGTTCGAATTGAACATCGCTCAACTCTAGTCAAGGGAACTAGGGGAGATTGGATTCCTTATGTTCGCTCCATGGTCTAGTGGTAAGCTTGCGGCCTTGGATGTGTGCGCTTGGGAGTTAGAACCCTGATAGACCTTTTTGGATATTTGCAGTGTCATAGTCCAATGGGCTAGTTGACTGGTCTACGACGACACCTATTTGTTTCCATTGAAGGGATAGAGCAGGCGACGTGTGTATTTCTTTAATTTTGGCCTGTTTGGTCTGTTATGGCTATAGGATCAAGGGAACTAGGGGAGGCTGTATTTCCCATGTCTGTTCCATGGACTAGTGGTAAGCTTGTGTCCTTGGATGTGTGAGCTTGGGAGTTCGAACCCCAATGGACCTTCCTGGATGTTTGCAGTGTCATAGTCAAATGGCCTAGTTGACTGGCCTATCATGACACTTACCTGTTTCTATTGAAGGGATAGAGCAGGCGACGTGTGTCTTTGTTTTATATGGGTCTGTTATGGCTATAGGATCAATGGAACTAGAGGAGGCTGTATTTCCCATGTCTGCTCCATGGTCTAGTGGAAAGCTTGAGGCCTTAGATGTGTGAGCTTGGGAGTTTGTAATCCCGATGGACCATCCTGGATATTTGCAGCGTCATAGTCCAATGGGCTAGTTGACTGGTCTATGATGACACTTCTCTGTTTCAGAGCAGTCAAGATGTGTCTTTCTTTAATGTCTCTGTTATGGCTATAAGATCAAGGGAACTAGGGTAGGCTGTATTTCAGATGTCTGCTCCATGGTCTAGTGGAAAGCTTGTGGCCTTGGGAGTGTGAATCTCAATGGACCTTCCTGGATATTTGCAGTGTCATAGCCCAATGGGCTAGTTGACTGGTCTATGATGACACTTATCTGTTTCCATTGAAGGGATAGAGCAGGCGACGTGTGTATTTCTTTAATTTTGGCCTGTTGCGTCTGTTATGGCTATAGGATCAAGGCAACTAGGGGAGGGTCACCTTCCACGTCAGAGGGCCACGGCGTAAGGGCCATGTGAGGCGCTTTGACCCCGACAGAGTATGGGGGGTTCTGATGGAAGCGAGCCTTCAAGAGGAGGTGTTTGTCTCTTGGAGGGGTATAGAGGCGCATCTCCCGATAGAGCACCCGGGTCGCAATCTAGACCCGGAAGAGGTGGTGTCCTATACTCGGCATTGGGGAGAGCGGTGTTGATATGTCCTGGATGTGAAGCGGTTTGCCATGGTTAATGAGCAGGTCCTGCCAGCCGCTGCCGTCGATTATAGACACCAAAGTGAGTGGAACCCGGCCATCTAATGTTGTTTGCAGAATCTTAGGTATCTGTGTTTTCTTTTATTATGTTTCATAGTTTGTTATTTTTCATAAAGAGTAGTGTTATAAAAGAAAAATTTGTAATCAACTGGTTTAATCAACAGAGAGTGTTACCTGATAAAGAAAAAATGATGTAATGTGTGCACCAGGTGCATGGACTGCGTTATATTTTCCATCTGCATGTTAGTAGTAAACATGGACCATGGCCACGGGACTGGTTGTGGCCAACACAGACTTGTGTTATTGTAAATAGTTGCCCCTCCTGTGCCTACCAGAGTTGTCTTTTGAAACACCTGGGACCTTAACCTGGTCACGGACCCACGGATAGGTATGCAGAGGGTCAGGTTGTTTGGGTGGCGGGTTGATGGGATCCGGGGCGTTGGGACTGAACTGTCGCAGGAAGAGACTGCAACGGAGCAGGTTGAGCCTCCGCTACTAACATAACTGGTAGCTTTCCATTGTTGATATGATGAACTCAAAAGTTAACGTAACGTTTAAGCATGTGCCTCCCTAATGTGGGATGAATCCTGTAAATAAAAATGTTCTTCTTTTTCTATTTTGCAGTTTTGAAAAAAAAATAAACCTCTGATGCCCTGTAGCTCGAGGACGAGCTACATTTAACCAAGGGGTAATGTGACGCCCCTGGACTATCAGGTCGTCACAGGGTATTGCACAATCTATCCTCCCATGCAGTATCCACCTCCCTCTTGGTTATGGGTCCCCAACGAAATGGTGTTGCCTACATCAGCTAATTAAATCCTAGATACACCCTGCACCACACCCACCAGTGGACGGCTTAAGTGGAATAGAGTCGCCCACCTGGGGGGTCAGGGAGAGGAGCTGAGGAGTTTAGTGAGTTGGTAGTGAGTCAGTTAGAGGAGCATTGGTGAGTAGCCCTCGAGCTGTGAAGAGCTCTGAGGAGGTCGGGAGCAGGGATTTCCAGTAAGAAGCTCTCTAGGTGGCAGACGGTGGTCTGGGCCTAGAGGAGTTGGACTCGGTCGCAGGGGATTGTGGCAAGGGGCACGGATCTGTCGAGCAGGACAGCCGGCGGCCTTGCACCATCACTGGGCTGGGACCAGGGCACGACAGGGTACGTGGACCCTAGGTCGGGGAGTAGCTGCATGCAACCCGATAATTTACCCGTGGAGAACGGAGCCTTCAAGATTCATTCCAAACTGCTCCAAAATCGGGGCACTAGTGCAACAAGGGGGATAGGACTTTCCACCCAAAACGGTCCAGAAAATCCCAAGCGTTAGCCCTGAGAGCAAGCTCCCATACTTAGCCAGAGTGGGGAGCGGGACCCGGCAAGTTTCACACTACCAGAACCACCAGAGAAGTAAACTTAGTGCCAGGAGGCAGGTCACGGATCACCAGGCAGCACCATTGGGGACGGGACCCGAACTAGCTCCCCCCGGCGGCAGCGGTGTCCAGAGACTTGGTTTACCCAGTTGTCGGTGTCTGCTTAATGGACTGAGTGAGTACAAGAGTGACCCCTGCATCCCACGGCCTTATCCCCACACCGAGTCCCGGGGCATTTACCCTACCCATGGAGGGTTCTAACACCTTGCTGTCCTGTTCCATCATCCCCGGGTACTCCCAACTGCAAGGGTGGTACTCCTAATTACCACACACCACAGGTGGCGTCATGAACTTTATAATCCCTTGTAAATACCCCCTTCATTTGAGTGGCCGCACGACCCCTGGGGCCAGAGACCCTCGAGCCACTGAGAACATGGATCCGAGCAGCTCGGCTGCTGCCACAGGGGCGGCTAATAAACGTTAAAAATGTACCAAATGTTTATTTACAAACATAGTACACATGACGTAAAACCAAGCAGTGTGTAGTTGAAATCTCACAGGAGAACATGATCGACATCTACTGGTCAAAGTGGAGATTTACATATGCACAAATGTGGATCAACACAAAGTTAGACAGCTCCATAGATTATAATGGTCTGTGTTCAATTCATGAAAAATAGATGTCTGAATGATGCCTTACACAGATATACGTGCAAGTGCAAAAATACAGCAACCAATAGTGTATTGTAGGTATATGTATATGGAACAAAATAGCTTTATATTAACATTCGGTTTTATTTGTATACTCTGCTCAATCCAATATCGGTACATGTACATATATATTGCTCGAGTTTGACTCTCATTTTTATCTCCTTAATCTCATCTACTCATTCCATGATTGATGCTGATATTTATTAATATTGAATTATGAAAAAAAATAGATTTTCTATTTTTAAAGCCAAACGACACAGATATTTTAAGACTTGAAAGCAAAACATTCTCGATAGAAGACCCATAGCTATTTCATTTTTCAGTCACAATAGTAATATGAGGGTTTGTTTTTTGAAAGTTTTTTTTTTTATGGTACCATTTTGCGGTCATATCATGTGCTGAGAAACTTTAGTCTATGGGTATGAACATTTATGAATATACCAAATTGATATAGCATGTCTTATGTTTTTTTTACTTTCCTGCAATAAAATACATATTTTAGAAATAATTGATTCTTGTGTTGCTGTATTCTCAGAGCCATATTTTTGTTAGTTTTCCATCTACATAGCCAGATGATGCTTATTTAAGGCTTGATCAGCTGACACGTTCATTGGTCACATTTTGGGTTAGGTGTGATTTCTGCACTTTGATTTTTATTGAAAATGTTTGAATAGCAAATAACAAAAGACAGTAATTCTGCAATTTCTTTTTAAAATTATTTGGCATATGTAGTTGTGGTCAAGAAGTGTGACTACCACCCTGTTCTTGGACGCCACTGTATCATCTGGAGATTGTCTGTTACTAACAGCAGCATGCACCCCCCAATGTGTGATGTAACGTCCCCGAGGGGAGGGGGTAGCACTAAGAGCAACTCCTGTCACAGTGAATTATAGGTATTGTAAGGATAACAGAACTGCACTGGGCATCTCATCTTTACCTTTTATGAAGGCAGGGACAGTAGAAGAATTTTTATCTCTCTAGAGTACCCCTTTAAGTGCATTGGAAAGCTTGTCCTCAGTGGGGGGGGAGGGTGAGCAATTAGTACACATAAAGCGGTTAATAAGCACATTAGAGATTATGTTGTGTGCATTAGCTGATAGCGGGGTGAGATGGAGCCATTAATTTGGCCCAATAATGAGTAGCACTTCTACAAAGGGGAGGAGGGATAAGCTGGTCCATAGACATTGGAGTGAGGTTAATAGGGGAGACACAGCTCAATAGGGTCTTATCCAGTGGATAACATAAGGTGATAGGCATTATTCACCTGTTTAAATTGTATGAATCCACAACTGAGGATAAGAGAAGAAACAGGTGCTGCAGTACTTGCTGGGGTGGATCACCCGTTGTGAAGACTAGAGATGAGCGAACCTTTCAAAGTTCGGTTCGCCAATCTTTAACGAGCCTCCCGGTGTTCGCCGAATAGTTCAATGTTGAATTCAATGGGAGACCAAACTTATGTGTTGTAAAATGGTGTAGGGGATTGTAAAATAAAAAAAATAAAGAAGGACATACAGTCAGGGCCAGAAATATTTGGACAGTGACACAAGTTTTGTTATTTTAGCTGTTTACAAAAACATGTTCAGAAATACAATTATATATATAATATGGGCTGAAAGTGCACACTCCCAGTTGCAATATGAGAGTTTTCACATCCAAATCGGAGAAAGGGTTTAGGAATCATAGCTCTGTAATGCATAGCCTCCTCTTTTTCAAGGGACCAAAAGTAATTGGACAAGTGACTAAGGGCTGCAATTAACTCTGAAGGCCTCTCCCTCGTTCACAACATCAACTGAAGTCCAGAACACTCTCAGTGAAGTAGGTGTATCTGTCTCTAAGTCAACAGTAAAGAGAAGACTCCATGAAAGTAAATACAAAGGGTTCACATCTAGATGCAAACTATTCATCAATTCCAAAAATAGACAGGCCAGAGTTAAATTTGCTGAAAAACACCTCATGAAGCCAGCTCAGTTCTGGAAAAGTATTCTATGGACAGATGAGACAAAGATCAACCTGTACCAGAATGATGGGAAGAAAAAAGTTTGGAGAAGAAAGGGAACGGCACATGATCCAAGGCACACCACATCCTCTGGTGGAGGCAACGTGATGGCATGGGCATGCATGGCTTTCAATGGCACTGGGTCACCTGTGTTTATTGATGACATAACAGCAGACAAGAGTAGCCGGATGAATTCTGAAGTGTACCGGGATACACTTTCAGCCCAGATTCAGCCAAATGCCGCAAAGTTGATCGGACGGCGCTTCATAGTACAGATGGACAATGACCCCAAGCATACAGCCAAAGCTACCCAGTAGTTCATGAGTGCAAAAAAGTGGAACATTCTGCAATGGCCAAGTCAATCACCAGATCTTAACCCAATTGAGCATGCATTTCACTTGCTCAAATCCAGACTTAAGATGGAAAGACCCACAAACAAGCAAGACCTGAAGGCTGCGGCTGTAAAGGCCTGGCAAAGCATTAAGAAGGAGGAAACACAGCGTTTGGTGATGTCCATGGGTTCCAGACTTAAGGCAGTGATTGCCTCCAAAGGATTCGCAACAAAATATTGAAAATAAAATTTTTTTTTTTGGGTTTGGTTTATTTGTCCAATTACTTTTGACTTCCTAAAATGTGGAGAGTTTGTAAAGAAATGTGTACAATTCCTACAATTTCTATCAGATATTTTTGTTCAAACCTTCAAATTAAACGTTACAATCTGCACTTGAATTCTGTTGTAGAGGTTTCATTTCAAATCCAATGTGGTGGCATGCAGAGCCCAAGTCGCGAAAATTGTGTCACTGTCCAAATATTTCTGGACCTAACTGTATTTACTGAGTCTCCAGAGTGGCTGTAACTGCTCCCACGGCTGTACTTCCAGGGCCCATGATTATCCCTCATCCATATTCACTGATTTCCCCACCCACCGGCATCTCTTATTAGTTGAAATCACACCCCGCCACAGTGATTGGTAGAAATCACAGAACCTGTCTGCAAGTCTATCATGGTATAAAATAAATAAAATTGGCGTAGGGTCCCCCATCTATTGATACCAGCACTGATAGAGCCAACAGCTAAAGGCTGCAGCCATCAGTCGTGCGCTTATCTTGGCTGTGTATTAAAATAAAAAGCACTACATGTGGCTTTTTTTTTGTTAATTATTTAAATAAATAATTTAAAAAACTGGCGTGACATCCCCCCAATTTGAACACTCAGCCATGATAAAACCCAACGACTGAGGGCTTGTATTGTCAGGCTGGGGAGACCCAAGCTAAAAATAGCAGCCTGCAGCCGCCCAGGATTGTGGTATCAATTAGATGTGTCAGTCCCAACACATTACCCGGCTCTTCCCGATTCCTGGTATGGTGGCAATTGGGGTAATAAGGGATTAATGGTAGCTTATAGCTGCCACTAAGCCCTAGATTAGTAATGGGAGGTGTTTATGAGACCCCCCGATTACTAATCTGTTAGTGAAAGTAAATAAACACAAATACCAAAAAATTCCTTTATCTGACCTATAAAGCTGTGTGTGTGTGTATGTGTGTGTGTGCGTGTTTGTGTGTGTGTGTGTGTGTGTGTATGTCCGCTAAAGGAATTTAACCCGCCCTTTACAGTTACTCTCCAAAAAACCTGCCTCAATTAAAGTCAATGAAGCTGTGAGTGGTTGCTATAGGAACAAAATAAACTTTTAGTATAAGAAGCTTATGTGTGAGGTAATATGATGTCTGGGGGAGACGGATAGCGAGAGAGACAGAGAGAGAAAGACAGGGAAAGAGACAGAGAGATAGAGATAGACAGACAGTGAAAGAAACAGACAGAGACTGACCTGGAAAGAAACTGACCTGGAAAGAGACTGACCTGGAAAGAGACTGACCTGGAAAGAGACAGACAGAGACAGGCAGACAGGCAGACAGTGAAAGAGACAGACAGAGAGACAGACAAAGACAGATGGGAAAGAAACAAACCTGGATAGCGACAGACAAGGAAAGAGACAGACAGAGACAGGACGACAGGGAAAGAGACATACAGCAAAAGACACAGACATAGAAATGGACAAAGACAGACAGGGAAAGAGACAGGGAAAGAGATGGGGAGACAGACAGGGAAAGAGACAGACCTGGGAAAGAGCAGACTTGGAAAGAGACAGATGGGGAAAGAAACAGAGAGATAGAGACAGACAGGGAAGGAGACAGATGGGGAAAGAGACAGATGGAGAAAGAGACAGACGGGGAAAGAGACAGACAGATACAGACGGGGAAAGAGAGAGATGGGAAAGAGACAGACAGAGGCAGGCAGACGGGGAAAGAGACCGACAGAGAAAGACAGGGAAAGAGACAGACAAAGACAGATGGGGAAAGAGACAGACGGGAAAAGAGACTGACCTGGAAAGAGACTGACCTGGAAAGAGCAGACAGAGATAGAGACAGACAAGGAAAGAGACAGACAAGAAAAGATACAGAGACAGGACGACAGGAAAAGAGACAGACAGCAAAAGACACTGACAAAGAGATGGACAAAACAGACAGGAAAAGAGACGGGGAGACAGATGGGGAAAGAGACAGACCTGGGAAAGAGACAGACCTGGAAAGAGACAGATGGGGAAAGAAACAGAGATATAGAGACAGATAGACGGGGAAAGAGACAGACAGATGGGGAAAGAGACAGACGGGTAAGAGATACAGACAGACAGACACAGAGATAGAGAGACAGACACAGAGACATAGAGATAGAGACAGATAGACTGATACAGAGACAGACAGAGACATAGAAAGAGACAGACAGAGACATAGACACAGACAGACAAGGAAAGAGACAGACAGAGAGACAGACAGACAAAGACACAGACAGTGAGAGACAGTGACAGTTACTATCCCGGGCAACACCCGGGTACTACAGCTAGTTTGAAATAAAATAGAAAAACCCTCCCTCTTTCACCACTTTATTAACCTCCAAAAGACCCAGGTCCGATGCAGTCCACACGAGGTCCCACAATGATTCCAACTCTGCTATATCTGAAGGCACAGCGAGCGATCATAGAACATGAGCACCCATTGTAACTTCAGGCAGAGACTGAGCTGCAGCAATCAACGGTGACATCACTCGAATTAGTTGCAGCCACAGCTGGAGGTTCCCCGGGTCCTTAATAGAGATGAGCGAGCCTCTAGAGGCTCGAGTTCGGTTCAGTTCGTCGAACGGAGGCTGCATTTGAGTTCGGTTTGGCAAACGGCTCGACGAACCTCTCGAGCCCCATTGAAAACAATGGGAGGCAAACACAAACACATAAAAACACATTATAAATGTATACATACAGTTAATAAACATTGCCATAATACCTATCTTTCCCCGCAATGCGTCCTGCACTCTGTCTGCCGCCGCTTTTCCTTCCGATAATCGCTGCGTCCTCCTGGTAACCAGCACTAATGATAGGACCTTCCGTGACGTCAAAAAAGCATGTGACCAGTCACGTGTCTATTATCTCATTGGCTATAGACTGGTCACATGGCTAGACGTCATTGCTAGGTCCTGTCAGTGCATCTCTCCGGTACGCCGTGCTCGTTTGTGCATCCCCGTGTACCGGCGAGATGCTCTGGCACATGGTCGGCTCCCCGTTCTGCTTCGCCATTCCGTTATTCACCGGCTGCCACAGCCGATCAATAACGGAGATCACCGTTGCTATAGCAATGCGCCTGTCAGCGGTGACGTCACCGCTTACAGCACGCAGCTGCTGCTCACTCACTGAGTGATATAGACTGTACAGGAAGCAGCATCTGCCCCCATGCAGCGCTGTCTGATGTAGCAGAGCTGCATTGGTTGAAGGAGAAAGAAGACAGAAGATCATGGATCGTGGAGGGATGAGAGGGAGTAACAAACATGGAGTCTCTAATGTGTCTGTGTATTTATTTCTATTAAAGTATTTTTTCTCTGTGTGGTGTGTTTTTTTTTAACCCTTTATTGGAGATTCTTAATGGCCGGGTCAAACTTGCCTGACATTAAGAATCTCTGTCTTAATACTAGCTAGTAAAACAAAGCTAGTATTAACTCATAATTACCCAGCAAGCCACCCGACATCAGGGCAGCTGAAAGAGTTGGATACAGCGCCAGATGATGGCGCTTCTATGAAAGCGCCATTTTCTGGGGCGGCTGCGGACTGCAATTTGCAGCAGAGGCGCCCAGAAAGCTTGGGCTAACCTGTGCTGTGGATTCCAATCCCCAGCTGCCTAGTTGTACCTGGCTGGACCCAAAAATGGGGCGAAGCCCACGTCATTTTTTTTTTAAATTATTTCATGAGATTCATGAAATAATTAAAAAAAGGGCTTCCCTATATTTTTAGTTCCCAGTCGGGTACAAATAGGCAGCTGAGGGTTGGGGGCAGCCATACTTGTCTGCTGTACCTGGCTAGCATACAAAAATATGGCGAAGCCCACGTATTTTTTTTGGTGGGCTCCTGCATACAGTCCTGGATGGAGTATGCTGAGCCTTGTAGTTCTGCAGCTGCTGTCTGCTCTCCTGCATACACTAGGGAATGGAGCATGCTGAGCCTTGTAGATCTGCAGCTACTGTCTGCACTCATCCAGGCCTAAAACACACTTCCGCAAAAAAAAGTCCGTATGATACGGTCCGTTTTTCGGGTCCGTGTTCCGTTTTTTTGGGGTGTTTCTCCGGTACGTATGGCATCCGTGTGATGGCGTATGCGAGCCGTGTGTGCGTATGGAATGTCCGTATTGACATACAATATGTACGTGTGCAGTCCGTGTGCCGTCCGTTTTTTCAGATATGTATTTTCATACAAATAACCTTGTTAGCCCATCATAATGTGCTCCTGGTGTGTTAAATTGGTCAATTAACTACCCAATTTGTTTAGTTTGCTTAAAAAACCTTAAAAAAAATGGCTTCAGAGCTCATTCTCACATTAGACACACTCCAAAATGTCTCTCTCCAATGAAGCAACCATGTATTTGCTCTGGTTGATATCTCGGAGATTTGGGGTTAGGCGACATATGATTGAAGAAGAGCCACCACTGGAGAAAAGGATGTGGATTCACCCCCTTGTGAAGCTCAGGAAAACACATGGCCATTTTAATATTTTATATGGCGAAATGCGGAAATTTCCACCTAAATTCCAAGTCTACTGCCATCTCACCATGAATTCATTTGACAACATCCTTGGCCTTGTGTACCATCGTTTGAAGCATCAGGACACCTCTATGCGCCTCAGCATCTCCCCTGAGGAACGACTGTTGGTGACTTTACGGTAGGTGTTGTCATGTATACTCATGGTTTATCTGTTATTTTGAAATACATGTTAAGTCGCTAAGGCATCATTTTGTTGAAATTATGTAATTTAAAATTAAGGCCTTTGTAGAAAACTTATATTGATCACATAACCAAAGTGCAATTTCAAAATAAGATCTGAGAAGTCACATCTACCATTCTATCTCTACAAAAATTAAAGAAACAAGAGGCATAAATCAAACAAGCTTGTTTATTAAACACAAAAATAAATATTTTTCCAATATGGAAAGTAAAGATCACATATGTTTTCCCAACCAAAGAAATAAAAAAAAACCATACACAGTATCTCGCCAGTCATTGGATGATACAAATATTTGGTGTGAAATACAACTTACATGAATAGTCAAAGTAATGTCCTGTTTTTATTCTATTTCAGTTACCTAGCAACTGGGCAATCCATCAGCAGTCTACATTTCGAATTCTTATTGGGAAGGTCCACAATTGGCAAGATTATCCTGCATACCTGCACTGTGCTATGGGAGACCCTTAGGCATCATATCATGCAGCTGCCTTCAACACAGGAATGGATGCACATTTCAGATGAATTTTTGGAGAAAACAGATTTCCCAAATTGTATTGGCGCCATTGACGGAAGACACATTAGAGTGAAGAAACCACCGAACTCTGCATCAAGATATTTTAATTATCATAAGTTTTTTTCTGTAGTTATTTTGGCCATGGTAGATACAAACTACTGCTTTTTATTTGCTGATATTGGGGCCTATGGCAGTGCCTCAGATGCACGCATTTTCAGAAGCTCACGTTTAGCAAGACGATTAATGTCTGATAGTTTAAGTTTGCCTGCACCAAGACCATTGCCTGGTACTAATGGCCCTATTGTTCCTTTTGTAATGGTTGCAGATCAGGGGTTTGCATTGTCTAGGCATTTGATGCGTCCATATCCCAGAAGAGGGCTGGACAGATCAAAAGCCCTATTTAATAGCAAATTGGCCAGAGCACGTTGCTATGTTGAACGTGCCTTTGGCATTTTGGCCTCAAGATGGCGCATTTATCAAACCACCATCCAACTCCAACCAACCACCGTCAAGGCTGTCATTAAAGCTACAGTAGTGTTACATAATTACTGTAGATTACATGAAAGCAATGACGAAGACATTGAGGAGTTGCCTGCTTTAAATGCACCATTTGTAGAGAATGGTAGTGTTAGAACCACTGTGTCCACTTCTGGTCTACAAGTGAGGAATCAGTTTAAAGATTATTTTAGTTTAAATCGCCATAGTCATGTATAATTTTGACATTGTTATAGTTTTTTATCACTTGCTTACATAAGCACAAACACATATGTATTACAAAAGAGAAAATGACCATACATAGGTATAATTTGTGGTTTTTTTGTTGGTTGGTTGTGTTTGTGGTCCCCATAAACTATTGTGATATAACTATATTGCTATAACATCAGGAATTTTTGATATTCTAAAAACAGTACTACTGAATGTACATGACTAATAAAAATATGGCAAATTGTTTTTGAAAAAATTAGTCCAGAATTATTATTTTACCTATGTATGTATGTTATCTTTTGCAATACACCCTGTATTTTTTTTTTTTTTTTAAAACAATTTTGTCAGGGACATTAGCCCATACAAAACACCATACTTTATTATGCAATAATGTCATGCAAACATAATTTGTTTGACACTATTGGAATACAAGTATGGGACCAGACGATATGCAGATACTGCATAGTGGCTGGATTTTTATTAATAAAGGTGTCTGAATGTTAGTGTAGTAGTTTATGTGCGTGCATTTTTTCCCTAAACCCAGCTTATTCTAATGGATGGTCCAAACAACATGTCCAGAGTAAGGCATCATTCTAACAGGCAGGTATTGTTTTTGAAGTGATAGAGTAATTTCTATAGCATTTTTGTAAAGGAAAACAAAAATATGACCACATGCATATAGAGTAAGTAATGTGTTACATTTTGATATGTTTTCCCACCACCAATACCCTAGAAAACATACCAAAATGTAAAATAATACATACAATATCACATTATGATTCAACTAAATCCTCTAGGCTACTGATGTTTTCCTGTGTAGGCTCTATTGCATGGACATCTACAGAATATGTTTGCTGCACAACAGTAGATGTTGTAGTGAGTGACTTATCAGTGTTTCCACTAGTAACAGTTGTTGTACTTGGAACAAATAATGATGCAGTTGTTTGAGCAGATGGAAGACCAAGTGTAGGTGGTACATATTGATGTGTTGGAAGAGGCTGAGTATGTGTGTATGTGAAGTTAGTTGGGTAAGTCTGTTGTTGAAAGTACTGTTGTTGTGGATTATTAGGAACATGGTAGGCTGTTGGTTGTTGAAACATTTGAGGTAGTCTATGAACATTACTAACAATACTAGGATAGTTAAAAGAGGTTTGCATTGGTGTTTGTTGGGGTACTTGTGGGACAAATGTTGGCTGTTGAGATGGCCTTTGTGTCATTAATGTACCTGTTTGGTATGGGACAACTGTTGGCCTAATTTGTACATCAGTTGCCATAGAAGAAGATGGACACTGTATATGTGTTTGTTGCACTACAGGATTAAGTTGAAAATTAGAGAAATGTTCTTCTGTTTGGGTTTCCACAGTTTGTTGAGTTGTGTTTGTGTGTGGACCACGTGGATTGGCTCTCCATTGTTCTATCACTTAAAAACAATAAATGGGTTCTGGCTCATGTTGGGTAGCAGATATTAGTGTTATTAAGGATGCCTTCAATCTGTCCTGCCTATCAAGTGCAACCAATGCAAGAGAGGGAGAAAGGGAGCGGCAAAATCTCTCTCCATCACTCTCTGGTATCAGTGAATTCATCATGTGTATAATTCTGGTATCAATGATATCTGGCAGGGAACGTAAATCTTCATAACGCCTATGTCGGCGACCACGGATAGATTGGGCTACTGTGCGCAGGGTATTAGTTGATATTCTTGGCTGTGTGCCTGCATGTTGCTGTGGACTACTCTCCGCAAGAACTGGTGAAGGCCCACTTTGTTGCCCTGTAGACTGGCCTGCAATTACATTAGTGGATTGACTTGTTCCCAAACCCAAATCAGAGGACATTTCTTCTGCGTCTGGCTGGCTGGTGTTGGGGATTGTTGGTGGTTGATATGAGGTTGGCTCCATCTCAGAAGCAGAGGTCGCTGTTAATACTGCTGACTGGGCTTCCTCACTATCTTCCAGATTATCCTCTGTACTTTGATGACAAAAAAAAAAAAAATTAATGTGTGCCTTTAAAAAAACCCACCATGTGATGTAATGGTTTCAACTTACTTTGGTACTTTCATAATGGGCATAAGGAAGCTCAGTTTTTCATAATGGACATATTTTTTCTTTTTTGCAGCGGCAGCTGTGGTGGCCACTGGTTTATATTCTCTTCTGAACTGGTCACGGGCTGAGCGCCATCGCCGTTTGACAAGATCCACTGTTTAAAAAAAATACATTGAAAAATAAGGTCACAAATTCTAACAATTGTAGATTTAAAAAATTAGACATTAGTCTTGTATTGCAACAATTGTAAAAAATAGGAACACACATCCATGTGTATGAAAACAACAACCCATAACACTCATATAGTGACATAATAACACAATAAGCATGAGAAAGAAAACAAGTTCACCAGTAAAAATCTTAAACCACTGAATAATCATTTATCTCCTTTTAAATGTCCAAAAAAAAAAAAAATCTACATAAAGCCATGAGAAACAAAATGACTACTAACCCATAAAGTGCCATATGTTCCACATAGATTTTCCATTATACACTACACATTACTGTTACCATTCCAGACATGGTGACACCAAGGAACATGCATAATAAACCAAACATAGAAATACAACTCAAAATGTATAGACAATTCACAGCACATTTGCAATAGAAAAAGCACAGAAATGGAAACCAAAAAAACCCTCATATATTTAATAGTGGCTTGACCACCCTTGTGCCTTTTGTACATGCATAAAATGCTTCGCAGACCACATATACACATGCTGACATTACTAGTAAACTGCAATGAATACTTCAAAAGGCCAAAAAAATACACTCTCCTGTTTGTGAGTCTCCAGTGTATCTCAAAATGAGTCAGGCCCATTAATACATGCCAAACAAACTATATAAATATGTTTCTAATCTGCCTACAGAATGTGCACATGTAGGTAAAGACAGAAGCAATGCAAATATCTGTACTCACCATATCTATTTTTCTTTCCAGGGGTACATTGAGACCATCCATTCCTAGGGTAGACTATCTCTGCCACAGACATCCATGCTCGTTCCACCATTAACCTGACATGATAGCCATCAACATGTGTGTCCCACAGCTCTGGATGCCTCTCTACTTCTCCAATCAGCCTCTCTGTATCGATTCTGGGCGCCATGCTCAGTACCTGTGGTGTTCTCTGTGCTCAAAGTTCCCCTGCAGTGAGAGGACAGGTGCCCAGCTGCTGTCTGGCGTGCAAATGAGACAGGAAATGTATGTTTGGCGCCAGAATTAATGGCCTACAATTGACCTGATAGATTGGTAACAAGTGTTTCAAATTTTGTGATGAAAAATGGACACGGACAATACGTGCTGAACACGGACATACTCCGTGTGCGGTCCGTGCAGGCACGGACCCATAGACTAAAGCGGGTTCGTACCTGTGCGTTGCCGGCAAAAAACGGACATGTCGTCTGTGTAGAAAAGCGCACACACGTACTTATGACACGGACACACATTCCGTGTGATTTTACGTGCGTGTGCCATCTACCATTGAATAACATGGGTCTCCATGTGTACGTGTCTCCGGTACGTGCAAATACGTACCGCACACGTACAAAAAAAACGGATGTGTGTTGCAGGTCCCATACAGACAGGTTGCAGCTGCAGAACTACAAGGCTCAAGCATACTCCATCCAGGACTGTATGTAGGAGTTTTTTGCCCCCCAAAAAAATTACATGGGCTTCGCCATGTTTTTGTATGCTAGCCAGGTACAGCAGGCAGCTA
Source organism: Anomaloglossus baeobatrachus (assembly GCF_048569485.1). Taxonomy (NCBI): domain Eukaryota; kingdom Metazoa; phylum Chordata; class Amphibia; order Anura; family Aromobatidae; genus Anomaloglossus; species Anomaloglossus baeobatrachus. Next base: position 474,781,757 of record NC_134353.1, read on the forward strand.
CGGGCTGCCCCCAACCCCCAGCTGCCTATTTGTACCCAGCTGGGAACCAAAAATATAGGGAAGTCCTTTTTTTTTTAATTATTTCATGAATTTCATGAAATAATTAAAAAAAAAAAGACGTGGGCTTCGCCCAATTTTTGTGTCCAGCCAGGTACAACTAGGCAGCTGGGTATTGGAATCCGCAGCTCAGGGTGCCCAAGCTTTCTGGGCACCCCTGCTGCGAATTGCAGTCCGCAGCCGCCCCAGAAAATGGAGCTTTCATAGAAGCGCCATCTTCTGGCGCTGTATCCAACTCTTCCAGGTGCCCTGGTGATGGGTGGCTCACTGGGTAATAATGGGGTTAGGGCTAGCTGTATATTATCAACTGGCCCTAAGCCTGAAATTCATGGTGTCACGCCAATATTAGACATGGCCACCATGAATTTCTAGTACAGATAAAAAAAACACAACACACAGAAAAATATTTTTATTACAAATAAAACACAACACAATTAGTGACTCCATCTTTATTGAAATAAAGAACCCCCCTCCTCAGTAATCCTGGGTCAAGGGTCTCGCGCCGTCTAATCCAGATCCAATATCATTTGATCGGTTTGCTGGAAGGCAAAGCGATCAGATGATGTGTCAGGTTCAAGGGCCTGAATCCCATGACACAGCAGCTGATTGTATAAACAGCTTTTATATAATCAGCTGATGCATCAGTGAAAAAAAAAAAATAAAAAATACACACTTCAGTGCAGACTCCTGTCCGACAGCATCAGCTGATAGTTTAGCCGGCCGGGCGGTAAAAAGCCGGCCTCACCGCTCGACTTATAGTGTCAGCTGATCCCGTCAGGTGACTGCATCAGCTGATCATTGCCAGGTCTGAGAGAGAGAGAGAGAGAAGAAAGAGAGGAGAGAGAGAAAAGAGAGAGAAGAGAGAGAGAAGAGATAGAGGAAAGAGAGAGGAGAGAGAGAGGAGAGAGGAGAGAGAGAGAAGAGAGAGAGGGGATTGGAGATCGGAGAAAGAGAAAAGAGAAAGAAAAGAGAGAAGAGAGAGGAGAGAGAGAGAGGAGAGAGAGAAGAGAGAGAGGAGAGAGAGAGGAGAGAGAGAGGAGAGAGAGAGGAGAGAGAGAGGAGAGAGAGAGAGGAAGAGAGAAAAAGAGAGAGGGAAAAGAGAGAGAGAGAGGAGAGAGAAAAGAGAGAGGAGAGAGGAGAGAGGAGAGAGAAGAGAAAGGAGAGAGAGATAGAGAGAGAGAGAAGAGAGAGGAGAGAGCAATGCAGCCTCATTCCGTGAACTGCTCCGATTTTAGATGTGTGTCCCGCGGCTCACAGCTGATGTCCGACTCCTCCTCTCAGTGCATAATAAATTAAATTATAATTATAAATTAATAATAATTATATTATAATATAGTATGTTTTCTCTGCCCTCTCTGAAACACTTTCTTTCCTCTCCTTGTCCATAGTATGTTTTCTCTGCCCTCCCTGACACTTTCTTCCCTCTCCTTGTCTGTAGTATATTTTCTCTGCCCTCCCTGAATCACTTTCTTCCCTCTCCTTGTCTGTAGTATATTTTCTATGCCCTCCCTGAATCACTTTCTTCCCTCTCCTTGTCCATAGTATGTTTTCTCTGCCCTCCCTGAAACACTTTCTTCCCTCTCCTTGTCCATAGTATGTTTTCTCTGCCCTCCCTGAAACACTTTCTCCCCTCACCTTGTCTATAGTATGTTTTCTCTGCCCTCTCTGAAACACTTTCTTCCCTTTCCTTGTCCATAGTATGTTTTCTCTGCCCTCCCTGAAACACTTTCTTACCTCTCCTTGTGTATAGTATTTTTTCTCTGCCCTCCCTGAAACACTTTCTTCCCTCTCCTTGTCTGTAGTATTCTTTCTCTTTCTCAGCCTTCCCTGAAACACTTTCTTCCCTCTCCTTGTCCATAGTATGTTTTCTATGCCCTCCCTGAAACACTTTCTTCCCTCTCCTTGTCTGTAGTATGCTTTTGCAGCCCTCCCTGAAACACTTTCTTCCCTCTCCTTGGGAGACAGAGAGAAAAAGAGAGAGAGAGAAAGAGAGAGAGAAAGAGAAAGAAAGTGAGAGAGAGAGAGAAAGAGAGAGAGAGAAAGAGAGAAGAGAGGGAGAAGAGAGAGAGGAGAGAGAGGGGAGAGAGGAGAGAGCAATGCAGCCTCATTCCGTGAACTGCTCCGATTTTAGAGGTGTGTCCTGCGGCTCACAGCTGATGTCCGGCTCCTCCCCTCAGTACATAATTAAATTATAATTATATAATTAGAATTTAAAATTAAAAATAAAAAAATAAAACAAACAGAAATTCTTTACCGGGACCAGGACAAGAACTCCTGAAATTATGCTTTTTAGGCAAACACACTATCCACTAGTCTACTGTCTCTAATGACAAAGATAGGCAGATTTGGTAATCTTGACTTCTGCATTCTCTGCTCTGCTCTGCTCAGTCTCTGCTCTGCTCAGTCTCTGCTCTGCTCTGCTCAGTCTCTGCTGACAGCGCGATTTACTTCATTGCTACGTGGAGCTGATACACTGCAATCGTGTTCTACGGTGCTGCTGCAGCTTCATGTATCCGAGCTGACAGTGTCGTGTGGATTACGTCGGACCTGGAGGGGTATTTGGGGATTAATAAAGAGGTAAATAAGGTGTTTTTTGTCTTTTATTCCAAATAAAGGATTTTTTGCTGTGTGTGTTTCTTTACTTTCACTTTCAGTTTAATCATAGAAGGTGTCTCGGGGAGACGCCTGGCATGATTAAACTCATTATTACCACGATTGCCACCGCACCAGGGCAATTCGGAATGAGCTGGGTGGAGTCCTGGGACTGTCGCATCTAATGGATGCGGCGATTCCGGGCGGCTGCCTGCTGATATTGTTAAGGTGGTGGGCTCCCGATAACGTGGTGCTCTCCATCCTGACAATACCAGCCTCCAGCCGTGTGGCTTTATCCTGGCTGGTATCAAATATGGGGGGAACTGCATTTTTTTATTATTATTTATTTATTTATTTTACTCCACGATATAGACCCGCCCACCTGGGGCTGTGAGTGGTTGCAGTGAGACAGCTGTCACTCAGCTTGGGGACATGTCTGACTGCAACCAATCATGGGCGCCGGTGGGCAGGGAAAGCACGGAATAACTGATTGCCTAATGAAGCGGCAGCCATTTTCTAAAGATGAAAAGACTCCGCAGATTTGTGACAGACGTGGAGCGAGGCTCCCGTGATCGGTGAGTAGGAAAGGGAGAGGTATTGTGCTGGGGACGCAGGACACATGCAGATAGCAACATGTGCACATAGCCTTACTGTGAAAAGCCACGTTTATGGTGATCGAACCATTCTCGAACCTAACCCGCCAAAATCACTCGAACATTAAATTGGCGAACCTCGAATATCGCTCAACTCTAGTCCTTAACCTCTGACCGCAGGTAGCCTGGCCTCAGGTGACCTCAATGAACTCTGACTAAGTTCACAGACCTGCATCTGCTGCATTTTTGTTTTGCCAAGAGATCCAGATTTGGTGCTGAACTTTCTACATCATATTCCTGTATCCAATCTATACCTCCTGGGGAAAAAAACACATCACTACCACATGCGGGATGATGCGGTAGTGATGTGATTTTTTTTTTTTTTTTTTTTTTGGAGGACGTGTAGGTTGGGTGCAGGAATATAGTGTACAATTTTCAGCACTAAATCTGCATTTCTTAGCAAAAAAATGCACAAAAATGGTTTTGACACCATTCAACATAGATTGACAGCAGGATTTAACCAGTTAACAGGAGCAGCCATATCGGCTGATCTGATCAGCCAACATGTGCAGGGAAACATGCAGGCTCATGCCGCTAGCCCACTTCAAAGAGAGAGACATGTAAAATCAACTACTATGATATTGGATTTGTCCTACACATTGCATCAAACAGAGGGAGGGTTACCTTACATTTTTATTTGTTTTTTTATGCATAATTTTTATTTAAAGGAAAATGAAGATACTGAACTTAAAGAAGACATTATTAAGCCTATTATTATTATTATTATTATTATAGCGCCATCAATTCCATGGCGCTTTACATGTGAAAGGGGTATACATAATAGGGACAAGTACAATAATCATAAACAATACAAGGCACAGACTGGTACAGGAGGAGAGAGGTCCCTGCCCGCGAGGGCTCACAGTCTACAAGGGATAGGTGAGGATACAGTAGGTGAGGGTAGAGCTGATTGAGCGGCGCTGCATCAGACTGAGGGTTACGGCAGGTTGTAGGCTTGTCGGAAGAGGTGGGTCTTCAGGTTCCTTTCGAAGCTTGTCAAGGTAGGCGAGAGTCTGATGTGTTGTGGCAGAGCATTCCAGAGTATGGGGGAGGCACGGGAGAAATCTTGGATGCTATGGTGGGAAGAGGAGATGAGAGGGCAGCATAGAAGGAGATCTTGTGAGGATCGAAGGTTACGTGCAAGTAAGTACCGGGAGACTAGGTCAGAGATGTAGGGAGAGACAGGTTGTGGATGGCTTTGTAGGTCATGGTTAGGGTTTTGAACTGGAGTCATTGGGCAATGGGAAGCCAGTAAAGGGATTGGCAGAGAGGAGAGGTCGGGGAGTAGCGGGGAGACAGGTGGATTAGCCGGGCAGCATAGTTTAGAATAGATTGTAGGGGTGCGAGACTGTTAGAAAGGAGGCCACAGAGCAGGAGGTTGCAATAATCCAGGCGGGAGATAATAAGGGCATGTAAAAACCTATGGAAACTTTTTGTCACAAGAGCCCATTGATGAGGTTAGAAAACTCCTTCTGATTTTTTCTCTCTTAAATGGGTTGTCCAATGAATACCAAGAGAAAAGTATTCCAGCTCACCGCTATGATGTGTAAATCTAAGGACTGGACCACCTGATCCTGCACGGAAATCCGAGGCACAGGGAAACAAATTCAGAAGAAGTGAAGTCCAGCGGATCACAGGCAAATGGATTAAAACCTTTTCTTCATTTTCATCTCATTAAAATGGACAGACAGCATCCACAAGGTACAGTTATCCAACGCGTTTCGACATAACGCCGTGTCGTAAGTTCTTATTCATGGATCATGAATAAGAACTTACGACACGGCGTTATGTCGAAACGCGTTGGATAACTGTACCTTGTGGATGCTGTCTGTCCATTTTTAATGAGATGAAAATAAAGAAAAGGTTTTAATCCATTTGCCTGTGATCCGCTGGACTTCACTTTGTCCAATGAATACAGTACATTTTAAACAATAGATCTTAGAATATTACATCACACAATTAGATGTGTTTAAAAAAAAGTGTTCCAGTACTGAGTTAATCTTATAGGTGTGCTCCTGTATGTACTGTTTAATAGTTGTATCTTACATTGTAGAGATGCTTGAGTTCACGTATGCGTGTACACAATTTCTGGCCAAGGGAGAAAACATGTCAATATACTAGTGACACAGCATGGATTGTGTTTGCGTAGGGGAACACACTTCCCCACCTGTTTGTTTAATCACAGAAGCGAGAGTTTCTGCCATGTCACCTGTCTCCTCATCTCATGATAAATCAAGTCAGTGAGATATGGACTCGGGCCGCAGATTGGCTTCTTTGTAACTGACTTGATTTATGATGAGCTAATGGGCTGGTGATAAGCAAAAACACTTGCTCCTGTGATAGAACAAACAAGGATATGTCTTCCCTCACAGAAAGGAGCTGCTAAGAGCCCCTGTAGCATGACAAATATGTTCAGCTATATTGCCTACCATGGCCAGGAGCTGTGTATGCATAACCATGAGCTGCAGCATGTCTAGATGGTTGGACATAGGAAATAACAGAGTACATAGCAGGGGCACATATATATATAAAAGAAGAACTCAGCACAGGAACATTTTTTTTAATCAACAAATTGAAGAGCTTAATATGCCAAGATGTATTAAAATGTACATTATTTGTGGGAAAACCTTGTTTTCCCTTGTAAATATGTATGTAATCTTGTAACATATTGCAGACTAATAACATAATTCCCAATTGCCATCATCACAATTTTTCAGAGATATATAATTGATATTCAGGATTATGTGATCAAAAGTCATAATAACTTGGATCCCAAGGCATCTTATGTGATGAGTGATGACCAAAATACTTTTTCCTAATGATGAAGCCTTGTTCTGAGCCTCTAGAGGCAAATGTTGGAAAGTAGCTCCAGTCTATATACAAGGAGTAGTCACATGATCCTGTACAATACCATTGCGGCTTTGTGTGACGCCCCTGGACTATCGAGTCATCACAGGGTATTGCACAATCTGCCCTCCCGTGCAATATCCAAATCCTTCTTGTTTATGGGTCCCCAACTACATGGTGTTGCCTACATCAGCTAATCAAAATCCTAGGTACACTCTGCACCACACTCACCAGACACACCAGTGGACGGCCTGAGTGGAATAGGGTCACCCACTTGGGGGGTTGGTTAGGGGAGGTCAGGAGTGTCAGGAGTAGTGGAGAGTAGAGAGTTGGAGTTTGTAAGTGGAAGTGAGAGGAGGTCAGGAGCCGGGCTCCTAGGAAGAAATCTAGGTGGCAGACGGTGGCCTGGGCCTAAAGGAGCTGGACCACCGGCCGCAGGGGTTCGTGGTAAGGAGCACAGGTCTGTCAAGGAGGACAGCCAGCGGCCTTGCACCATCATCGGGCTGGGACCAGGGCACGACGGGGTACGTGGACCCTAGGTCAGGGAGTAGCTTCAGGCAACCTGAAAATTTACCCTACGAGAACGGAGCCTTCAAGATCCGCTCTCCACCTGCTCCAAAATCAGGGTACTAGCGCAACGAGGGGGATAGGACTTTCCACTAAAACGGTCAGGAAATCCCAATCGTAAACCCTGAGAGCAAGCTCCTGTGTCGCCCTGCTCGCAGCAGCCGAGCTGCTTGGATCCGGACCTTCAGTGGGTGGCTCGAGGGTCTCCGGACCTGGGGTCTCACGGTCACTTCAATCAAAAAGGGGGATTATGGTGGTAGATGAAGGACGTATATGTACGGGCTGCGCCATATTAAGTTCATGATGCCACCCACGGTATGTGGTGAAGTTGGACACCACCGCTGCAGTTACGGGGGCACTCGGGGGAGATGTTATGCAGCAAGTTGTTAACCCCTCCGTGGGCAGGGATGGTGGCCCCGGGACCCGTTGGTGTTTTGGTGCAGGGAGATGGGCGACAGCAGGCTGCTGGTGTACTCACTATTGAAGGAAACACACGAGTCTCTGGTAAACCAAGGTGATGGTGGTCGGTGCCTGCAGCCGGATGCATTCTGGTTCCCCCACCCGGCTGGTGGTCTCTGTCTTTCTCCTGCACCGTTGTAAGATGGTGGACTGCCTGTGCTTGCAACTTCAGGAGTCCGCTCCCGGCTGGATGTGGCCTAAGGAGCCCTTGCCCGCCGACGCTGGCCCGTGGGATCTCTGAGCCCTGGCGGTGGCCTTTTATCCCCCTCGTTGGGCTGTTGTCTTCTAATAGGGACTTTGGGTGGGACAGGACCAATAGTCCTGGCCTCAATCGGTAAATTAACCGGTTCCAGTCGCTTCTGGTCCCGACTTCAGGGTCCGAGTACCCCTTGTGTGCTTTGGTTTCCGAGTCGGTTCCCCGGGTCGGTACCGGCGGGCCACTACCCTGTCCCGGTCCACCTCGGTTCCACCGAGCCATCTTCCCGGCTCCTGCAGACGGAGACCGCCGTCTGCCTCCTAGCCAATGGCATCAGGGCTCCTACCCTGGCGCCGCTCAGTTTGGGGTATCTGCCTCTGCTGGAGCTGCACACAGCTCCAGAACACAGTCCTCTCCAACTTGAACTCTAAACTGATCTGAACTGAACTGTTTACTTTTCCGCCCCGGGCTGTCCAGACACCTTGGTGGGAGTCTTCCAACCGCTTGGTTCCATCCCCTGGTGTGTCCATCTAGCCCTGAGGGGGTTGACTAGGGTTTTGAGGTTGGCTGATGTCACCTGTGAGGGAAAGGTGTAGTGCAGGGGCCTATCTGTGACTACCTGGCCTGGCCAGGGCGTCACACTTCCACACTTAGCCATAGTGGGGAGCGGGACCTGACTAGTTCCATACTACCAGGACCAACAGAGAAGTAACTTACTGCCATTAGGAAGGTCACGGATCACCAGGCAGCACCATTGGGGATGGGACCCGAACTACGCTCCCCTCAGCAGCAGCGGTATCCAGAACTTTGGTTTATCCAGTTGTCGGTGTCAGCTTAATGGACTGAGTGAGTACGAAAGTGACCCCTCTGCACCCAACGGCACTTCCCCAACACCTTCATCGAGTCCCGGGGCATTCCCCCTACTTGTGGATGCCCTACTCCATCGCCCCCGGGTACTCCCAACTGCAGCGGTGGTACTCCACATTACCACACACCATGGGTGGCGTCACGAACTCTAAACACTATCCCCTGTAAATACCCCCTTCATTTGAGTGGCCACACGACCCCAGGATCTGGACACCTCTCGAGCCACCACAGATCCAGATCCGAGCAGCCCAGCTGCTGGCACGGGGGCGGCACACCTCAAAATTCTTGGCATCACGAACAGGATGCGAGCAAGACCCACTTACCTGGGTGACGTGTGCCTTAGAAGTTGAAACTGCGAGTCAAAATCCCCATTTCCCGACAATTCCTCCGTCTTCCGCCATCTTTTGGCGCCAAAACGCCATCTTTTCCAAGAAAGCGCGCGAAGTAGAAGCCCCACCCTTCATCCTGAGAGTGAGCTGGAACCGGAAGTTCCCAGAGGGCCACAGCAGCGAGAGAGAGCTGAGTGAAAACAGAGGTGGAGCGCGAGAATGTCTGCGCCAGACGATGGAAGTGTCTACCCCCACCAGGTGACGGCATGTAGCAGCGGAAGAGAAGCAGGGACGCCGGGACTATGCCATAACGTTCCTGAACCCCGCAGAGAAAAGATGGCGGAGCGGAGCTGGTCAACGGAACGTGCTGATCCCAGGACCGCGACCTGGATTGAGGAAGAAACAGAGCAGCTTTGCAGAAGGATGCAAACGCAGTTCCTTTTCATATTGGATCACTGGAGGGAAGAGATGAGGAGCCTGGCGGTGGCGGTGCGAGCATGTGCGATCAAAATCCCACGTGAAGAGAGGGTAAGCGGTTACCCAGTCCCTAATGATTGCCCCAATCCGGCCGATGCGGCTGAGGGATCTAGACCGCCCCCTGTTATGATCCGGAACCATGGAAGACCACCATAAATCATTGGTAAACGTTGACAAGAGCATTGGCAACTAATCTGGCCGCCATCCCCCTACTAACCATCAACACTAGAAGTAGCCAAGGGGTGAACTAACATCCTGTGCACCGCGAATCCAGCCGGAGAACTAGCTATCCTAAAGGAAGGAAAGATGAATAACTCTGCCTCAGAAAATAGATAAAGAATAGCAAGCCCCCCACATTCAAAGACTGCGGTGATATAGGAAAACACAATACACAGATAGATGATAGGATTAGCAAAAGGTGAGGCCCTACTGACTAAATAGGACAGGATAGGAAAGGGACTGATGGTGGCCAGAGAAAAACCTTGCAAAAATCCAAAAAACTGATAGTACAAAAGCCCTCAGATCACTAGATCTGAACTCCGTCCTATACAAGGCGCTCTTGTCATACCAATGAACAGAAAGCAGGAACCATTACACATTCAAGAAGCAACAAACACATGGACTTATAGGAGTAATACTCCAAACATAGCTGCAGGGAGCTTCCCAGCTAAGCAACTGAGAGGGAAGATCCCTGCATGCAAATAAACTGAAAACAACCACAGTAAATGACAAACTCAGATAAGAGCAAAAAGAACCAAACAACAAATAAAGAGCCAAGCACTTATCTGGGGTAGATGTGGTCTGGAGCAGGATGAAGCAGGCTGGTGTACAAAGAACAACTGACATCCGGCATAGCCTGCTAGCAGACCAGGGTTTAAATAGGCAGAGAGTTAGCAATGGAAACGCCCATTGCTCAACACACCTGGTCTCTGTCCAAACCATTCCTGGCCACAAGAGGGAGCCTCACAGCAGCAAAAGCATAACTGACATTCAAAACAGCCCCCGCTCCCGGTGAGCACTCCGCCGCCACCAACCTCGTTCTCGGCGGACGCCGAGTTGCCTGCTCCCACCATGGCAGCGGAACCTTTACCCCCCGTTTATGAAGATGCAGCTGCAGAACCCCCGGTTCCATCACTCGACCCGGTCACGACAGCGGTCACCCCGACACCGGCCAGACCAGACCCGGCCGCATCACCGGCCCGTCCTTAGAGGCGGAGCACCAGGACTCTGCAACCCCGGCTGTGGAGAAGTTGGTATATCTACCCGATGTAACGGAGGTGGAACCTGAAGAGCTGCAGGTTCTACAACCGCGCGGCATCCCAACAGCTATTGGGGCTGCAGAAGCACAGCTAAAACCTATGCCAGCAAGGAGCCAAGGCCGGATGCTGACGCCCCCTACTGGAAACAACACCAGCAAAAGCTGAAACCGGAGATGAAAACACGAGATCAGCGACGACGGGAGCTGGCCACTCGTACACACCAAGAGAAGGAGCAGGTGAGAAGCGCTGTTCCCGAGTCCCAGGGCCACGGTGCCGTGGTCTGGTGGATAATAATCTAGGTGGCAGACGGTGGTCTGGGCCTAGAGGAGCTGGACCACCGGCCGCAGGGGATCGTGGCAAGGGGCACAGGTCTGTTGAGGAGGACAGCCGGCGGCCTTGCACCATCACCGGGCTGGGACCAGGGCACGACGGGGTGCGTGGACCCTAGGTCAGGGAGTAGCTTCAGGCAACCTGACAATTTACCCTACGAGAACGGAGCCTTCAAGATCCGCTCTCCACCCGCTCCAGAATCAGGGTACTAGTGCAACGAGGGGGATAGAGTGTGGAACAACAAGAGAGGTGGGAGCGCACCACTTAAATCAGGAATGAGTGAAGTACAAAGTCAAGGGGGTGCTATCTGGTGCAGTATGGACGTATATGGCTACTACTCTCGCACTTTCCCTGAGGAAGCCGCTCTCGCGGCGATACGCGTTGGCCTAGCCGCCCTGGGCAAATTGCTGCACCTCTTCTGTGCCCTACTTTCCATTGCCGGCCTCTGGTCCTCCCTCGTCGACCTTTCCACTCGCACGTATTGTGCTTTTGGCCACCTGGATATACATTTTTTGCCCATATTGAGGTCCAGCAGCCGTGCACACGTCCTACTTTTAGGATCCAAATACTGGCAATCTGATGCTCTTGCTTGCATTACTCCATCATCTGCACCCGCCGAGCAGGTCTAGTATGCACATTATCCGCTTATGATCCTGTGCAACTTGTCTTAGGTTATTTTTCGGTATTAGTCCATATACCCCAGTGACCTATGTATTTTACTGTGCCGGTTCTGTGCGTTGCTAGTCAGTCGCAGTACTGCCCGTAACATCTTCATATATTGCTTTGCACTCAAAAAGCGGGCCCAGCATATTCATTGCTAGACACTTACCCTGTGTATTGTGCTTCAGGTTTATTCTTGATACCAATGTATATATAAGTGTTCCATTTACCACTCTACATCGGCTCGGTGTACTTTGTACTTGTTGTGCTCATCATTCCGATATTGGCTATCTCCATGTATAATATATTTTGACTTGCTGTATATGACCTCTGTATTCCCTGTTGTCACAGACTGTATATAGACCATCTTTCAGCATTGTATATTGGCACTTTGGTGCACGGCACTGCCACTCTTACATTTATTGTTCATGACCAATTATTGTGCCAACTCTCCGGCCCAGGGCGGGCTGACCTCACCTCATGTTTGTTTTTTATGTTGCACTTTGGTTTTAATGTTTTTAATATTTTGTACCCAATAAAGGCTTCTTTTTTATCTTTCATCACTGGTGTGCATCTGTTTCATGTGCAGTAGCTTTCCTCCCCTTTTTTTTGCCAACGAGGGGGATAGGACTTTCCACTAAAATGATCCAGGAAATCCCAAGCGTGAACCCTGAGAGCAAGCTCCCACACTTAGCAATAGTGGCAAGCGGGACCCAACTAGTTCCATACTACCAGGACCAACAGAGAAGTGAACTTAGTGCCAGGAGGAAGGTCACAGATCACCAGGCAGGACTATTGGGGACGGGACCCAAACTACGCTCGCCTCAGCGGCAGCGGTATCCAGAACTTTAGTTTCTCCAGTTGTTGGTGTCAGCTTAATGGACTGAGTGAGTACGAAAGTGACCCCTCTGCACCCAACGGCACTTCCTCAACACCTTCATCGAGTCCTGGGGCATTCCCCCTATCCGTGGAGGGTTCTAACACCTGGCTGCCCTACTCTATCGCCCCCGGGTACGCCTAACTGCAGCGGTGGTACTCCACATTACCACACACCACAGGTGGCGTCATAAACTCTAAACACTATCCATTGTAAATACCACTTTCATTTGAGTGGCCGCACGACCCCCGGGTCCGGACACCTCTCGAGCCACCGCGGATCTGGATCCGAGCAGCCCGGCTGCTGGCACGGGGGCGGCACATTTGTAAACCATGATAGAAGATGGTAAAGGTGTATGTTATGTAGTGCAAGTGCAATAAAATACAAGTCAATCAGCTAGGATTATAAGATAAAATATGAATGAATGTGCTTCTGTCCTACAATTTTTATAGCTTAACACAAAAACTATCAATAAAACATGTATTTTATCAACAGTGTTTTAAGAACAATGCAAAGATATTAAAAGATTAAATGGATGACCAGATACCACTGATATGGAGGGCTATGTTGGAGACAGATTTATGCCTTTGATAATTGTGTCATCAGGCCATCTGAAACACTTTGTCAGAGTCTGTGAATGTTACAAAGAGGGACAAAACTGTTACAGAATTAGAATTATTCACATAGTGATATATTCACATAGGACAAGAACAGAGGATGGTAGATTTCCTTAGGGAAGGTCATAGTCATGACTATCAGCGTCACAGGCGGTCGACAGACATATCATTGGTACAACTTGTGCACACAGGGGCCTAAGGGGTAAGGAGGCTCATTATCACCTCTAAAGTAGGTGGAATTTTGCATTTTGAAGAGATTGTAGTAAAGGGCCTATATACTGTTCTAGAATAGGGGCCCGCTGTCTGTGTCCGCCAGTGATCAGGATGCATATGTGACGCCCTGGCGCTGCCAGGTGGTCACACTGTAGAAGCCCCACACAACACCTTCCCTCACAGGGTTACATACAGCCGACCTGAAACCCTAGTCACCCCCCCTCAGGGTAAGACAGGCACACCAGTGGTCGGGACCAGGCGGATGGAAAATGCCTAGGGGTCTGGAGAGCATGGGGCAGGAAAAGAGTCAGTCAAGTAGGTAGTTCAAGTGGAGGAGAAGTGAAGGTGAAGCTCGAGTACAGAGAGCAGAGGTGCCGGGGTTGGAGCCCCGCTGCATTGGCTAGGTGGCAGACAGTGGTCCGTGTCTAACAGGACACAGGAAGACGGCAGCCGGAGATCCGAGGTGGACCGGGGCAGGGTTGGAGCCCGCCGGTACCGACATCGGAAAACCGACCCGGAAACCGTGCACAGAGGGGGCACTTGGACCCTGAAGCCAGGACCGGAACCAATGGCCTAGCTAATTACCCAATTGAGGGCAGGATTATAGGTCCTGTCCCAACCAAAGTCCCAAAAGCAGACAACCACCCACAGAGAGGGATAGGGCATCCGCCAGGGCCCGGTGGGTCCCACGGTTCAGAGTCAGCGGGCACGGCTCCCAACAGAAGTACCGTGAGCGGACTCCCGCGTTCCACATCGGGAAGTCCACTACATCACAACACAGTGCAGAGGAAAGTGACACAGACCATCAGCCCGGGTGGGGGACCAGAGTACACCCGGCCACCAGCACCTTGGTTAACCACTGGACTTGTCTGATTTATTTAACTATGAGTAAGCCGAGACTCCTTGGTCTGACCAGGCTTGCCGGCCCCTGCCATCACCGTCCCCTGCACCGAGTCACCGGCCCCGGGGCAACCATCCCTACCCATGGAGGGGTTAACAACCAGCTGCCATCCCATCGCCCCTGAGTGCCCCACAGTAGCAGCGGTGGTGCTACACTTCACCACACATCGTGGGTGGCGTCACAGACTGATTACGGCAAATCCTGTACAAATACGTCCCCTTTTATTTGGAGTGTCCGCGTGACCACCGGGTCCGGAGAATCCCTCGAGCCACACTGCGGATCCGGATCCGAGCCGCCCGGCTGCTACTGACGTGGGGGCGGCACACATACAGAAGACAGGTATTATGTCTCAAAATACGTATGACAATATTGTATGTTTTTGTCTCTCTCCAGTGTTCCCTAATCTGTTCTTCTCCACCTATTACCAAACTAGAACTCCAAATAATAATAACTCCAAATAATACGGGTATGAGAACCATACAAGGGTCGTGGATTGTAAGACAAACGTATACAACATTAGACTCCTACTTCATCCCGCACTCCTTCGTAAAACAGTTATGTCCTTTATTTTATGTCACATTTTAGAAGAATTTAGTTCAAATATTAGTATTGTGTTTTCTTTGTATTATTTTATGCAACAGAATGATGCAAAAGGCAGCATATTGTGTTTACACCAGCATTATTCATAGTTATCTTGGAAGACAGAAGAATTCGTGTTCCAGAATGTGCAGTAAATATTATTCAATTTACATTATCAGACCCAGAGTGAGCCTACAGTATATCGGATTTTTTGCTAACCAAGATTATCAAGTTATGGACATGGCATTAGACCTTTGTGACTCAAAACATATGTATGCTACATACCGTACTAGTTCCACTTTGAGTGCAAAAGGTTGGGGGTTTTGTTAAGAAAAACAACAATTCCATACTAGATTGATTTTTTTATTTTCAGGTAGATATAAATGCACTTTTACATTTGCAACATGTTACATCTGTCAGTAGGATCAACTCTAATCTGTCTATGTTTTATTCCAGATAAATCTGCTTTTCTTATATGTAAGTGAGCTGTTCTAGGCTATGGGCCGGACACTTATCTGGATGAGAATCTGTCTCCAGGGCTTACTTTTTTTTTTTTATAAAAGGTAGTATGATGCCCTGGCCTATCAGGTCGTCACAAGGGTGCCGTGCAATCTGCCCTTCTGCATGGTACCCGCTCCTCCTTGGTTACGGGTCCTGTCCCTTTGGTGTTGCTAAGAACAGGTATACACAAATCCTGAGGAACACTCTGCACACAACCCACCAAACACCCATTGGGCAGCCTCAGGGGAATAGGGTCGCCCAGATGGAGTGATGGTAGAAGGAGGGCCAGAAGTGTCAGGAGTAAGGAGAGGAGAGTAGTGGAGAAGTGCCAGTGAGCAGTGACAGGAAAGGTCACGCTGCGGAGCTGGGCTCCTGTAACCGTCCCAGGTGCCAGACGTTGTTCTGGCCTGGAAGAAGCTGGAACCCCAGTCGCAGGGGGTAGTGACAGGGGGCACAGTACTGCCACGGAGGGCAGACAGGCGGCCTTGTGCTACAACCGGGCATGGGCCAGGGCACGACGGGGTACGCAGACCCTAGGCTGGGAAGTAGCTTAATGCTGCCCAGTAATTCACCCGACGGGAACGGAATCTTCATGAACTGCTCTCCACCCGCTCCAAAATCGGGGGTACTAGCGCAACGGAGGGATAGGACTTCCCAAAACCGTCCAGAAAATCCCAAATGTGAACCCTGAGAGCAAGCTCACTCTGCTAGCCATGCAGGTGAGCGGGACCCGAGTAGTTTTAGGTGAAAGGGATCCACCAAGTGTAAACATGGTGCCAAGAGACAAGGCTTCAGACCAACCAGCAACGCCAAAAGGGCACGGACCCAATGTGTTTGGATTTAGGCTGCAGGGCGTTCAAGACTTTGGTTTACCTGGTGTCAGTGTCAGCATCTCTGGACTGTGTGAGTACATTGTGCCCCTTTGCTCCCAACAGATCCCCAGCCTGCCAGCACCGAGCCCCGGGACACCTTCCCCTGCCCATGGAGGGGTTAACATCAATAGCTGCCATTCCATCGCTCCCGGGCGCTCCCCTCTCTAAACGCAGCAGCGGTGGTGTAACGCCTGGTCCCACCAGACCCCGGGGGGGGAGCTCTCCCTCACATCTGCCCAGTCCCAGCATGGCTCCCACGTGCACTCCTGCCCCCACTCCCAGGCAGCGAAGGCCCTCCTCTTACCGGCCCCATGGCTCTGCAGACGCTGCTCCCACTCCTAGGCCTGCTGCAGTCTCCTCCTCACACAGAATTGCTGTAAGTGACTCTAGGCTGCGCGCGAGGCCACGCCCCCTTTCTTAAAGTGGCATGCCCCATTTTCTGGAAGTGACCTCAGAGGTCACCTGTTGCCTAATAGGTATTTAAGTTCACCTCCCCCGGCAGCAGGCGCCCGAGCAACGCCTCTATTAGTGCATTGCCAGTGTCCAAATCCGTTTGTGCTTTTGTTTGTGATCCGTGCATTTGTTACTTGATTCTAATCCTGTGTCTTACCGTAGTGCCATCTATACCATTCCGGCTGTGGACGTCACCACTTATACCTACCGTGGACGTCACCGTGCCATACCTGCCATGGACACTATCTATACATACCCGCAGTGGACGTCACCGCTCATACCGACAGTGGACGTCACCGTGCCCTACCTGCTGTGGACATTATCTGTACCGTACCTGCTGTGGACGTCACCTGCTGTGAACATCTCCGGTGCCGTTTTCGTGTTCTGCCGGCTGTGGACGTCACAACCTTGCTACACCTGGCCCTACAGAGACTCCTACTACCGGTTCCTGGCCGCCGTGCATTTAGGCCTTCTGGGGAGGCGCCGCACAGTCCCTGTATAGGGGTTCGCTGCTGGTCGCCTTCTCGGGGGAGTCCGGTGCACGGTCCAGTGGGTCCACCTCCGGACACTCGCCGCTCCTCGGTGAGCGTAACAGGTGGTATCCCAATTCTTACCACGAACCGTGGGTGGCGTCACGAACATTATCAAATCCACCTTTTCTACCCCCCTTTTATTTTCGAGAGGCCGCGCGACCCCACCTCGGGTCCGGAGACTCCTCGAACCACTGCGGATTCGGATCCGAGCAGCCCATCGGCTGTCGTGGGGACGGTACAGTAGCATTACCAGTTAGAGACATCTAGTGGCCGCACTCTGTTCTCCTGATCTCACTGCAGAGCTGTGTGTGATTATAACTGATGCATCTGCAGGTTCCTCTCAGCTTCTATCTCTCAGGCAGACAGTGAAGCAATATTGTTACTGTGATGGTGGAATATTGTGGATTGTATACCATTTTGTGTTGGTTAATGTTTGGGCGTGGTTCACTGTCTTATTTGTACTGCTTCTGTGTACATTGTCCCATTTGCAGGTTTAATTCCTCCCCTGCCAGCCTTTTGTTCATAAGTCAGGGGAGGGGGCGTGAGATCCACCTAAACGCTCTGCTTACCTGAAGAATTGGGCAGTCTGTTTGAGAACTTGAATAAAGAAGATTGAACCTCTGAGGGAAGCTGTGGCTTCTCAGAGAGACATGGATATTTATCGGTTACCGGACTATATTTGTGTTACTGGACTAATTTTACCCTCTGTTTTGTGGATTATGTTATGGACCATTTGATTTGCTTGGAATAAATGCTCTTTGGATTGTACAGCCATCTCTCGCTGTTGATTGTGTGATATGGGAGAAGGACCCCGTGACAACTGGTGGCAGCAGTGGGATCAACAAAGCACAGTCCAATGGTGATCCACCCACCGAGTGAGTACAGAGACTGGACCGTATCCAGTCTACATGAGAGAGCCAGAGATCTGGGCCTGAGCTACCAGGGACTGAGTAAAGAGGCCTTAATTGATCTACTGGTGGGTGCGAGACAGTCCACCTCCTCCCAGATGTCTGACGGACAAGCACTAGGGACAGGGATCCCTGCCCCAAAAAGCCAATGGTTGGTGTGATTTGAAGAAGAGATGGCAGTTCTTGGCCCCGGTGTATCTCAGCAGCATAAGGAGGAGGCTGCTCACCGAGCACAGAGGAGACAAGAAACAATGGAGTCCGACAGTGGGAGTAATGTGAGTTGGAGTGTAAACCCAGTGATCCGGGAGCCTGTACGAATCACCCGGGCGGACTTAAAGCTATTTGATGAGGCTTCTGGAGATGTGGAAGGGTTCTTCAAGGACTTTGAGCAGCAGTGTGTCACGATGGAGGTTCCCCACTATGGCTGGATGCGTTTGTTAGTGGGACTCCTCAGCAGAAGCCTGGCAGAGGCTTATCGCACCATTGACTCACAGCGGAACCAGGATTATAACATTGTAAAACGGACTATCCTGGATTACCATGCCATCACCCCAGACTCACATAGGGCACAGTTCCGAGACTTCCCATGCACCACGGGGGGATCGTTTAGGATGTATGCTCATAAGATGTCCCAGGCATGTCAGAGATGGCTGGAAGCGGAAGACGCCTTCACTGTGGAAGACGTTATACAGGTATTTCTCATAGAACAATTTCTTTAAAAGTGTCCCTCCAAAATACGGGAAGGGGTCAGAGAGCGCACGCTGTGCACCTTTGTAGAGCTGCAGCCCTGGCTGATGAGGCCCTTACTATCTGACCGCAATGGTGGACGCTTCTGGACAATAATCCACAGCCTGCTCCTGCACCCCTGCCCTCTCCGGTTATATCTGGCCCTTCACCCAGCCGCAGACCGATGATAACCACAGCTCACAATCTTGGACCCCAACAGTTTTGACCACGCCCAGTGGGAATTACAGGGAGGAGATATTATCGGTGTGGGCAGCCTGGGCACCTGCAGTACAGTTGTCCCACAAGGACTTGGAGGGAGCCCCACGCACCTCCATCTCGTCTGGTGCATCTTGTTCACCCCATTCCGCCTGAGGAAGAGCTATCACAAACTTCACCGGAGTGGACTGCCAACCCCTGCACAATAAAGATACCTTCTGGAGTGTGCGGCCTGCTGCCTTTGTCCCCAAGCTACTCTGATCAATGGCAACGTCACCTGCAGGATGTCTTAATCGATGGATACAAAGTGTCTGGATTTAGAGATACAGGGGCCTTCCTGACTATCGCTGACCCTCGTGTAGTTCGACCAGAGGCAATTCGACAGGGCCCTGGAATCCCCATTGTCCTGGCAGGAGGGACTCGCAAATATATACCGCAAGCTTCTGTGCGTTTGGATTATGGTCATGGTGAAAAACTGTGCTGGATTGGAGTTATGGGAGGACTGCCTGCCGATATCCTCCTGGGAAACGACATTGGAGAGTTACAGTGCCAGTTTGTGGGATCAGTCACCCAACTACAAGAAATGCAAGCACGACAACATCAGGACTTCACCGGAGAGCAGCTACCACAACCCCCATCAGAGTCGGTAAGCAATCTGTCCCCTGCTACTACATTGGGAGAGTCTTGGGATAGAGAGGAATTTAGAAGAGAAACAGAAGGTGACAGTACCTTGGCAGCCCTTAGGTTAAGGGCAGAGACTGGGTATGTGGAAGATAATGGAGACTGCTTCACCCGAGAACAGGGATTGTATTATCGTGTCACGAAGGCCAGTGGCATGGGCATCCCTGACATGGTTACCAAGCAACTATTACTATTCCCAACAACTATACAACTATTATTGTTCCCCAGAAGTACAGGGCACAGCTACTCCAACTGGCCCATGACATCCCCTTGGCTGGGCACCAAGGGAGAAAAAGGACTAAAAAGAGACTCACTCAAAGTTTTTACTGGCCTGGCATTTCGCAGTCGGTAGCCCATTATTGCCGCACCTGCGATGTGTGCCAGCGAATGCGGCATCCCGGAGCCCGACACAAGATACCTCTGCAACCCCTGCCCATAATTGAAGAACCATTTCATCATTTAGCTGTGGACAACATAGGACCTCTGGCCCATCCCAGCCAGTCAGGAAAAAAATACATCCTGCCACTCGGTATCCTGAAGCCGTGACCCTGTCCAGAATTACAGCCGTAAAGGTAGCCAAGGCTCTTGTTACCATCTTTACCCGGGTAGGGTTCCCCAGTGAAATATTATCAGATCAAGGGACCCAGTTTATGTCAGACCTAGTTCAGTCCCTCTGGCATACCTGTGAAGTTTGAGCCATTCGCACCACTCCATACTACCCGCAGACCAACGGACTATGTGAACGCTTTAATGGAACCCACAAAAATAAGCTGCGGGCTTTTGCTGACATTGAAAAGGACTGGGAAAAATACCTGCCGCATCTCCTCTTTGGATATCGAGAGGTTCCCCAGGAGTGCACAAGGTTCTCACCTCTTGAACTACTGTTTGATCGGAAGGTCCGTGGCCCTCTCGCTCTACTGAAGGAACACTGGAAGGGAGATGTCTCAGACACCGGAGTGCCTGTCCTTCCCTATGTCCTGGAGTTCCGAGACTGTCTCACCCAGTTAGCTACCTTGGCTAAAGAACACCAGCAAATGGCCCAGTCCAGACAAAAGACCTGGTATGACCGTAAAGCCAGGACCCTGGAATTTATAGAAGGACAACAGGTGCTCATGATTATTGCTTCCCCTGACAACAAGCTTCAAGCAACGTGGGAAGGCCCTTATCAGGTTGTCAATAAGTTAATGACACTAACTACATCATTGCCCTGGACCCTAGTGGTCGACGACAAAAGACTGTCCACATCAATATGCTGAAAGAATATCACTGATCTCTGCCTGTGCTGGCCGTCTGCTACCCCCCTAGTGATAACTCCGAAGACGAGTATCTCCCCAATCTTCTTCAGGTCGCCCAAGTGGGAGGATCCCTGGAACAGGTGCCCCTGTGCTCACACTTATCGAATATACAAAAGGACAATATTATCTCTGTACTAAGACCAAGGGCTTCTGCTTTCTCCTCAAAGCCGGGGCGGACCACTGTCACCAGCCACCATGTGGAAACCTCTGAACAACGCCCCATCCAGCAGGCAGCCTACCGAGTCCCAGAGGCTGTTCAAGGCATGATAAAGACTGAACTGGAGGAGATGAAACAACTGGGGGTTATTCAGCCATCTCACAGCCCCTGGGCATCTCCTGTGGTTCTGGTCCCCCAAAAGGATGGTGCAGCGCGATTCTGTGTGGATTACCGGAGACTAAACGATGCCACAAAGAGTGATGCTTACCCCATGCCCAGGATTGATGATCTATTGGATCATCTAGCTAGTGCCCAATTTGTAACCACGCTAGACTTGAGTAAGGGGTACTGGCAGATACCCCTAACGGAGGACGCTCGGCAGCGCTCCGGCTTCATTACTCCCTTTGGACTATTTGAGTTCCTAGGAATGCCCTTTGGGATGAAAAATGCCCCCGCTACCTTCCAGAGACCAGTGGATCGACTGTTGGAACAATGTCAGGACTTTGCCTGTGCTTATCTGGACGACATTGCCCTTTTCAGCACAACCTGGGAGGACCGTCTTAAACACTTGGCCATAGTGCTGGACCGTATCCTGACTGCAGGACTGACCATTCACCCTGATAAATGCCAGATAGGGATGGCTGAGGTGCAGTACCTCGGGTACAGAGTAGGGGGAGGGACCCTAAGGCCTGAGCCCGCCAAGGTGGAAGCCATTAGTAACTGGTGTAGACCCCAGACTAAGAAGCAAG
The DNA here is from genome assembly GCF_048569485.1 of Anomaloglossus baeobatrachus. Lineage (NCBI taxonomy): Eukaryota > Metazoa > Chordata > Amphibia > Anura > Aromobatidae > Anomaloglossus > Anomaloglossus baeobatrachus. The sequence continues at coordinate 474,803,328 of NC_134353.1, forward strand.
TACTTGCTTTTTTGGGAACTGCGAGTTACTATAGAAAATTTGCTCCTAATTTCAGCACCTTGGCTAAGCCCCTAACCAACCTGACCCGCAAGAACATGCCTAGGAATCTTATGTGGACAACTGCATGCGAGGATGCCTTCTCAGCATTAAAGACTGCCCTTATCACTGCTCCTGTCTTGGCCGCCGCGGACTATAAGCGCAGGTTCCTCGTGCAGACAGATGCGTCCACATTTGGGACTGGGGCAGTTCTTATCCAGGTGAACGCCGCCAGGGAGGAACACACTGTCGCTTTTGTCAGTCGAAAACTACTGGATCGAGAGGTTGCCTATGCCACCATCGAAAAGGAGTGCCTTGCCATTGTATGGGCACTGAAAAAACTGCAACCTTACTTGTATGGCAGAGACTTTACAATTCCGACAGACCACAACCCCCTCACGTGGCTGAACCGCATGTCAGGGGACAATGGACGATTACTACGGTGGAGCTTGTCCTTACAACCCTACAGCTTCTCCATCCAATACAAGCGTGGAAGTCAACACCAGAACGCTGATGGACTGTCCCGGCAAGAAGAATCATAGACTATCCCCAGCTGAGCAACATGGACTTAAGTGAGATGGCCAGAGGTTTGTGTAGACCTCATGGCATACTCACTTATTCAGAAGGAGGGAAAGGTTGTGATGGTGGAATATTGTGGATTGTATACCATTTTGTGTGGGTTAATGTTTGGGCGTGGTTCACCGCCTTATTTGTACTGCTTCTGTGTACATTGTCCCATTTGCAGGTTTAATTCCTCCTCTGCCAGCCTTTTGTTCCTAAGTCAGGTGAGGGGGCGTGAGATCCACCTAAACGCTCTGCTTACCTGAAGAATTGGGCAGTCTGTTTGAGAACTTGAAGGAAGAAAATTGAACCTCTGAGGGAAGCTGTGGCTTCTCAGAGAGACATGGATATTTATCGATTACCGGACTATATTTGTGTTACTGGACTAATTTTACCCTCTGTTTTGTGGATTATGTTATGGACCATTTGATTTGCTTGGAATAAATGCTCTTTGTATTGTACAGCCATCTCTCGCTCTGTTGATTGTTTGATATGGGAGAAGGACCCCATGACAGTTACAATACAGCAGAGCTGTGTGGGATTATAACTAATGCATCTGCAGGTTCCTCTCAGCTTCAGCTTCTATCTCATAGGCAAACAGTGATACACTATTGTTATAATACAGCAGAGCTGTGTATGATTATCACTAATGCATCTGCAGGTTCCTCTCAGCTTCAGCTTCTATCTCAAAGGCAGATAGTGAAGCAATATTGTTACAATACAGCAGAGCTGTGTGTGATTATAACTGAGGCATCTGCAGGTTCCTCTCAGCTTCAGCTTCTATCTCACAGGCAGACAGTGAAGCACTATTGTTATAATACAGCAGAGCTGTGTATGATTATCACTAATACATCTGCAGGTTCCTCTCAGCTTCTATCTTACAGGCTGTCACGCTCCCCGGGTCCTCGGCTCCCCTCCCCGGGTCCTCTGCTCCGCTCCCCGGGTCCTCAGTCCCGCTCCCCGGCTCACCTGCCACGCTCCCCGCTCCCCAGTCTCCGGGGCCCGTCCTTCCCAGGCCCCCTGGTCTCCGATCCCGGCGCCCGACGGCTTCCCAGGCCCTGGCCGGCTCCCCTGCGTCCTCCTCTCAGCTTCCTTCCCTGGCTTCTGGCACCCGAGCCGCGCGCATGCGCATTAGGGCGCGCGCGCGGTCACTGACCCTTTCTTAAAGGGCCAGCGTCCATTAACAGGAAATGAGGCTAAACAGGTACAGGGTATAAAGGGGTTTATTGTCCAAGGGGGCGGGGCCTGATCTTCGTGTTTCCTAAGCTAGGAGTCAGGTCTCCTGGTGTCGCTGTGCATATACTCACCTATCTCTCTTGTCGAGCCGTGCCTGCCTCGCCATCCAGTCCTGCCGTATCCTGAACCCCGAACGCTGTCCATCTGCCATCCTGACAGTCCGCACCATCTCGGATCCCTGCGGTGACCCGTCATCTCGCTCCAAAGGTTCCGGACCCCGCCTAACGTCATCTCGGCTTCCGAACCTGAGCTGCGTCACCCGGACTACCACCCGTGACTCCGTGGTCCCAGGGACTTCTCCGCTATACTCGTGTGCACGGACTGTTCTGCTGTTTATAGTGTTCCAGCTACCGGACTCTTTACTACCATCTAGGAGTTCGGCCCAGTGGATCCACCTCCTGGGTCTGCCCGTCCACCTGGCCGTGACAGTAAGATCAGGCCATGGATCCCGCTGCAGCACTAGCAGCCGTACAGGAGGAACTCCAACGCCAGCGTGAAGTACAGACCCGCATGCTGCAATTCATGTCTTCTGTGGACGCCCGCCTGAACACGATACAAGCGTCAGTTACGTCTTCAGCATCCCGGGCCTCCACTAGTCAATCCACGGATCCAGCTCCTGTGGCGACTTCTTCTGATACCACCAGACTTCGGTTGGCTTCACCACCCCGGTACGCCGGAGACCCCAAGACCTGCAGGGGATTCTTAAACCAATGCTCCCTCCATTTCACGCAGCTGCCGCATTTGTTTGCCTCCGACCAAGCCAAGGTCGCCTTCATCATGTCCCATCTAGAGGGTGAGGCACTGGCGTGGATGAACCCCTTGTGGGAGAAGGGGGATCCTGTGACCACGAACATCCAGGAGTTCCTGCAGGCATTCCGTGGTACCTTTGATGAGCCCGGACGCGCCTCCGCGTCTGCTTCGTCTCTTCTCCGGTTACGTCAGGGGACTCTGACGGTGGGTCAATACGCGATCCGGTTTCGCACCCTGGCCTCAGAACTCGGGTGGAACAACGAGGCCCTAACCGCCGCCTTCTGGGAAGGACTCTCAGGGCGAATTAAAGACGAGCTGGCGGGTCGTGACGTACCGACCACCCTGGATGCCCTGATTGCCCTAGCAACTCGAGTGGACATTCGCTTTCAGGAGCGATCCAAGGAAGTGTCCCGTGAGAGACGTCCGGTACAGCATTCCTCTCCTCCGCAGAAAACCCCCGTACTTCAGTCATCGACAGCTGGGGCCCCCGTCCACGAGCCCATGCAGATCGACCGAGTGCGGCAGTCTGAACAACGTCGAGCAGAGCGGCTCGCCAAGGGTCTCTGCTTTTACTGCGGTGAGGGCACACACCTGCTACGCTCCTGTCCAGAGAGGCCGGGAAACTCCAAAGCCTAGGGTTGGTAGGAGAGGCCACCCTAGGTGCTGGGACTCTCTCTGACCCGGTTACATGGACAGTGCAAGTGACAACGGGAGAGACGCGGTTCACGGCTGATGCCTACCTCGATTCCGGGGCAGCAGGCAATTTCATCCAGCAGGCCACGGTGGACACGTACCAGGTGCCTGTTATTCCACTCGACAAGCCTCTAGTGATTGCCTCTGTGGATGGGAGACCCCTCTCTGACACCATCACCTGGATCACCAGGCCGGTCGAACTGCGTATCGGTGCCCTTCACACCGAGAACATCGCTTTCTACGTCCTCCCACACATGTCCCATCAGATCCTGCTGGGACTTCCATGGTTGCGGACACACGAACCATCAGTCAGCTGGGGCACTGGCGAAATCACCCGATGGGGCTCTTCGTGTCATGAGAGGTGCCTAAAGTCCATACAACCCATCCGACGACCTCCGGTTCCAGAGAACCTACCGGGGCTGCCCTCGGCCTATTGGTCCTTTGCAGATGTCTTTGATAAAAAGGAATCCGAGGTACTGCCGCCACATCGTCCATACGATTGTGCCATCGACCTGCTCCCAGGAACAACACCACCACGAGGACGGATATATCCTTTATCTCCAGCCGAAACAAGGGCCATGTCTGCTTACATCTCAGAGAGCCTGGCTAGGGGATTCATTCGGAGATCCTCCTCTCCTGCTGGAGCAGGTTTCTTCTTTGTCAAGAAGAAAGAGGGCGACTTACGCCCATGCATAGACTACCGGGGTTTGAATCAAATCACCGTAAAAAACAAGTACCCTCTGCCGCTCATCCCCGAATTGTTTGACCGGCTTAGAGGAGCTCGTGTGTTCACCAAGCTGGATCTTCGGGGTGCTTACAATCTGGTACGCATCCGCTCTGGTGACGAATGGAAGACCGCGTTCAATACGCGCGATGGACATTATGAATACTGCGTGATGCCATTCGGCCTGTGTAACGCTCCTGCCGTCTTTCAAGAACTGGTGAACGACGTATTCCGGGACCTTCTCTACATCTGTGTGGTAGTGTATCTAGATGACATCCTTTTCTTCTCTCCAGACCTCCAAACCCACAGAGAAAACGTACAGCTGGTTCTACAAAGACTGAGAGAGAATCGTCTGTACGCAAAGTATGAGAAATGTGTCTTTGAGCAGTCTTCTCTCCCCTTTCTGGGGTACATCATCTCTGATACTGGACTGCAGATGGATCCCAAGAAGGTCTCCGCCATTCTCAACTGGCCTCCTCCTTCTGGACTGAAGGCAATCCAACGCTTCCTGGGATTCGCCAACTACTACCGCCAGTTTATCCCTCACTTCTCGGCCTTGACTGCTCCTCTCTCCGCTTTGACTAAGAAGGAGGCTAATCCAAAGGACTGGTCACCTGCGGCCGACGCCGCGTTTGGCTCTTTGAAGCGGGCTTTTGCTTCCTCTCCTGTACTCCACCGTCCGGAGTTAAACCGCCAGTTCACCTTGGAGGTGGATGCCTCCTCCTCAGGAGCCGGAGCAGTGCTCATGCAAAAATCCTCCTCCGGGAAGATGGTGACTTGCGGATTCTTCTCCAAGGGCTTCTCAGCGCCTGAACGCAACTACACCATCGGTGACCGAGAGCTCTTGGCAGTCAAACTGGCTTTGGAGGAATGGCGCTACCTCCTGGAAGGTGCAGTGTACCCCGTGATTATTTACACGGACCACAAGAACTTGGAATACCTACGGTCCGCTCAGCGTCTGAACCCACGGCAAGCCAGGTGGTCCCTATTCTTTGCCAGGTTTGATTTCCAGCTTCACTTCCGACCCGCGGACAAGAATGTACGCGCTGATGCCTTGTCCAGGTCTTTCATGCCCATGGAGCAGGAGGAAGAGACTACCCAACCCATCATTTGTCCTAGTAAAATCATTCCGGTGGCCCCTGTCACCCTGGCCCAGATACCGCCCGGGAAGACCTATGTCTCTGAGGTAGACAGGAAAAAAGTGTTACACTGGGGTCATGCCTCGAAAACAGCCGGTCATGCTGGTCAGAAAAAGACATGGGGTGCGATAGTACGTCATTATTGGTGGCCATCCCTTCGCACGGACGTCGCTGCTTTTGTATCCGCCTGCTCCTCTTGTGCTAGGAACAAGACGCCCAAACGCCTCCCATATGGCCGTCTTCTGCCTCTGCCGATACCCTCAGTTCCGTGCCAACACATAGCAATGGACTTTATTACGGACTTGCCATTGTCCTCCGGACACACAGTCATATGGGTCGTGGTGGACCGGTTCTCTAAAATGGCTCATTTCGTCCCTATGGCTGGACTGCCCTCTGCTCAGGAACTCGCGGACGCCTATATACAACACATCTTCCGCTTGCATGGCTTTCCATTACACATCGTATCCGACAGAGGAACTCAGTTCACCTCCCGCTTCTGGAGGGCTCTCTGTAAACATCTGGGAGTGACTCTGGACTTTTCATCTGCATACCATCCTCAGTCAAATGGCCAGGTAGAGAGGGTCAATCAAATCTTGACCTCTTTCTTACGTCACTATGTTAACGCCCATCACGACGACTGGTCCGCTCTTCTTCCTTGGGCTGAATTCTCCCACAACCACCACATCAGTGAGTCGTCCTCCAGCTCTCCCTTCCATGTCGTTTACGGACTTCAGCCTTCCATCCCATTGCCTGTATCCCCTTCTTCGGATGTCCCTGCTGCAGATACTGTAGCCCGTGACTTTGCAAACATTTGGGACTCTGTCAAAGCGTCCCTTGGACGTGCTTCCCTGCGGATGAAAAGACACGCAGACAAGAAACGTCTGGACCCTCCGTGTTTCTCTCCTGGAGATCTCGTCTGGCTTGCTTCCAAGTACGTCCGCCTGAAGATACCATCATACAAGCTGGGCCCTCGCTACATTGGGCCGTTTAAGGTCCTCAACAAGATCAATGAGGTCTCCTACAAGCTACAGCTCCCGGCCACGATGAGGATACCCAACTCATTCCACGTCTCCCTGCTCAAGCCGGTTGTCCTTGGTCCCTTCTCCGCTGCTGCCAGTCCGGCTCCTCCACCTATTGCCGATGACGACATCTATGCGGTAAGGGATATCGTGGCCATGAAGACCGTACGAGGTCGACAGTTCTTCCTGGTGGACTGGGAGGGGTATGGTCCTGAGGATAGGTCCTGGGAACCCAGGGAGAACGTGGGCACTCCTCTGATACGTGCCTTCATGTCCCGGTTGCGGGGAGGGGGGGCGTGGGGGGGGGGGTACTGTCACGCTCCCCGGGTCCTCGGCTCCCCTCCCCGGGTCCTCTGCTCCGCTCCCCGGGTCCTCAGTCCCGCTCCCCGGCTCACCTGCCACGCTCCCCGCTCCCCAGCCTCCGGGGCCCGTCCTTCCCAGGCCCCCTGGTCTCCGATCCCGGCGCCCGACGGCTTCCCAGGCCCTGGCCGGCTCCCCTGCGTCCTCCTCTCAGCTTCCTTCCCTGGCTTCTGGCACCCGAGCCGCGCGCATGCGCATTAGGGCGCGCGCGCGGTCACTGACCCTTTCTTAAAGGGCCAGCGTCCATTAACAGGAAATGAGGCTAAACAGGTACAGGGTATAAAGGGGTTTATTGTCCAAGGGGGCGGGGCCTGATCTTCGTGTTTCCTAAGCTAGGAGTCAGGTCTCCTGGTGTCGCTGTGCATATACTCACCTATCTCTCTTGTAGAGCCGTGCCTGCCTCGCCATCCAGTCCTGCCGTATCCTGAACCCCGAACGCTGTCCATCTGCCATCCTGACAGTCCGCACCATCTCGGATCCCTGCGGTGACCCGTCATCTCGCTCCAAAGGTTCCGGACCCCGCCTAACGTCATCTCGGCTTCCGAACCTGAGCTGCGTCACCCGGACTACCACCCGTGACTCCGTGGTCCCAGGGACTTCTCCGCTATACTCGTGTGCACGGACTGTTCTGCTGTTTATAGTGTTCCAGCTACCGGACTCTTTACTACCATCTAGGAGTTCGGCCCAGTGGATCCACCTCCTGGGTCTGCCCGTCCACCTGGCCGTGACACAGGCAGACAGTGAAGCATATTATTATAATTCAACAGAGCTGTGTGTGATTATACCTGACGCATCTGCAAGTTGCTCTCAGCTTCAGCGTCTATCTCACAGTCAGACAGTGATACACTATTGTTATAATACAGCAGAGCTGTGTGTGATTATAATTGACTCATTTGCAGGTTCCTCTCAGCTTCAATCTCACAGGCAGACAGTGAAGCAATATTGTTATAATACAGCAGAGCTGTGAGAGCTGCAGCTGCTAGTTTTTGTAAAAAGACAATATTCAGTTATACTGTTGGTTATGTGTCTCACACTGGTAATGCCCCCTTTTATTAACAATAGAAGGGGGCAGAGATTCATGCAGATCAATGTCCGGCCCATAGCTAGGAAGAGCTCATTTGCAAAACATGGATATCTATGGAATAAGACATCGGATCACAGATATCAAGGTATCATTTTATTCAGCTTCCTATGACCTACATGCCCATATAGACAGCTTAGGAGGGTTGATCCTACTGATAAATTCCCTTTAATATCAATACCTGGCCAAAATACATGTTATTGATTATATGCTTTTTCAACATAAATGATGTAATACAACATATTGGATCCTTTATGACTAAATGCATTTATATTTTCAAAATGATGTGCATAAACGCTTTTACGATCAAGGACATACTGGTACGTCCTTGGTCGCCTCCCTCCAGTTACCGGTAATCCACACACATGTCTGCTACAGGAGTAAGAAATGTGTTAATAGGATTAAAATCAAATGCAAAAAGTCTTGTAAACAAAATTAATGAGTTGGAGACTCTTATGTCAATCATAAGCCCACTTTACACGTTGCAATTAGTTGTACAATCGCATTTGCGATGTGACACGCCCAGGTTGCATACGGGATCTTATGAGATTGCACGTAGGTCGTTCATTTGCTGTCACACGTGCGTTAGTAGTCTATGTTAAATTGATCAATTTTGTGTGTGATCCTTTAGATCATGTGTTCTGTGACGTATGCATTGGGAACCTTTTTTTTTTAATTGACTTGCCAAGCATGTGTAATGTGTAAGGATGCGTTTTTACTATGTCATCTGCCATTCAGCTCTGCTACATGGCCGCTGACAGCAGACACAGACAGCCATGCAGCAGAGCTGAATGGCAGATGACAGCAGACACAGACAGAGCCGCACTGTCAGAATGAACTCGGGTGAACTTCACCCGACTTCATGGTCATGCTGCGGCTCTGTCTGTGTCGCGCCCTGATTAGCGGTCACCTGTGAAGGGCTCACCGTTGACCGCTAATCTCCTAAGTGACTGAAGTTAGCAGCCCTCTCTCATATACTCACCAATCCCCGATCCCCGGCGCTACACGGCGTTCACACTGCTCCGGCGGCTTTTACTTTTTTGAAAAAGCCGGCCGCCCATTAAACAATCTCGTATTCCCTGCTTTCCCCCGCCCACCGGCGCCTATGATTGGTTACAGTGAGACACGCCCCCCACGCTGAGTGACAGGTGTCACACTGCACCCAATCACAGCAGCCAGTGGGCGTGTCTATACTGTGTAGTGAAACAAATAATTAAATAATTAAAAAAAACGGCGTGCGGTACCCCCCCAATTTTAAAACCAGCCAGATAAAGCCATACGGCTGAAGGCTGGTATTCTCAGGATGGGGAGCTCCACGTTTTGGGGAGCCCCCCAGCCTAACAATATCAGTCAGCAGCCACCCAGAATTGCCGCATACATTAGATGCGACAGTTCTGGGACTGTACCCGGCTCTTCCCGATTTGCCCTGGTGCGTTGGCAAATCGGGGGTAATAAGGAGTTATTGGCAGCCCATAGCTGCCAATAAGTCCTAGATTAATCATGTCAGGCGTCTATGAGACACCTTCCATGATTAATCTGTAAATTACAGTAAATAAACACACACACGCCCGAAAAAATCCTTTATTAGAAATAAAAAACACAAACATATACCCTGGTTAACCACTTTAATCAGCCCCAAAAAGCCCTCCATGTCCGGCGTAATCCAGGATGCTCCAGCGTCGCATCCAGCGCTGCTGCATGGAGGTGACCGGAGCTGCAGAATACACCGCCGCTCCGGTCACCTCCACACAGCAACTGAAGAGAGCCGCGCGATCGGCTGAGCTGTCACTGAGGTTACCCGCTGTCACTGGATCCAGCGGTGGCCACGGGTAACCTCAGTGACAGCTCAGCTGATTGCACGGCTGTCTTCATTAGCTGCGTGGAGGTGACCGGAGCGGCTGTGTCTGCTGCAGCTCCGGTCACCTCCATGCAGCAGCGCTGGAAGCGACGCTGGAGCATCCTGGATTACGCCGGACATGGAGGGCTTTTTGGGGCTGATAAAAGTGGTTAACCAGGCTATATGTTTGTGTTTTTTATTTCTAATAAAGGATTTTTTTTCGGGTGTGTGTGTTTATTTACTGTTTATTTACAGATTAATCATGGAAGGTGTCTCATAGACGCCTGACATGATTAATCTAGGACTTATTGGCAGCTATAGGCTGCCAATAACTCCTTATTACCCCGATTTGCCAACGCACCAGGGCAAATCGGGAAGAGCCGGGTACAGTCCCCAGAACTGTCGCATATAATGTATGCGGCAATTCTGGGCGGCTGTTGGCTGATATTGTTAGGCTGGGGGGCTCTCCATAACGTGGCGCTCCCCATCCTGAGAATACCAGCCTTCAGCCGTATGGCTTTATTTGGCTGGTTTTAAAATTGGGGGGGACCACACGCCGTTTTTTTTAATTATTTAATTATTTATTTCACTACACAGTATAGACACGCCCACCGGCTGCTGTGATTGGGTGCAGTGTGACACCTGTCACTCAGCGTGGGGGCGTGTCTCACTGTAACCAATCATAGGCGCCGGTGGGCGGGGAAAGCAGGGAATACGAGATTATTTAATGGGCGGCCGGCTTTTTCAAAACAGTAAAAGCCGCCGGAGCAGTGTGAACGCCGTGCAGCGCCGGGGATCGGTGAGTATATGAGAGAGGGGGATAGACTGACATGGACAGAGAGTGAGGGACAGAGATAGTGACCGACTGACAGAGATTAGTGAATGACAGACATTGTGAGGCGCTTCAGAACGCAGCTTTTCAGCTGCGCTCTGAAGCGGACCTTTTTTAAGCTGCGGTGCAGAGCGCACACCTGCGCACATAGCCTCAGACACCAAAATCGTATGAGGGATGTCACACGTTACAATTGACTAGGTTCGTGCAACAAAACGCTCAATTCTAGAGAAAGATACGATGTGTTTGCGATCAACGGTTTTGTGTTCAATCCTGATCGCACGTAGCTGTCACACGCAGATACCTCACAAACGATGCCGGATGTGCGTCACTTACAACTTGACCCCAACGACGGATTGTGAGATATATTGAAGCGTGTAAAGCAGGCTTTAGATTATGATGTAGTAAGCATTACAGAAACCTGGCTGGATGAGAGCCATGACTAGATGACAAACGTAGAGGGTTACGCTTCATTCAGAAAGGACAGGAAAGACAAAAAGGTGAAGTGGTACAGGGGAGAGAAAAAGTATTAAGTCAGTCACCAATTGTGCAAGTTCTCCCACTTAAAAAGTTGAGAGAGGCCTGTAATTGACATCATAGGTAGACCACAACTATAGAGACAAAGTGAGAAAACAAATCCAGAAAATCACCTTGTCTGATTTTGGCAAGATTTTTTTTGCAAATTATGGTGGAAAATAAGTATTTAGTCATCTAAAAACATGCAAGATTTCTGGCTCTCACAGACCTGTAACTTCTACTTTAAGAGGCTCCTCTGTCCTCTACTCAATACCTGTAGTAATGGCACCAGTTTGAACTTATCAGTGTAAAAGGACACCTGTCCACAACTTCAAACAGTCACACACCAAATTCCATAATGGTGAAGACCAAAGAGCCATCGAAGGATACCAGAAACAAAGTTGTAACCCTACCCCAGGTTGGGAAGACTGAGGCGGGCTTTACACGTTGCGACATCGGTAACGATATATCGTCGGGGGTCACGTCGTTAGTGACGCACATCCGGCGCAGTTACCGATATCGCAGAGTGTAAACCCTTGGAGTGACGATCACCCATCGCAAAAAACGTCAAAATCGTTGATCGGTGACACGTCACTCCTTTTCATAATATCGCTGCTGCTGCCGATACGATGTTGTTCCTCGTTCCTGCAGCACCACACATCGCTGTGTGTGAAGCCGCAGGAATGACAAACATCTCCTTACCTGCATCCCACCAGCAATGAGGAAGGAAGAAGGTGGGCGGGATGTTATATCCCGCTCATCTCCTCCCCTCCGCTTCTATTGGCTGGCCACTTAGTGACGTCGCGGTGACATTGCTGTGACGCTGAACGCACCTCCCCCTTGAAGGAGGGATTGTTCGGTGGTCACAGCGACGTCGCCGAGCTGGTATGTGCGTCTAAAGCTGCTGTAGCGATAATGTTCGCTACGGCAGCAATCACCACATATCGGCCGTGCGACGAAGCGGGTGCTATCGCGCTTGACATCGCTAGCAATTGCTAGCGATGTCACAGCATGTAAAGCCCACCTGAATCTGCAATAGGCAAGCAGCTTGGTGTGATGAAATCAACTGTGGGAGCAATAATGAGAAAATGACAGACATACAAGACCACTGATAATGTACCTTGATCTAGGGCGCCACGTAAGATCTCACCCACTGGGGTCAAAATGATCACAAGAACGGTGAGCAAAAATCTCAGAACCCCACGGGGGGGACCTAGTGAATCACCTGCATAGAGCTGGGACCACCGTAACAAAGGCTACCATCAGTATTACACCGCCAGCGACTCAGATCCTGCAGTGCCACACGTGTTCCCCTGCTTAAGCCAGTACATGTCCAGGCCCCGTCTGAAGTTTGCTAGAGAATAGGGCTGAGCGGATCCGAACAGTAAAAGTCTGGATCCGCGCAGTTTCAAAGATTTCTGGGTGCTGGATCCGGATCCAGAATTCTGGGTGCACGATTCGGATCCGGCAGTGGGAAAATAATTTAAAAATAGAGAAAAACAGAAATAAAACAGCGTTTCATACTTACTGAGACTCGGTGTCATGGTGGCACACTGCTTCCGGGTCACGCATTCACTTCCTGTACTGTGCATAATATATACACAGCTTTCCGTGGTTTCCCTGCCCACCGACCGTCCTCTTGTCTGTGATTGGCTGCAGGCGGACGCGCCCCCAGCCTGTGACAGTATCTGCTTGCCGTGCAGTCATCGCGGCTGTCATTGTCTGCACAGTGTGCGGTCGTGCTCTATAGCTGCTGGCAATGTAGAAGAGCTGAAGCGGTGTGGGACCTCGTGTGGATTACGCCAGATCTGCAGGGTGTTGGGGGTTAATAAAGAGGTGAAAGAGGGTGTGTGTTTTTGTATGTTTTTTTCCAAATAAAGGATTTTTCTCTGTGTCTGTGTTTATCTACATTCATTTACAGGTTAGTGTGATGCAGGTATCTCATAGACGCCTGCGCCATCCCTAATCTAGGGTTTAGTAGCAGCTGTGCGCTGCTATTAACCCCTTATTACCATGATTGCCACCACTCCAGGGCAATCAAGAAGAGCCAGTATTGCACCGGGATTGTCACATCTAATAGATGCGCAATACCGGGTGGCTGCGGGCTGAGAATACCAGCCTCCAGCCAGCATTATCATGGCTGGGGATGAAAATTAGGGGGGCCGTACGTCGATTTTTAAAAATTATTTATTTAAATAATAATAAAAAAAGAAAATGCACACTCATGCTCAGAGAGCGCAGGCTGTGCCGGATGATGTCCTGTCAGACTTGTACGAGTCACTGGCACAGCCGCACACTTCTGACATGAGCGTGCATGTGTTTCTAGGTACATGCACGCTCATGCTCAGAGCGCGGTAGGCTGTGCAGGTTGATGTCATGTCAGACTTGTACAAGTCTGACAGCGCATCACCGACACAGCCGTGCACACTTCTGACGGGAGCGTGCATGTGTTTCTCGGTACATACACGCTCATGCTCAGAGAGCGCAGCCTGTGCCGGCTGATGTCATGTCAGACTTTTACGAGTCTGACAGTGCATCACCGGCACAGCCACACACTTCTGACAGGAACGTGCACGTGTTTCTGAAAGACATGCACGTTCACCATACTGACCCGCAGACACTTGCACTGCTTTCCCCGCCCCGGCCGTCCTGCTGCCTGGGAATTGGTTGTAGTCAGCTGCCACGCTGCCACTCAGGGTAGTGGCACGTCTAGCTGCAACCAATTACACGCGCCGGTGTAAGTTTGGAGGAGACAGAATGCTGAGTTGGATCCAAAGAACACCATACATACTGTGAAGCATGGGGGTGACAACATCATGCTTTGGGGCTGTTTCTCTGCAAAGGGACCATAATAACTGATCCGTATACACGAAAGAATGAATGGGGCCATGTATCGTGAGATTTTGAGTGCAAACCACCTTCCATCAGCAAGCACATTGAAGATGAAACATGGCTGAGTCTTTCAGCATAATAATGATCCCAAGCACACTGCCAGGGCAATGAAAGAGTGGCTTTGTAAGAAGCATATGAAGGTCCAGAGTGGCCTAGCCAGTCTCCAGATCTCGGCCCCATAGAAAACCTTTGGAGTGAGTTGAAAGTCCGTGTTGCCCAGCGACAGGCCCAAAACATCACTGCTCTAAAGAAGATCTGCATGGAGGAATGGGCCAACATACCGCCAACAGTGTTTGCCAACCTTATGAAGGCTTACAGAAAACGTTTGACCTCTGTCATTGCCAACAAAGGATATATAACAAAATATTGAGATGAACTTTTGTTATTGACCAAATACTTATTTTCCACCATAATTTGCAAAAAAAATCTTGCCAAATTAGACAAGGTAATTTTCTGGATTTGTTTTCTCATTTTGCCTCTCATAGTTGTGGTCTACCTATGATGTCAATTACAGGCCTCTCTCATCTTTTTAAGTGGCAGAACTTACACAATTGGTGGCAGACTAAATACTTTTTTCCCCCACTGTATTCATCAAATCTAACTTAAGACCTATGCTCAATGATGACATTGGGGGGAGCTGCAACAATATAGAGTCAGTATGGGTAAATGAACATAGGGAGGGTAATCATAGTATCATAGTTTTTAAGGTTGAAGGGAGACTCTGAAGGGGGCTTTACACGCTACGATATCGTTAATGTTTTGTCGTCGGGGTCAAGTTGTTAGTGACGCACATCTGGCGTCATTAACGATATCGCAGCGTGTGACACTGACCAGCGACCTTAAGCGACCTCAAAAATGGTGAAAATCGTTCACCATGGAGAGGTCGTCCCAAACTCAAAAATCAGTAAGGATTGTTTATCCAGGTGGTTCATCACTCCTGCGGCAGCACACATCGCTATGTGTGACACCGCAGGAGCGAGAAACGTCTCGTTACCTGCCGCCGGCCACAATGTGGAAGGAAGGAGGTGGGCGGGATGTTACGTCCTGCTCATCTCCGCCCCTCCGCTTTGATTGGCCGGCCGCTTAGTGACGTTGCGGTGACGTCGCTGTGATGCTGAACGTCCCTCCCCCTTGAAGGAGGGATTGTTCGGCAGTCACAGCGCCGCCGCCGATCAGGTAAGTATGTGTGACGCTGCCGTAGCGATAATGTTCGCTACGGCAGCGATCACAAACAATCGCATGCGCGACGGGGGCGGGTACTTACACGCTCGCTATCGCTACAAATTGCTAGCGATATCGCTACCGTGTAAAGCCCCCTTAAGTCCATCTAGTTCAACCCATAGCCTAACATGTTGATCCAGAGGAAGGCAAAAAAAAACCCCAATGTGGCCAACAAGTTCCAATGGGGAAAAAAATTCCTTCCTGACTCCACATACGGCTATCAGACTAGTTCCCTGGATCAACACCCTGTCATAAAATCTAATATACATAACTGGTAATATTAAATTATTAAAAATATTAAAGAAAGGCGTCCAGGCTCTGCTTAAATGTTAGTAGTGAATCACTCATTACAACATCATGCAGCAGAGAGTTCCATAGTCTCACTGCTCGTACAGTAAAGAATCATCGTCTGTGATTATGATTAAACCTTCTTTCCTCAAGACGTAGCGGATGCCCCCGTGTTCCAGTCGCAGGCCTAGGTGTAAAAAGATCTTTGGAAAGGTCTCTGTACTGTCCCCTCATATATTTATACATTGTGATTAGATCCCCCCCAAGCCTTCGTTTTTCCAAACTAAATAACCCCAAGTTTAATAACCTGTCTTGGTATTGCAGCCCGCCCATTCCTCTAATAATCTTGGTGGCTCTTCTCTGCACCCTCTTCAGTTCAGCTATGTCCTTCTTATATATCGGTGACCAGAATTGTACACAGTATTCTAAGCGCGGTCGCACTAGTGACTTGTACAGAGGTAGAACTATATTTTTTTCATGAACACTTATACCTCTTTTAATACATCCCATTATTTTATTAGCCCTGGCAGCAGTTGCCTGACTCTGTCCACTAAAGTTAAGTTTTCCATCCACCGATACACCCAAGTCTTTTTCTGTGTCTGTTTTACCCAGTGTTCTACAATTAAGTACATAATTATAAATTATATTTCCTCTACCAAGTGCATGACCTTACATTTATCTACATTAAACTTCAATTGCCACTTCTCAGCCCAATCCTCCAATTTACATAAATCTCCCTGTAATATAAAATTATCCTCCTCTGTATTGATTACCCTGCAAAGTTTAGTATCATCTGCAAATATTGAAATTCTACTCTGCATGCCCCCAACAAGGTCATTAATAAATATGTTGAAAAGAAGTGGGCCCAATACTGACCCCTGTGGTACCCCACTATGAACTGAGACCCAGTCCGAGTACGTACCATTAATAACCACCCTTTGTTTCCTATCACTAAGCCAGTTTTTAACCCAGTTACACATATTTTCCCCTATCCCCATTTTTCTCATTTTATGTACCAACCTTTTGTGTGGCACCGTATCAAAAGCTTTTGAAAAGTCCATATACACAACATCCACTGCATTTCCCTGGTCCAGGCTTGAACTTACCTCTTCATAGAAGCTGATCAAATTAGTTTGACAGGATCGATCCCTCATAAACCCATGTTGATACTCTGTCATAAGGTTATTTTTCTTGAGATACTCCAGTATAGCATCTCTCAAGAAACCCTCAAGGATTTTACCAACCGTAGAGGTTAATCTTACCGGCCTATAATTTCCCGGCTCAGTTTTTGTCCCCTTTTTGAATATTGGCACCACATTTGCTATGCGCCAGTCCTGCGGTACCGACCCTGTTATTAAGGAATCTGTGAAGATTAAAAATTATGGTCTATCTATCACAGAACTCAATTCCTGTAGTACTCTGGGGTGTATGCCATCCGGGCCTGGATATTTGTCAACCTTAGTGATTTCGAGGCGGCGGCGTACTTCTTGCTGGGTTAAGCAGGTAATATTCAAGGGTGAATTTGTAGTATCACTGGTCATGTCATCTGCCATGGCATTTTCTTGTATAAAAACCATAGAAAAAAAGTCATTCAGCAGGTTGGCTTTACCCTCATCCCCCACCACCATTTCACCAAGACTATTTTTAAGATGGCCAACACTATCGCTTTTCAGTTTTTTACTGTTTATGTAGTTAAAGAATATTTTAGGATTATTTTTACTTTCTCTCGCAATGAGTCTCTCTGTCTCAAACTTAGCTAACTTAATTTGCTTTTTACATATTTTATTTAATTTTCTATAATTATATAATGCCTCATCACTACCTACCCTCTTTAATTCTTTTAAGGCTTTCTGTTTTTCTTTTATTGCTTCCCTTACAGCTCTATTTAGCCATAGGGGTTTCCTCCTATTTCTAGCATGTTTGTTCCCATAGGGTATATTTTCTGCACAAGCCCTATTCAGGATGCTTATAAAAGTCTCCCATTTGCTTTGTGTACTTTTATTACTTAGTACATCATTTATTGCACTAAGATCATCTCTCAACCGTTTAAAATTTGCTTTCCTGAAGTTTAGTGTCCTTGTAGCCCCTCTACTATACATCTTACTAAAGAATACATGAAAACTTATTATTTTGTGATCACTATTCCCCAAGTAATCCCCAACTTGTATATTTGATATGCGGTCTGGCCTATTGGTTAGTACAAGGTCTAGTAGTGCTCCCCTCTTGTGGGGTCCTGTACCATTTGTGAAAGGTAATTATCTTTCATTGTTATCAAAAATATATTTCCTTTGCTGGAACTGCAGGTTTCTGTTCCCCAATTTATATCAGGATAGTTAAAGTCCCCCATAATAATTACCTGTTCGAGACTTGTTGCTTTATCAATTTGCTTTCTGAGGAGATTCTCTACCTCTTCCATAATATTCGGCGTCTTATAACACACATATATAGAATTAGCCACTGGATAGGGTGTACAAATATTGAAAATAATTCAAAGCCAGGTAACCCAGCAAAAACTCACACCTAAAATATAACTTTTAATAATAAATAATTAAAAGGGACCAACAACATGAATGCGCATAGTAGTGCCACATTAAAAAAGGAAAGTAACACCCTCTGTGTCACTTTTTTCTGCTCTCTCAAAAGCTTGTACA
The DNA here is from genome assembly GCF_048569485.1 of Anomaloglossus baeobatrachus. Taxonomy (NCBI): domain Eukaryota; kingdom Metazoa; phylum Chordata; class Amphibia; order Anura; family Aromobatidae; genus Anomaloglossus; species Anomaloglossus baeobatrachus. The sequence goes on from NC_134353.1 coordinate 474,821,164, forward strand.
CAGCCGGACAAGACTCAAAAATTATAGCAGCATCAATAAATTCCCATATAGAAACAATATAATAAATAGGGAATATATAGAAAAGGAACAGTCTCACCAGTCTTCAGTGTACTATAGGTGGGCGTTCCTTAATATAGTTCACATGTCTAGCAGTAACCACCAGTAGATCCCCTGGTATTACCAGGTATTCATAAAGGATCCACATACATAGGTTGCAAAAGACAGGACTTCCCTCTCAACGCGTTTCAAAGATTCATCAGGAGAGTATGAAGCATATCCAATGCGCAACATTCATGCGTGCCACATGTCGGGACCCTGTGGCTTTTGTGCCGGTCCTTTAACTGGACACCTTCTGAGCATTGGATATGCTTCATACTCTCCTGATGAATCTTTGAAACGCGTTGAAACGCAGGGTCGCGGTGGAACTCACTAAGTAACATACATGCAGTCTCTGGTAAAACAAACGGCTGGATGGACGGGTCCCACAGACGGCTGCGGTGGTCACTCCCGGTAGGTTGGCGGTGACTGTCTCTCCCAGCACCTTTGATCTGTTTTCGGCCCCGATGGCTTCCCACCGGTGACCCGCTCCCCAGCGGTGTATTTGCCAGAGGAGCCCCTTTTGCCCGCAGGCGCTGACCCTGGGAACTTTAGCTGTGGCGGTAGCTGTATTTCCCTTCACGGTTGAGCGGTTGCCTTCAGTCGGGTCTTTGCTGCTGGGAAACCCCGGAGGTTCCCGACGCTGACGGATTTGACCGGTTTAACGGCGACTCCAAGCCTGGTCGGGGTCTGTAGGCCCTGCCGAATGGTGCTGGCTTCTCTTCGCTCCCCGGTCCGGTACCGGCGGGCCACCGCCCGTCCCCGGTCCTTACGGTTGTGCGTCAATCGGCCTCGCCTGCAGACGGTCACCACCGTCTGCCAACCTTGCTGTTTGTGCCCGGGCCATGTACCCGGACACGGCCAGTCTGCTCCTTTACCACTTCACTCCTTCACTCTCACGGTCCCTCACCGTTCTCTCTCCTTTTCCTGCCTCCAGGACTGTGAACTCCTCGGTGAGTGGAGCCAACCGCCTAGCTCCTCCCCACCTGGTGTGGACATCAGCCCCTGGAGGGAGGCAACAAGGATTTGTGTGTGACTCTGATGTTCCTAACCGGGGTGTGGGGTGTGTTGTTGCTGTATCTGTTTGCAAACCTATTGGGCTGTGTCAGTTCAGGACTAGCCTTCCTAGCACTTTTCCCTTTACCCCCCTTTCTAACTGTCACCCAGCTACCTACCTCACCGTCCTGCCGCTCCGTACTACGATCCTCCCCCACATCTGACCCAGCAAACTGCTGCTCAGTGAGCAGCAAACTCCTTTCCATATTGCTAACGCATCTCAGAGTTGCCAGCTGCTCATTTAGATCCAGTATCTGGGCTTCCAAATGTGCAACTTGCGCACATCTCGAACAACAGTATGCACCCTCGAACGGCTTTTCAAGGACTGCATACATGAGACAAAATGTACACTGTATCGCATTAGCAATAGTGGAGCACATTTTCTAATGGGGATAGCAATAAACAAATGTTAAGTAATTAAACAACTAAATACAAACAATTCTACTCACACTTACTTTTGCTCACACTTTGTTCACTCACGCTCACAATGAAGAAGACGGGCCAAAATTAACTAGAATATGCAAATTATCCTCGCAGGACTCCTCCCCTAGTTTTCAGAAGTCTTCCTTCCGGCTGTAACGGCCAAAACCCGGTTCTCCTTGAGCTTGCGGTGACTCTTCACTTATCCCAGAAGGCACTGGGAATATGCAAATTATCCTCGCAGGACTCCCCCCCGGTTTTCAGAAGGCTTCCTTCCGGCTGTAATGGCCAAAACCCGGTTCTCCTTGCGCTCGCGGTGACTCTTCACTTATCCCAGAAGGCACTGGGAATATGCAAATTATCCTCACAGGACTCCTCCCCTGGTTTAATAATGGAAAGCTGCTAATTGGAGTTTGCTATAAACCTCCTAACATAGCTGAACAGGTAGAGGATGAAATGCTGCAACAAATTGAAAAGAACAAAAAAGTGAGCTGGAGTATGAGTTGGTGTACATGTAACTTGTAAGCTCATGTTCACACTGGTCATAAGGCCATAAAAAAAACAAATAAGAAAATAATATGAACATATACCCTGCTGTAACTAATTAAAAGCATAATGCATATAAATAAGCATAGGGGACTTAGTAAATACTGTTTTTGATCAAAAAAGTGTAAAGCCATCCCACCGTGACAAGGTGTACCCAATCGGGACAGTACCTAAACTCTCTAATATTAAAACCTCACCATGTGTCAACAGACATCAATCTGAATAAGGGCAGACAGTGGCTGGGTCCTAATTGGACACACAGCCATGGGAAGCACTAGATGAAATGAAATGCCCAGCTCACTTAGCAGGGGGCCACATCCTATTTGTACTGAGTGCTAGAGACTACAAAAAAACAAAAAAGTGAGCCGGAGTAGGAGTTGGTGAATATGTAACTTGTAAGCTCATGTTCATTAACATCTAGTGCTTCCTATGGCTGTGTGTCCAATTGGGGCCCAGCCACTCTCTGCCCTTATTGAGATTGATTTCTGTTTACACATGGTGATGTTTTAATATTAGACAGTATAGGTATTGTGTTGATTAGGTACACCTTATCGCAGTGGGATGACTTTAGTGTTTACCAAGTACCCTATGTTCATTTTGTTCATTTATATGCATTATACTGTTATTTAGTTACAGCAGGGTATATGTTCATGTTATTTCCTTCTTTGTTTTTTTTTTATAACAAAGGCAGTAAATAATAATAATTGGGTCCTTATTATGGGGGATGTCAACTATCCAGACATTCAGTGGGACATAGAATCTTTGGGTTGTGCTAAAAGCTGTACGTTGTTATCTACTATTCAAGACAATTACCTCTCTCAGATGGTAGATGAACTAACAAGGGGAGATAATTTTCTGGATTTGGTCCTGTCAAATAGACCATATATAATTTCAGATCTACAGGTCCGGGAGCACTTTGCCAGCAATGACCATAATATGGTAAGTAATATTCAATAGAACATTTGAAAGGGGAAATGCTAAAATCTGGAATTTTAGGAAATCTGATTTCAACAAATTAAGGGAAGAGCTTAATTGTGTAGATTGGGACAATGTCATGGTAACTGGGAATACCAAACATAAATGAGATAAGTTTAAGGATATACTACTAGAGTCCAGTAAAAAAACGTATACTCTCTGGTAATAAAATGTCCAGGATTAAAAATAAACCACTATTGTTAAATAAGACAAAAAAAGTATTATAAGACAAAAACAAAGGGCAGCCAAAATTATGAAGGCTGAGAAAACAGAAATAGTATTTCAGGAGTATGAAATTCTCAATAGGAAAAGTAAAAAAGAAATCAAGCTAGCAAAATTAGCTACTGAAACAAAAATTGCCAAAGACATTAAAATAAACTCCAAATTTTGTATAAATACATCAATGCCAAAAGGAAAAAAAGATGGTATTGGACCCATAAAAGATTATAACAGGATAATTATAGAGGACAAAGAAAAGGCTGAGATATTAAACAGGCTCTTTTTATCCATAATCACCAAGGAGATGAGTGTTCCAGGAATCATTCAACAAGGCAAAAATCAAAGTTACTCCCTGATATAACTAATTTAACACAAGAAGTACACCTGCACCTCAGTAAATTAAACATTGACAAATCCCCAGGGCTAGATGGCATTCATCCATGGATATTGAGGGAATTGAGCTCAGTAATTGACAGACCAATGTATCTTTTATCTTTTTAGACTTTTTTGTAACAGGGTTGGTACCTCAGGATTGGAGGATTTCTGACATGGTATCGATATTTAAGAAAGGTAAGAGGGTGGATCCAGGCAACTTCCATCCGGTTACTCTGAAACCAGTGCTAGTCTGATACCATTAGAGATATTAGAGAGAGTAATATAATAATTGTCAACCAGCATGGATTCATGAAAGATAAGTCGTTTCTAATCAACATGTTGGGTTTCAAGGTAGTTCAGTGGTTAGCACTGCAGTCTTGAATCCCACCAAGGACAACATCTGCAAGGAGTTTATATGTTCTCCCCGTGTTTGCGTGGGTTTCCTCCCAAACTCCAAATACATACAAATAGGGAATTTAGATTCTGAGCCCCAATGGTGACAGTGCTCCTGTTCCTGATGTATGTAAAGCGCTGCGATATATGATAGAGCTATATAAAGATTTAAAAAAAAAAAAAAGTTTCTATGAGGAAGTAAGTGCAAATCTGGATATTGGTAATGTAACTGATGTGATTTATTTGGACTTTGCAAAGGAATTTGATAATGTTCCATATAACAGGCTTGTAATGAAGCTCCACAAGCAGGGACTAAGGTGGGCTTTACACGTTCCGACATCGCTAGCAATTGCTAGCGATGTCCAGCGCAATAGCACCCGCCCCCGTCGCACATGCAATATGTGGTGATTGCTGCCGTAGTGAACATTATCGCTACGGCAGCGTCACACGCACATACCTGGTTGGCAACGTCGCTGTGACTGCCGAACAATCCCTCCTTCAAGGGGGAGGTGCGTTCGGCGTCACAGCGATGCCACCGCAACGTCACTAATCAGCCGGCCAATAGAAGCGGAGGGGCGGAGATGAGCGGGATATAACATCCCACCCACCTTCTCCCTTCCGCATTGCCGGCGGGACGCAGGTTAGGAGATGTTTATCGCTCCTGCGGGTTTACACACAGCGATGTGTGGAGCTGCAGGAACGACAAACAACATCATACCTGCAGTTGAACCGACATTATGGAAATGAACGACGTTACACAGATCAGCGATATTGTACGCTTCTGTGCTCGTTCATCGTCGCACCTAGGATTTACACGTTGCGATGTCGCTACCGGCGCCGGTTGTGCGTCACTAACGACGTGACCCCGACGATATATCGGTAGCGATGTGGCAACATGTAAAGCACCCCTAAGGTAAACTATAAGCAGATGGGTAAGCAATTGGCTAAAAGATAGGAAACAAAGAGTAGTCATAAATGGTACATTCTCTAAATGGGCTATAGTCAGCAGTGGGGTACCGCAGGGATCTGTGCTAGGACCAATTCTTTTTAATCTCTTTACTAATGACCTTGTGGATGGGATTGATAGTAAAGTGTCACTCTTTCCTGATGACACCAAACTATGTAAGATATTAAAACGGACCTTGATAGTACAATATTACAAAATGATCTGGATTAGATGTCTGAATGGGCAGACACTTGGCAAATGAGATTTAATGTTGATAAATGTAAAGTAATGCACCTAGGACGGAGTAATCCTATTGCTGCACATACATTAAATGGAAGTAAATGTAGTGCCCCTGAAGCCATCAGGGTGCTATAAGGTTCTGCATCCCCACAAGGATGCAGGACCGGGAGACCAGTGCCAGTAACACACAAAAACCTAGGTAATCCCAGTTTTTCTCCAACAATCCCCCATACAAGGGTGCCAAGTTAGAGTCAGACCAATGGATGGCCGCCTAGAGGTGGAGCCAGTCCAGTCCACTAGTTGACCAGGTGGGAGGGGCAGACTGTGGAGAGTAGTCAGTTCAAAGTAGTAGGAGAGGAGTGAAGGTGAAGTGAGGAGACGTCCTGACTCGGGTTAACGGTGACCTGGTACCCAGGAGAGTAGTTGCCGGTGGAGTACAGTGGAGTGCTCCCGGAACAACGCACCGATGGGGTACAGGACCCTAGGACAGGATAGAGCTCCAAGCCGACCTGTTAACACCTGCACAGCGAGGGGACCATCAAGGACCTTGCTGACCTTAAGAATCCAAAGACTCAGTAGCAAAGGGAGAGCCGGGGACAGGACCAGAGACTCCAACTCCACAGGGTTCACCCTACGTCAGGCATACAGAAGCGGACAAACCACCGGACGGGGACCCCCAGTTGCTCTAAGCCATGGGGACACATTTACCAGAGACAGGTGCAGGGGAAGAAGGTACCAGAGTACTAAACTGGCATTGGGATGAAGGGGACCTGGAGGTGAAACCAGCCGGCCTCGGGTAACCAGCTACCACCAACCAGCCGTGAGTAAAAACCAGTTGCACTAAACCTCTGTGTGGTCTACCTTCTTCCGACGCTCGTCACATCACCCATCCTCTGGGGCCCAGCCCTGCTTGCGGAGGGCCTACCATCCAGGCTGCAATTAATATCAGCCCCAGTAGTGACATTCTGCAGCGGCGGCTCTATCTATATAGCCGCAACACCGCAAGTGGCGTCACGTATGAACACTAATCTTAATCCACTGTAAATACACCACCAGTGACATTCCCAAGATACGCACTGCCCGGGACCGAGTACCCCATATCCCTGGGTGTGACATAAACTCGGGACTACAGAATAGGAGAAGGACTTGGGGATTCTGGTTACAAGAAACCTGAGCAGCAGCACTCAATGTCAAGCAGCTAGCAAAGCAAACACAATGATTCACCTGAGACAAATCACAAGACCTCCCTTTTTCCCAAGTAACAGAGATAGCACAGACAGATAATACCCTAAATAATCTAAACCGCTACATAGTCATCCCAACTATGATATTGTCGCGGGCGGAGAGGACGCCGCCGCTGCTGCTGCGCGCTCGCTAACGCTCGGGTCCGGCGCTGCTGCTGCTGCTTGGTGGCTCGAGCGGTGGCCGGATCCGGGGACTCGAGCGGCGCTCCTCGCCCGTGAGTGAAAAGGGTAGTTGGTTTGGGGGATTTAGTCCGTGACGCCACCCACGGGTTGTGGTGAAGATGGGCACCACCGCTGCTGGTGACGGGGATCCTGGGAGCGATGGTAGGGAGCAGCTGGGATGTTGTTTTCCCCCTCCGTGGGTAGGGGCTGGTGGTCCCGGGGCCCGGTGGTGTGACGGGGAGGCAGGGTTGGTGAGGTGCAGGATTGCAGGGACAGCGCGGGCCGATGCCGGATGGCACGGGTGTACTCACTCAGTAAGAGATGCACAAAGTCCTCGGTAAACCAAGCGGCTGGATGGACGGGTCCCGCAGCCGACTCCAGTGTCTCTCCCCGGACAGGTAATGGTGGCTGTCTTTCCCTGCACCTTTGTGTCCTGTGTTGACTACGATGGATTCCCAACGGTAGTCCGCTCCCCGGTGTATGGAGCCCGTTTGCCCGCAGGCGCTGGCCCTTGGGTCTCTAGCCTTAGGCGGTAGCTGTATACCCTCATGGTGTGGGCGGTTGCCTTCTATCGGGTCTTTGGCTGTTAGAAAACCCCTGGGATTGCGGTCACACTCGGATTTGACTATTGTCGGCGGCTCCAAGCCTGGTCGGGGTCCGATGGCCCTGCCTGTGTGTGCGCTGGCTTCACTTCGCTCCCCGGTCAGTACCGGCGGGCCAACGCCCGACCCCGGTCCTACGGTTCCGCGTTGCTTCACCACTCCTGCAGACGGCCACCACCATCTGCCAACCTTGCTGTCAGTGCCTGGGCCACAACCCAGACACCCAAGTGCTTACTCCTCTCACTTCAACCTCTCACTGTCCACTCTCCACTGTCAACTCTCCAGTGTCAACTGTCACTTTTTCCGCCTCCAGGCCTGTGAACTCCTCGGTGGGCGGGGCCAACCGCTTGGCTCCGCCTCACCTGGTGTGGACATCAGACCCTGGAGGGAGGCAACAAGGATTTTGTGTTTGGCTAATGGTACTGTCTAGTGGGGGGGGTGAGGGTGTTTGTGTGTTACCTGTGACGACCTGGCTAGTCTAGGGCGCCACAATATTATGTGCAACTATGCACAAATATCACTTATCTTTCATCCAGCACTTAAATTGCAGCCTCATCCGCTAAGCAGCCTCGCTTGGTGTGATATTTATGATGCTGACTAATTCTCATCAGTACTGTGGTTCCTGTATGGTCCGCAGTCTGATGATGACTGATAACTCACAGTATCTCCTTACTATTGTTAAACGGGTATTCCCATCTCTAAAAATCTATCCCAATATGTAGTAGGTGTAATAATACTAATATCAGTAAATACCTCTAATTAGAAATGTAGTAAAGTATCCATGGTTATGTCCACTAATATAGTTACAATTAGTTAGTTATTAGTTGCTTGTGGTCATAACCACGGTTACCTAAGCTACAATGCCCTGCACATGAAGTAAGAAACATGGCTATATCAGGAGCACTATAGGTCACCTGCTCCTATACAGCGGTCACCTGCTCCTTTGTATTGCCGTCTACCAGGTAGAATTTTTACCTCATTTCCTCATGTCCCTTCAATGGGCAATTTCCATCTTGTAGTACATACAAAGCAGTTGTGATCATTCTGGGCATGCTGGGCATGTTTTCTTGCTAGCCTTTTATCACAGTCAGACGTGGTCCTAGAGTGCCTTGGTATCTCCTTTTAGCACATATCCTGAAAAGGTATACCTCTGTTCTCCTGCTTCATCATACCGCATCAGGTTACTTATCCCAGGATACTCATAGAGACACTTTGTATTGTCAGATTTCTTTGAAGTATATGTAACGCCCTGGCCTATCAGGTCGTCACAGGACATTGTGCAATCTGCCCTTCTGCATGGTGTCCATCTCCTCCTTGGTTATGAGTCCCTGGCCTTTGGTGTTGCTGAGAACAAGCCAATCGAAATCCTAGTAACACTCTGAACCACACCCACCAGACACACCAATGTAGCCTGAAGGGAATAGGGCCGCCCACTTGGGGGGTTGGTAAGGGAGGGTCAGGAGTGTCACGAGCAGATCAGTCGTGTGGTGACTCTTGAGAGGAGAGGTTGAAAGTAGTTGGAGGAGGTTAGGAGCAGGGCTCCTCAGTTACTAGGTGGCAGACGTTGGTCTGGACCTGGTAGAAGCTGGAACCCCGATCACAGGGGATCGTGTCAAGGGGCACGGAACTGCCGAGGAGGGCAGCCGGCGGCCTTGAGCCATCTCCGGGCAGGGGCCAGGGCACGGCGGGGTACGTGGACCCTAGGCCGGGAAGTAGCTTCAAGCGTCCTGGTAATTTACCTGACGAGGGTGAAGACTACATGATTCGTTCTCCACCCGCTCCAAAATCGGTACTAGCACAACGAGGGGGATAGGACTTTCCCAATACATAGTCCAGAAAATCCCAAGCGTGAACCCTGAGAGCAAGCTCATTCTGTTAGCCATACGGGTGAGCGGGACCCGACTAATTTTACACTACAGCCGCTGCTAAATGTGGGTACTCCCAGAGCTGGTGGTGATTGCAGCAATGTTGTTAGGCCCTCCGCAGGTAGGGCCGTGCCTGGGAGATGATGAGGGATAATAACGGAGACCACACCAGGTTGTCTTTAACAGTCTCTACTCACTTGGACCCAGGGGTTGCTGGTTCAGGTCCCTTGGAGTAACAGGGCCAATGTAGTGACCCAGGTTGCTCTGTCCCCGGCACTCTCTGTTGGTTGGGTCCCAGTAGCGTGGAGCGTTTGGGGCCCGACTGTCCTTTTTGGGGTACAGTCTCCTTTTCAGTACGGCAGGCAGTGCGGACCCTGTGGGGAGATAAGCGTCCGAACCCCGATCCTAGTTTACTGCTGATGCCCAAGAATTATTTGGCTTGATGAAGTCCGTGAAGGTGTCCTCACCAGGCAGGTATTTATCAAGCCATGTAGAACTGGCACTTGATCTAGGGACCTGTGACCCGTGCGTGCTCCGGTCCCAGCAGTATCTCCGGTACCCGACCTGGCAACCTCTCTCCTGTGCCCCCGGGTCACCGTTGCACAGACCCAGCTCAGGCACGTCCGCACACCTCTCCTGTGTGCCACCCTTCTCTAGACTCTCTACTGACTGCTGACTACTCCCACTAGGCTGGCTTATCCCAGGGACTTGTTCTTTTCCATGGCGACCATCCCCTTACATGGTTAATCCTCTATGCCCGGTGTGGAGTGGAGAACTAGTATTTTAGTTGTGCTTTGGTAGTATCGGCACTGGTACTCCAGGTCCCAGGGGGTAGGTCCTGCATCCCCAAGAGGATGCAGTTCCTTGTAGTGCCCTGAGTGTATCAGGGGCGCTACATATACACCACTTCTGGTGCTGCCACCACCTTACTTCCTCTTCTGTTTACCATTTGTATAGCATCTGCATCAACCAGTAACGTCATATTCTGGATGTTTCTTCTGGTTTTGTAATTCACAAGGTTTTTCACCTATTCTTTTGATCCCTGGACATAGCGCTTTCGCTTTTCATTTACGTGTTCAATTGTTTTTTCTCTGCATTTCACTTCTCTTTACTGACAGTCTTTTGAAAAAGACAGATTCTGTCGATACGTTGATACTGTCTATTAACACTATTATCACTGATGGACATAATTTTTTGAGCAATAATCAAAATAAGAATAAATATTAATACTGAGCAAAAAGCATCTGGATTCTAATTTTTCTTGTCCCGTTTTGAGTGCCGGAGTTATTTTTCTATTACTAGTGTTTTTCTTCCTCCTGAGCACCACTTTACAGTTGAGCCAGGCCTTCCCTGATTGCTTCCACAGGACTCGCGCTATTGGGATACAGAATCCTAGGGCAGGCTTACTTCAAGTTGTCTACCAACTCTGTGGGTCACGGGGAATGGCTAAGAACAGTCACTGGACCCGTCCCACGAGTCTGCAGCAAATAACATATAGGATCCAGGGTTGAGGACCAGCCCCATAACGGAACCACGCTATCAGCATACAGAACGGGACACTTTACTGACACCGGGACCCTCAAGTGCTTCAAGCCACGGGGTCCGATACTTAGCGCATCTGTGTCGCCCCCGCGACGGCAGCCGGACTGCTCGGATCCGGATCCGCGGTGGCTCGAAGGGTGTCCGGACCTGGGGGTCGTGCAGCCACTCAAATGAAGGGGGTATTTACAGGGGATTGTATATTTAAAGTTCATGACACCACCCGTGGTGCGTGGTAAGATGGAGTACCACCGCTGCAGCTGGGAGTACCCGGGAGCGATGAAGTGGGCAGCTAGGTGTTTAACCCCTCCATGGGAAGGGGGAATGCCCCGGGACTCAGTGATGGTGTTGGGGAGTGCCGTTGGGGGTGAAAGGGTCTCTTGTGTACTCACTCAGTCCATAAAGCTGACACCGACAACTTGGTGAACCAAAGTTCTGGACACCGCTGCCGCTGAGGGGAGCTAGTTTGGGTCCCGTCCCCGATGGTGTTGCCTGATGATCTGTGACCTTCTTCCTGGCACTAAGTTCACTTGTCAGTTGGCGGTGCTACTTGCCGGTAGTGTAGAACTAGTCGGGTCCCACTCCCCAGGGATATCCTGGACCGTTTTAGTGGAAAGTCCTATCCCCCTCGTTGCGCTAGTACCCCGATTTTGGAGCAGGTAGAGAGTGGATCTTGAAGGCTCCGTTCTCGTTGGGTAAATTGTCAGGCTGCCTGAAGCTACTCCCTGACCTAGGGTCCACGTACCCCGTCGGGCCCTGGTCCCAGCCCGGTGATGGTACAAGGCCGCCGGCTGTCCTCCCCAACAGTTCTGTGCCCCTTGTCACGATCCCCTGTAACCGGGGGTCTAAATCCTACTAGGCCCAGACCACCGTCTGCCACTTAGTTACTTCCAAGGAGCCCGGCTCCTGATCGCCTCTCTCCTTCACTTCCTCTCCTTTACTCTCCCTTTCTCTGACTGACTCCTGACACTCCTGACCTCCCCTTACCAACCCCCCAAGTGGGCGACCCTATTCCACTCAGGCCGTCCACTGGTGTGTCTGGTGGGTGTAGTGCAGAGTGTTCCTAGGATTTTGATTGACTGTTGTTGGCAACACCATAGTTGGGGACCCGTAACCAAGGAGGAGGTGGATATTGCACAGAAGGGCAGATTGCACAATACCCTGTGACGACCTGATAGGTCAGGGCGTTACATTCCCCCTTGGTTAAACGTAGCTCGTCCTTGAGCTACAGGACATCAGAGGTTTATTATTTTTTCATGAAACTGCAAAAAGGGGGAAAATAGAAAAAGAAACATTTTTATTTACAAATACTTCCAACATTAGGGAGGCTGGACACTTGAACATTACTAAACTAGAGTTCATTGTTCCAACAGTGGAACGCTACTGGTTTAGTTAGTAGTGGAGGCTCAACCTGCTCCATTGCAGCCTCTTCCTGCAACAGTCCAGTCCCATTGTCCCGGATCCCATTAACCCACCACCCAAACAACCTGACCCGCTGTATACCTATGGTGGGTCCAGGTTAAGGTCCCGGTGTTGTAATAGATGACTCTGGTGGGCACAGGAGGTGCAACTATTTACAAGAACACAAGTTTGTGTTGGTCACAACCAGTCCTGTGATCATGGTCCATGTTTACGATATGTTTTGATGAATAATTAAACGAAGTCCATGCACCGGGGTACACACTTTACCAATTCTTCTTGATAATCTGGTAACTTTTCTCTTTTCATTTAAACCTTGTTGACTAGACACTTATTTTCTAACATTCTCTATATGAAAAATAACAAACTTAGGAAAATAACGAAACACTGATACCTAACAGTTCTGCTACACATTATACATTACTGGTACCGCTCACTGGGAGGCTGGTAATCAATAGCGGCGGCTGGCACAACTTGCTCATCAACCATAGCGAGCCGCTTCATATCTAGGGCGTACCAGTCCCGCTCACTCCAATGCCGAGTGTAGATAACCACCTCTCCTGGCTCCAGGTTAGGCCCTGGTGGTCTCTCAGGAGATGTTGCTCTCTATCTCTCCGAGTGACAAACACTTCTTCAGAGAGGTTTGCCTCCCAAAGGAAACCCCACCCTTTGTTGGGGTTAAACCGCCTTACATGGCCCCTGCGCCATGGCCCTCTGACGCGGAAGGTAGCCTTTCTCAGGTGCTCTTTTTCCCATCTCCCGTTGCCTCTGGTCTTGGCTCACCATCTTCGGCTTAAGCTTTGGGTGTTGTCGTTCCCAGTAGGGGGCATCAGCGTCCGGCCTAGGCTCCCTAGCTGGCTCTGGCATTAAGTATGCTGTTGCGGCCCCAACAGCTGTTGGGATGCCGCGCGGCGGTGGAATCAGCAGCTCTTCAGGCTCCCCGTCCGCTGCATCGGGTAGATGTACCGACTGCTAAGCAGCCGGGGTTGCAGGGTCCGAGTGGTCCGCCTCTAAGCACGGGCCCGGTGATGCGGCCGGGTCTGGTATGGCCGGTGTTGGGGTGACCGCTGTCATGACTGGGTCGAGGGACGGAACCGGGGGTTCTGAAGATGCATCGTCACATACTGGGGCTGAAGGTTCCACTGCCATGGTGGGAGCAGGGAGCTCGGCATCCGCCGAGGACGGGGTTGGTGGCGGCAGAGTGCTCACCAGGAGCAGGGGCGGTCCGGATCCCTCAGCCGCATCAGCCGGATTGGGGTAATCATTAGGGACTGGGTAACTGCTTACCCTCTCTTCACGTGGGATTTCGATCGCACGGGCTCGCACCACCATCGCCAGGCTCCTTATCTTTTCCCTTCAGTGGTCCAGTATAAACAGGAATTGCGTCCGCATTCTCCTGCACAGCTGCTCCGTCTCTTCCTCAATCCAGGTCGCGGTCCCGGGAGCAGCACGTTCCGGTGACCAGCTCTGCTCCGCCATCTGCCTCTGCGCTGTCCAGGAACGTTATGGCAGAGTCCTGGCTTCCCTGCTTCCCTTCTGCTGCTGCTACATGCCGTCACGCCCCCTCGGTTTTCACTCAGCACTCTCTTCGATCCTGTGGAACTCTGGGAACTTCCGGTTCTGGCCTCACTCTCAGGACGAAGGGCGGGGCTTCTGCTTCACGCGCTTTCACAGGGAAGATGGCGTTTTGGCGCCAAAAGATGCCGGAAGATGGCGGAATTGGCGGGAAACGGGATTTTAACTCGCGGTTTCGGTCTTCAAGGTGCACGTCACCCAGGTAAGTGGGTCCTGCTCGTATCCTGTTCGTGACGCCAGGAATTTGAGGTGTGCACAGAAGGGCAGATTGCACAATACCCTGTGATGACCTGATAGGCCAGGGCGTCACACATCAAAGGAGGAAAGGGCTCACAGGCTGACACACACACCGGACTTGACCTTTCACGTATCCGGGATCGGCTGGAGTCCATCGTGGCAGAGGACAGTACTCAGAGGCAGCACCTGAATAACTTGTGAGTAAAAAAAAGGCTTGGAACTGCAGCCCCTGCGTCTCCTTTACCGTCGCCCAGCGCTGCGGCACCAACGGGGACTACCACTACCTTCGCCATCCTCCCCGGAATAATCCCGCTCCGCCTGTGGGGAGCAACACCATACCGGCTGCACTTAACATCTGCCCCGGTGAGAGACCCTGCAGCGGTGGCCCCCATCCCTGGCCGCGTACCACAGGTGGTTTCCTAACCTCCGACTACTACCTCCATCCTCCCTACCACCCTCCAATCCTCCTTCCTGTACGCCTCGGGGAAACGGAACTGGGCCAGGCCACCCCCGGCCCGGCAACGAGTAGGATAAAACACCTGCCCTGTGGGGCGCTACACTACAATGGCTGATACTTCTGACCAATAATCGGGGAGGGCCCAAAACTTTGGCTCTAACTTTGTATTGGAGCCCATCAGACTCTACGGTAGTTACGCCACTGGTTATATGTGATCAGGGCCGGCCTTAGGCTAAATGGTGCCCTGTGCCAAATTACCCTTTGGTGCCCCCAAACCATGTCACATGCAACCTGCAGCCAATCAGCAGCTGGTTTACTCTCTCATCCTTTAGATAAAACTGACATCCAGAGGAAGTCATAAAACAGCAGCAGCTGGATTACAGTTTTGAAAGAGGGATAGTGAAGCAGCCGCTGATTGGCTGCAGATCACAAGACCCCGGTGCCCGGTTGTATTGCTTTTCTGCTGCGTTTGTTTTTTTCATGTACTGTAAAATGACAAAAAAGCCTCGCCCTAAGCATACTGCAATTTAGTTATTTAAAAAAAAATAAAATTCATTTGCAAAAAACATCCTGAAAGTCTATATGTATGCGCCGTTGTTACTGGCTTCATTTCTGGTGTCTATGCAAAGACTGTATTATGTGTCCTTTACGTATGTAGAGCGAGGGGCTTCTTCCAATTTTAGACGCCCCACGAATGAGAAGGTTACCTCTTTTAGCCGTTTCATGGCTTTTGAAGCCCACAGCAGCTAAAATAATTACCAAAGACGGAACATGTGCACAGCAAAATCATTTTGAAATTGCTGTGCATCATGTCCCTTTGCTATGGTGTGTTTGCAGCGCTTTTTTAGGCAGGTACTCCCTGTTGCTCACATGATTTATCTGTTGTGTACAGAAACAAGTCCGCTTTTTTCCGGCTTCACTGATGTCCCACAGACCACACTATGGTGTGATCCGTGAAACATGTACCAGAAAAACAAGGACATTGAAAATAAAGCAATTTTACATTCAACTTCTCCAGCTGTCTACGGCCTCTGCTGGCTGCTGCTTCCTGCCCGGCTAATTACTGTCATGCATATTCATGTATGCATGGCACAGCCGACCCGGAAGTACTTGCAGAGGGGAGACACAGTGGCGGCCAGATGCAGCAGAGCCGGAGAGTTCAGCACCACGGACAGCAGGAGCGGGGGCAGGTGAGTTTATCTCCATGTGCTATCATGTATCATAGATCACGGATTGCACATTGACAACCCACGTGTGCTGTGAATCTATGACACACAGAGGGACACATGCGCTTTTAACACGTCAGTGAAAAACGTCTGTTTTTCACTGACATGCAAAACAGGCCTAAAATCTTAAATCTTAGAATATGTCAGAACGGATGCAGTCAGTAATCTCTTGTGAGGTAGCAAAAGCCTGCTGACAGATTCTCTTTAAGTGATAAGATGGATTTATTCTGCAGGTTGGTGCTGTTACAGTGATACCAGATTTATAATGTTAAAGAAGTTGTCCAGTTACCAAAACCGATTTTTTTTTTTTCTGATAAATCTTGCTATTATGTGCCCCTCAACACATCTATTATGTTTTTTCAGCAAAATTACCTTTTATTGTGCACTAGCAGCACACGGTCATTGCTGGCTCCAGCTCTGATGGGGTCAATCTCTCCTCTGACTTCCTGTGTTCAGTTCCTACAAGTCCCAGAATTCTTTGTGGCTCTAGGGCGGTGTCTAGCTTATCTAACACACCCATTGTGTCTAATACACCCACTCTGCTCCCACCCAAACCCTCCTCCCTGCCTCTTCCCTGTGGATGCACTGAGATCATCAATCACACAGACAGCAGCAGCTCTACACAGCCAGGGGAAGAAAGTGTGTGTGCGCGTATATACAGTGTATGTGTATGTACAGTGTGTGTGCGTATATACAGTGTATGTGTGTATATATACAGTGTGTGTGCGTATATACAGTGTATGTGTGTATATATACAGTGTGAATGTGTGTGTATGTCATACTCACCTGTCTGCAGGGTCCGGGTGCCATGCCTGCTTCCAGCCCCTGTCTCGGTCCCGCCGCTTCGGCTGTGTGCAGTCTCCCCGGGGCACGCACGAAGCTTGCAGGACCTGGCGGTGGATCACCTGATGCAGTCACCTGACGCATCAGCTGATCGATTCTCGTGGTGTCGCCGGCTTCTTCGCGCTCGGCCGGCTATCAGCTGATCCTGCCGTCAGGGGACTTCATCAGCTGATTACCGGCCGCTCCTGCAGTGATGGGCCACGATCAGACTCCGCTGCGGAAGCTGCCGGTAATCAGCACAGACGTGAGTATTTTTTTTTTTTGCACTGATGCATCAGCTGATTGTATAATCGGCTTTTATACAATCAGCTGATGTGTCATGTGATTCACGTAGTTTAACCTGACACATCATCTGATCGCTTTGCCTTCCAGCAAACCGATCAGATGATATTGGATCCTGATTGGACGGCGCGGGACCCTAACCCAGGATTACTGCGGAGGGGGGTTTATTTCAATAAAGATGGAGTCACTAATTGTGTTGTGTTTTATTTCTAATAAAAATATTTTTCTGTGTGTTGTTTTTTTTTTTTATCATTACTAGAAATTCATGGTGGCCATGTCTAATATTGGCGTGACACCATGAATTTCGGGCTTAGGGCTAGCTGATAATATACAGCTAGCCCTAACTCCATTATTACCTAGCTAGCCACCCGGCATCAGGGCAGCTGGAAGAGTTGGATACAGCTCCAGAAGATGGCGCTTCTATGAAAGCGCCATTTTCTGGGGTGGCTGCGGACTGCAATTCGCAGTGGGGGGTGCCCAGAAAGCTTGGGCACTCTTCACTGTGGATTCCAATCCCCAGCTGCCTAGTTGTACCCGGCTGGACACTAAAATTAGGCGAAGCTCACGTCATTTTTTTTTTAAATTATTTCATGAAATTCATGAAATAATTAAAAAAAAAAAGGGCTTCTCTATATTTTTGGTTCCCAGCCGGGTACAAATAGGCAGCTGGGGGTTGAAGGCAGCCCGTACCTGCCTGCTGTACCCGGCTAGCATACAAAAATATGGCGAAGCCCATGTCATTTTTTTTTTCTTTTTGGGTAAAAAACTGCATACAGTCCTGGATGCAGGATGCTGAGCCTTGTAGTTCTGCAGCTGCTGTCTGCTCTCCTGCATACAATGAACATTTTGAATAAGGAAATGACATCAGAACTTTTTATTTTTTTTCATCAACAATCTTTAATGGCATTGTGCACTGATTAAAAACGCAGTGAGCAAAAACGCAGCAAAAAAGGCACCAAATCGCGGCAAAAACGTGACATGCAGCACCGCAGGTGACAGAGCAGAGCAAGTTGGTGACATGCTCTGCTCTGACACATAGTGTGCTGCATGTCACTGTATCCACTCTGGGACTTGTTGTGCAGGTGACCGGATGATACATGTCACTAACTGCCCCACTCTGTGATTTCTGCTGCATAGTACCAACTGTATACACTCTCACCTGCACAACAAGTCCCATAGTGGAGACAGTTAGTGACATGTAGCATCCGGTCACCTGCACAACAAGTGCCAGAGTGGAGAAAGATAGTGACATGCAGCACACTATGTGTCAGAGCAGAGCATGTCACTGTCTCCACTCCGCTGACCTCACAGCCCGTACACGCTGCGATGGATGCAGGGGGACACAGAACAAGTAATCGGCCGACACTGGAGTCATCTGATTACTTGGGATGAATGAGAAGTAAAATGCTCTGGTGCTCGATGGGCGAAGCCCATGCCGATTTTTTTAAAAAAAAATTCATTAAAAATAAAAAAACAAAAAAATCACATTGTTTGTGGGCTCCCGCTGCATTTTCTATTGCTAAGGGTAACCAAAGCAGCTACTGGCTGCTAGCCCCCGCTGCTTGGTGTTACTTTCACTGGCAATAGAAATGCAGGGAAGCATTTTTTTTTTATAAAGGTTTTTCCCTGAAAACGTTTTTAAGAAAATGACGTGGGCTTCGCCATATTTTTGTATGCTAGCCAGGTACAGCAGGCAGCTACGGGCTGCCCCCAACCCCCAGCTGCCTAGTTGTACCCGGCTGGGAACCAAAAATATAGAGAAGCCCTTTTTTTTAATTATTTCATGAATTTCATGAAATAATTTAAAAAAAAAAATGACGTGAGCTTCGCCTAATTTTAGTGTCCAGCCGGGTACAACTAGGCAGCTGGGGATTGGAATCCACAGTGAAGGGTGCCCAACCTTTCTGGGCACACCCACTGCGAATTGCAGTCCGCAGCCACCCCAGAAAATGGCGCTTTCATAGAAGCACCATCTTCAGGCGCTGTATCCAACTCTTCCAGTGGCCCTGGTGGCAGGTGGCATGCTGGGTAATAAGGGGTTAATACCAGCTATGTTTTACCAGCTGGTATAAAGCCCGAGATTCTTAATGTCAGGCCAAGTTTAACCTGGCCATTAAGAATCTCCAACAAAGGGTTTTAAAAAAAAAAGACATCACACAGAGAAAAATACTTTATTAGAAATAAATACACAGACACAGTAGGGACTCCATGCTCCCTCTCACCCCTCCAAGATGGAGAGATTTCTGTACTGACCATGCCAGGAGAGAGCGAGGAAAAGAGAGCGAGCGGGGGGGGAGAAGAGAGAGGGGGGAGAAGAGAGAGAGAGGGGGGAGAAGAGAGAGAGAGGGGGGAGAAGAGAGAGAGAGGGGGTGAGAAGAGAGCGAGAGGGGGTGAGAAGAGAGCGAGAGGGGGTGAGAAGAGAGCGAGGGGGTGAGAAGAGAGAGAGGGGGGGAGAAGAGAGGGGGGGGGAGAAGAGAGAGAGAGGGGGGAGAAGAGAGAGAGGGGGAGAAGAGAGAGGGGGGGAGAAGAGAGAGAGGGGGGGGGAAGAGAGAGAGGGGGGGAGAAGAGAGAGAGGGGGGGGAGAAGAGAGTGGGGAAAGAAGAGGGGGAGCAGAGGTGCTCTGTCACCAACTGTCTCCACTCTGTGACTTGTGGTGCAGGTGACAGAGTGCAAACAGTTGGTCCCATGCAGCAGGACAGATGGCAGAGCACAGCGGTGACATGCCTGTCAGTGTCTTGCTGCTGGGAGGAGCAGATGATCACACTGCCCGACACCGGCCGCTCTCCTGACATCGCAGCAGAGCGGTCGGGTGGACAGTGTGATCACAAACTTACGTGCAGGGGGGGATTCAGCTGAAGAACCCCCCCCCTGTACTGCACACTGGCGCCCCCGTTCCTCTCCATCTGCAGGACGCTTCCGGCTCCACACTGACTTCCTCCGGATCCTCCCCTCGATGCTGAGCTGTGACGTGCGGTAGTCACCGCCCACAGCCCTGTCACTCAATCTGAGTGGCGCCGGCATCCTGTGAAGTACCCGTCTTGTTTGAGAGCCCGGAAATGCCGGGACGTCAGAGGATGCCGGTGGCCACAGCTCCAGGGGGGTCATGTGACCGGCACTGAGCGTGCAGCATAGCGCCGCTCAGTGCCAGAAATGGAAACACAAGCCAATGGAGAAGACGCCTAGAAAGGTAAGTATAACTCCTACAGAAAATAAAAAAAATGGGTGAACACCCCTTTAAGCTTCTATCACACAGTGAAAATGCTTTTTTTATAAAAAAAAAAAAAAAAGAAGTTTTTTTGTCGCCATATTGTGAGAACTGTAACTTTTTTCTTTTTGGAGCAAACAGGACTGTGTGGAAGCTTATTTTTTGTGCAATAAGCTGAAGGATTTTTGGTACTATTATGGGGTACATACCAGTTCTTAATTGCTATTTATTCAGATTTTTGAGGGAAAACTAGCGATTCGTTTATGCTTTTAAATTTTTTGCTCAGTTCACCATGCGATAAAAGTGATGACTGATTTATTCTTCGGGTCAGAACGATTACACTATACCAGATTTTTTATACAATTTTTTATACTTTGCGACGTTTGCACACTAAAAGCAATATTTTACAAAAATTAATTTCTTTTTGCATCGCCATATTCTGAGAGCTGTAATTTTTTTAATTTTTTTGTTCAAAAGAGCTTTTAGGGCTTATTCCTTCACATATGACTTTTGTTGGCTTTTTATTCCATTTTTGTGTTTTCAGTAAGACTAAAAAACATTTTTGGAGTGATTTTTCCCAAAGTTTTTTTTTTTTAATTTACGGTGTTTGCGTAACAGCAGTATAATTTCTTTATAATAACATACACCTTAGGCTAGACATTTATTAAAAGAACAGCCCCTTTAAAAGGGCTGTCCACTAAATTTGACAACCCCTATTCATTCCATTTGTTGAAGCATAACCACATACACCCTTTGTAATAAAATGATGCCCCACTTCAATCCATAAAAGGGATGTCAACAACCCCTTCTCATTCCCCTTGTTTGCCCCAGAAAAATAAATAAAGCTATACTCCCCTCCGGTACGGCTTCGGTTCCAGCGATGTCTAAAGCTGCGTTCCATGAGGCCCCTTGACCAAACAGCGCCCAGTGTCTCTCTCTCCGCCTTCAGACATTTGAGCAGGATGTGAGCGCTACACTGAATTTCTGCCGAAATGTCCAAAGGTGGGCATAAGAAAGCCGGCGCTGATTGCTTTTGGGGCTCGTGTGTCATAACAATGTCACAGATGTCCCTGGAACGCAGTTTTAGACATCGCTGGAACCGAGGCTGCATCGGAGGGGTGTATAGCTTTCTTTATTTTTCTGTAGCAAACAAGGGGAATGAGAAGGGGTTGTCCAAGTAGTGGACTTCCCTTTTATGGACTGGAGTGGGGCATCTGTAACATTATATCCCCCCAGCCTGTATCATATTGCAATCAGGCTTCAGCCGTAGCTATGGGAGATTCAGCCCCATGTTTTAGTTTTTAGTTATGCTTTGTTGAGTGAAGGGTGAGGACCTGTGCTAAGGCCAGCTCCTTATCGCCCGTACATGGACGATTGGACTTTGAGGACTTTTGCATTCTCCTTGGCGCCCCCGGACCTATTTCCTTTGTGTGGACTCTAAAGAACCATTTTAATATTGCATGTTTTATGCTCCCTGCCTCATTAAATCTTCTTGGATTGTTCCTTGTCCTGGCGTCCCTTACTGCTCTGTCGCATACCCCGTCACAAACTGGTGGCAGCGGCGGGATCAGAGCAGAAAGAATGGAGGACAACGGCCCATTAACATCTGGATTCAGAACCTCAGGATACAGGAACTGGACTGTGGTGAGTCTACAAACAATGGCCCGTGAATTAGGAGTCGGTTACAAAGGACTCTCTAAGGAGCAACTAATTGAGGCATTGGAAAACGCTTGCCTGCAAGATGGCACCGAGGAACAATTTCCACAGCAAAGGGAGGAAAGACGGGAGCTGGAGGTAAATACCCAAAAAAGTCAATGGGTTGTGTGGTATGAGGAGGAGATGGCACTGCTGGGAGATGAGGTCACCATTGAATATAAGATGGATGCTATTCGCAGAGCTCAAGAGAGGGCATTGCTGGAGAGGAGGCTTGCTGTGGAAGCAGCTAGAGGCTCCAGACAAACTGTAACCACAGCACCCACTATGAGGGAATTCTCCAGAGTGTCCCGCAAGGACTTTAAGCCATTTAATGAAGCTGCAGGTGACATTGAGGGCTTCTTTCAGGACTTTGAGCATCAGTGCCGATTAATGGAAGTCCCAGAAAGAGAGCGAGTCAGACACCTGGTGGGCCTCTTGGAGGGTGGAGCTGCTGACGCCTATAGAGCTATGGACCCTCAGTGGAATTGTGAGTATGGGGAGATAAAACAGACCATTCTGGAACATTATGCCGTGACCCCAGATACTTATAGGACTAAGTTCCGTACATTAGCCTGCGATGGAGAAGTGTCTTTCAAGATGTTTGCCCACAGACTGAAACAAGTATGCCATCGCTGGCTGGAGGGAGAGGGAGCCTTAACTTGGGAGACCTTCCTCCAGGTCATCCTGAAAGAGCAGTTCTATGCCAGGTGCCCTGCGGAAATCAGAGAATGGGTGCATGAGAGAAAGCCGTCAACTGTGGAACAAGCTGCCGCTCTAGCTGATGAGGTGCTCACCATCAAGCCTCAATGGAAAAGGCTACTAGTCGGTGACAAAAAAACTACCAGCTCCTCAACACCAGTGGTCCCTTGTCCTTTGGCCTCCAATGTTCACCATCCCAATAGACTACCAACATATGGCGGACCCCGTGTGAATGTGCCTCCTACTACTCCTGCCTCCTCTTTGGGAGTACGACGTGGAGAAAGACTCATAGAACGCAGATGTTATGGATGTGGGCAGCCTGGTCATCTGCAAGCTCACTGTCCAGGTGCTCAGAGGCAAAACAGTTACAGACCCCCTTTGCCTGTTCATTATCTACAGACACCCTCTACAGGAGAAGAGCTGGATTCATTCCCTGATGATTTGCCAAGTGACTCTGATATGTTGACTTCCCTACCAGGAGTCTATGGGGTGCGAGCCACAGCCGCCCGTTCTTCTGATCTTCAGCATAAACATCTACAGGAGGTCGTGCTGGATGGCCAAAAAGTTGTTGGCTTTCGTGACACTGGGGCTTTTCTCAACATCGCAGATCCCCGAGTAATTCAACCAGAAGCAGTGCAAAAGGGACCAGGAATTGCCATTGAACTGGCAGGAGGTACCCAGAGATATATTCCAAGAGCGAGTGTGACCCTGGATTATGGCTTTGGAGCAAAACAATGCACGATTGGTGTGATGAGCGGCCTTCCTGCAGACATTCTTCTAGGGAATGATGTGGGGAATCTTCAATGCCACTTTGTCGGTGCGATAACCAGAAGTCAAGCAAAGAGAGCAGCCCATGTGGACGTGTTCAACCCATCAATGGAACTGAGGCCACCCGAACTGCCTTCACAGCCGGTGAGTGAATCTTCTTGTGGGTCTCATATGAATATCACTTGGGATAAAGTTCAGTTTAGACAAGAGGTAGAGACTGACCCCACCCTGGCTAGCTTTAGAGCTCGGGCTGAAGTAGGGCAGTTAGGAGAAAATGTGGAAAAAATTATCAGAGAAAATGGACTCCTATATCGAGTTACCAACACTGACTCCTTAGATAAGCCCTGGACTTATAGAAAACAGCTGATTGTTCCTCAGAAATACAGAATTTCCCTATTACACCTTGCTCATGACATTCCTACTGCTGGCCATCAAGGGAAAACCCGCACCGAGAGACGATTGACTCAAATTTTCTATTGGCCTGGAATTTCTCAAGCGGTGGCGCATTTCTGCCGAACCTGCGACATATGTCAGCGTAGAGGGTGACCCGGAGATCACCCAAAGGCACCCTTGCAACCACTCCCTATAATAGAAGAACCCTTTCAAAGAGTAGCTGTCAATCTCATTGGACCACTGGCTAAACCAAGTAAATCTGGAAAGCAGTACATTCTCACCATTGTGGACTATGCCACCCGATATCCAGAAGCCGTGGCCTTGTCAAGTATTTCTGCAGCCAAGGTGGCCGAGGCCCTTGTTACCATTTTCACCCGAGTAGGATTCCCCAGTGAAATCTTATCGGACCAAGGCTCCCAGTTTATGTCAGAGTTGGTGCAGTGTCTGTGGTGCACCTGTGGAGTACGGGCAATTCGAACTACAGCATACCATCCTCAAACCAATGGACTTTGTGAACGGTTTAATCAAACACTGAAAAATATGCTAAGCGCCTTCACTGACAGTGATTCCGACTGGGAGAAGTACCTACCCCATCTCCTGTTTGCCTATCGGGAAGTTCCCCAGGAGTCCACTGGGTTTTCCCCCTTTGAACTACTCTATGGAAGAAAGGTCAGAGGACCCTTAACTCTGCTAAAGGAATATTGGGAGGGGCAAGTTGAAGATACAGGAACCCCTGTTGTTCCATATGTCCTCAAGCTTCGGGAAACCCTGGCTCAACTTGCTAGTTTGGCTCAGGATCATGTACGGATGGCTCAAACCAGACAGAAGACATGGTATGACCGCAAAGCACGCTATCGAGAATTTGTAGAGGGACAACAAGTCTTAATGATTGTTCCCCATCGGCAAAATAAACTCCAGACAACATGGGAGGGTCCCTTCTGGGTTCTCAGAAAACTAAACGACACCAATTACCTTCTTGCTCTAGATGATCAGGGTCTAAGACAAAGGACTGTCCATGTGAATATGATTAGGGAGTACCATGACCGGACATTACCTATGATAGCAAGCTGTCGGCTGGCTTCAGAAGATGGTCAGGAGGATGAGGACCCATTACCTGATCTTGTTGAAGCAGCCAGAGCCCCATCCACTGTGGAACAGGTCCATCTGAGAGATCACTTAGATTCCTTACAGAAAAAACAAATGCTGGGAGTGCTCCATCAGAGACAGGCTGCTTTCTGATCCCGACCAGGTCGAACCACAGTAACCCAACATCATGTGGACACTCAGGGCATCCGTCCCATACAACAGGCTCCCTACCGGGTACCAGAATCCGTTAGAAACACCATGCAGCATGAGCTGGAGGAGATGTTACAGCTTGGGGTGATTCAGGCCTCCCATAGTCCTTGGGCCTCTCCTGTTGTGTTAGTACCCAAGAAAGATGGGAGTACTCGATTTTGTGTGGACTACAGACGACTAAATGACCATACCATCAGTGATGCTTACCCAATGCCCCGCATTGATGAACTTCTAGACCGGCTAGCTGGGGCACGATACGTCACCACCTTGGATCTCAGTAAGGGATACTGGCAAATTCCCCTGACGGAGGAAGGTAGAGAAAAGTCAGCTTTTATAACCCCCTTTGGTCTGTATGAATTTCTAAACATGCCTTTCGGAATGAAAAACGCCCCTGCAACCTTTCAGAGAATGATGAACCAGATCCTCCGGGGATGTGGCGACTTCGCTTGTGCCTACCTGGGTGATATCGCCATCTTCAGCCACACATGGGAGGAACATCTGAATCAAGTAGCTGTTGTTCTTGACCGGATTCTCACAGCAGGCCTAACTATTCGACCTGATAAATGCCAATTGGGGATGGGTGAAGTCCAATATCTAGGGCATCGAGTAGGAGGGGGGAAGTTACGTCCTGAACCTGCCAAAATCCAGGCTATTAGAGACTGGCCTGTACCCAGGGCTGTATTTTGCCTTCGTGCTGCCCTAGGCACTTTAAGTGGTCGCGCCCCTTAGTGACAACGTAAAACTGAGTTTTCGCACACGACATCTGTTTAAGGCAGATCTACTCTGTAGCACACTTTAAAAAGTATCAATAAGAAACGAACCCCCCCCCCCCCCAATGGGAATCACCACAGGCACATCAAAACATAGCATGAGTATAAAAATATTCCCACCACACCGTCCCCACTTATATACTGTGACTGTGACACTGCCCCTAATAAACACCACACTGCCCTCCCTTATAAACTACTGTATATCCACCACACCTTCCTCGATTATGAAATATGATCTGTACATTGTGAGGAGGGAGCAGCATGATGTGAGGACAATGTGCCATGCATGCTGCCCCCTCCTCACAATGTCCCATGCATGCTGCCCCCTCCTCACAATGTCCCATGCATGCTGCCCCCTCCTCACAATGTCCCATGCATGCTGCCCCCTCCTCACAATGTCCCATGCATGCTGCCCCCTCCTCACAATGTCCCATGCATGCTGCTCCCTCGTCACAATGTCCCATGCATGCTGCTCCCTCCTCACAATGTCCCATGCTTGCTGCCCCCTCCTCACAATGTCCCATGCATGCTGCCCCCTCCTCACAATGTCCCATGAATGCTGCCCCCTCCTCACAATGTCCCTTGCATGCTGCCCCCTCCTCACAATGTCCCATGCATGCTGCCCCCTCCTCACAATGTCCCATGCATGCTGCTCCCTCCTCACAATGTCCCTTGCATGCTGCCCCCTCCTCACAATGTCCCTTGCATGCTGCCCCCTCCTCACAATGTCTTATGCATGCTGCCCCCTCCTCACAATGTCCCATGCATGCTGCCCCCTCCTCACAATGTCCCATGCATGCTGCCCCCTCCTCACAATGTCCCATGCATGCTGCTCTCTCCTCACAATGTCCCATGCATGCTGCCCCCTCTTCACAATGTCCCATGCATGCTGCTCCCTCCTCACAATGTCCCATGCATGCTGCCCCCCTCCTCACAATGTCCCATGCATGCTGCCCCCCTCCTCACAATGTCCCATGCATGCTGCCCCCTCCTCACAATGTCCCATGCATGCTGCCCCCTCCTCACAATGTCCCATGCATGCTGCCCCCTCCTCACAATGTCCCATGCATGCTGCTCCCTCGTCACAATGTCCCATGCATGCTGCTCCCTCCTCACAATGTCCCATGCTTGCTGCCCCCTCCTCACAATGTCCCATGCATGCTGCCCCCTCCTCACAATGTCCCATGAATGCTGCCCCCTCCTCACAATGTCCCTTGCATGCTGCCCCCCTCCTCACAATGTCCCATGCATGCTGCCCCCTCCTCACAATGTCCCATGCATGCTGCTCCCTCCTCACAATGTCCCTTGCATGCTGCCCCCTCCTCACAATGTCCCTTGCATGCTGCCCCCTCCTCACAATGTCTTATGCATGCTGCCCCCTCCTCACAATGTCCCATGCATGCTGCCCCCTCCTCACAATGTCCCATGCATGCTGCCCCCTCCTCACAATGTCCCATGCATGCTGCTCTCTCCTCACAATGTCCCATGCATGCTGCCCCCTCTTCACAATGTCCCATGCATGCTGCTCCCTCCTCACAATGTCCCATGCATGCTGCCCCTCCTCACAATGTCCCATGCATGCTGCTCCCTCCTCACAATGTCCCATGAATGCTGCTCCCTCCTCACAATGTCTCATGCATGCTGCCCCCTCCCTCACAATGTCTCATGTATGCTGCTCCGCCTCACAATGTCCCATGCATGCTGCTCCCTCCTCACAATGTCCCATGAATGCTGCCCCCTCCTCACAATGTCCCATGCATGCTGCTCCCTCCTCACAATGTCTCATGCATGCTGCCCCCTCCTCACAATGTCTCATGTATGCTGCTCCCGCCTCACAATGTCCATGCATGCTGCTCCCTCCTCACAATGTCCCATGCATGCTGCTCCCTCCTCACAATGTCCCATGAATGCTGCTCCCTCCGCACAATGTCTCATGCTTGATGCTCCCTCCTCACAATGTCCCATGCATGCTGCTCCTTCCTCACAATGTCCCATGCATGCTGCTCCCTCCTCACAATGTCTCATGCATGCTGCCCCCTCCCTCAGTGTCCCATGCATGCTGCCCCCTTCTCACAATGTCTCATGCATGCTGCCCCTCCTCAGTGTCCCATGCATGCTGCCCCCTTCTCACAATGTCCCATGCATGCTGTCCCTCTCCATGAGCTCCTAATGCTGCCTTCCTCTTTTCCATAATGAGACCTTCATGTTGCCCCACTCATGCTAAGACCACCACACTAACGCTTATGCTGAGACCCCCCCACACACACTACCCCACTCTTGATATTGACTCCCCTACATTGCTCCACTCCATTACTGATCCCACACATGCTGCCCCTTCTTCACAATGAGCTCCCAATGCTGCCCCCTCTTATTCTGAGTCCTTACACTCCCCCCACCCAATCGATTTTGTCATTGCACTATCCCTCATCCCTTGTCCTCTGTCTCTAGCATTAGCCCCTCTCTCCCACTCCCCCAGCATCAGCCTCTCTCCCCCAGCATCAGCCTCTATCTTCCCTCAGCATCAGCCTCTCTTCCCCAGTCTCAGCCTTTGCCTCCCCCCCAGCCTCAGCCTGCCCCAGTCTCCGCCTCAGCCTCCCTCCAGCCTCCCTCCAGTCTCAGCCTCAGCCTCCCTCAAGTCTCAGCCTCAGCTCCTCCAGTCTCAGCCTCAGCCTCCCTCCAGCCTCCCCCCAGTCTCTGCCTCTGCCTCCTCCAGCCTCCCCCAGTCTCTGCCTCCCTCCAGCCTCCCCCCAGTCTCAGCCTCAGCCTCCCTTCAGTCTCAGCCTCAGCCTCCCTCCAGCCTCCCCCCAGTCTCAGCCTCAGTCTCCCTCCAGCCTCCCCCAGTCTCAGCCTCCCTCCAGTCTCAGCCTCTGCCTCCCTCCAGCCTCCCCCAGTCTCTGCCTCTGCCTCCCTCCAGCCTGCCCCCAGTCTCTGACTCTGCCTCCCTCCAGCCTCCCCCCAGTCTCTGCCTCAGCCTCCCTCCAGCCTCCCCCCCAGTCTCTGCCTCTGCCTCCCTCCAGCCTCCCCCCAGTCTCTGCCTCTGCCTCCCTCCAGCTTCCCCCCAGTCTCAGCCTCTGCCTCTCTCCAGCCTCCCCCCAGTCTCAGCCTCTGCCTCCCTCCAGCCTCCCCCCAGTCTCTGCCTCCTCCAGCCTCCCCCCAGTCTCTGCTCAGTCTCCCTCCAGCCTCCCCCCAGTCTCAGCCTCTGCCTCCCTCCAGCCTCCCAACAGTCTCAGCCTCTGTCTCCCTCCAGCCTCCCCCCAGTCCTCAGCCTCTGCCTCCCTCCAGCCTCCCCCCAGTCTCTGCCTCTGCCTCCCTCCAGCCTCCCCCAGTCTCTGCCTCTGCCTCCCTCCAGCCTCCCCCCAGTCTCTGCCTCTGCCTCCCTCCAGCCTCCCCCCAGTCTCTGCCTCTGCTCCCTCCAGCCTCCCCCAGTCTCAGCCTCTGCCTCTCTCCAGCCTCCCCCCAGTCTCTAGCCTCTGCCTCCCTCCAGCCTCTTCCCAGTCTCTGCCTCTGCCTCCCTCCAGCCTCCCCCAGTCTCAGCCTCTGCCTCCCTCCAGCCTCCCCACAGTCTCAGCCTCTGCCTCTCTCCAGTCTCAGCCTCTGCCTCCCTCCAGCCTCCCCCCAGTCTCAGCCTCTGCCTCTCTCCAGTCTCAGCCTCTGCCTCCCTCCAGCCTCCCCACAGTCTCAGCCTCTGCCTCTCTCCAGTCTCAGCCTCTGCCTCCCTCCAGCCTCCCCCCAGTCTCAGCCTCTGCCTCCCTCCAGTCTCAGCCTCTGCCTCCCTCCAGTCTCTGCCTCTGCCTCCCTCCAGCCTCCCCCAGTCTCTGCCTCTGCCTCCCTCCAGCCTCCCCCCAGTCTCTGCCTCTGCCTCCTCCAGCCTCCCCCCAGTCTCAGCCTCTGCCTCCCTCCAGCCTCCCCCCAGTCTCTGCCTCTGCCTCCCTCCAGCCTCCCCCCAGTCTCTTCCTCTGCCTCCCTCCAGCCTCCCCCCAGTCTCTGCCTCTGCCTCCCTCCAGCCTCCCCCAGTCTCTGCCTCTGCCTCCCTCCAGCCTCCCCCAGTAGTCTCAGCCTCTGCCTCTCTCCAGCCTCCCCCCAGTCTCAGCCTCTGCCTCCCTCCAGCCTCCCCAGTCTCAGCCTCTGCCTCCCTCCAGCCTCCCCACAGTTCTCAGCCTCTGCCTCCCTCCAGTCTCAGCCTCTGCCTCCCTCCAAACTCCCCCCAGTCTCAGCCTCTTGCCTCCCTCCAGCCTCCCCCCAGTCTCTGCCTCTGCCTCCCTCCAGCCTCCCCCCAGTCTCTGCCTCTGCCTCCCTCCAGCCTCCCCCCAGTCTCTGCCTCTGCCTCCCTCCAGCCTCCCCACAGTCTCAGCCTCTGCCTCTCTCCAGTCTCAGCCTCTGCCTCCCTCCAGCCTCCCCCCAGTCTCAGCCTCTGCCTCCCTCCAGGTCTCAGCCTCTGCCTCCCTCCAGTCTCTGCCTCCCTCCAGCCTCCCCCCAGTCTCTGCCTCTGCCTCCCTCCAGCCTCCCCCCAGTCTCTTCCTCTGCCTCCCTCCAGCCTCCCCCCAGTCTCTGCCTCTGCCTCCCTCCAGCCTCCCCCAGTCTCTGCCTCTGCCTCCCTCCAGCCTCCCCCCAGTCTCAGCCTCTGCCTCTCTCCAGCCTCCCCCCCAGTCTCAGCCTCTGCCTCCCTCCAGCCTCCCCCAGTCTCTGCCTCTGCCTCCCTCCAGCCTCCCCCCAGTCTCAGCCTCTGCCTCTCTCCAGCCTCCCCCCAGTCTCAGCCTCTGCCTCCCTCCAGCCTCCCCCCAGTCTCTGCCTCTGCCTCCCGTCCAGCCTCCCCCCAGTCTCTGCCTCTGCCTCCCTCCAGCCTCCCCCAGTCCTCAGCCTCTGCCTCCTCCAGCCTCCCCACAGTCTCAGCCTCTGCCTCCCTCCAGTCTCAGCCTCTGCCTCCCTCCAAACTCCCCCCAGTCTCAGCCTCTGCCTCCCTCCAGCCTCCCCCCAGTCTCTGCCTCTGCCTCCCTCCATCCTCCCCCCAGTCTCTGCCTCTGCCTCCCTCCAGCCTCCCCCAGTCTCTGCCTCTGCCTCCCTCCAGCCTCCCCCCAGTCTCTGCCTCTGCCTCCCTCCAGCCTCCCCCCAGTCTCTGCCTCTGCCTCCCTCAGCCTCCCCCAGTCTCAGCCTCTGCCTCTCTCCAGCCTCCCCCCAGTCTCAGCCTCTGCCTCCCTCCAGCCTCTTCCCAGTCTCTGCCTCCCTCCAGCCTCCCCCCAGTCTCTGCCTCTGCCTCCCTCCAGCCTCCCCAGTCTCAGCCTCTGCCTCCCTCCAGCCTCCCCCCAGTCTCAGCCTCTGCCTCCCTCCAGCCTCCCCCCAGTCTCAGCCTCTGCCGTCCCTCCAGCCTCCCCCCAGTCTCTGCCTCTGCCTCCCTCCAGCCTCGCCCCAGTCTCTGCCTCTGCCTCCCTCCAGCCTCCCCCCAGTCTCTGCCTCTGCTCCCTCCAGCCTCCCCCAGTCTCAGCCTCAGTCTCCCTCCAGCCTCCCCCCAGTCTCAGCCTCCCTCCAGTCTCAGCCTCTGCCTCCCTCCAGCCTCCCCCCAGTCTCTGCCTCTGCCTCCCTCCAGCCTGCCCCCAGTCTCTGACTCTGCCTCCCTCCAGCCTCCCCCCAGTCTCTGCCTCTGCCTCCCTCCAGCCTCCCCCCAGTCTCTGCCTCTGCCTCCCTCCAGCCTTCCCCCCAGTCTCTGCCTCTGCCTCCCTCCAGCCTCCCCCAGTCTCAGCCTCTGCCTCCCTCCAGCCTCCCCAGTCTCAGCCTCTGCCTCCCTCCAGCCTCCCCCAGTCTCTGCCTCTGCCTCCCTCCAGCCCCCCCCCAGTCTCTGCCTCTGCCTCCCTCCAGCCTCCCCCAGTCTCAGCCTCTGCCTCCCTCCAGTCTCAGCCTCTGCCTCCCTCCAGCCTCCCCCCCAGTCTCAGCCTCTGCCTCTCTCCAGTCTCAGCCTCTGCCTCCCTCCAGCCTCCCCCCAGTCTCAGCCACTGCCTCCCTCTAGTCTCAGCCTCTGCCTCCCTCCAGCCTCCCCCAGTCTCAGCCTCTGCCTCCCTCCAGCCTCCCCCCAGTCTCAGCCTCTGCCTCCCTCCAGCCTCCCCCCAGTCTCAGCCTCTGCCTCCCTCCAGTATCTGCCTTTGCCGCCTCCCCCCCCCCGCATGCGCAGATCTCTGGTCTGCATTAGAGACACTCCCACGCTCCTTATGAATCCACTTACCTGCTCCAGTGCCCGCCGCCATCTTCCTGGCTCACGTGAGTATCCTCTTCTGACACCGGCTTCCATCACGGCGTCCTCCGCGGCGTCCTGCTGTGAGCTCTGCATGTGACGTCCACACAGCAGTGGACGCAGCACAGAGGAAGGAGCTGATTGGCGCGCGCCTTTGACCCCGGAAGTGCAGGCGCCGGCAGTTCCGGGGTCAATCAGCTCCCTGTGCTTCGGCTGCCAGAAGGTGCCGCCCCTCACAATCTGCCGCCCTAGGCACCGGACCACGGGTGCCTAATGGTAAATACGGCCCTGCCTGTACCCAAACCAAGAAACAAGTTATGGCTTTTTTGGGCACTGCCAGTTATTACCGAAAATTTGTTTCTCATTTCAGCAGTGTGGCCAAGCCCTTACAGACCTCACGAAGAAATCGATGCCCCGGCTGGTGATCTGGACTCTAGCCTGTGATGAGGCTTTTAACCGGCTGAAGGACGCCTTGGTCTGCGACCCTGTTCAGGCTGCTCCAGACTACAAGAGGAGATTCATTGTGCAGACGGATGCCTCTTCTTATGGACTGGGAGCTGTCCTCAGCCAGGTGAATGCAGCCGGGAGGAGCACCCCATTGCCTACCTCAGCAGGAAACTGCTGGACCGAGAAGTGGCCTATGCAACTGTTGAGAAGGAATGCCTGGCTGTAGTGTGGGCCCTTAGGAAACTAAGGCCGTATCTGTATGGACGAGAATTCACTGTGGTTACTGATCACAATCCCCTCACCTGGCTGAACAGAGTCTCTGGGGACAATGGACGATTACTACGATGGAGCCTGGCTCTTCAACCCTATAACTTTTACCATACAGTATAGAAGAGGGCAGCCAACACCAAAATGCAGACGGACTGTCCAGGCAAGAAGAGCCCTGAGTCAGGTCCACCATGTTTACGTGTACTTGACAAGCAACCTGTTGAGGTCACTAGTCCGTACACCAATTGAGGGGGGAAGGGGTTGTAACATTATATCCCCCCAGCCTGTATCATATTGCAATCGGGCTTCAGCCGTAGCTATTGTCCTTGATTTGGGGGGGGGGTTGCATATATATTGTTCTCCTCTGCAGGGGGCTCTTGCCTAGTACACAATCTCTGGAGGCTGTGTCTAGGAACCCTTTTTTCTAGCTACAAGTAGCAAATGTTAAGGGGGTGGATCTAAGGAGGGGTGGGAGATTCAGCCCCATGTTTTAGTTTTTAGTTATGCTTTGTTGAGTGAAGGGTGAGGACCTGTGCTAAGGCCAGCTCCTTATCGCCCGTACATGGACGATTGGGCTTTGAGGACTTTTGCATTCTCCTTGGCGCCCCCGGACCTATTTCCTTTGTGTGGACTCTAAAGAACCATTTTAATATTGCATGTTTTATGCTCCCTGCCTCATTAAATCTTCTTGGATTGTTCCTTGGCCTGGCGTCCCTTACTGCTCTGTCGCATACCCCGTCACAGCATCATTTATTACAAAGGGTGTATGTGGTTATGCTTCAAGGAGGTGCCATTTTACAGTAATGGTGCATATTAATATACTACTATGAAAGGACTCGCACACACACACAACACGCCTTGCATGAAAATGATGCCCACTCCAGGAACACAATCACATATCCTTGATGGTAACAATAGCACATACCATATTTTGTTTTATAAGATGTACCGGATTATAAGACGCACCCCCAAATTTAGAGATAAAAAAAGGTTAAAAAAATGGGGTCCATCTTATACTCCATTGTTGTCTTACTGGAGAGGGAGCAGAGTCCACAGAAGGCAGGCACGGCGGTGGGAACGGTGTGGCGGTGCTGGGTGGGTGTCCCAGATGCTCTGTCGCGGTACGGGCTTCAAAGAAATAGTCTCTGGAGCAGATTGAGCTCTCAGTTCAATGACAAGATCTTGAGCTAAGGGCTCCATCTGCACACGCGCCGCCCCGGACACCATCATTTGAACCCAGAGCATCTGGGACATCAGCCACACCGCCCTGCTCCACACAGCTACCGCTGCCCGCAAAGACAGATATCCAGCCGGCTGGCCTCCAGCACAGAGAGGCAGGCAGCGGCCGCGCCGCAGAGACAGGCAGCTGGTCACGCCGCAGAGAGAGGCAGCCGGTCCTGCCCGCAGAGAGGGGCAGCCGGTCGCCCGCAGAGAGAGGCAGCCGGTCGCCCGCAGAGAGAGGCAGCCGGTCGCCCGCACAGAGAGGGCCAGCCGGTCGCCCGCACAGAGAGGCAGCCGGTTCGCCCGCACAGAGAAGGCAACCCGGCCGCCCGTAAAGAGAGGCTGGCACCTGGCCGTCCGCCCGCACAGAGAGGCAAGAAATTAACTTCTTACCTCTCTGCGGCACCCCACCTGAAGCATGGCCGTCGGGCCGCAAGTCGCACATGCCTAAAGCCGGCCATGTATGTGATATTCATACTTACGCTGATATTACTGTAAGTACAAAAATTGCATACAAGCAGTCTGCATGACAACTTTTCAAATCACGTGTGCTCCTACGTTTGGGTGTCCGTCTGCAGAAACGTATATCTGCAAAAAATGGCACAAAACTGAGCACACGCTAACGCAGTGCGCTCCATAGCAGTGAATGGCCCTGTCGGGCGCATGCGTCTGGAACACGCTTTGCAGAGTGGGGGAGGGGCGGTTCAGACGGATGCTCCGACGGGACCTGTGAGCGGAAGGTAAAACGCAATGTGAAAGGGGTCTTAGGCCTCTTTCACATGTCCATGAAAAACCACACACGTTTTTGCACGGACGTGTAAAAGGTGCGTCTGGCCCTCTGTGTGCTGTGATTTTGGCACATGAGTGTTCTCCGTGTCCTATCCGTGATAATACACGGAGAGGCAGGATCTTACTGCTCACCTGTCCCTGCTGTCCGTGGTGCTGATGTCTTCCGCTCTGCGGTCTCCGGCCCTGCTGACTCCCCGCTGCTGCTGCTTCCGGTCCTCGGTGAAGTGAATATGCGATGAGCATAATGAGTGGGAGTCAGGAATCAAGTGACAGCAGAGGCGGAGACAGCAGCGCTGGAGAGGGAGAGTATAGAAATGTATTTCACAGAAACGTGGTTTTCTCTGGTACGTGTCACACTGATGTCATCTACATCAGTGTGGTCCGTGTGACACCTGTGCTGCCGGAGAAAGACGGGACATGTCTACGTGTGGAACACACGGACACATGTATGCTCCACACGGACACAGTGTCCATGTGAAAACACGTACGTGAGCGCCGACCCATTAATTTTAATATGTCTACGTGTGCCCATGTCTCCCAGTACGTGTGAAAATAAACGTCACTCGTACCAGAGACACGGATGTGTAAAGGGGGCCTTAGGCTACTTTCACACATCCGGTTTGAGCCCTGCGGCTCAATCCGGCTGTGAAAACTATGCAACGGATGCGGCGAAAACACCGCATCCTTTGCATAAGTTTTTACATGCGGCCCCGCCCGGTTTTTTCCGGTTGCGGCATGCTACTGAGCATGCGCAGTGGAAAAAAACAGTATGCGGCGACCGGATGCGGTT
Source organism: Anomaloglossus baeobatrachus (assembly GCF_048569485.1). NCBI lineage: Eukaryota > Metazoa > Chordata > Amphibia > Anura > Aromobatidae > Anomaloglossus > Anomaloglossus baeobatrachus. Next base: position 474,856,441 of record NC_134353.1, read on the forward strand.
TTTTCCGCATCGCGCCGCATCCGGCCTCCATAGGTATGCATTGAAAAATGCGCCGCAGCGGCCGGATGCGGCGCGATGCGGTGTTTTTTGCCGGAGCAAAAAACGTTGCAGGGGACGTTCGATCCGGCCGCCGCATCGGCTAAATCTGCCGCATGCGGCCAAAACCGGACCGAACGCAAGCCCCTGCGGCACAATCGGCACTAATGTAAGTCTATGCAAAAAAAAACGCCACCGGCGTTACAAAAGCCGGTGGCGGTTTTTCTGCAAAACGCCGTATTGTGCCGCAGAGCAAAAATCCGGATGTGTGAAAGTACCCTTATACTGTCTGTACCTGGCCCTCTGAATTGTAAAGTGCTGCAGAACATACTGGTAATATATAATCATTACTAGCATTATTATAGCAGGTCTCATGAAAATGGCGCCGTTTCTTGCCATCTTTCCCCTCATTACATAGTACATGATATGCCGTGTGTATATCACAGACAGAAGGAAAGTGTGCGGTGCTAGGTGTGACCGAGCCAACCTGCCGGACTCCGCTCACTGCACAGCACACTGGACCGTACAACGCGGGAGCCAATCAGAAGTGCCGCCATCACTTACACCCGCCTACATACCTTCAGGAAGACTTGGCACTTCCATCCACCAATCAGCCCTGACAAAGGCGTGGTGCGGCTTATCAGCCAGATGCAACTACCGGGGCTGGCGTTATTGGCGATGGACGTGAGGGGGCGGGACCTACAAAGAGGGCCGACAAATGAGAGCGGAGTGTGGGAATAGCGGCTCGGGTGGTTGCCCTGGGAGAGGGGAGGGGTGATGCGGCACCTGAGGGGCAGCGAGAGTCCAGAGGCCTGTACATGGCGCCAGGTGAGGCATCAGTCTGTCAGAGCGGGCGGCAGGAGCCGTCCGTCAGGGTGGGAGGTTTCCATGGCAGCAGAGGGGCATGTGCAGGTGACCCAGTGCTAGAGGGTGGCTGCCTTCCTTTTATGAGCCATTTGTCAAATTGTGGTGTCAGAATGCACAAAATATACCTGTATCTGTATAGTCCATCTGTGCATGGATCTATATATATGTGTATATCCATCTGTGCATGCATGTGTGTATATCCATCTGTGTATGTATGCATTAATGGATCTATATATGTATGTGTATCCATCTGTGTATGTATGCATGCATGCATGGATCTATATATGTATGTGTGTATATCCATCTGTGTATGTATGCATGGATATATGTATGTATATCCATCTGTGTATGCATCTATATATGTGTATATCTATCTGTATGTACGTATGCATGGATCTATATATGTGTGTATGTATATCCATCTGTGTATGTATGCATGCATAGATCTGTGTAGGTATGTGTGTATATCCATCTGTGCATGTATGCATGGATCTATCTAGCAGTGTGTGTGGTATATATATATATATAATATATATATCTATCACACACACATATAATGTGTGTGTGTCGTATATATATATATATATATATATATATATATATATTATATATATATATATATAATAATATTATATATATATATAATTTGTGTGTGTGCATGTATGCATTTGTGATATCTGTGTTGATATGTATCGATAGATGAGGTCTTAGGAAGTGTCTGTAAGCAGGGTGCTGTTCTGCGCTGTATACATGCCCAGTAATGTCTTCCATAGGCGGTGGATGTCCCTGGCATGTTCTGTGATGCTATGTACTTAGCCATGTGACTTTCTCACGCAGCAGGCACAGTGTAGGCAGCGTTGATGCCAGCCTCCCCCCTCACAGGCAAGCACAGAAGCGTGCGGGCTGCTCACCCCAGTAGTCTGCCTGTACAGCCTCTCCAGTGAGTGATCTGTTCCTAGGTTTCGGTGTTGCAGGCTGTGGCTGGACCTCGGGGTGTCAGTGCATGATGAATACTTAGCGCACGGTGCTTCCCAATGTCCCTGTCCTGTAGGCACATCATGATCTGTCATAACTGCTAGACCCCAAGACTGCCATTGATCATACAGCTGTAACCAGTGTCTGGTGTATGACGCATGTATTGCCAGTGTGTGCCATGCTGACATGTCCCTGATCACAGGAGCTGTTGGCTGCATCTTCTAGTTCTTGCTGTGATCTGACACCCTGAAATGTTCACACAGCGGGTGCCAGTGCTGTTGCTGGGTGCCATGTAGTATAGGATGGCATGGTTTTGACAATAGGTAAATAATTGCTTGGCTACCAAAAGTATGTTTTAGCATTGGGGTCCTAGGCTTCCATGCTGTGTAACATAAGCTACTTATGTTCATGTGCAATTTATTGGGGGAACCCTCTGTTTTCCCACTTTCAAGAGAACATACTTCTAGATCTACCAAATGAACCATAGAGAGTTTCTCCGGGGCTGCCCCTCAACATTGGCCAGGACCCTACAGCCATATATCTGTCAGCCGCTTCCACATACTGTAATAACAGGGACTACACAAAAAGGTGGAACAGGTTGCAAGTTTTGCAGCTTGTTTTTCAGTCCCTTTCCGGTCACAAGGAGACTTCATCACGTTGTGATGTAGCAGTATCACATAGCGTTCTCTGGACCTGTGGTACCGGCCAGAGTTGCTTGGTGCCGAATTCTGCACCTTGTTTGAGGTGGGAGATCGGATTGTAAGATCTCTTTATTAACAGGACTGATGTGATGTGGTCTCTATCAAATATTTTATCACTGTGAATTACCAGAGTCTAGTATTGGGAATAAATGAAATGTTCAGAAATGCCTATAACCTTTAAATAACCGTGTGGAGCTGCCGCCCCACCACCGTGCGGAGCTGCCCGCCCAATCTACACCCCACCTACTGTCTCCTCCCCAAAATCCTATAGAATGTAAGCCCGCAAGGGTAGGGCCCTCTCCCTCTGTACTAGTCTGTCTACTGTAACTTGTGTATGTATTCTGTAGTAACCCCTTCTCATGTACAGCACCATGGAATCAATGGTGCTCTATAAATTAATAAGCTATATATATAATTGCCTTATTCTGTCTGTGTCTGTCTTGCTCCAAAATACTGTCGTTACCGTGACAATCGTGTCATTGGCCGCTCGCCTCGGCTCCGCCCCCCCCGCACGGATTGGCCGCTCGCCCAGGCTCCGCCCCCACACGGATTGGCCTCTTGCCCGCGGCCCCCTGCACGCATTGGCAACTCTGCCACGCCCCGCCCCCCTCACGCACTGCACGCTCGCTCTGGCCCCCACCCCCCGCATGCATTCCCCGAACTGACACGGAGCCCCGACTCCCAGGTGAGTGCTGTACCCCCGGGAGCCCACACCAGTGTACGCCGGCAACCCAGCCGACACATACCCTCGCATTGCTGGGGTTGCCGGCGTACGCTGGTGTGGGCTCCCGTGCGAGCGGGGGCGGCTAATATTGTGTAGCATGGTTACCAGCGTATGCCGGCTCCCTGCCCATTCACATCGTTGTCTCCCGCTGTCACACGCTGATGCGTGCTGCACAGCAGGAGACCCAACAAGTGACCCAGCACTGTCTCTTTGAATACTTACCTGATGTGTACCATGCTTATCCTCCTTTCTCCCCAGGACTACTCCTCCTATTATCCTCCTCTCCCCCAGGACTACTCCTCCTATTATCCTCCTCTCCCCCCCCAGGACCTATTCTTCTATTATCCTCCTCTCCCCAGGACTACTCCTCCTTATTATCCTGCTCTCCCCAGGACTACTACTCCTATTATCCTGCTCTCCCCAGGACTACTCCTCCTATTATCTCCTCTCTCCCCCAGGGACTATTCCTCCTATTATCCTCACTCCCCCCAGGACTACTCCTCCTATTATACTCCTCTCCCTCCAGGACTATTCCTCCTATTATCCTCCTCTCCCCAGGGACTACTCCTCCTATTATCCTCCTCTCCCCCCAGGACTATTCTTCCTATTATCCTCCTCTCCCCCCAGGACTATTCCCTCCTATTATCCTGCTCTCCCCAGACTACTCCTCCTATTATCCTGCTCTCCCCCAGGACTATTCCTCCTATTATCCTCCTCTCCCCCCAGGACTACTCCTCCTATTATCCTCCTCTCCCCCCAGGACTATTCCTCCTATTATCCTCCTCTCCCCAGGACTACTCCTCCTATTATCCTCTCTCCCCCCAGGACTATTCTTCCTATTATCCTCCTCTCCCCCCAGGACTA